>NW_017264703.1:0-600000 GCF_001664045.1 Ogataea polymorpha | reverse complement strand
AAATGAACTGTGTGAGAGGTATCTATGATAAAGCACATTGACCGACATCAACGTAAAAAAATGGAGCAATGCAGCAAAATAGAGTGTTTGCTTGTAGGGTCTTGTGTTATACGAAAGACATAATGTCAACCCTACGATCGGACAGAGAACAATTAGCGTGAAATTCTTCCAGTGGATATGTCTATACCAATTCCTCAAAGTCCAAGACCTCTCTGAAATGTGCCTTCGAAGTAGTGTTGATGCTGTATTAGTCGTTTGAATCTTTTTGACGGTTTTTTTGACTTTTACGACTTGTGCCTGTCCACCATCTTTAGTATAGTGAAAGGAGGAATCTTGGTCGCTTGTGGTATCCCCCGAAATCAGAATCTTGTACTTTTTCAATTCAGACTCCGGGTACTCAGCTTCTGGAATCATCAAATTATCTATGATCTTGCACAGACAATAGCCAAATACTGTAATTTTATAAAAATTAGTTGGTGATCGCCACTTTTGGTGAGACAACTAAACTACCACTGCATCGATATTTTACTACAAGACATGAGCATTCAATAACAATTGCACTCGTCACCCTTTAGTAAAGGCTAAAGAGCGGTAGTTACTCACCTTAGTTACAAATGCTAAAACTTGACTGCCGATTTTCTTCTTGACAACGATCGAACAGTGGGTGTAATTTAAATTCCCATTTTCCTTCTGGACTGAACTATTGTCTGGCATTGATATGAAGTTCAGGTTTGGGAGAAATAACAGCGTCAATGAGAAGCTTGATGACGTTCTCCTTTTTACTTTCACAAGTTTTCTTGATGTTTGCAAGCTCATCTTTGATCTGCTCTTCAGCTTCCTTTTCAAGTTTCTGATTCGAACCCTGAAATTCTTCTTCGTATTTCTTGAGTTCCGCTTCTTTCTTCAACCTATACTGTTCAATTTCCTTCTGTGCATCAGATTTGGCATCTTTTAGTTTTTGTGCGCGGTCTAGTTCGTTAGTCTATTCTGTGAATAAAAATAACTAGACTTACATTGCCTTGCCTGAGATACAATCTCCTGTGCTTCTTTTTCAGTCTGAAAGGTGACGTTAGTACAGAGAGCCTCAAAATGTTGGTACTTACTTTCAATAAACTTTGAATTCCGGACTAAAACTGCGTTAGCTTCTATGAATGCGAATTAATCATGGTAATCACTCACCATTTTTCAATATTTGGTATCCGTTCAATGGTATATAAAAAAGGTTTAGCCTGTAATCACTAAAATTCTGTCTATAACAAGTTCTTTTAGTATAAATTCGCTGTTCGTACTTGCAGCCTATTATTTATTATTCATGCTCAAATGACACCGTTTTTTATTTTGGCAGACAAACTACTTATCAGCCGTAATATGTCTTGTCAATAGTCGGTCAACAGTCGGAGATTACACAATGTTCGCGAGCACAGTGAGTTTGGCCCAAGTAGAAGAGAGAAAAGCTCAGTAGTGTGAGTAGTTTCTTTTATTCTTTGTGGCGACCATGAAGTAGCCCGTTGAAATCAAAACCTTGAGGATAATCGTGACAATTAATCATATGTTGTTCTCTGCACTCCACTGACGAAAACAATTCCGAACAATAGCTATTGAAACACTCAAATATCATACCCACCTTTTCTAGTCTTGATTTAAAGAAAGAGCTATGTAACTCGTTTAAATGTAGCTCGAGTATATGGGAGTTCTGAAGAATTGCATGACAGACCGAACAAACGTTTTGATAATAAAAGAATTGAGGTTCAACTGATTCCTGCGTTTCGCAGTATTGTACTTGGCTCCGACAAAATGATAAACTGCCATACAGTTCCTCGTTAGAATTTTGAACGATAGATGTCAAGCATTTTGATTGAGTGTCTTCACCGCTCTTATTTGCATCATTGGATTCGTCAAAGAATCTTTTGGGCATGAACTCAAATTGTATTATGAATAGTGCATTGGTTATGCACTAAAATTTTTGAAAAATTTAATACATCGGATGGATGTTGCTGGTTCCAAATTGGCATATCCCGTCAAATTGCTCAAGAGAGCTCGAAACAGTGATACACCAAATAAGCGGAAACAAAAGGAAGACGCCAGCGGAGAATTAGAGGTCCAGGGAGATGTAGGATCCACTATCAATGAGCAGATAAGACGAGCGAAAGAGATAAATACAGAAAATCTGATTCAAGGGCCTCTGGATCCCATTTTTGGACAACGGAGAGCATTTCCGATAGCTTTGGACTTGGAATCAGTAGATGCTAGTAAGGCTACAACTGACGTGAATTCTTATCTGGCGCTAGTTCGATTAGAAGCACAACAGTTCGAAAAACAAGGGTTTTGCTCTGAAGCTTCTGTGGCGGAAAAAAGAATTTTCAACTCAGACAATCAGCAATCGCACAGTGAACCAACCTTGGACAAGGAAAACCATCGACGCTGGCCGGTAGAATATTTGGAAGAGTTCAAGTCCAGTCAAAAAGCCTATCTCAACTATAGATTAAACCTAACCGAGCTCGATGCCATTGACTTGCCACAGAACCAAAAAGAATGGAAACACTTGATTTTCAATAATGAACCTTCTTTTGCAATTACGGCTCAAATAGTAGAAGAGAATGTGAACATCAAATTAATCGTTTACTTCACAAAATGGCTAAATCGCGATATCAACGTTTGCTTTGAGCAGTGGATATTTCATATGCTGTATGCTACTGACACTGTGATGACCTCGTCAAATATGTCAGTGATGCGAGCGCTGGGAAAAAAAGCATTGAAACAAATGGCAGCCGCACTTGACCAACGCAATCAGACGATTATGGAACGAATTGTATTGATTATAGGAGCTATTTACGGGCAAAGGGACCTCTTGAATTACTGATATTTCGTTCATTCTGAATAGTACTTTGATTATATAGAAATATTCAGGGAGTATTTAGCACGATACTATTTGATGCTCAGGAGCTTGACGTCAAAGGTCAGCTCAGAATTTGCTGGAATACCAGGAAGCTTTTTGGATCCATAAGCCATGGCTGGAGGAATCACGATTCTTCTTTCACCACCAACTGCCATACCAGCAACGCCGAGGTCCCAACCTTTGATCACTTCACCTTTGCCCAAAGCGAAAACAAATGGTTTGCCAGAAGTGTTTTTGTCAAAAACCTTTCCGTTTTTCAATTTTCCAATGTATCTGACACCAACTTTTTGTCCCTTCTTGCACGCTGGTCCCGTGCCAACAGTTCTATCCTCAATAGTCACACCACCCTGCAAAGTCTTAGTGGGAAACTTCTTCTTGTCTTCGGATTTCGAGGATTGCTTAGCGGCCGGACCTGTTGGCCCTTGTTCAAGCTCTTTGTTGAATTTGACAGACTTATCTTTCTTAGCTTCCTTAGCTTCCTTAGCTTCCTTAGATTCCTTTTTTAATTCTTTCTTCGATTTTTTAGAGTCTTTCACTTCTTTTGGCTCCTCTTCAGCTGGCCTCTTCTTCTCACTTTTACCAGCTTTTTGATCTTCCTCAACAAGTTCTTCAATTTTACCTTCAATGTCATCAACCCCTTCCAAGTCATCAAGATCAAAATCTTCTCCTTCAATAATTTCGTCTTCGTCGGGGGTGAGATCATACTCATCGCTATCAAAATCTTCATCGTCCTCGGAATCATCATCTGAATAGTCATCTTCTTCTTCATCATAAGGATGTTCCACATAGTTACCGGTTAAATGAATGGAGTAAGAGCCAGTAACGACGAAGTAAACTTCTTCATCTGGCAAAATAGTCAGGTCCAAAGTCTGCTGGAACTGGCTTTTTGGCGAAAGCGTGCAAATGATATGCTCCTCAATTGCATCATCATCTTCAATCTCATCATTCTCCGATTCACTTTCAGAGCTATCGTCTGAATTCTCGCCAGAATCGTCGCTTTCGTTCCCTGCTTTGTCCTCGTCTTCCTCTTCCTTTTCATCGATCTCTTGGATTTTGCCTTCATCTTCAACATCATCTTCGGATTCTTGCTCACTGTCATCGTCATCATCGAAGTCCTCCTCGTCAGAGTCATAGTCATCGAGCTTGATGGACTTTTTAAGAATTCTTAAAGTGGATGGCTCTTCCTTGTCGTCGAAAGGCTCTGGGTTAACGGCTGCCAGGGTCAATCTGACAGTGACCGGGAAATCTTCCGGTTGACAAGGTTCCGGAGAAAATGGCTGGAGCTCCAAGTTGTACGATGCTAGTGGCAATAAAGAAGACATGGTGTGCAATGTTCAGTCAACTAACTTTCTACGCACTTAAAATTTTTTTTTTTTTTTTTTTTTTTTTAATTTTTTCGCATAGTTTGAATTTCTTTTCTGTTTCTTTTCTATGTGCTCATTTGTATATTTTTGACGTTACACCTAGGAAAGGCGACGCGGGTAAATACAATAACCGTGTCGTCTTCTAGGAAAATTCATCTGAGATACTAATTACTACATAGAGGTTCTAACTTAGTGTACTTTATATGAAGCATATACACATTTGACCCTCTACTCAGAAGGTCATTGCATGTGGCTTGTCACCACTTTTCAAAGAAAAAGAGGATGCCAAGTATTGTTTGAGATATGGTGTTTTTTTAATTTCAGTGATCAAAGCCTTATCAATGGATTTCTGATCGGCTACTCTGTCACTTTTGATCTCTTTCTTCGCACTTTCACCGAAGAATCCTTTCTCGGATTTGTTTCCTTTTTCTGGTTTGTCTTTATCGAAATATGCGACATCATACTTGGAGAGATCGAGGCCTGCAACGTCCACAATAGTAGAGGTTGCAATGACATATCTAGCATTAACTCTTCTCAATGGAACGCCGTTGACTTTGAATGGTCCGGACACTAGCAAGGTATTGTCGTCGAGGCTTTTCAAGAAAATAACTCTTTTCCCTCTAAATCTGCCAGCCAGCAAGATGAGAACAGCACCTGGTTTCAAAGTGGATCTCAACCTTTGTGCTTTAGCAGATTTCCTTGACTTTTTAGCAACAGAAACTTGCTCTGCTGGGTACCACTTCTGGTTCTTTATTGTTAGTTAGAGGAAACAACAACGAGGTTTGCTGAAAGAAGATTCGTCTTCAATTCATAAATTCTGGAATAGCTACTTGTGGACAATGCCATCGTCTGAACATAACATTTTATTTGATACTGTCTTTCGAGAATTTGTGAGACGTGTAGCACCATGTTTGATCCAATGTAACAGACCTCGTGCATTGTCGTATGAAATAATGACAATCAATTATTCAGCGTCTCGCAGCAAAAACCGTCAGTACTTACAGCAACCATCTTCTTTAATCTTATATTCTGATCGAGTATAATTCAATATACAATCAATCTATAATTTTTCATCCCAAGAAATTCTCTGAATTGCCACCTGACACCACAACCAGTGACATTTTTTCAACGATTTGACGCGACTTTCGACGGCAAGAAGTGATACTCCTCACACCGGTAAGAAAAGGCAGTCACAAGAAGACGATCACTACAAGGTAGCATAGGCTTCTAAAATCTCAATTTGCTAGTTTATATTAAAGCTTATTGAGCGATTCATTCATGTAAAAATTGTTTAGATCTTGCTCGTTACTTCTTCCATCAATATTGACAAATAGTGTACTCCAAAATTCGTCATTCAGAGCCCAGTATTGATACTCCAGGTTGTCTGCCATGCTATTTTCACTAGAGTAATTCAGTGTTGGTTGTATGTGTGGGGCCAGTACCTCCTGCGATTCTATCACTGGTGAAGGAAGATTTTGTTGGAACTGGGGGTTTGTTAGTTGTGTGGTTTCTCCTGGCAATGATGCGGGCGTACCGTCAGGAGCGTAATCTAACGAAACACTAGATTTTCCATTTTGGTCGTATGCGTTCGCATTTTCTTTGGGAACGTTCGTAGGCGAAGAGTAGCCCACTTCGTGTGATACGTTGGGCGAATTTCCGGGTGGGTAATGAGAATTACCAAAGGGATTTACGAAGGCATGCTGTGCCGATTCGACCCCAGATTTTTCACTAACTCCTGAAGGTGGCTTATTTTGTAGCAAAGATTTGAACGCAGATTTGCATTGCGATAAAAATGTCTGCGTGAATAAAGATAACACTAACCGCATCTTATTCAAAAAGTGGTTCCTTGGATACTTCAGAGATGTCCGATAAACCAACGAGGCCAAACTTTTGACAACATTCATCGTATCTTCTGTCATGCAACTATACTGATTCAAAACCGGAATGCTGATGCTCAGATAGCGAATTCTCAACAACATGCCTGCGGTGAAGATTATTCGTGATGAGTGGAAAAACGGTTCCACTGTGATAGATTCTTCTTTCAAGTGCAGAAAGTGTTTGAGTGCTAGAACGCAAGATTCCGTAGAACACTCAATTGCTTCTGCCAAATAATCTGGAAGAGATCCTAATTCTGCCATATTTGAACTAAACATGGCCTGCAATGCTGGCTCATGAAGATATGCCTGGACTGAAAAAAAGTATGACATCATTGAATGAAAGGATTGTTCATCATCTTTCGTGAAATCTATAATCTTTCCCTTGAGTGTATTGAGCTTTTTTCGAATCTCTTCTGTGATGTACTTGTTTATTCCATAGTCTAGCTCTATAGCCGTTGGTTGCTCCACAGTTGAATTGATTCCATAGTGTATTTTTTCGAGAATGCAGTTGAGTCTAGAATAAATGGAAACCATAATGTAGCGTGGCTTTTTTGTTGCCTCCAAATCAATACAATACTGATCACAATAGTCAGTCCATTGCACGGGCAGCCTTTTTCTTAGAAACAACGAGATCGACACCGAATTGAAATATGTCAATAACAACAAACTCTTGCTCTCTAAATCTTCAGGGTCTTCAAAAGCACAAGCAGCCCTTTTCTTTACAGCTCCTTCTTCTTTGCTATAAAAGAAATAAGGCCTTCCGGTCATACCCAGATCGTGTAACATTGAGACGCAAAGGGAGTTTATCATGTGGTATCTTCGATGTTGAAATAGTTCGGGTGGAATATACCATATGCACAAAAGTAGTAACGATTTAAGCAGCTCGAGACTTTTTTCTCCTATCAAAAGGATCTCACCAATCAGAGTTTCAAACACCAGTGTTTCTATGCGCAATTGTAGCTCCAGTGGAATGTAACATGGCTCTTCATCTAAAATTGTGGCAACATAAACACAAGATAGAAGTAGAAGCGGTTTCTTTTGTCGCATTGATGCAAGAGTTGTATCTCTAGGCATTTGCAAAATGGGGCTTTTTGGAAGTATCTTATCCAAAAACATCTGAAACAGTCTACCGCACTGTTCTTCTGTCAGTAACCCTCTTGAAATAATGTCGTTTTCACGATAGTTCAAATTTGCCTTGCACATTCGAATTCTTTGCTCAGAAATGTTCACTATGGCAGAGGTAGAACACAAGGATTGCTCTTTTGAAACACTTTCAAGAAATCTGATCTCCTTTTCAAATCGTTGAGCGGACGACAAACTCTCAGACTTATCAGTAGTTGTGTAAGATTGCGAATTGGGATTCACCGTCGACGGCGGAGTTTGCAAAATTTGGCGCCGAGAGTCATCGTTCAAAACATCCGGACTTATCATCATATGTTGTTGTTTGGCAATTGTTTTGGCCTGTTGATCGATGGTTTTATTCTTTAATTCCAAAAGGTCCTGTAGTTCCTTTAATCTGAATTCCAGAAGCCGAAATCTAGAGATAGAGCTGCCTGGTCCCGAGGGCTTCTTTTTTTTCCTGGACTGCGTCAGATCAAACTCACAAGCTCTATTAGCCTTAAGACACCGAACACAGGTACCCAACTGATTCTTAGGATCACCAGGAACGCATTTCACTTTTAAAGCATGACACGCTTTACAGGCAACTGATCGCCGTTTGCTGATACCTTCAGTTTGGGGTTTTCCTGATATTTGATGACTGTGCTCAACGTCTGAAGAAATTTCAGTCGTATCTGAGAAAATTGGACTTTCAACAGCAACAGTATTGTGAGATGACATTTATGAGATCAACACTTGTCTCAACTTGGAACTCAATTCTTAAGACTCCTCTTTTTATATCTCAGACTAAAACTAAATTTTGGAGGAACAAATTTTGCACAGCCCAACTTAGATAAGCTACTAAAATAGTCGCGGCGATGGTTATGAAACTTGTTCAGAGCGACGATTAAAGTTTCTGGACAATTGGTTGACGAAGATAAATTTGAGATTTATTCATACTGAGAAAATGGACTCTTTGGGAAAAACATTGAATAATCTCTCTCTTTACGAGGTCAAAGCGTACGTTAGAAAAGCTCAAAATGCGGTTCTCAACTTGAGTGAGATGGAGGCCAAGGTTAGGGAAGCTACGAATAATGAACCTTGGGGTACACCAACAAGTGTCATGTCCGAGATTGCGAGAGGAACTTTCAGTTATCCTGAAAGGGAAGAGATTTGTGCAATGATATTTAGACGGTTTACTGAAAAGTCAGCTCATGAATGGAGACAGATATACAAGGCATTACAGCTCATGGAGTACCTGGTGAAACACGGCTCTGAACGCTTTGTTGATGATGCCAGAGCCAATGTGAACTTAGTAAGCATGCTCAAATCATTCCATTATATAGATTCGAAGGGAGTTGACCAAGGTATTAACGTTCGCAACAGAGCTAGGGAACTTTCGGCTTTGCTGAACGACGAGTCCAAAATTCGTCAGGAAAGAAGAAAGGCCAAGGAGAACGCAAAGAAATTTGGAGCTGTTTCCTCTAACTCGACCTACATGGGATCCTCATCGTTGAGAAGAGCAAATGCTGTTTCATCCAGCTACGACTATGACGAGGAGGATGCCGGGTACGCTGGAAGAGTTTTCGGCGATGGCGGAGTTTTTGGGCAAAGATTTGAAGAGCAAGCTCCCACAAACGCGTCCAAAAAATTTGAGGAGTATGATGTTGAGGATCACGCCAAACCCAAGAGAACCAGTAAACCGTCCGTGCAAGCCTCAAGTGTTACAGCGAGCGCCCAACCCAATGTTGATTTGTTCTCTTTTGACGATAAACCGGCTGCCACCTCAACCGCTGGGCCCGTTTACGATGAAGAAGAAGAGTTTGATGAATTCCAAAGTGCGTCTACTCCTGCGCAGGTTGTGCAGCCTCACAACAATCTCACCGACCTTCTGAACGCATCATATGGTCAACAAGCTAGCAATCCAGCAGCTTCTTTCTTTCAATCGCCTGTCGCAAAACCTTTTTCTCCGCCACCGTCTAACCAAGTTGAACCAGCCATTTCCCATCCAAAGAAAAAGGAAGATATATTTGGCAGTCTGTTAACGTCTGCCAAAACGAAGACTCATTCTCAGCCATCGACTTCTACAACTGCTAAAACATCTCCTACTCCTGCTACTCCTGCAAATCATTCTATCGGGAATGGACCTGGACCTGTGTCGTCCACATCTAAAGAAGAAGTTACTAGTCAAAGTTCATCCAGCGGTCAAGGGAATGGGGTTGTTGACTTGTTGTCCTTTTAAAAAGGCAGACCTTCTTTCGCATAGATAATTTTAGTGGTGCACAGATGCATGAAATAATTGCAAGTAATTTCATTAAATACACTATTGATGCCAATTTATTCGTTTTGGATATACGATAGACATTGTAATTGCATATTCAGTCGGGAATATGGAACAGGAATTCAAGATTCATCCAATAGTATTCTGAGATCAACTCCCAAACTCAAAGCATCGGCCCAATTCACTCCAAATGCAAGCTATGAAAACACATCCTCTTTGCCAAGCTCCTCTCAGTCTACACAAAACTCATCTATATCATCGGGAAGGGGACAAAGATTGCTATCTTCTACATTAAATAGTCAAAAGGCCCAGGATCTCATACAAAAGGGTACTGTCAATACTCAGAATAACAATAACACATCGAAACTCCTTTTCGGTACACTTTTTTCCTTAAGAAAAATAGCTGTTTCATTGTGTACACCACAGGCGGAGACACCACAGGAGGAAGAATTCAATGCATCTAACCTTAATAGTTTCAACTCCCTACAATCATTCCATACCCTAAATTACAAGTGCCATTACTATGAGACCATGAACGGGCTGAGGTTTGTTGTCGTGACTCATCCCGCGGCCCGTAACCTTCAATCATCTTTGGTTGAGATATACCATTCTATATATTTGCCAGCAATTGTCAGAAATCCATTGATGCCCGTTGAATATCGAGAGGATGAGGTTATTTCCAATGAACGCTTTATCCGTGCAATTGATGAATACTGGACGTCACTTGAAGAAACTTTGACGTGAAGCTATACGAATCATCAAGAAATGATGTTTGCATTACGTTTGTAACGAACTGCAGGTGCTGCATGCTCTATTTTCAGTGGTGCGTATCTTTGCATTATCTCTGTGAAGTAGAGGCTGCTCGAGCTAGTTGGAATACTTCATAGATGCAAAAGTTTGCGCAACCTGCAAATCGAGCCCGACTGAAATTTCTAGGTTTGTAAAATTGCTAAAACTCTTAAATTAATATTGCAACTTTTGCCTTTGTCTCTGAGGGTACTGCTTGATGAAGCCCACAACATCTTACAGATCGAGTGGGTTACTTGACTTCAGGCCTTGCAGACGCTCTCCTTTGTCAGATGATGAAGGGGATCGATATCTTGCTGGCGAGCGGAGACGCAAACGCAGTAGAGAACATAAATCGGTAAGCTTAGATGCAGAATTTGATTCTTTTACAGATGAACACTCAATCAAACGACAGCAAAGGCAGACAACGTGCGTGGATCTTGATAGCAGTGAAGATGAAGACTACACTGACATCACTACTATTCCTCCTGAATTGCTCAATAGACTCAAGTCATTTGCGTTATTCGAAAACGCCCCGAAATCTTTTTTGACTGCCCTGGGGCGTTCCCTGAAACCAGTGCAGTACTTTCCACAAGAATACATCGTGAAGGCTGGCGAACAAGCCAAGGCGATGTATTGGATTCTAAGAGGTACAGTGGGTGTTACATCCACTGACGGTGAAGCCTTGTATGCAGAACTAGCTGCAGGCTCATTTTTTGGTGAGATTGGTATTCTTTTCAACAGACCGAGAACCGCTACGGTGGTGGCCAGAACAAAGGTGCTCTTGGGGGTCCTCACCAAGGGTGCATTAGGGGTTGTTTTGTCAGACTATCCCAAGATCGAACGTTTGATTAGAGACGAAGGTCAGGAACGTCTTGCAATGCAGGAGAAGCGAAAACAAAAAACGAAATCATCCGCAAATCTTCTTTTCCAGAGACGTGAAAACTTATCAGTACCTTCGAAGTATAGCAACGACTCGATTACTGCCTTTGAGAATGAACCTTTACCTGGTCCAGTTCTTCCTCCGACATCAGATGCTGCCACGCCGGTTATAAAAACTATAAACCCATTTGATCCCTCGCAAATATACATCCAACAACCATCACCGATGCCAAGCGGTAGTATCGATAATTCTATCTCTGTTAGAGAATTTTTGGGTGGCCTACCTATTTTCAAATCTCTACCGTCGGACGTGTTCCATGAACTTGCTCTCAAGGTGGAGATCAAAGATTTCAAACCAATGGAATATATATTCAAAAAGGGAGATGCCGGAAGAGACATTTATTTTGTTGTGTTTGGGGAAGTTGAAGTACTAGATGCTGAAAAGGCTAGCCATATAGTTGCAAGACTAGGAAGTGGCAAATATTTCGGTGAGATGTCATTTTTGTCTTCTCTACGTGATGATCATGATTCCTCTAAGACTGAGACGAGATCAGCAGATGTTCGTGCAGTTTCAGAATCTGAAGTGCTTGTGGTCAAAGGCAACATATTAGAGGATCTATGTAAACGTTATCCGGTTGTTGCAGAAGACATGAAGTTCACTGCGTGCGAGAGGTTGAAGAAAAACGATTCCATTGTGGAAATGATTCATTCTGCCGAAACTTCTCCTCATGATCGAAATATTGTATCTTCCTTGACTGAGGACAGCGGAGAAAAACCAATATTTCGGAGCATCTCATGGTATAATGAGGAATGTGCATCAGCACCTCCTAGCCCTCATGATTCCGTCATGACGCCATACTACGGAGACTCGGTGAGCACAACGGGAACACAAGACCTAGCGAAATTAAACAATTTATCAGCTCCATCTTTGCTATCTGATAGACATTCCAAGCCCGAGAAACCAACTATTCAATTGTACGTGCCATCACCCAATCCAGTCTCAGGATCGCTTTACAAATTTGGAAACTCGCTTAGACCTCCTTTTCATTATACGCCTCACGATCACCGTTTACGATTGTTAAACATCAACAATGGCCGCCGCCGATCTTCTGTTTTATCTTCAGGCCCCTTTCCGGACTCCATATTTATCAAAATCTTCAAGTATCTCGATTTACCCAATTTGATGAGATTCGCCACAGTTTGCAAGAAATGGAAGCAGCTTTTATACCTGGGACCAGATTTGATAAAGACTCTCGATCTAACGCCGTGGAAACGAGATCTTACAGACAATGCTCTTATTCAGATTACAAATTTTGTTGGACCCCGCCCTGAAGTGATAAACGTTTCCAGTTGTTTCCACATCACAGATGCCGGTTTTTGTTATATGATCAATGAAATTGGAATACGGGGGCGCATAAAGAAGCTCTATATGAGCAACAACTGGAATATTTCCGCTATGTCTATTATGGATCTGAGCATTGTTGCTAGGGAACTAGATTTGATCGACTTCTCAAACTGTCCAAAAGTTCGCGATGATGTCATTGAGAGGTTGCTTACACCACACGGATCCAAATATGGCTGCCCGAATTTGCGGAACTTGAATTTGTCTTACTGCAAGTACCTGACAGACAGGGCAATGTACCAGATCGCCAATAATGCCTCGCAACAATTAACGTCGCTGAATCTTACCAGATGCACTACAATCACAGACGGTGGATTCATGTTTTGGTCACAAACACGGTTTCCTAATTTGAAGAGGCTTGTATTACGAGATTGTACCTTTCTTTCAGATGCTGCTATATCCCATTTATCAGTTGCATGTCCCAATCTAGAAGACTTAGATCTCACCTTTTGTTGCGTTTTGACAGATAACTCGCTTGCAATGTTATATCTTTATTGCAAGTATTTGAGATCTTTGAACCTATCATTCTGTGGGTCAGCAGTCAGTGATAACTCGCTAGCTTCGATATCTCGCTTGCCTTGTTTAGAAAATCTCTCTTTGAGGGGATGTATCAGGGTCACTCGCCAAGGAGTCGATAAGATTTTATCAAATCTCCAGAATTTGAAGTTTTTAGACCTGAGTCAATGTCCAAGGGTGGATACGTACCAAGGTAAGGCCGTAGAGCCCTTTGAAAAGCAGCCAGGCTCCAGGAACGCTTACCTTAAAATTGCGCCATATCGACGAATTATTCAAGTAACATTATAAATTAACGAGTTCATGACTTCTAGCTTAACAATCAATCACGTCTAATAGACAGATATGTAATTATTTATTCTCTCTTTTTGGTTTTGAGCAATACATTCCGCAATCCATGTGATATTTCTGATTTCTTGCTCCTTCGATCTGACGTAGGCCCATATCGTGCTAATAGTAAATTGTTGGGTAAAAGCATCTTTACAGAGCCTCATCTCGTACTCATAGAAATGATCCTCGAGATTCTTGTCGTTCGTAGTATCAAAAAAGTTGCGATACTCACCTAAGGAAGTAATGATTGTCTTTAAGTTTTCAAGATCATCACTTTGAGCCATTTGATGCTGATAGGCGGTATTGGATAACTTCCCAAGTGCTGGCAGAAGTTTGAGCTTGTCATCGGTTCCAAGTTCCGTATCAAGTGAATTGATGCAAATGTTGATGGCTCTTTTATCAGCCTCGAAACTGATCAGCCTTTCCATTATTTCATCGGAAGGTGAGGGAAGCTTGGTCTTGCAAAATTGCATGAAATCCTCCAAATAAGCTTTATACAAAGCATTCTTGATGATTTCTATGTTCATGTCGTCCAAATCATCAACCGAGAGACAATTTTGAAAGTAAGGAGCTAATGGTGTGTCAATGAGCACAGTTTGATAGAGTGAATCAATATCGGTGGCAACCGAAAGAGTTGGCAGTGTTTCAAACCATCCCAATGGGTGACATCTCTCAAGAATCTCAGATCTATCTCTTTCGTGGATAGTGCCCGTAATCATAAGAGCCACGTTGTCAATCATATAACCATAGGTTATATAATCCATGAATTTGGCGAGTGGTTCAGTCGCCTGTGACCTTATATATCTGAATTGCTCCACAAGCTTTTCATTCAGCTTCTCCTCGATTATAGTAGTTGACAGCGAGCCTGAGACATTTGAAAGAAAATTACCGTAATCTGTGGCGGAAAGTTGTAACTTCAAATCTTCCAAAGAGTCGCACTGAGTGAGATTGATGTACTGAGAGGATTTCAGTAAACCATCCCTGTACCCACGCACTAGACCCTCAATGAATCCGCTATCAATATTGAAAAATAGGCCTTCCATGACTCGAGAATTGAGAAGCGAGTGCTGTTTTTTCTCTATGATGCTGCATGAAAGTCGATCGGCTTTGTACGGGCTCATAATTTTACGTCGATCTTATATAACAGATACGAAGGAAACTATATATTTTGTAGCCCAGTATGAGTGAATCAACAGGCATACTTTTGGAAACATTATGGAACGAGCTTCCTGGAGAGGTTGAGAATTTGTTGGATACTTCTGAGGCTTACAAAACAGATGCGCTGAAATTTCTTAATGATTTGTTAGACCAGGATAGATCAGAGACTTTGCTTTCTACCAACGTGAAACCAAGCTTCGAGGCCGAACATTCAGGACAAACTTTAATAGAACGAATTGCAGAGCTAGAATCATCGCAACGAATCCTAGAAACAAAAATCAAAAAGTGTGTCCATTCAAACCTAAACAGTTCTTTAAAACTAAACAAGGTCTATACTGATTGTGTTTCTATGTTCAAAAATGACTTCAATGAGTGTCGCGAATTTCTATCCACCAATTTCAGCAGGTCCGAAGATGCTATGGACACACAGCAGAAATCGGAAGAGAGCAATTGGAAAGACTTACTAAAAATTCAACATCCGCACTCGAAACATGAACAACTACAAGAAAATCGGCAATCGTCGTCTCTCATTTTGAGCAAAATGGATAATATAATGGACATATTAGAGCTCCCTGCTCTTGCCAATGCTTGTGTAAAGACGGGCCATTATGCCGAGTGCGTAGAAATTGCATCACACGTGCGAAGGCTGTCTATCAGATACTCAGACATTGCTATCATTCAAAGAGTAGAGCATGATGTTCAACTCGAAATAAGAGAAATGGTGAATGGTCTCATACGACTGCTGAACACTGATCTTCGACAATCCTCGATCATAAAGATTGTTACCTATTTGAAGCGTATAGGCCCATTCCAGAAAAGGTTAAAAGAACAGGAGGACAACAGATTAGTTCAGGAAAGAGATACAGAATTGGTAAGTAACGAATTCCTACAAAAAATATTCCTGAAGTCTCGTTACCAATTCATCTTGAATGAACTCGATGTTCTCATTCCGTTGAAGAAGAGCAACTCTATTGACAACTACCTAAAACGGTGTGTTGAAGTAATCAGAGAGCATTGTTTTCAGACTGTTGTGACTTTTGAGTCTATCTTCCCAAATGATAATAGTAAGGCGGTCAAAAATCTCCTTTACTCTTTTATCAAATCTTTGATAAATCGTTTATGTGAAATATTGAAAGAGAATTGGAGCCAAGTTGGAGATACAAATAAGGATGGATTACTTTTGCAACTCATCTACTGCTCTCAGAGTCTCGGGAGAATTGGCGGAGAGTTTAATGTCATAATTCTTGATCAACTTAAGGACGCTATCGATAAAGAGAATTGGTGCACTGTTTTAAGGAAACAGCGTGAGCTGATCAAATCTTTGAGCAAAAGCATGGACGAACGCAATGTTCCCAAACCAATTGATGTATAAATAAAATAATAAACGACGATCCACGCCTGTTTTCTGTATATCCACAATCGCGCTTCTATTATAAGCAGATGTACGGGTGTTTCATGTACAGAAGTTTTCGTAGATTTTACGTGATGCACCATAATTTCACCTGGAATTGCAAAGTTTATGTTTTCATATCGGTGCTATTTGGAATTACACTGAAGCAAATACAGTAACTCCAATCCGATAACTCAGCTGCAATAGCATTGACCTAAAATCAGATCCGCTATTTCTTTTGTTGGACTCTTCGCTCAAAAAAGGTTTCAAACAGACACTGCAACATCGTTTGCTATTCACGAAATATGACTTCTCCAGAGAAAAAGCCACTAGTTGATGGTTCAAGCTCATCAGTACTCGTAGGTGAACCTCAATCGACGACCTCAAAGCCCTACAAAGAGTTCCATGCTCCGGCTTCCGGAAAGCTTGATTTCCCCTGGCAGAAGATTGGATCGTTTATTGATCCTCTGAACCCACCAAGTATCGAAGAGTTGAAGGCTATAAACATGGATTCTGGTGACTACCTCATTCAAAACTACCTGAAAGATAAATATTACTCAGACTTCTATTACAATTGCTCCTTGATGGTTGGTACATGTTTGTTTGCGTGGCTTATAGCAAGATTAGGAGGTGGTTTATTTTCGCTTGGCTTTGTCTTGATTTGCGCCTCCGCCTCATACCGGAATGAATTCAGACGCTTCAATAGAAACCTGAGGGATGATATGTTGAGACTCAGTGCTGCGAAGCAATTAGAGAACAAGGTTGAAACCATGGAATGGTTAAACAGCTTCCTTGCGAAATTTTGGGTAATTTACATGCCTGCTCTGAGTGAAATGGTTATCACCCAAGCAAACACTGTGCTTAAAGATGTAGCACCACCTCCACCAATTGATAAACTGACCTTGGATGAGTTTACTCTCGGTACGAAAGCACCCAAGGTTCATAGCATCAAGTCTTTCACGAAACTTGGTAAAGATGTCTGGCAGATGGATTGGGATTTTGGTTTTACTCCCAATGATACAGATGACATGACCAAGAATGAACTCAAAAAAAAGATTGACCCGAAGGTCGCTCTTGGAATCAGGGTTGGTAAAGGTTTCGTGGGAGCTTCTCTTCCAATTTTAGTTGAGGATATGTCGTTCAAGGGAAAAATGAGAATCACGATGAAACTAAGCAACAACATGCCACATATAAAGGTTGTGTCTGTTTCATTCCTAGAGCCCCCTTCAATTGATTATGCTTTGAAGCCTGTTGGTGGTAACACTTTTGGTATTGATATCATGTCTTTGATTCCTGGGTTATCTTCGTTTGTTAACAGCTTGATTCATGCAAATCTTGGACCAATGTTGTATGCTCCTAATTCCCTTGACATTGATGTTGAAGAAATATTCGAAGGCATGTTGCCTGAGGCTAAAGGTGTGCTTGCGGTCAACATTAGGGGTGCAGAATACTTCAATGACTCCAATATTAGTCCGTATGTTGAGTTTTCGACTGACCAAGGTGCTGTTGATCCCTACTTGACTGATATCAAGACAAAGACCAATGCTCCTATTTTCAATGAATTGAAATACCTTTTAGTCAACGATCTGAATCAAAAGCTCAATTTCAAGCTCATGACATTTGATGAAGATGACGTGCAGGAGCTAGGGACATCTTCATTTGAATTACTTGATCTTATGCAAAAGGAGGTCCGAGAAAAGATCGAAAGCAAGCTGACTAGACAAAACAAGCGGGTTGGGAAGATTGTGTACGATCTGAAGTGGTTCCCAGTTTTGGAAGGAAAAACTTTGGATGATGGAACCAAAGAAGCTCCTCCAGAATCAGAAGTTGGTATTTTCAGGTTTGTCCTCCAATCTGCGAGAGATCTTGATACTTCCAAATCAATGCTTGGCAAGCTATCCACATTCACCGAAATTTACTTCGGTGACGAGCTTGTCTCTACATCCAGAGTCGTCAAGAGTTCTAATGAACCGGATTTCAAGCTTGTATTAGAAAAATTGGTCCATTCTAAGTCCACTACCCCAGTCAGAATTTTAGTCAAGGACACTTCTTCTTATGGAACACCTGTCATTGGACAATACACTTCCTCTTCTTTGAACGATCTTATCTTCTGTACTCTTGAAGGAAAAGATACCATTTCTCTTACCTCTGGGAAGGGATACTTGCGGTTCAAGGCTGTTTGGAAACCATTGGCTGCTTTGGGTATGGGTGAAAACATCACCTTCGTTCCTCCGTTAGGGACTATCAGACTCAACATCAAGAAATGTGAAAACCTCAAGAACTTGGAGATCATTGGTAGCATTGACCCTTACGTTAGAGTACTCAGTGGTGGAAGAGTTGCTGCACAAACTCCGGTTGTTAAGGATGAACTCAACCCTGTGTTTGACGAGGTCATGTACATTCCTTTGATTTCCGAAAATCAGAAAATTACATTGGACTGCATGGACGTTGAGAAGTCGACTGATGACAGATTAGTTGGTTCTGCTTCAATTTCTCTGCACAAATACATTAAAAAGAACGAAAATGGAAACTATCTTGCTTACGAAGGCTCTTCAAAACTGATTTCAAAACCACTCGTGTACAAAGACAAAGAGCAAAGGGGAACAGTTTATTACTCCATCTCGTTCTACCCCACAATCCCCGTGTATTCGCAAAAGGAATTGAAAGAGAGAAAAAAGGCGAAAGAAGTGGACAGGGAAGCTGAACTAGAAGAATTAAACGAGCAGGCAAAAATGATGGAAGACTATAAAAAACATCCTAGTGAGTATGAATGGTATTCGGATAACGAAAATGAAGAAGTTGGCGTTCATAAAAAAGAAATGTCCTTCGAACAGCTGGTATCTCACAACTCCGGTGTATTGGGTATTAACATTATCTCAGGAAAGCTTTTTAAGCCTGACTGTTTTGTTCAGTTTCTTCTGGACGACCGTGCCTTCCCTGATTATACCACCAAAAAGTCCCAAGGACGTCATTTAGGAGCCGATGCAGGCAGCGCTTTCATTAGGGATTTGCCTAATGCTACCGTTTTGCTTCGTATAACTACGAAGGAGAATGTCAGAAAAAAGAATGAGGTGGTTGCCCGGAAGGAATTTAAAGTTAGTGATTTACTCAACAACGGCTTCAGAGAACCTATTACTCTTGACATCGATGGTAATTCCATTGAAGCCCAATTTGAATATATACCTACTGCAATTCCGCCTGGAGTGTCCGAATCTATGGATGATACTGGACTTTTGAGTTTGAACATTGTCCGTGCTGTCGGATTGATGGCAGCAGACAGAAACGGAAAATCCGATCCATTTGTTACTATAACAGTGAATGGTATGCAAGTTTACAAAACCGAGAAGGTCAAGAAGACTTTGAACCCAGTTTTTAACGAGCAAGTCACCATTCCTGTGAAGTCCAGGAGCAGGACTGAAGTCAAAACTGTCGTTTATGACTGGGATGTTGCTGGAGAAAATGATTTGCTTGGCTCGGCTCCTATTGACCTTACTAAACTCAAGCCAAAAGAAAAGGTGCCATTTGAAGTTCGTCTTGATACTCAGGGGTCCGTTTTCTTTGAGGGCTACTTTGAACCTAAGTATATGAGACCTGAGCTTTCTGAGTCTGGAGAGCTTGCAGGCCTTGCTGGTGCTCCAATGAAACTAGTCGGAAGCGCCGCTGGTTTCATTGGTGGTGCAGGAGTAGGCGCTGTGGATGCTGGCATGGGCGCCATGGGTGCAGGTGTTGGTGCTGTCGGGGCCGGAGTTACAGGGGTCGGCGCCGTTGGCGGAGGATTAATGAGAAAGTTTGGAGGAAAAAAGAAATCGTCAATGGACTTATACAGGAACGGCGATGGACAACCGTCCCCAAACCATATCAATGATACACAATCTATTCAGTCCATTAAAACAGGATCACAAGGTTCCTCTCCATTCAAAGCCAGCCATCAAAGACAAAACTCGGACATGACATCATTCAATTCGACCACGTTTGGTAGCAATACAATTCCCGGTAGAGTGACGATTGTGGGGCTGAGTGGTGCCAGTGAAAAGGATCAACTGCAGGTCAAGGTATTGCTGGTATCTTCTTCAAAAACCCGAGAGATTTACAAAACTAAGTCTCAAAAAGCGGACCCTACTGGACTTATTTCTTGGAGAGAGTCAATACCATTCAAAGCCCCACCAGATGCAAAACTGCTATTCCAGGTTAGAACTCATCACACCTTTGGTAAGTCTACAGACTATGGTGAAGCCCAGTTGGCACTTGAGGAGGCAGTGGGCAATCCGAGCGATTTCAATCTCCCTGTGGCAAACGGTGAGCTAGTGGTGAACTTTAGCTATGGTTCCAGCAACTAGAGCAATCGATCATTCATTTTTTTGTGTGTAATAGCGGAGTGTAATCAGTCAATTTTTGTCGTACTAAAACACCATGCGAATCTTGGCAATATGATTATTATGATAGCTCACTTGTCGGGCTGTGGTTTGACTGCAACTCTGCTATTCGTTTTCTCCTCGTCCAGAGACTTCCTGGGCTTAATAGTATTGCAACCAGGACGAGGATCATGGGGCCGTGCTATTTTGCCAGCATTGTCATCAGGATGCTTGTAGTAGATATAATTATGTAGAGCCATGTATTCAAGCTTAAGATGTTTTTTCTGAGTCCCCTTCCACTACAAATCTCCCTCATTTTATGCACATAGTTTCTACTAATATATAAATAAGATCAGTTAAAAAAAAAAGTGGTTCGATTCGATCTTGTGATGCAGCTAGTTTATTATCTCGGAGTAGTCTTTTGCCAGAATCTTATTGTCAGGAACACGATTCTGGTTATAATTTATTATTGCATTTATCATGTCTATTTAATGCTTAGTCGATCTCAAATACCTCGGATTCAGGAACTTTCTGACTATTGGTAGGCAAACTCAGCACGTAGAGCAAGCGACGGATTATTTGCGGTCCAGACAGGTTGTTTTCGTCACAACAGCACTGAATGATGAAGTGCTTTGGGCACAATAATTTTCTGAACTGAAGACGAAACAAGTTCAGCTCTTCTGCTGTCACCTCAATCCTAGCAAAATCGTCATCTTTGCATCTCGGACAATCGTACAAGATATTATCATAGTTTTCTTTATGTTCATCCTCCTTCTCGTCCTCACCGATCAGCTCTAGGCTGGATGCGTACTTGCGCAAAGCTTTTAGTGAAGGGCGCCCAACAAGAGTCGAACAACGATCACCTGACGATGGCGACCCAAAGATGGTCAATTTCTCAATTTGCTTTTTAGGAGTCCGTTTGAAAAGTTTGGATTTCTTTCGTTTTTTAATATTCAACGATGGTGTAAGGTCCACCGTGAAAGACACGTTCAGTGATTCGTTGTTATCCAAAGCTTCTTCCTCAAAATCTTCCTCAGAGATTGTGAAATCTGAATCCCCAAGTTCCACATATTCGACGTCTTCGGCCTGATGTGATGAATCAAAAATGTTGTCTTGGTCGCTCAGCGACGTGTTTGTGTTGTATGAGAGCCTATGTTTGCGTTCCAGCATTTCAGAAAACGAACTCCGGCGTCCAAAGCGTCCTTCCAAAGCGTCCAGATTAAAATGGGTCGAATTATACGTTTGCGGCCTGATAGGTAAAGCAGAAGCGCTTCTGATCACTTTCCTCAAGGTTTTTTTCGCGTTCAAGATATTGATCTCATCCGAGTATTCATAATCCAACTGATCTTTGTAAATCGCAACGCCATCAGCTTCTTCTCGAGGTATGTGCTGAAGCAAAAAACCGATGTATGAGTGGAGTTTTTCATTTTGCAGTTCCAGAGATTTCATCTGGAAGCTCATTTTTGTAAGCTCTTGTGAATACTTCCTCTCTATGCTGTCTCGTTCGATATTGTTAAGGATGTTCAGGCTCGTTTGTCTACTACTCTTTCTTGAGCCAGCGA
Organism: Ogataea polymorpha; assembly: GCF_001664045.1. Lineage (NCBI taxonomy): Eukaryota > Fungi > Ascomycota > Pichiomycetes > Pichiales > Pichiaceae > Ogataea > Ogataea polymorpha. The sequence goes on along the minus strand of NW_017264703.1, from coordinate 578,109 downwards.
CTGTGTTTATGCCCAATTCCTGAAGTTCTTCAGCTAACGTGGCTTTAAGATCGTCTGTGATTATATCTGACGCCTCGTTCATTCGAATATCGGATGTGGAATCCATGCTTAATTCTGCCAGTAATTCAGCGTATTCATCCTTGAGCTTTTCGTATCTTTCTTCAAGCTCACTAAATCTCACCTTGAGCATTTCAAGCTCCTCGATGATCAGAATCTTTGAATGCGCTTCTAATTGGTTCTCTTTTTCCAAGATTGTGATTTTTTTGGTCAGCTTATCCACTTCTAATTTACTTCGTGAGAGGTCATCAACATGGAGTGATATGTTATCTGTCTGTATCTGCTCAAGTGACTTGTTATTTTGTAGTAGGTTATGCAATGTCTGATTCAGCTGGTCAATTTTTTTTTCCAACTTCTCTCGTGTTTCCGTCCAGTTTAAGTATTCTTTATCATGTAGTTCCCTCTCTTGTTTGAGTTCGTTGGTGATCGTTTTGTTATCCATGGAAAGCTCATGGATTTTGCGTAAGTGAAGGTCTAGTTGCTTCTCTTTGTCCATTAATTCGCTTTCCGCTCGTTCCAGATGACGAACGAGGTCGTTGATGCGTATGATGGAATCTCCATATAAACGTTCCAGTTTTCTATAATCATTGGCATTCATTGCAACTCCGGACTTTGAGCCCTCAGCATGAGAATTATCTAGTATATTTCCGAGATCTCTTAGTGGTGATTTATTCTTTTGTGAAGCGCCTTCTTCCGTTTGGCTGTAAATGCTCATGGATATATTTTCGTAGTCTGATGACTCCATTCTTTCTCACACGGGCATTTATCGCAATAAATAAGATGTATATAACTGAAGCTCCTTCCGGTTTCCAACCGATCTATAGACTCTCAATTCGATGAATGATTGACCCTGCTCTAACCCGTGTTCAAAGGACCGTATAAAAATGTTTTTGTTTATGTTTTTCTCAATAAAATATTTAGCAGGTGCAAGGAGTCCACGCCAATTTATAATTTGATTATTCTATAGATGCGAATCTCAGGTGTACTTTCAGGATACCAAATTCCATCAAACCTCAAGGGCTCCATAATTGTCCAATCCCATATCTTATCCTGAACTCCGAGATTGAGTAATCTTTCCCATTCCTTCAAAGTGGCCTCATTCCTCACAGTGGCTGCAATGTATGCATTTCGCACTAACCTGAAGCCCTGATTGTTTTGAGTCATTGATTCATATATTAGGCTGACAAGATCATCTAAAATGCTGCTATCGTATGTGACATCTGCAGCTACTATGGTATCAATATTCGGATCAGGAAGCTCGTCTTCGCCCCAACATAGTTTAGATATTGAAATTTTGGGCGATTCTACCGGTATATCATTCAATTGCAAGTTGGATGGTAGGTTTTCTATCAACTGGGAGTCGCCGTCTGTTATGCATATTTTTTTCACAGTTGGATGATATTTATAGAGGGCCATGCCTACCAGACCTGTTCCGCAGCCAAGTTCCAAAACTGTCGAATCTTTGAGATCACAGTAGTCAGTATTCAGCAGGTACTCTGCCAGATATAGAGACGCCTCCCATGTGCGCAATCCCGTAGTCCCCAAACCTGATATCACATTTGGTGCTTCTCGAACTTTTAAATTCAAATCTTTATTGCCTGGTTTAGACGATACGCAGTAGGATATCACTTCGGTTTGAGTCGGGCTCAGCGGAGCCGCTTGAAGAAGACTGCTTAGTTTTTCATACATGCCATCGTTGATTTCTTCGCCTTTTTCCTCTATGAATACGATGAGTTTCTCTATAACCCTCTTGCAATAGTATGCATTTTCGGGCTCGATCTCCTGCAAAACTTTCAAAATCAGATCTTGATCTAGATTTGGAACAAGCTCAATCTTTGTAACGGGCACTCGTTGACGTAATTGTCGCGCTATTCTCTCCATTGATTTACAAGCTAAAATAAAATTTTAACACTGCCTGGATTTATTTATCTTATACATTCAGTGTACCAAAAACTCTGAGTCTCTTGACCCCACCGTCGGGGATCATGGTTAGCTTCACGTGTGTGACAGGCTGGTCTGACATAGATTCATATTCATGTTCTCTGTCCGGCCCAGTCTTAGTCTTTTCGACAAGGTATGTCCATTTAGGGTCGTCCACAGCTGGAGAGTATTTCTCAGTATTGATGCCTTCAATTGTTATGAACTGAGGGAAGTTACCTCTGTAATGAGCTGTATCAACGATCAGCTTAGTGACGTTAGTTTTGAACCCAAGCTTAATGATGGCCCAATCGGTATGACCGACAGTCCGCGATCTCTTGGTTTCCCAACCGTCCGACATATCATGGCCACGACCTGGAAGGAGCAAGTTATCAGCAGAACCGAAATGCTGGTCTGAAAATGCAACACACACGCCTCCGTTATTTGCACTGGCTGTATCAAGTATGCTGCTGATATCTTGTGGTATCACAGGATAGACTGTTCCGTAAAGTCTAAATCTTGCAATTCCTCCGTCAGGATACATCCTCAATCTCACATGTGTATACTTTTTAGGCGTGATCTCCTTGCGTTTGAAAAAATGCCTCTGAGAGGGGCCGCATTCAACTTTCTCAATGACTTCGTCCCATTGAATGCCGTCAAAATTTGAGTCGTCAGTAAGAGTTGCGGCTTCGACAGAAATAAACGGAGCATGATTACCATTGAAAAATGCAGTATCGATCTCGCAACCGATCAAAGCTGCCGACGAGACGCCCATTTTTATAATCACCCAGTCAGCCTCCTCTGGGTTGTGCCTTCTGGTTTCCCAGCCATCATACCAGGCACCAGCATATGTAAATTTAGTAGCATCTCTGATCGGTGCTTTAGGTTTAATTAGATTCTCTGCGGCTGCGAACCACTCGTCGGAACATCCCAACACTTTCCCTCCAAGCTTTTCACCAATAACGTCAGTATACCTCTGAACGATTTCAGTTTGAAACTCTGACTCGCTTAAGACACGGATCATTGCGAAGAATAATTGAGGATGATTGAATTTATGTATTTAGAGGAAATCGCTCAGCACTTTCGGAATTCTCCGAGGCTTTTGATATTTACACGAGATATACCAACATGGGTAAACTTGTAGATAATGAATTTAACGGAAAACCGGGGCCAATCAAGAGTTCCAGCCGTCCAATTGAAAGCCGTATTCACTAATCTGCGGAATCTCAAATAAGTCTGGGCTTGAATGAAGATTGCGTTCAATGAACTTCATGTAACCATCTTTTCTTAGTAATATGATAGTCTGCGTTCGAGTGCCATAGTAATCGGACCCTGTGTCCGACTTCACCGGCGGTATAAATACACTTTTTGGGAACATGTCGAATGCTTGGGAGAATGTGAGGCCCTGCCATTGGGTTGGCTCAGGGGTTGCGGTGGAAAGCACTGCGAACAGATTTTTAACTAGTAACTCCTCTGACCAGTTCTGTGCCACTGAGGATTTGATAGTATCCTCGAGCGCATTTGTACCAATGCGCACTTTGGGCCATGGTTTATCAAATTCAGAGTTCGAAAGTCCCACGGTGGCCCGTCCCTTGAGAACACTGTTCTTTTTGCTTGATCTATTCGAAAGTATGTGTAGAGGTTCAATACCCTCAGAATTACCTCTTCTTCTTTTTAGCTCTCCGTATAGCAGTGAGAATCCTCCAACATGCTGAAAATTTTGAGTTTGTTCCCCGACTACTTTTTCCCATATATCAGAAGGCTGTTTTGATTCGAGAAACATGACCGGTATAAGCCCCCTTGAAATTTCTCCAACGGGATCTCCAGTGTATGGTTCTCGGAAATTCACCAGCACAGCAACTTTTCCAGCTTTGTTTACCCCTATCCATGTCCCATGCTCCTCTCGAGCAAGATCTGCAGGTCGTAATTGTGTCTGTGACTCATCTTTGAACGAGGCCAATTCTGTTTTACGGCTGAAATATTCGTCTCGATTGGAGAGTAATATAAATGGATAGTCGGGATGCAAAGACGAAGTTAGTAAAATACACATCTAAAGAGGAACTACTAAGATGTGAAAAAAAGTTGGACTTTTTTAAATCGCGAAGCCTATACTTCAACTGTGTCTCAGCTGCTGTGCTCAACGAGTTGAACTCGTTGAAGTTTTGACACGATAGGTGCTTCGTCCCAGTGTATTTCTTCAGTTCAAAAAAACTGGGCTTAACTCAAATAGTCATTGGTTTTCCGGCTTATCTGAAGAGTCATAAGATAAGGGACCAAGTCTAGTATAAAATACGCTAAGCTGGCCCAAAAGAAAAAAAAAGTTAATCTCCTCTGATGCTGGGGCACCAAATTAAATCCCATTTTGTTCTTGATGAAAACAAACTATTTGTGAACCATGGGTCCTACGGTTCGGTTCCGAAAGCTGTTTGGTCCAAATATCAAGAATTGATGCTCAAAGACTTATCATTCCCGGATGAATTCACTATCACAGAGCAGCAGGACCTGATGATAAGATCTTTGAAAGTTTTAGGTGAATTTGTGAACACAAGTTTTGAGAACTTGGCGCTTGTTTCTAATGCCACCTCGGGCATTACTGTTGTTCTTAGATCTCTCGACCTCAAAAAAGAAGACAAGTTCCTGATCCCTTCCACGATATATGCTGCCTGTGCGAACAACATCGACTATTTGTCAAAGCGAATTGGGTTCAGCGTGACAGTTTTAACTCTTGACTACCCTCTTGAAGATGATGAAGTGATCAGATTATATGAGGACGAGCTCAAAAGCGGTGAATATAAATATTGTTTCTTTGATGCAGTTACTTCGATGCCGGGAGTCAGAGTCCCCTATGAAAAGTTGGTGCAGCTTTCACGAAAATATGGGGCATTAAGCATTGTTGATGGAGCGCACTCAATTGGCCTTATCGAGCTAGATTTGGATGCCGTGAAACCTGATTTTTTTACATCTAATCTTCATAAATGGCTTTTCTTGCCTCGAGGAGCAGCATTCTTGTATGTGGACCCTAAACATCAAGACTCCATTCAGCCTTTGCCTATTAGCCATACCTATAAGGATTCCAAATTTTACCAGAGATTCCTTTTCACCGCAAGCAATAACTATACATCTTTCTTCTGTCTGGATGAAGCACTCAAATTCAGGCAGGAGATATGTGGTGGCGAGAAGAACATTCAAAACTACTGTTTTGGCTTGGCAAGGCAGGTACTCAACACTTTGGGTGGCCAGGAAAAGTTTGAAAATTCAACACAAAGTCTAACCACGGCAATGGTAAATGTGAAGGTGGATGTATCCAGCGAGCTATTGCAACATATTAAAGACAACTTTTTAGAGTTCAAGGAATATGCTGCTAAAGGAATGTTCTCAAAAGATAGCTTTGTACCAGTAGCATATACCTCAACCTCGCTGTTTGTTAGGTACAGCTGCCAAGTTTACAACGAGCTAGAAGACTACAAAGTTGCACATTCGAAATTTCTTGAAGTGTTGAAATCCTATGAACGAACAGTATTCACCAAATGATTCGCTGTGGGTCTGGCAGATCGTCCCACTCAAATATATAATTAAAATAGATCTGGAATAGAGACCTTGACCACCAGTAATTCCATAAACATTCTAGTCCCAATCGTAACTGAGAGTGGTCTGCCACTGGCTGCACTTGCAGTCTCCAGTACACTAAAGGTAAAATAAAATACCGCGGCTCAAATAATGGAGATGGAGCGACAGTGAGGATCACACACGTCACAAATGCGATAAATAGCACTTTCGAGTGGTTTTTGGTAAAAAGTTTGTACACTGTATAGGCAGAATAGTGGTAAATGGGAATAAGCAAATATTTGGAGTACCAAGTCTTGAAGATGATCCTTCTCATGATATAGAATGTATAGTGTCTGTTATCGGCGAGAATGAATGGATGCAAAAAAGTGAAGTTTTGCACAATGTAAAACATAATGAAGATCCAGAAGCCGTTGAGTACCAAATACTTTCTGGCGAGTAGTATCTCAAAATAACCTCTAATAAATGCCGGACTGAGCCACAATGTAGCGGAAAAGCTGGTGATGAACGTAAAGCAATAAAACACTTGAGCTAAATGAGGAACAATAACATGGTTCTCCTTGTCCCCCATAGTTATGCCCCCGTTACTGATAACAAAATTTATGAATGCGATAAGAACCATTGCGAAAGGACAAACGATCCTCCAACTTGCAAATGCCTTGCGGACAAAGACGGTAATATCGTATTGTGCAAAATCGCGATAGTTGTCCTTTGCCAACTTGTCCACCATAACTGCTAGTGCAAAGGCTAGCCAAACGATGTTGGTTTGTCGGAACAGGAGACTGATTGAGCCCAACAAACAGGATAATGTGGCTGATATCAAAGTGGGTTTCCAACAGACTGCAACAACGTATGATTGAACGATGAGAAGCGTGGACCAAACGTCTGTGTAAAAAAGAGTATAATAAATCGTCAGCAATGGAGAGGAAAATAGAGAAACAGCGGAAAGACCAGAGTTGTGATGTTTCTTGACAACCAATGTGGTAATGATAAGGAGCACGCCGCCAATAAAATTAAGCAATCTTAAATTAGCAATGGAGAATTCCAATCCCGTGAGTTTAAGCCACCAAAGTGCGAGATAATATAGACCCGGGGGCGTGGTGATCTTCGAATCCCATGAATCAAAATTGCCATTCCAATACTCCTTTACTTGGTTCACGTGAAAGATTTCATCAATGAAAGTATAATTGACCAGATCGTTTGCCTGGTCAAAATATGGTTTGAAAATAGAGACGCTAATTGCTGCCAAAGCAACGTCAGGTACAAGGTCCATTTAAATTGAAATCTATCTTTTTTTGTCCTTTTAGGCTTTGAAAATAAATTTGAATACAATATTTGACGTAATGGTATTAAAAACACAATGTTGTTATTCCTGTCGTTCTTCATCCTAAGCGTTGTCGGGTATCCGGAGTTGCAGTCTAATGATACTGCAGCTGTGCGGGCAATTGCTATGAGAACACAGAGAGATGTGATGAGAAATAACAGTATTATAGACACGGCTGTTTATGGCATCGATCTTAATAGAGTTGTCTTTGATCAATTTGGATACAACTCTTCATCGCTCTCTGTTTTTCAAGATATATTATGCACTGGAGTGCAAGCTCTGGTCTTGAACCTTTATTACAACGAAGCCCTCAAGGATTGGGGGTTGTGCGATCTGAGCTCCAATACTACAAGCTTGGGTTGTCAAGACCCAGGCAATTTCAATATTTCAGCTGTGGTGACATCAATAAATACTGTCTTGGCGAAGACAGATACCGGAGTCAACAAAAACATATTCTTCTTACTATTGAACCTCTTTTCCACTTTCAATAAGGACTCTAAGTTTCGCACAGGGATTGGCGTACTGTCGTCCTCGATAGCAGAACTCTCATATGCCAGCAGTCCAGCTCTCCTGGGAGAGTTAGACACCGTTAACCTCAATAGCTTTCTTTTTGGGGACAAAAACAGAGCCATACCAGTGATATTGTCCAACAATCTCTATACCAACACGTCTTACAATCTAAGCCCTGATCTGAATACCCTTTATCAAGCAAACACGACTATTCCCATCATGTATAGTCCGAATGACAATTTGACATGTTCAGCACCAAAGTCGTTCCAATTTGCTTACGACACCCCTGCAAATCCTTATGATAATAACTCATTCCACAATGCGCTTGTCTGTGGTTATTCTCCGATTATCAGTCAGAGAAGCCAAGATTTATTTCAGATTTCAAAATTGCTACCATACAGTATGTGGTCTTGGGATGCATTTCAACCAAATCTCACAATATCAAGGTCGCTGAAAAGAAAGAACGATTCCTCGGAAGCTAAGAAAGATGATTATCTGAACAGATGTGGCATAGTAACTCCCACAGGATGGAAGGCCACGTCCTGTCACTTAGATTTTCAGGTGGCGTGCGCAGACAGGTTGAACTCTACGAGAATAAAGCTGACTTCCGACAAGTTCACGTATTTTGAAGCTGGGGCGGCATGCTCTCAACTTGATGGAGACTATGTTTTTACTGTGCCTTCTTCACCGTTAGAACAGCGCACCCTTATCAATCTATTGGGGGGCGAGAAATCAGCTTGGATCGACATGAACTCGCTCTCGAGCTCAAACTGCTGGGTCAATGGAGGACCTAATGCTGTCTGCCCATACCAGCCCCTCGTTTCCAAGACCATTTTCAAGGAGATGATAAGTCTTGCATCTGCCATTGCGCTTGTTCTTCTATTGCTTCTTCTCATTGTTCAAATGGATAGACTACCAGTTCATCGCAATAGAAGCCATTGGCGTCGACTGCTCAAACATAAACTACAAAACGAGTTTGAAGGGATTCCTTCATGAGTTCTCAATGTTAATAATGTTTGGCTACCTAATTATACAATTAAAGTGTTGCAGCAGCTAATTATGATCAGCCGTCTTCATCTTATAATCTCAAAACTGCTATCAACTCCTTCTTCCAACTCGATGAGCTCGCTGCCAAAAAGTCCGCTATCGTATTCACCATTGGTGAGATCATATTTTGAGTTCCAGATGGAATATATCCGGACAGACTGGTCGCTAATTGCGGTGCAAATTGACTTCGAGTCATGAGAAGAGACCGCACTCAATACCCTAATGTTTGATGTCGATGCCAGTTTAACCTGCAACTTCATTGATGGATACGAATAAACAGATATTAAAACCGGTTTTTCTGTGTTATCACCAAATCCGAAGGTTGCAAGTATCTCCTTCCTCGATTTCGACCAAATCAAAGACGTAACTTGTCCCTTTGTCTGGATTTTGTCGAGTAAAGTGCCTGTGTTTGTGTGCCAGAATCTGATGTTTCGATCTTTGGATCCTCCCCCAGTTGCTAGTAAATGTGGCATCCATGGACAGTATGCGATAGCCTTGACAGCAGCTTGATGAGGAAGACAGGATTTCAAGATTGGTTTGTGCAAATCAGTGATGTCCCAGATGGTACAGCAATTGTCATTTCCTCCAACCGTCACTTGGCGCTTGTCTGGACTTACGTCGATACCACAGATTTGCTGTTCATTGCATTTGAAAGAGCACCCGATAGAGAGTCGATATTGAGGTGAATTCTGCCCATTTTCTACCTCGGTCAACTCATACAGTGTGACTTCTCCTAGATCATCCCCTGCAAAAAATGAGTTTGTGTCCTTGATCCAACAAATACAGCAAATCCCTGTGCTGGGCCTAAGAATCGAAGTTGTATTGATCGTTCTTGAGTTTTCAGAATATATGATAATTCTGCCCGTTTTGGTACCAACAGCCAGTATATCATTGTAACTATATGAAACGCATGAAATAACCTCTTCTATTGTTTGCAGCGGTGTTGTTCCGGTTTTGTTGCTCCAGGTGTAAACCACGGTTCCCAGGCCTACAGCGATCCGATCACTTTTCTTGCCCCAAGAAACTACATTGGCATAGAAATCGTTCCTCAGTCCTGGAGCATCCAAAACCTTGAATTTGACCTCCGTTTTGATTTTCTCTTTTGAGGTATTACTCAAACTGGGAGGACTTGCAATCGTGCTACCGCCGATGTCCGATTGAGATGGCTGTTTATTCTCAATCATGTCTGCAATGGCTTTTTTTCTCAGACTAGACACTTTGGACGGCCTAAAATTCAGGATTCGGGACTTAATACGAAACCCCAAAGCTTTCGCAACACTTACTTTATGGACACTAGCGTCTTCTCTCGGAAATGGCTCTGACTCTGATCTGTCGTTAACAGAGAGGTCGTCAAATCGTCTTGCGATTTCATCTTCTGTTAAATTACCAGTTTGTCTTGTGGATGACTCTTGATTTGACCTCAGAAGAAAGTTATCATCACGAATCAGAAATGGGTTCTCAAAGAACCCGTTTTCGCCAGTTATTGGGCTTCTTATTTCATTTTGCTTATTGTGGAATCTCGAAGAATTAGTTATAAAACTTCGATAGTACCCTTGATTTCCATTATCCTCTAGCGTTGAAATGAACCTGTCGGTGATATTGTCGTAATTAGGGTCATTTCTCGATGTGTAGTTATGGTTCCTAAAAGACTTTTGAGACCCATACTTGCTCGTCTGTTTTAAGCTCATAATCTGGCGGTCGTTGGGATCACGACAATAGGAGAGAAACAAAGCAACTGAGGAAGCTGTAAGTAGCAAAGTGTAGTGATATATCTATAAGAATATGCTACCGATAAGGAAATATATCACCTAGCGTTAGCGTTAATTCAATTATTTTACGGAGCACATTTAGAAAAGGCGGTGCAATAAAAACCGTTTTTCCCAAAGTGGAACTCTTGCGGGGGGCTAGACACTGAAGCTCTCTGCGTGGAAATTGAAACCGCAATCATTAGCCCAAAGTTGGACTCTGTTCACAAGACCAATAGGACCTGCACCAATAACCCATGTAGACTCATCCAGTTCTCCTCCTCTTTCTTGGAATCTCTGTTGTCTGTTTTTTACGAATTGCTCATTAAGGAAAAGCTCGTCTTGCGCATCCGAGCCCAACATATGACCATCACTCTTTTGATAGTGTAATTTCTGGCTTTTGTTTTCAATTGTAATTTCATTGCAACACACTGACTGGCCGTTGTGTATGTCTATCAATGGGCCAATACACGAAGAGCCAGTGCACCAATTGTAGTAATGAATTCCCAATTTTGGCCTTCCAAATTCAATCCGACAAGCTAAACCCTTGAGAATCCAGTAATCGGCCAAATCATCATAGATACCAGAAGAGGATGAGTAACGCAAGCTGAAGGAGTCACGTTGTTGGGCAGATTCCGCAGGGGTGTCAAGGATTCCTGAATACAGCGAGGAGCTTCTAGGAACGTTTGGTTCGGGGTTTCTGCACTTACCATCTAGATCCAAATCGACATTTTCAAACTTGTCTTCATCCTCAGCAGAGTATCTAGATTTGAGTATCTCAGCGTGATGGCGAAGAGGGATGTATACAGCCCTGTTTTTCTGCGCTGAACTTTCGTGAGCAATATTAGGGTCGAATTCACTAGCCATTGCTTGATAGTTTACCTTGGACTGCATCAGAGGTGACTTTTCATGGTACTGCGGAGAGAACGTTCCATTGAGTACCTGTTCCTGGTTTGAAAGCTCTGTCTGCCTATTGAGACGATGAAGTTCTCTTATCGCTCTTTTGAAACTATAAATCTCCGATTGACTATAGGAGCCGGTGATGAAAATATCAATGCAGTCGTCGTTGACTAGTATATTTTGAAAGTAGTCTAAGATTTTGAGGTCTTCATGATCCCTGAGAACCCAAATTATCTTCACGGCGGCTCCATTATAACTAAGTGTCCTCAAAATTGGGAGAGCAAAACTGATTGCAGATCCGCCAACAACTATTAAGCATTTTTTGACTTTAGTATGGAAGAGGAGCGAACGTGGATTAGCATTTTTCATTGGCTTCAAGAAGCTCAAATGAGGTAGATATGCCCCTGTGATGAGATATTTCTTTTCGGACGACAAATCGAAGCGTCCTTTTCGGATGATCATCATCTGTTTTTCGTCAGATGGTAGGGTTGCAATCGTGAAAGGATGTTGAACTGGCACCAAAAAGTGTCGCCAGATTTGTTTCAGATAGTTAGAGTTGTCAAACTCATTCATTCTCAAATGGCAACCCGGCATTATTGACTTCACTGCCAGTGCTGATCCAGGGAAAGTCACAAGCAGCAGATTTGCAGAAAGTTGGGTCACCTCAATGGAGGAAACTTTGGAGATCCTAAATTTGAAGTAAATTTGGTACACCAAGATTGCGGCATTGATGGCAGTCAGGTATGGAATAGGTGGTCTGACATGAACGTACAGGAACAGTACTGCCGTCCAAGTGCAAACGTAATGAAATCCAAAGAATACCTTGTAAAACCTCCGCCTCATTTTGGGCAACGAGGTGACCAAAAGTAGGATGAAACAAACAAGTGCGTAGATGCCATAGAGATTGTCGCGTTTCCGGATTTTTGACATAGTGTTGCGTTGCCAAAAAATCCAGATGTACAATATCGTGTGAACTATGCTTTGGACAATCAGTATACGAGAAAGCCATTTATGTATTGGCAGCAAGGTGAGGTATAACGTATCCGGTAAAGGCGATGGGCGAAGTGTTAAGAACAGGACTGTGGGTAGACAGTATGTTGCCACACGTCCTACTCTAGCGGCCAAAAATTGAATGTCGGAATGCAGTTCAAGTGCTGACAGAAGACCGAGAACAATGGTCCAAAACAGAATGGTTTTTATCACTTCCAGATGGAGCGTGAAGTAGTTGTTTCTGAAACGGAGGATTTTGATTCTGCGAACGATTTTCCTGTATATTTTCCATGTAATAGGTTTTGCTATTTGATTATAGTAGGGAATCAGTAGAACAAGAATCATGGTGACAGCAAACGTGATATAGCCGTACTTGACTGTGATTTTCAACCTCAATGCTTTGTTTTTCCCCGCCTGGTCTTCGGGAAGAAGCCGAGGTACCCAATCCCAGAACATATATGCAAGAGTTAACGGCAATTTTCGAATAATACAGAAAAGTATGCAATTGTTTGCAAGTTGATCCAGAGAATATAGGCAGGTTATTTATCTAATCGATCTTTCGTAATCATCACATCCCTGCACAGCCTTCTCAAGCGCCACTTTAGTGTGTGTTTTTTCTTCTCTGTCACACGTGACTTTCAAAAGGTCTTTGTGCACTCCTTGGACCGCGGTTTTAATTCACCAGAGTTCAAATGGCAGAGATTTATCAACAGAGCCTCCTCACACCAAAAATTAGGCCCTGTGAATGTTTTTTTTCCCCCCGTGGTGCCCACGCGGTAACCAGGCGCTGGCCCCCGGTGTGAAAGCGGGAAGCTGGCCTAGTGGTGAATTTTTCATTTTGAAAAAATTTTTAAAAAACCAGACCTGTATCTACAGCTAGTTTAACCTATACCTGTTCAATATGGCTGACTTTTCTCTCACTCAGGAGGATCTGCAATTGTTGATTGCTGCCAACGCCCACTTAGGTTCCAAGAACACCAACGTTCACAACACCTCATACATCTACAAGACCAGACCAGATGGTGTTAACATCATCAACGTTAACAAAACCTGGGAGAAAATTGTTCTCGCTGCAAGAATCATCGCTGCTATTCCAAACCCAGCTGATGTTGTTGCCGTTTCTTCTAGAATCTACGGTCAAAGAGCTGTCCTCAAGTTTGCTTCCCACACTGGTGCCACTGCCATTGCTGGTAGATTCACCCCAGGTTCCTTCACCAACTACATCACCAGATCGTTCAAAGAGCCAAGACTAATCATTGTGACAGACCCAAGAACCGATGCCCAGGCCATCAAGGAGTCCTCCTACGTTAACATCCCAGTCATCGCTTTGGTTGACTGTGATTCTCCAGCAGAGTACATCGATGTTGCTATCCCATGTAACAATAAGGGTAAGCACTCCACTGGTCTGATTTGGTGGTTGCTCGCCAGAGAAGTTTTGAGACTCAGAGGTACTCTCATCAATAGAGAAGAGCCATGGGCTGTTATGCCAGACTTGTACTTTTACAGAGACCCTGAAGAACCAACATACGAGCCTTCTGCTGCTGATGAGCTTGCTGACGAGCTTGCTGAGGGTGCTGCCGAAACTGGAGAGGCTGAATGGACTGCTGAGCCTACCAACGCTGACTGGGCTCAATCCTCCTCTGCTGCTGACTGGGCTGCTGAGGGAGCTGAGCAGACCGAGAACTCTGAATCGTGGTAATTAAGATACTATGTCTCTTTCTGTTAGCAAAAAGTTAAGTCAAGTAATACATACATTGGTTAACCTGCGTCGATCTCCGACGTTGCATAGTATAAATCCAATTTATTATTTTTGAAAAATAACATCTTTGTTTATGTTCTTACTCTGATATAGCCTCAAATTGGTTCTTGAAAGCGTTCTTATCAAATTTCTGGTAGTGCTGTTCTTACTGACGCTGATTTTTCTTCTTCTATATCAGGTCGTTGTTGAATTCGTCACTACTCCTGTCTTGTTGCCCAAAGAACAGCACTAGCCCATGCAAAAATCCATTGTCTCCATTTTTTGGCCCATAGATTTGCTGAATCCTGTGTCTGACCAAAATTTGGTTGTAGTTGGATACAAGCTCAACAGCCAAATTGTGGTGATTGACTTTATACAGTACTCAAACTTCAAAAAGCTCAATTTAAAAATAGAGAAGAATGACCTTTGTCTAGAGATTATAGGCACAGTCAACTTCCATCATTTGAACTATAGAAACTTCAGGTTCGATGATAGCACAAATATGCCTGTCATGGAAGCACACGAAAACCTCATTCTGTTTAAGCCTCCCCTATCCAAGAAATTGGAATATTACTCCATTAAACCGATTTCCGTGGATATTTTCTGGACTGTGACCCCTCAGGATGTGTTTCCTTGCTCTCAAACATCACCGAACAAATTGGATTTGCATTTCGGTAGGCCTATGAGAGCCAGAGATCTCGAAAATGTCATGAAATTCATTAATCTCACAGAGTACACAAGATACAAACTTCTAAACTCCCACAATGACAAAAGCTTCTTTTACGCGGACACCATTGGCCATTTTATCAACTGGTTTGGCTCTGTAATACTTGCTTTGTACTGTGCAACCTTTCAGCCAATTTGCAAAAAAATAATCACCATTTTGACCTATCCGTTGTGGTTCGGCCCAGAAACCAAGATATATGTCACCCTGTCGACTTGCAGCTTTGTTCTTCACCAGCTGAAATTCAGAGCCAAGCAGCTTCACCACCTTCCTAATCAATTTCAACGGCTGCGAAACTCCAACTATGAAACCGAGAGACTGTTGATTAAAGGGACAAGATTTTCTCCCAGTGAATATATCAAATTCTATAATACGCTTTGGTTAATACTCAATGACTTACTCATGGGTATTGTGATGTCAAACATTCTGTCTAAATATCACAACGTACTGGTTCAAGGAATGAATGTACTGGTCTTGAAATTCGAAGACTCGTTACTATATTTAATCAAGTGGCTCATGAGTTTTCCTGGTGGCTTTAAACTTAACAATGAACTTGCTGAATTCTTCGGAGAGCTCTTCATGTGGGTGCTCGACTTCTGGAATGAATATGTGCTCCGAACAATGATGAACAACTCCTCTACTATCATCAGAGCTATTACACTGCTAGTCAAATTTGGCGGACTAAATATGCTCATTGCTTCCATTATGGACATTCTGGATATAACAAGTTTGCACTTGCGCTGTTTCTACTTTGCATCGACTCGTGTTTTTAATTGGCAATGGCATATCATACAGTCTTTGTTCAGACTATTCTACGGTAAAAAGTACAATACTCTAAGGAACAGAATTGACTCTCATAACTATGAGTTTGACCAGTTGCTTTTCGGTATAATCATATTCACACTTTTGGTTTACCTGTTGCCTACGGTGATTGCGTTTTATTTGAGCTTTGCTGTGGGTCGGCTTCTCACTCTCCTCCTTCATACAGTTCTGGAATCTGCTCTGATCACGCTTAACCATCTGCCAATCGTGGTTCTTCTTCTCAAAGCAAAACATAAAGAGAGATTACCTGGCGGTGTTATTTTCGAGTGCAGAACTGCAGCCAACAATACTCCCTATTTCCAGCTAATGGCAAGACCACTGAGCTTGAAGGAAATCATCAGTAGCCACATCAAGTCGATGACGATCTTCAATCTTAACAATCTCCGAGAGTTCCAGCTTGAAGGCTCCGAGGCCAACATCAAAAGTGTCATTAATCAATGGAACCGCGTATCGCTGGTTCGAGTACTTAAAAACATCGCATTTGGGAACTTCATAGACAGCTTCGACTATAAGAGACTGTTCTAATGTATAAAGATAGGTAGCTTAATCGGTTGGTATTATATACAGATCTATTTCCGCTTCTTTGTTGGAGCTTCAGATGGAGTCTTCAACTTCTTTGGAGCACCTTTTCCTCTCTTCCTCAACATTCTCACTCTTCTCTGTCTGTAATCTTCGTCTTCGTCGACAAGTCTGAAGTCATCCACGCGCCAAAGCTTGAAAATCTGGAACACAGTTGGGAAATCGGCAGGTCCGTAATAATTTGATATTATTTGGCCTTTCAATGGTTTTCTCAGAATCTGTGCCTCTGTTCTCAACCGCTGAGGATTGTATGTAGTTCTGAATATATTGCATTGTAGCTTCGTTAGCTCCTTGAGCTTTGCCAGTTTCGGCGGGTTGAATAGTCGACTCGCCATATTTGAGAGAAGCACTGGCACCACAATTTATTTTTCAAATTTCAGCGACCTGTAAAATTTAGCACCGCCGCTTTGTGGCTTGTGTTTAGTCTATCACTCGATATCAATTTTGGGTCCTTCATCAATGAGCCATGTGCATTTGTTTAGTGAGTTGACATCAATCACAAACAATTTGGATCTTTTCATTCCACTTGGAGTTCTGTATCTTTATGGACGGCCTTCAATGCCGTCCAAATCTTTGGAGGCCCCCGATGGTTGGAGTTGGCTAGAGCTGCCGTATCAAGGCGACCTGGAATTGCAGCCGGGCATAGGCTTGAGCAGTATCATGCTTGACCTGCGCTACTTAAACTCTCGGGGACATGTGAGGATGACATATAAGCCACTTGAAAGCGAAGTTTCGGTGGTGAGGCTTTATGTGTTGCCTCAGGATGTCAAAGATTCGCAGGTGGTGCAGAAATTCAGATCTCTGTACGCTCGTGGCGGACGCGCAGACAGTTGGCATGCAAAGACATATAAGAACGTTATGCTAAACTTGATTAAAGTGCTTGATTACGACGAGGGTGCCTGGAATATCGTGTCTGATAGCCAGCTGCTAAAGTATCTCAAGAGCCATAACATTCTTCTGTTTCCCTCGATGAGCCAGTTCAAAGCATACAACCTTGCAGATATAGGGAAAACCTGTTTGGATGAGCCCTTTGATCATCATTTGAGAAGAATGATAAAGTGTCTGTCGTATAGGAGATGTCTAGGAGAACCCAAGAAAGAAACAATTGAAGACCGACTCATCAGAATATACAGTCAAGTCAATTCGCCTAATTTCGATTTAGAGCAACTGGACTCCGGGTCAAGAGAGACCATCAATGAAATCTTGAACGGAAAGATTCCTGGAATGAAAAGTGACCTGTACAATTATCAGAGACGAAGTGTTGCCAAGATGTATGAGAAGGAGGTCTCAATCAGATCAGTTCACATTCCCAATTTGATTATACTTCCTCGAGGCAGCAAATCATATTATCTGGACATGCAGTCTCTGACACTCATGAATAATGCCTCGCTCTATCATACGCCAAGAGGAGGGATATTGGCGGAAGATATGGGATTAGGAAAAACGTGCATATGCTTGGCCCTTGTATGTCTTTCAAAGTATCAGATTTCCGAGATTCCCCGAGAAAATCGCTCCAGAACCACTCACAAGCATATGCTGAGCCTTTTGGATATATGCGCTAAACACATCAACGAGCACTCCATTGAATGGAAGCAGTTTCAGCACGAGCTACCTCGTGCCTGCGTCCAAAGATTAGAAGCCAACCTAGGATGCTTTGAGATATTGCAGTTCAAAGTTCCAAACTACGCAACACGAACCAGTCGCGATGTTGTGACTGAGACCAGAAAACTCTACGTGACGTCCTCGTCGTTGATCGTTGTTCCTGATAACTTATTCCATCAGTGGAAAATTGAGATTCGAAAACATGTACAAGAGGGCTACTTGAAAATATTGGAACTTCAAGGACAGGCTGAACTTCCTCAAAAGGTTGCCGAGATAATCAATAACGACATTGTTCTCATATCTCTTAACTACTTCTCAAGACAGTCTGAAAAACCAGATTCAATTTTGAGGTCGATATACTGGAAAAGGCTGATCATTGACGAAGGACATTCCATGAACTCTAGGTCCACGCGGGCCGTGCTGCTTGCCAAGCAGCTGGCTGTCGAGCGCAAGTGGACAATCACGGGAACGCCTACCCTAGGACTCACCAATCTACATGTGGAAGAAACAGAAGAGGACTATACCATCAAACGAAAATTCAATGCCAGAGATGATTTGGTGAAGCTAGGCACTGTCGTTTCCAATTATCTAAAAGTTGAGCCTTGGAGTACAAACCCAAAGTTGTGGCTTAATAATGTTATCAAACCGTTCGAAAATAATAGTTTGAATGGAGATCACCAGCTAATGCAAATACTACAAAATTTGCTTGTGAGGCATTCTGTCAAAGATGTGGAGCTTGACATCAAGCTCCCAAAGCTAACGCACCAGCCAGTGTTTCTCAAGCCCTCGTTTTTCGACAAGTTGTCGATCAATCTGTTCATAGCTGTTCTTGCGACTAACGCAGTCACATCCGAGAGAACGGACAGAGACTACATGTTTCATCCCTCAAATAAAAGCATTTTGAGAAGACTAATCAACAACCTTCAGAAAGCCACTTTCTATTGGACGGGCTTTTCTATTCAGGACATTGAAAACTTGCTTAGTATCTGCAACTATGCGCTCAATACCATCAAAAATAGGTACTCCAAAGATGACATCAAACTGCTGCAGAGCTCTATCTATACCGCCAAGGTTGCCTTGAGTAATTCTCGATGGAGAACTAATTGCAGTGTTCACGAGATGAGCTATTTCGTTTCCAATTTACCGTTAATGTTCCACAAAACCATGTCAGTTGCCAACTACGAGTACGAGGTAGATGACTTCCACAACCCAATAGGTGTTTACGGATATCCGCAACTGCATGCTGTTCAGAAACTGTTCTTTAAAAATCGACTGGTGAAAGAGAGTTTCCTGTTTGAGAGAATACTTGAAGAAAGCTCTAAAGAGTTCTGGATCAAGTACTGGAAGTCCAACGAGTCCAAGGAAAGTCGCAAACGGGGCTCGTCAAGGGTTTCCAACCAAGACAGTATTGACTTGGACAGTGTACGTCTAATCAATCACGAACCTAAGTGGAAAAACGAGTTTGACCCTGCAAGAGAAGAGCTCGAGATAACTGCCAGGCCCCAGAAACGAACCACGAGACAACATTTTGAGTCTTTAAACCAGTCACCACGAAAGAAGATTAAGTACATTCCAGAAGGGTCCGATACCCCTATAACTCCAGAACCTATGATGCCGGAAGGAAACTTTGCGTCGCATTTGCGCCATGCTCGAATTCTGGGTACTGCATCTGTCAAATTGTCATATTTGACGTCACGACTGTTAGAGAACCAAACAGTTGGAATCAAGTCTATCGTGTTTTACGAATTCGAAAACAGCGCTTATTACCTCACTGAATTGCTCGACCTGTTGGGCATGAATTACCTGATGTACTCGACATACGTTAAGATAGCGGAGAGATCCAATAACCTGACAAAATTTGATCTGTGGGACACCTCTGTCAGTGGTGGTATTGTTCTGGTAATGGATGTGAAATTGGCATCACATGGACTGACAATCATATCTGCAACGAATGTATTTTTTCTTAATCCAATTTGGAATAAGACAGTGGAAGCACAGGCAATCAAAAGATCACACAGAATCGGACAAACCAAGGAGGTGTACGTTGAAACCCTAATATTAGACAATACAATCGAGAAGGAAATGTACTTGAAGAGAAGTCAGACAAAAGTGGACGAAACCAAAGAGTTGATTGACAATACGGGAATGCAGGAATACATTATGCGGTTTGAGTTTCTTAAGCTATTCGAGAACTTTCAAGAGGAATACGAGCCCATCCGCTCTCAAACTCGCTATAAAATGGACCTGGGTGCGCCAAAGGATGATTATGACGATGGCTTGAAGCTATTCAGCGCTGAAAGCATTGTCGAAAATGGGATAAGGACCTGGAAGCTTCCTCTGTTCACTGAACAAAGTCTGGCACGCACCACAGAAAATGAATCCAAGATCAAAGACGAGCCGATTGACATTTTTAAGACGGACTTTGAAATGCAACAGGAAGGTACTGTTTCTGGTAAGCTTTTGCAAAAGCTTAAAAGTCAACGGAAAACTGTTCGTTTTGGCTGAACCTAAAGAGAGCGTAAGATGAGCGTTCCATCGATGGAGCCACTGATCAACCTGTCATTAACCAAATCCACATCCAACACCGTCCCCAGGTGTCCGTCGAGCCTACTCTTTAATCTCCGGCTCGCAAAGTCCCATACGTATACATGAGCATCATTGGATCCACTGATGATATATTCTTTGCCGTCAGACTTCTTTACTGCTTTCAAACGTGTCAGAAAGTCGTCTGTAGAAGCCTTAGCCCCGTCGAAAACGTACGGCCGCGCCCGAAGTCCCTTTGTATATAGCCTTGAGTCGTAATATTTGATTGTGTTGTCGACAGATTTGGACACAAGGTAGGACTCGTCTGGAGACAACGCTAGCGAGGTCACGTTATTCGTTTGATTGCACTCCTCCCAGAGGAGCATACTCCTTTTGCGCGCATCGTAGCAGAACACTGTTGGGTCAATTCCTGCGAAATAGAACCTCTGGTCTTTGGAATCTATTGTTGCTGTAAGAAGAGGATATTTGTGTTGGACGGTATCAATTTCAAATCTCGACCGTGAGTCCCACAACTTCACAGATCCGTCATCCGAACATGTCACAAGCATGTCGTTATCGGAATTGGATATTTCATTGATGCACATTTTATGGTAAAACGTCTTAATTTTCTGATTTTTGGTGATATCAAACACTGTTGCGGTGGAGTCAGCAGAAGCCACAAGTAGATGGTTTTCGTTGAGGTGAGACCATCTTATAGATGTGATGGCTGATTTGGTTATATTGGCCACATTGTAATCGTAGGGCAGCTCTTCTTTGATCAGTTCTGGCGAATCTGGGATCTTCCAAACGATCAAATTTCGATCAACTCCCCCCGAAGCCACAAGCGTCCCGTCTTCGTTAAATCTATTTGCGAGCACAGCTCCTTTGTGACCATTCAAGCGTAAGGCATAGGGGACGCTGGTGCCGTTCTGGTGCACTACCAAAGACATTCGACTAGAAGCTATATTCTCCACCTGCAAAAATTAAAATATCGACGCGACGATTTCTCCCCCGGATTTCGTTAGGCAGCCCTGTGTCTGGCCCCGGTGATGGCGGTATTAATTTTTCATTGGGCAATCGTAAGAATCTTGCTATTATATTTATCGATTTAGAAACATGCTTTCCAGAAACGTCGCTTTTGCTACCAGAACCAACAGATTGGCTTTCGCCAGACTCTACTCAGAGGGTTCCACAGGCGCTACCCGCAGTGATGGCTCCTCTGATGCTTTCACCGTAAGCATAACACCACTTGCCTACTTTTTTACTAACCTTATTAGAAACGTGAAAAGGCCCAAGAGGATTATTACATTAAAAAGCACCAGGCCGAGCAAATTGCTAAGCTCAGAGAGCAATTAGCCAAGCAGAAGGAGCAACTCGACCACCTCGAGTCGTCTATCAAGAAAGACTAAGCCAAACCATTATTCCAACAAATCTATCTAGTACGTAACGTTACGAATACTTATTCTACACAGTATTAGTAAAAAAAGATCAGTTCAATTTAGGTCTTTTGACATTGTCGAGCAAGGAGTCCTCCTCGTCGACTGGACCTGGGCCATCATTGGCTTGTATTAATGGAGTCGAGATGTCAGCATGGAAGTCTTTGATGATGGAGTCCACGTCGTCAATTGTGAGCGGTCTCACATCTCCAAGCTTCTTAATCTTAGTGGTAACCTCCTTGACCTGGTCGTCCGACAAATTGAGGTTCAATTGTTCCACTCTGCTCTTGATAGCGTTCCATCCCGTCAGTCTGTTGGCGAAGTGGATGTAACGCGACAGACCAAAGTCAGATGGGTTGAGAATCTCATAAGTGGATGGGTTGGCCAAAATGGCCTTGGCATGGATACCAGCCTTGTGCGTGAACGCGCAGAAACCGGTGATCGGGTTGTTGAACGGAATGTTCACTTGCACAGCCTCAGCCACGAGATTCTCCAGATCTCTCAATTTGTGCAGCTTGTACTTGGACATGACGTACTCTCTGTCTGCTGCAATCATTCTAGCCATCAAACCGCCTAGTGGCGTAATACCATTTCTTTCTCCAATACCGAGAACGGAAACGTCAATGAGTTTGGCACCTGCCTCCAAAGCAGTGTAGGCGTTGGCAATGGCACAGCCGGTATCGTTGTGGAAGTGGCACTCAATGTCGCATGACACGACAGACTTCAAAGTCTTGACCAGCTCATACACCTGTCTAGGATTAGCGCAGCCCACAGTGTCGGCAATACCAACTCTGTTCACGCCGATCTTGTCAACCGTCTTGTAGATGTTGAGCAGATCGACAATGTCGGATCTGAATGAGTCCTCGGAGGAAAATCTGATTTCAATACCCTTGGACTTGACAAATTCAATAACTTCAACGGCAGACTTAGTGATGTAAGACATGTCCTTACCGTGAGAATACTGTCTCAGAAACTGGGAGGTTCCAATGACCACATCGACACCATCAACACCTGTCTCAACTGCAACCTTAGCATCATCCATATGACATCTGATGTGAGTCAAAATCTTAGCCTTAAGCCCAAGTTTACAAATGGCCTCGCAATCGATTCTACTTTGCTCGGAGGCAACAGGAGAGGTCAGTTCAATGTAGTCGACACCAAAGTCATCCAAAGCCTTGGCGATTTCAATCTTTTTTTCTGTGCTGAAGAAGGCGTTGGCAAATTGCTCACCTTCTCTCAAGGTAGACTCAATCAACTGGAAAGATCTAACGTTTGATAAATAATCGCTAGGATTTGGTCCATAAGGATTTACCTGGACCTTCTTGTGCTGCTCTTCGGAAACCTTTTGATACTGATCTGGCATGTTAGTCAATAAAACAACTTCAGAACATACCTAATGAGGACATAATCAATTTTTAGATAAAAAATCCGCCTCTTAAATTACTTGGAGATGAAATTATCACGAAAAAAAATGACTACACGACCTGCCGAATATAAATTTTCTAAAACAGGTATTATATGATGCTATGATAAATATTCATACCCTGTGCCTTCGCTGTCTCGTGCAAGATACTGCTCATCGATAAGTACCTCAATCGCTTTCTTGATGTCCGCCACAGTAGGCTTGAACCGATCGATCATCTTGTAAACCTCATTCGTTAGCTGCTCGTGCTTGTAATGTTTTCTAGCTTTCATCACCCTCACGATAGAAGCCTTCAAAATACCGTGATGGCGCATTTGAATCTCGGTGTTTGTGTCCTTCTCTTCATTCTTCGAATCTGTTAGTTTCACCCCAGATGCGAAATTCACTTTGATACGCTTGGATGTATATTCCTTCACGATGGTGAAAGTTGTATGAGGCTTCGTGATAGCTTCCTCGCCTGGAGGATTCTGAATCAAAAGTTTGTTCTTAACTAAGGGAACGATGTTGGCCTTGAACACATCCACCGGAGCAGCAGTGGCCTCTAGTAACTCAGCAACGCTCAGCGTATCTGCTTCGTTGAATGGGTACAAAATGGCCATCTGGAAAAGAGTGACAGTGAACAAAAATGGAGGCTTCCCAGGTTTGGAAATGTTAGCTTTCAGCTCGACTTTGGACCGATTCCAAATCCAGCTGAGCTGCCGTCCAGGGAACTTCGACTGATATATAGAAGCGAACTTCTCTTGTGTGTTGATTAGCATTGGTGGCAGCAAAATAGATTCGTTGCTCTTATTGAAAATGGACTGCCAAGCACCAGAGTCCAGAATCCGCGGTTCCAAATCGGAAACATACTCTTTAGGATTAGGCTCCTGCATGATGGTTTCTTTGTACAAGGCACCGAGGTCCCGCGAAACTCTAATATCGTTGAACATGTTGGTGATTTTGTTTGTGTATTCCTGCGTGTTGGCCGATCTCAACTTGCCAATGATCAGTTCCTCCCTTTCGCCGTCTTCTGGTGTCATTGTCGAACCCATCAATCTCTTGGAGAGGAACCTCCTGTACCAGACCTCAAAACTTTCCTTGTCATCAATGAACTTGAAAACTGTCATGAGCTCGTCAACAGACATATCCTCAGGTTTCTTCCTAAGCATCTCGTCCGCATATTTGGCAAGAAGATCTGGTGTCTTGGATTTGGATTTGTCTTTAGGGGTAGCAATTGGGTTATAGTTTATGAAGGATTGGCATGCGCTGTCTAAAGCCTTCACAAATGCCTCGTTGTTTTCAAAGGATTCCTTCACCACATTTTGAAATTTGTGGTAAACTTTCAAAAGCGTCTGAATATACGTCTTTGCATCGACATCATATGCAAGCCCTTTCTTTGATTTAGGTTTTCCATCTTCTTCCACACTCTGTTCCTTTTGTTGTGCCTCAAGCTGCAACTTGAGCTCTTCAACAGCATTAAGACCCTGTTGTCTGATGTACGCTTGGAATTGCTGCAAAAGTGGGTCTATTGTCATTGGCACTCTTTTCAAAAGGTGGTGCATTCTTCTGATATCAGAATATCTTTCCTGGTCAAGTAATGGAGTTAGTTCTGAGCGAATGACATCTGCATGGTTAGTTATCAAAACCTCATTCAAACAATCGTTTAATGGCCTTCTCGTATGATCGTTTAGCTCTTCGAGTCTCTTCAGCTCTTCCTCTATCCTCTGCTCTGCTTTCACCAGGTAATTAACAACTCCGTACTCCTTGATGAAATTTTGAGATTCCTCAGCGTAGAAATTGTATGTTTCCGTCAAAAAAGATTTCTCGAAATCGTTAATGTAGACAGATAGGTTCTGCTTCTTCAGATCGTTCACGTCAAATCCTAGAAGGACAAAGGATTTGATGGCCACACTTAAGTTTCCAATAGAATCGATTTTGTTCAGTCGTTGATCGCGAATCTGCTCCATGATCTCTGACATCAATATGTCTAAATTTGTGTGAAACTTGTAATCTCTCCAGGAAAGTAAACACAGACTGAGAATGTCGTATATTTCTCTGTGACCATCACCTCGTTCTTTGGTGACCCAGTATCTATTTATGTAGTCGAGGACATCGTTCAGCCTTGTGGATCCAATTAGATACCGTTCCCAGGTCCTGATATAGAACTGAAGGAAAGACTCACCTTCCTTCTGTTTCAGATTCTCCAGGTAATGTTTCAAATAGGTCTTGAGTTTGGCATAGAGTTCCCCACCAACCAATCTGACAGAACCATCTCCAGGACCCCCTCCAACGCTCGATGCCGTAGGTCTCCTTGAAGATGCAGCAGTACAGTAGTCGTAAACTTTGGTGTATGTCTGTGTATACATGAACGAATCAAGAGAGGAGTTTTTCTCATCACCGAGGATCACATGAATAGCGGGCTCGATTTCCTTCCATGTTCGATCCAGAAATGAGTTTGACATATTTCAATGGATGGATAAGTAGCGCAAAGGTGAGCACAAATCAGTCAATATTACAATAAGTTGCAAAGCTGAAAATTAACAAGGGAGCGCAAGTTATAATCTTCCGATAATGCTACCGTTTTTCTCTTGACCCCTTTGTTTGTTTGCCACAAATGTTTTTCCAAGTTGAAAAAAGAACTCGCGTGTAAGGGTAAAAAAAATAGCCCTAACTAAAAAAACGTAGCTTGCGAACTTTTGATGCGATATATATAATGCTAAGATAGTCTTTGGTCATTTCTGTTGACCATTTGCACCACTTTAATGATGCTGATTGTAAACATTATACACCAAACGACCAGGATGATGAAGAGAAATGCGGCTAGGGTTCGTTGACGACTGCACATAGACACCAGCAAATTGGGGTCACTCATAAGTGAGTGGTTGACTCTGCAAACCCATCGAGAATCGTAAAGGGAATTGAAGCTGAGAGCGAGGTTAGCAGAGGAAAAAATCACAAACACGAGCTCGCACATAATCAGTCTCAATTTAGCTTGCGGATCCCTGAGTCCGAGCGGCTGAGATGTGAACTCATCGTAGCTGATATAGAACAGGTACAAAATGGCCACAGACTGCACAACAATTGCCATTATTGTACTCGGTTGCTGCGAAACGTGGTCAGTGGTATCTAGGTGATTATTCAAAACGACTATGCGAGCGGCAAGCCCCAGAGCAACACATGAAAGAAATAGGGTGAACATTCGAAAAAAAAGCGGGATGTAAGAGTTGTATACCAAGATGTCATTCAACCGAGGCTTCCAGTCTTTCTTATTCTCCGAAATCCAGTAGCCTGCTTTCGATCTATATTTGGCTTTATGATAAGCTCCTGAATTGTTTCCATTCAGATCTCCAGTGTCATGGAGCGCGGAATATGGCTGGCCGTTGTACATGCGCTGTAGCTTCTCCTCACCTCTCCAATCTTGTTCCAACTTGTAGCTATCCAGAATGGACTCAGCTCCTGACCGATTGAATTGATCCGGAGCATAGGCGTCAATGTTCCTGAAAGTCGAAATAAAGCGACTCCAATAAGTAGGACTGTAGCAATTGTCATTAGCCTCTGGCTGAAGCGGAATCTGGCCTCGCTCAACACCATCTAGCACGTAGGGCGGAATCGGTTGGATTTTGTGTCGGTAGTGTTTTGGGGTTTTCTGAAAGATGTCCGGTCCATTATTCAGACCGCTGGACATGGTGTTTGAATTTACACCTGATCCAGAGCTAGGTCCAGGATGACTCTCAGACATGATCGTAAACTTTGAATCGCTCCCGTCAGGGGTTCCCTCGGGCTCAGTAAATCAAGCGTTTAGTCTGTAGTTATTAAAATGTCCTAACAAAACAAAGTCTAAGCACAAATTCGAACGCAATTTCTTAGAGCAGCCAAGAAGTAATGTCCACATCCTTACACCACGACCGTGACATCTGTGATGCGCTAGCTGAGTTGCAAGATGAAAAGTCTATGATAAACCGTGAAGCAATGCTTTGCATTTCCCAATTGCTCAGAGTTACATTGATTTCTGTTTTGTGAAAAGCTCAGCAGGAAGTTTAATTGGTTGGCTCATATCGAAAGCTAACTCTGCGTCAATTTAAATAACTCGAGATAATAAATAAAATGTAGCTAGTTTTTAATCGTGGTACTTGAGAAAAATGTTTGCCAACAGCAGCACTATAACAAGTGAGATAAAATCCATGCATCAATTGACATGGGTGCAAAAGCCACTTCCACGCTACCCGTATTAAAGTTCATGACACGTTAGGGTTGAACCCATGATTACGTAACTGGCTATACATAGTAGCAATCTCTAAATAATTGTCAACCTCAGAATAATCAATCAAGAGTTACTGAGCCCCAAAACCCAATCAGAAGCTCATCTGACGTATCTAATATCATGTTGACATTGAGACGTAATACCAGAATGGTATATACTGGAAGGATCTCTTTCCGGCCGTACCATTCACTAGTGGAGCGCATCAAATCTGAGGTTCAGGGCCATCCAATCTATATCGTGTGTTTACCTATCACGACCAAGAAATCATTCTTCTTCTGTCAGTACACTCCAAAGGCCTTACCAAATGGCAAGGAAGGGATGGACACCAAGCTGGTCAACTGGGCGGCGAGGGCATGGAACAAACTTGAGAGGTCCGAAAATAGAGTCAACAAATCAATTGTGAGTCTTATGCATCGTCTTCTAAATGAAATACCGTGGATGGAAACGTGCTTTAGGTCCATACCGTCGCAAAACAAAATCACTAGATATTTGAAAGAATACCAGAAACCACACGAGAAAACAGACAGGACACCAGACCAAGATCGCAAAGTGCATCCTGGATTGGTGACCCAATTAGGCATTTCTCCGGAGGAATTGGAGCAAATACCTTTATACTACCCATCGTTGCTACTCTCTAGCGAGCAAATCACTAACGAACTTCGATCAGAGATCCAAAAAGGTCACGAGTACCATAAAAAGTACTTGTTTGTGAATCTCTTACTGCTGCCACTAACAATTCCTTTTGCATTGATCCCATTGATACCCAACGTTCCTGGATTCTACCTTGCTTATCGAGCGTACTGTCATCTGACGGCATTGAATGGAGTGAAGCATCTCCGTTTTCTGCTGGACCTAAAAGGTGGCGAGGAGCATCATCTGCAGATGATCGGTTTACAAGATGCACACAACCTCTTCGTCGAGTCCACAGATGAAACTACAAGATCTAATGTGCTTGAATACATTGAAAAGGGTGATTTGAAAGAAAAGCTATTGCTCAATGAAAGCTCCATCACGAACATCTGCAAGGCTTTTGGAATTGAGAAATTTGAACCCAACTTGCATGTCGCACTGTATCAGGAACGTAAAAGGCTGAGCCAGCAAGGTCTTGAGCCCTCTAGAGATTAGAACTTGTAATAATGAAGACTATTTATTTATGATAATTTTTGCACGTGACCGTAGCCGAGGGTTCTTTTAGGAATGGAGCTTCGAACATCTGGGAAAAAAAATATAGTAGCTTGCGGGTTCATAATTAGAGAGCACACGACTACGTCGACGAGCCTTGTCCACTATAAATATAAAACCTTTCAGCATTAGTTTTTTTTTCATACCAAAAGTTATTATCCCAGGATGAGAGCTAAGTGGAGAAAGAAGAGAGTTAGAAGACTTAAGAGAAAGAGACGGAAGGTCAGAGCTAGATCCAAATAAGTAAATTGGCGGGCGGAGAATGGCCAAGAGCAATGGCTGAAACGGTGACCATCTCGAAGTCTTTGGTTAGAGTTGTCTTTTCAACCATTCGATATATGTGATTCTCCAACATCTGTATATGCATTGAAAGTCTTTCCATTGTTTATATTTAGTGTGTCCGTTAATATACTTGAGACTGGATCCAACATCAGTTAGTAACAGCCGAAGATCCAAGAGTACCACGGGTCCTGGTCTGGCGACTCGTTTTGGATAAATTGTGATTGGAGTCCATCTGCACGATTTGTAGTCTCTCCCTCAGTCAATTTAGACACATGTCGGTCGAAGTCCAACGGCGATGCCGTCACCGTCCGCATGTCCTCATCTGGATTACGTCCAAAAATGACTGTAGTCGTCCCCATGCATCTAAAAGAATTCGAGTACTGAAAATCAGATGGCATATCGTCGAGGTCAAAAGAGTTATTTAGGTCTTGGATCCAGCGGAGGGTGGTGGTTCCCAAAAGCTGTTCTGGTTTTCCATGATCAAATATTAGGGTATCGTTTCTAACGCTGTCATTCTCTGGCGCTGTATTTTTTTCTGGTTCAACTATCTCTCTTATGGCCAAAGCTTCTTTCTGGTAGGGATGGTTTCCATCCAACACCAATGAGACACTGTTCTGGCTCGAAGTAGGTCTCCAGCGCACTAATCTTTCCTCCATCATTTCAATCAGCCAGTGAGACGATGGGAAAAGCCGATTTGATTGTCGGCGTATGACTTTTGACCTGAGAGTAGGAATTACCTCGGCAGGATTCAAAGAGTATGGCGGCTTATGTGTGGGCGAATCTTCAATCCTATAGGTGCTCCAGATAGAGCCAGACATGGGGTCCATAAACAAGGAGAGGTATAAAAGGAAGGTAAAATAAATATCCTTTGCCCTTTTTTAGCAGAGGTGTCGTGCACAACTCACAGCAACACTTTTTC
Source organism: Ogataea polymorpha (assembly GCF_001664045.1). Lineage (NCBI taxonomy): Eukaryota > Fungi > Ascomycota > Pichiomycetes > Pichiales > Pichiaceae > Ogataea > Ogataea polymorpha. The sequence goes on along the minus strand of NW_017264703.1, from coordinate 548,585 downwards.
ATGGGTTTGGGACAAAACACCTTTTGATTGAAACAGAAGGAGTGATGTTCAATTGATCTATTCAATATAATATTGCAGAGTTTTGAATAATACTTAATCTTAGAGAAGGTTCACACGCTATTACATAGAAGCCATTTGACAGCACATTATTTGGCACTTTTTCAATAACTGAAAATACACTCCTACTGATAAACATACGATAACTCACCATGGATTTGGATTCGGATATACAGATGGAAGATGCCGTCGAGCAAACACAGCCAGAGACCACAGGAAAGGAAAGCTCGCTTTCCCAGTTCCCCATAATCACGACCGACCCAACCACCCAGAGAAACACGCTGGATGGCTGGATAGAACAACTGAGCCAATGTAAGCCATTGAGTGAGGAGTCTGTCAAGCAACTTTGTGCGATGGCTGCTGAGGTTGTCAAGGGTGAGGAGAATGTTCAACCGGTTCAGGTACCAGTTACTATTTGTGGAGATATTCATGGACAGTTCCATGATTTGATGGAACTGTTCAAGATTGGAGGCCCATGCCCGGATACGAACTATTTGTTTATGGGGGACTATGTTGACAGAGGCTACTACTCAGTGGAGACAGTCAGCTATTTAGTGGCTATGAAAGTTAGGTACCCAAGGAGAATCACCATTCTCAGAGGAAATCACGAGTCGAGGCAAATTACACAGGTTTACGGATTTTATGACGAATGCTTTAGAAAATATGGTTCCGCTAATGTTTGGAAGATGTTTACCGACCTATTCGATTACTTCCCGATCACCGCATTGGTTGACAACTCCATTTTCTGTTTACACGGTGGCTTGTCGCCAATGATCGAGTCGATCGATCAGGTCAGGGAACTCAACAGAATTCAGGAGGTTCCGCACGAGGGACCTATGTGCGATCTGTTGTGGTCTGACCCTGACGATAGAGGAGGATGGGGAATTTCTCCTAGAGGTGCTGGTTTCACTTTTGGTCAGGACATATCCGAACAATTTAACCACACAAACGGGCTTTCGCTTATTGCCAGAGCTCATCAGCTAGTGATGGAGGGCTACAGTTGGTCACATCAAGATCTGGTGGTTACTATTTTCTCTGCACCAAATTACTGCTATAGATGTGGAAACCAGGCTGCAATCATGGAAGTTGACGAGAATCACAACAGAGACTTTTTGCAATACGATCCTTCCGTTCGCCCTGGCGAGCCTACCGTGACCAGAAAAACTCCAGACTATTTCCTATGACGTGCTCTAACCATTACAGTTACTAAATTGGTTTATTTGTATCACCAACATTCATTATCATATTTCATTACGTGACTATTTCACAATTTGGAAGCTCCATGGAATAGTCAGGTGCACAGTTTTGTCGTCGTCTATGAATTTGGACACGGCATTGTAGGAGCCTCTTGCCAGTAGTCCGCTTGGCGCTTCCACCTCGTCAAACACCTTTTCATAATAAGGTTTGTCCACAGTACAGGGAGCAAATGATCCCAGTGGCTCATCTAGCTTGTCCACCGTGATTCCCGTCTTCTTCACAGCCTGCAGGTATCTTAAGCCAGTGATGATTTCTCCCTGGATGCGGAACTTGATCACCAGCTGGTAAATGCTTTTCTCTTTGATTTTGAATGACACCTTTGGATCTTTGACGTCTTCCAGCTCTACAATCACTGGAGGCTCGCCTCTAATGTTAAGAGTCATCGAGAGTATCACTACTGTTCTCTTGTCCCCTTCTTTGACAGGCAACAATTCCCCCGTATTCAGACCAAGCGACCGCTTCCACTTGTTGAGCGACTCATCGTTAGCATCCAACTGCGCATACTCTTGGAGGGACTTTTTTTCGCCGACTTTGAAGCCAGGAATCTCTTCAGGAACCAATTCCGTGTCTGACATGTTTCGAAATAAACAATATTTGGACAAATTGGCAGATTTTTGTGGATCTAAAAATTCTGGACGTTTTTAAATTGAGCATAATGTCGTTACCGCCTTGCCATATTTTGTGCCAATCAGATCCTCACACACAGCGAGCTGTTTTGGACGCATTGTTTGAGCCATGTGACACATTGGCAGACATATTAATTCCAACCGTGCTTGGACGTTCTTTCACCACATACAACCAATTGATCGGGGCATGCAGAAATCAACTGAATAAACTCTATCTCGAATATGTTAATGACCGGAGTCTGAAGCCGACAATTGATAATATAGTCTCTGCACATCCAAGACTGGGTCCGCCAAGGGACGCGAATGTCAAACTCTCCTCACATTCATCTTTAGAACAGGCTCAACTCAATGCAGACCCTGAGCTTGCACAGAAACTAGTGGAACTTAATGACATCTACGAAGCTACCTTCCAGGGACTCCGATTTGTCGTGTTTGTGAACGGAAGGTCAAGAGATGAGATAATGAAAATCATGAAGGAACGCATCGCAAGAAACGATATGGACGCCGAAATCAAAGAGGCCTTTGACGCGATGTGCGATATAGCTCTCGACAGGGCGAAAAAAAACCAATCTAAGTTGTAATACAGACTCACATGATATCGTTATGTTAGATCATATACATTAGTGGATGTGATGCAGTCCAGATCGAATCCTCACTTTTCACCCCCGTTGCTCCATTTTTTGTAGCTCTTTTTCTCGCCGTTTTGAAACGACCTGTAGTATCCGTTGTTGTTGTCAGGATACTTGTTTCTTCCATTGGAGTACCGTCCCCCGTTGCTGCCCGGCCCCATCTGATAATACATGCCCGGATGTGGAGGCGGGTAGTAATACTGATACGAAGGCACCATCTGAACAGGAGGCATGGAGGCAGAAGCGGACAGAGGTGTCGATGACGCGGAATTAGGCGAACCTTCAGCAGGCACCTGGGACGCTGGCATTGGAGCGATGGATGTCTCCGGTGGAGTTGGCACAGCGTAGATGTAAGGGTAAGGAGGCATTCCCGAAGAAGGGCTAGGAGAAAGCCCCTGCTCATCGGAGGGCGACGTGCTCTTCATGTTGACGGGGGAAGACTCCAGAGGTTGTGGCATCATTTGAGGCGGAGGCCCGTACGGATAATTGTACGGAACAAATGGATGATAGTAGCCGTACTCTGGCATTGGTGGATGCTGATATTTTTTTCTATTCCCGCGAGGCCGCGTGTCGGGCTCTCCAGCGACAAACCCATTCGGCCCATCCATACCGCCGTGATCTTCCCTACTGCCTAGTTTTCGGAATGATTTGTCGTCTTCCAGATAATGCCCGTTGCCGTTTTTGTTATAGCCCGAGCTACCATTTTGGTAGCCTTCCTCTTTGCCATTTTTTTTGTTGCCTTTGCCGCTTTTGCCAGAAATAGGCCGCTCATCTTCCTGTTCGCGGTCTAGACTCGAGCTGAAATACGATTTGTAGTTCTCAAAAATCTCCGAGACCCTTATCCTGTCGAGCTTCTCCATTGGATCAAATTTAATATTTCTGAAATCTAGCGGCTTGATGTTGCCCTCATCGTCAAATGCTGCCGATTTCTTTGTTTCATCGTCGGCATTCACTAGTGAGGTGTTGATCTTGAATAAAACCATCGAATAACCGTCGTTCGACAATATGTGCCCTAAATTGTAGTACTCGGCTAATTTATGAGTCAGTAACCGGTAGTAGGAATTCAGCGGGGTCATTTTCCACGAATCGACGTTGGGCTTTACTATGAACTCAATGATCTCGGATTCCAGGTTGATGATGAATTTGCGGTCGTTGAGGTTCGATTGATTGTTTCTGCCATTCATGTTGAACAGTGACCGTACAAGTATTTCCGGTACCTCATAGGCGTCAGACAGCTCTTTGATAATTCCTTGCGGAGTGGAAGCCTTCAAATCTATTGGGCTGAAAGACCTCTTGAGCGTTGACGCTGACGACGAACTTGGTTCCGATTGGTCCTCAGCCATCCTAGTGATATATTTAGGTGATGCTATCGATGACTTTGTCTTTCGTGAGCACAATTCCAATACCTTTAAAATTCCAGCTATTCCGTCCCGATTGTCTGGTTTACAGACGATTGTATCCCAGTCTCCAGGAAGAAATCAGCAGTGGTACTTTGTTTTCTTTTCCTGTCTTAATTTTTTCCTGCGCTCTTGTGCCCCCCGCTACAACACGCGACAGGTTTTCTTGTGACGCTAGAATTACCCGACATTATTCCCTTACAGATACTCCATACATACGCTCCTGTCGACCCCCCGAGAGCTGGGGTACGCGGTTTCCTTTGCGTCACCAGCTCCTCTCAACCGCTCTCCTTGTCCGCCGCCTGATAAACCGACGCTTAATGATAATAATAGTAGCCTAATTTTTGGGGCGCGGAATTTGTCACCAGCGAGAAAATTAGTCCCGTAAAGCGAACCTGAAATCATGTTCAAGCCAATTATTCCATGTTCACGTCGCCCTGGCTGTCTCTGTGTCGACGACGGTCCTGGATAAATTGCTCGATCTTGTTTTTCAGCTCAGTGTCCTCAACCACATCTTCAAGCTTCAACGGCGTACGATTGAAGGGATCCGTTGGATCGTTCATCAAATGCGCCTTGAGGACAGACCGGTCCATGCTCACCTTGGATTGCGGAAGCTTCACCGGGTCCTTCATCAAGGTGAACATGAGCGGATCGAGGAACTCGTCTGGAATTTCTCCAAGCTCCAACTCTTCCTCCTCGTCCTCAACCTTCACCTTTTCGGCTTGCTCAACAAAGCTGTTCAGTTTGGTACTAAATTCGACGTCAATTTTGCCGACTTTGTTGAGAATCTGGATCGCACGTTTGAAACAAGCTGGACTAAAAGATCTCGAGTCTCGGGCAACAGCCTCCACAAACTCCTGGCCTTTAGAAAGATTGATGAAAATCGAGCAGATGTGTAGCAGCAGGTCAGAGGGATTGAAATGGTATGCCTCTGGGTCCTGCACCCTCAACTCGTTGCATCTTGGCCCAACCAGGGCAACCAGGTTGTAGTTGAGCATACCAGCGAGTCTATCAACAATTTCCACAATGTAGAAAGCCGAAGGAATCTCCTTCGTGAACAAGTCAAACAGTTGGATCGTCTTATTGGAAAGCTGCACTAGAGACTTGGCCATTCTCTCGCTTTCCTGCAACTTTTTGTTCAGATCCTCATCGCTTTCTTCCGTGGAGGGAGGATTTCCCTTTTTGCGCGATGCTATCTCCCGTTGACACGTTCCAATGGTGTGCAGGTGGTTCAATGACTCATCCAGCAAGTAGGTTGTGTCGTTCAGCATACGCGCAATAAGCCGCACAAAGAATTTCTGGTTCTTCGAGATACGTCTCAAATCAGCTCTGTAAAAATCAAATTTCCACAACTGCTCTAAAATCATCGAGATGTGACATCTGGCATTGAACTTGTCATAGAATTGAGAGGATGCGCCCGTTTTTTCCACCATCACGTAGAAATCTAGTAGAGATATCAGCAGATTTTCTTTGACAAGATCATTATTGTTGAAGATATGGACCATGTATCCATCCATGTTGTTAGCCATAGGCAAAGAGCCGAAAAATAGAACCTCTGTAAATCTAGCCTTCAAATGTGGGTTGTTGACCAGTTCAGGACATCTGAGGATGATTATTGCAAACTCTATGAACTGATTTAGCTGTTTTTCATTCTGTAGCATCGGATTGTTGCTGAATTTCGCAATATAATGACAGTAATTCACGATGCCCTCGATAAACATTTCAGGGTAGTATTTGAATGGCACAGGAGCAATGCTTCTCAAGTACTCGAAGTCATCGAACTTGTCGACATCGTCATCAAACTTATTGAACGGTATTTTAAGTGCAATGTTTGGATAGCTGTGAGTAGGCTCAATAAGCCTGATGAAAAACTTGATTGCTCCATTGATCACGTCAAAAATCTCAAGTTGCAATTCCCTGTTCAAAGAGCACATGTCGATGGACAGTTTCATCGATTTCAGTTTCTGCAACTCTTTTTTCAGAGGCTTGAGTCTAGTATCAGCAAGCATCTTGGCTAGCGGGTTTGCATTATCAGTAGAGGTTTTTTGTAGCATTTCCTCCAGTTTTGCGAGTTCTTGTGTAAGTTGTTTGACATGATTGGAAAGTCTTTCCGAATTGATAACCATACCTCCGAAACCGTACTGCAGATAGCTAAGCATTAAAAAGAAGCATTCGGATATGAAGTTCAATGGCTCGTCAGAAAGACTGTCTTCAGGATAATGTTCTTCATATTCTTGGATAGTGGAATTAATCTTGGTTTCCTCCTTCAGGTCCAAAAGTTTGTTGCGGCGACTTAAATAGTCCATTGAAATTTTGTCGATCTTGATGCCATCAGACAAAAAGGGTTGTGAAAGCTTGACAAGAACCATAGTGATGCAGAACATGAATGAGTCAGAAGCAAGTTTTTTCGGATTGGCGTGCTCTCCTCTTCTCAGGTGGTTCTTATTTACGATATCAGCTAATAGTTTAAGAAACGCTGTACGACACGCTTCTCCAGACCTCACAATTTTGTCGCAAATTCCAAATAATCTGTTGATCAGAACCACCTGCTCACTGTGAAGAGATTCATGGACGTTTTTGATTTGAATTTTAGTGAGTCCTTCTGGATAGTTTGAAATTGCGACTTCGGGTAACAATGGAGACACTCTAAGCACGGGCCCAAGAATGGTCTTCAGCTCAAACTCGTTGGCCTTGAGCCCTTCTGGGTGGAATCCGTCCACCAGGTACAGCTGCGAGGCAATGGTCTTGTTGGAGACCAATATCTGATAAACGGTCAAGATTTTGGAGTAGTCGGTGTCGGTGGAGTAGTTTAGACTCAAGAGCTGTCGAGACAGATGCGGAAGAAAAACATTGAGGAAGTCTAGAACACTGTCGTTGTCGATCGATCTGGATATGATGTCCATTAGGAAAGTATCGTACTTGTTGATGGAAGACCACAATTGGCGAACAATCACGTCCAGCTTGACCTCGTCAACATACATGTCGGGAACTTGAAACAATAAGAGCGAGTAGCTTGAAGTCAACCTGATTACTTCGTCAACAAGGTGTAATTTAGCGTCCTTGCCGGGCTCGTCATTTTTGATCAATCTGCGAACACTTTTGGCCTTACTCCAACAATCGGACAGGTACTCAAAGGGAGTTTCGTATTTGGTGGAATCTATTCCTCTTTCCGTCAAGATGTCTAGTAGGATGCTATCGATGGAGTCCGTATTGAAGATCTGCATCTCCTGAGCCATCGATTCCAGGTACGTGTACTTTAAAGCTTTTTGTTTAGATAAAGTGGCCTGGAGAATATCCTCGAGTTTCGTGTTGATCCAATCTTCGATCGACTCGGTTTGTCTTCTCTCTGGCGAGTTCGACCCGCTGACTGAAGGCTCGCGGGTACTCGACGCCGATTTGTCGAGAGGTTTCACAGCAGACGACGTGACAGGGCTAGGAGTCACTGGATTGGCAATCTTTTTCGGTTTGGGCTGCGTGGGTTCGTTTGATAGGGCCGCAAGCCTGGCCAATCGCTTAGCACGAATCTAGAGCGTTAGCATAAACAGCAATTTTGCGCTAGAAAGACACATACCTCTTCCGGATCACTCATTTCTCGACCTCGAGTTGAAACTAGTGTTTTTTTTTGTTTGCCACCATCTGGTGAAGATTACGAGCGGTGCAAGGAGGTTCAAAGAGATTTACAAAGTACTTTTGCAGATTCTTTGCTATGAGATTATCAAAGATATACATTACCACACCAAACAACATCGACTCACTTAAGCCTTGACAGCGAACTTCTTGGCTGGGTAGGCAATAGCTTGCTTTCTAGCCTTGTCGGTCTTCTGAGTCTTCTCGTACTTGGTGAGGGCTCTTCTCAAAGCTCTGGTCTTCTTTTGTCTGAGGTCCTTTGGAATGTACTTCTTGCCCTTGTAGAATTCTCTAACGGAAGCTCTTTGTTGCAAGTTGATCACAGTGAGAACTCTAGCAATATTCTTTCTGACAGTGTGGATTCTTGGGAGAGATGGTCTGGTCAATTTTTGGACCTTCAATTGAGCCAGCTCCTTCTTGAGCTCGACCAGCTGCTCCTGCAGTTGTTCCTTAGACTTGGATCTGAGTTCGTAAGCTTTGACACCGGCCTGAGGGGTTAGTATACGGAACTGTCGAATAAGACAAGGGGACTCTTTGAAATGCGCAAACACAACTGGTCAGCATTCGTGCATGCGTGGCCTGGCATGCTTGACACTGACGACCAGTGAAGTGTCACCCTTGGCTTTAATTCCTGTTGTTGGTCACATACCATTTCGTTGATTTAATGCTCTAAGACAAACTTGAAAAACGTTTGTAAAATTTTTCAAGGTCCTGGTTGCATGCAGGCCGGGCGGTGGCCCCGGTAGAGCCCCGTGGTGAGTCGAAAAAAAGCCCTGGCGGGAAGTAACTGACCCGTGGCAGTATTGACAGAGAAAAATTTGTGACTGCGAAATTGTCCCGTAGAGACTCCCTAACTCTTACGTAAGCAGAATGGCTACCCAAGAGTTGATCTTGTCATGATTTTGGAGATACGGAGACGGGAAGCACACGGGCCCACCGTCGGGGATTATAAAGAGCTTGATTGGTAAAATTAGTAAGAAGAATACACAATTTAGATTGAGAACAGAAACTTACTTGGCAAACCAATCGAATCGAGACAAAGTTCACTATGAGTAGTCTGTTTCACTTGCGGCCTCAGTCTAAACCATTTAGTTACCATTTTTCAAGTTAGTAGACAGCCACTCGAGACCCTCGTACAGACCGTCACCGGAGGTGGCGCAGGTCGCTTGGATAAACCATGGTCTAGGTCTGATGGACTGCAGACCCAGTTTTTCTGTGATCTCGGCAGCATTCATGGCGTTTGGTAAGTCTTGTTTGTTTGCGAAAACCAGTAACAATGCATCTCTCAGCTCGTCCTCGTTCAACATTCTTTGCAGTTCCTCTCTGGCCTCAGAGATACGATCTCTGTCGTTGGAGTCGACAACGAAAATGATACCCTGTGTGTTTTGGAAGTAGTGCCTCCACAATGGTCTGATTTTATCTTGTCCACCAACGTCCCAGACGGTGAAGGAGATGTTCTTGTACTCCACGGTTTCGACGTTGAAGCCAATTGTTGGAATTGTGGTGACAATCTCGCCCAATTTCAACTTATATAGAATGGTGGTTTTACCGGCAGCATCGAGACCCACCATCAAAATTCTCATTTCTTTGCGACCAAATAGGCCCTGGAGCAACTTCGAAATAGACAAACCCATCTTTACGCGTTAGTAATGCTATTTGTGTTTGTGGCAAAGGACTGTTATCGGTTTTGGGTCAATGAAAAAATTAAAGATTTCGCACGCCACGGAGAAAGCTGGGGGGAGGTCGCGAACCTGAAAGGGGGCTGACTGCCCGGTATTAAATTTTTCTGGCCTTTGCGGCTCGCGGGCGAAAAAAGTGACAACGAATCAAATTGGACAATAAGCTCAGAAGCAGTAGTGGCGCCCGAAACATCTTTATATAGTCCACTTTGTATACTGCAATAATGTAGAATGTTCTCCAGAAGTCCCAATTCACTGAACGCGAGACCCCGGTGTCGATCTTGGCGCGACCTGACACGTCGCTCGTAATTTTATTCTTCACCAGTCCACATCCACTCTTGATCCCGCCCATTAAAAACCGGTGTCCAATTGCACAAATTGCTGAATTGCACACTTACCGTTTATTATAACCGGTTGTAAACTTGTTCCCGCGTCCCAGATATAACAAATATTATACGGAAAGACTAGTTGGTAAACAAAAGATAGTGGATGTGTTTTTTTCTCCCGAGACCTTTTTGATAAAGCAAGAAAACCTACACACATCTCTGCACCGAAACCTTACACCGGAAGAGGCGAGACGCGGCCAAGCAGGTCGTTATTATCATCATATTACGAGTATATGGCCTAATTATGCAATGAAGATAGCAAGTCCAACTTAGGGTGTTGGTTAATATTAGCGAACATTGTGCAAGGAGAGAAATTTAGCGACCGATATTGACTTTGCACGTGGAATATTTCTGCAATGCTCTTAAAAACACAGCGTAGGAAACCTCATCATTGTCTGGCTCCCAGTACATCTCGCTGAGCCGTGTGTGCCATGGCGGGTATCCCTGAAGGTTCAGGTACGGCTGGAACATGACAATCAGGTCTGGCTCTGGGCCAACCAATTGCTGGAGTTCCTGGTCAATAAACTTCATGTTGATGTCTTTGTCGCTTAGTTCATGGTTCTTGGACAGCTGGGACATGACTTTGGTCAGCTCCACAATGGTGGGTCTTCCGTCTACCACGCTCAACAAACTGATCTCGATATCAAATTTGTCCTCACTGTCATCATATTCTCCATCATACGATCCAGTGTAACTTAGATTCAAATGTGGGATTTTTATCTGGTAGGTAGGGACGTTGCTGGTGCCGAAGTATGCCACGAGCTTGCGATGGATCGATCGACGCAGCTCTGGAATGTGGTTTTTTAGGATGCCGTGATACTCGTAAATCGTGAAATTTGGGATTCCAGACGACAGACACCAAGCACTCAGTTCGGCGGCGTCGTTACAAAGCCCCTCGACGCCGCCGTTCTCCTCTTGTTCCGACTTGTAGTTCAAAATGGCAGACAAGCGGTACGGGATTTTGGGCAGTTTATTCACGTCGCTGTTGATCAACGAGGGGGTTCTGGATGGGTTGTAGGCCAGATTCAGGAATCTAAGCTTCAGTCTGTTGTAAGTGTACTCATAAAAGCGGTACACCGACATGAGCAGGTACAAAAACACAAGAATCAAATGGTAGATGTAGTAGGAAATAGAACCAGAAACCTCTGAGCCTTCACCTTCTCCCTTTGTCTGTGACCTTGACGATGTCAAATTTTTGAAGAGACTGTAGAGGGTGGCGAAGAAGGTATCTGACGTGTATGCTGGGACTGGGATCCTATGATCAACATCTACAGGAACCTCGCTAACGTCTTGTTGATTTTGTTGAACCAGGTTGTACACCAGCCCCTGGGATGCCTCTGTGGAAAACCCGTTCTCCGGCGATTGCGACCCTTCCAGCTCGGTGGTCTTCATTTCCAGGGACATTTGGTTGTCTTTGGAGTAGAATCAATGGCAAAATGTAAAATTAAAGCACCGGAATATAAAAGGAGAGACACCTCGCGCCTTGAGATGCGTCAATTTTTTAAGCCCTCTGGTGGAAAAAATGAGGTGGAAAAAATAAAATAAAATAATAAAATATAAATATTTATTTTTTTATTGTCCATGGCTATGTACAGACTCTGCTGTTCCATCCAAACCGACGCCCAAACTACGAATTAACCCCATCAGGTCCTCCTGGTTGGTGTAATTGTACTCTGGCTGGGGACCCAGGTATTCGCTCAGGTGCGGATGGTAAAACTCGCTCTCATCGTCTGTCGAGTGGACCGATGGAGGCACATTGTTTGGCACGTTCAAAATGTCCAAGGTCATGGCCACAGCGTTAGCCCTATGTGACTCCGAGTGTCGCGGGGAACCCTCGTTCTCCGGCGTTTCTGTGTGCGGCTTGAAATACATGGACTTGCGTGCGCTCTTGCACACCCTGAATAGCTCGTCCACCTCCTCCAAAAGCAGTCCTTTCGTTTCGTAGATGTAAAAGTAGGCGAACACCATGCCCACAAAATTCAGAGACCCCCAAAGAAAGAAGATCTTGGTACCCAGAGCGGCAGTGTGCTTGCCTGTGTCAACCAGGTATGGCGTACAGCATGCAAAAATAAAATTCACCAGCCAATTGGTAGCAGCGGTCAGTGCGACGGCTTTCTGCCGTACCGACAAACTGTACATTTCTCCCACAACGACCCAAGCAAGGGGGCCCCACGTGGAGGCGAAGAATGCGATGAAGAGACATACAAACGCGACAATCACCTTGTTGGCAATGAGAGAGTCCGTGGTCACGCCGACCGCGGCGATGACAAAATTCGACACCGTCATTCCACCAGCCCCAACAATTAGCAGCCATCTCCGGCCCCAAATCTCGACCGAAAAAATGCCCGGGATGGTGAACACCACGTTGACTGTGTAGGTGATAAACGAGATCAGGTATGAGTTGGCTATTCCTGCGCGCACAAAATAGTTGACCCCATAGTAGAAAATAAAATTAATTCCCGAGCACTGCTGCAGCGCCTGCAAAAGCATGCCTGTGAGCATGCGGCGCAGCTGGCTGGCGCGGCTTGGCGAGCTGCGGAAACAGTCCATGATACTTGTGGGGCCAAAGCTCATCTCGTAGTCGTGGCTGGCCTTGATTTCAATTAACTCCTCGACCAGCGACTTGTCGTTCAGGGGCAGGCGGCGGAATCGCGAGAGAGCGTGGAGGGCGTCGTCAAGACGATCTTTTTTGACAAAGAACCGCGGCGATTCGGGCAGCGAGTACATTCCAATGCCTAAGACGACGCCCCAGATCAGCTGCAGGCCGATCGGGATGCGGTAGCAGCGGGCGTCATCGATGGAGTGCGTTGCTTGGGTGATGGCGCTCGAAACAAGCAACCCCCACGTAATGGCCCATTGGTAAAACGAAATCACAGATCCTCTGATCCACTTGGGCGACACCTCGGCCTGGTAGAGCGGTATGATGGCCGATATCATGCCCACGCCGAAGCCGCTGACAAAGCGGCCAACACAGAGCAGTGGGATACCTTCCGAGACAAGCTGCAATATCGTGCCGAGCGAAAACATAATTGTGGACGACGCGACGATACTCAGCCGTCGCCCCACTCTATCTGAAAGCACGGGCGCAAATAACGAGCCCACAAAAGTACCGATCGAAAGCACTGACGTGATGATGGATGACTGACTCGCGCTGAACCCACCCGCGTTGTTAGGCGGGAACGTTCTTTTCACGTATTTCATTTCTAGCAGGCCGTTGATGATGCCTGTGTCGTAACCATACAAAAAGCCCCCGATGGCCATTAGCAAACCCACGTAGACGGCCATAATGGACGACCAGTTCCTCTGGCGCTCGAGCTCAGCCCCATCCGGAGCCTGGTCTTTTTTCTCATCCTCCACAGAGGGCTGTGCGGACTGATCGTAGTCAGTGGTTGTATAAGTATCTCGAACTTCGACGCATCCAGCGGGTTCCTGTAAGCTCAAATCCCGCAGTTCTAGCGGGGGCGAGTGATCTCGAGCTTCTGTCGACATGGCCTTAATATGGGCACAGGGAACAACGCTCTTATTAGCAAATCCGGGGTCTTGCCAGGTTTTAATTTAATTATATTTTTTTTTATGGGGAAAGGAAGAGCGGAGAGAAAAAGAAAGTCGAACTTGTAAAGACGCGTCGGTCGACGCGGAAGTTATTATCGTAGCAGTGTTCATTAACAACATCGTACAAAGAACCAAACGCTTCCGAGGATCAGTGGATCATCTTGGAAAGACCAAATCTAACGGAAAACATCTTGGACAGTCTGTTGTTCTTCTTGCTCGGCTTAACGTTCAGCGAGTCCAGCGTATCCACCGGCACCTCTGTCCGAGGAACGGCAGAAACCTCAGGAACAACTTCCTTGGACTCGCTGAGTTCGTAGTGGTGTGAATTGGATTTCGACACCTCTAGTGTCGCTTCGCTCGAACTGGATGCCACCGGCTGCTCAGTGGCCTCGCTCGTGGTCTGTAAAAGATCGTCTGCAGAAAGACTGAGCGGACCAGACACGGTCACTGGCGTGAGTGTCTCGCCCTGTTTTCTGCTGAGAGATGGCGTGCTCAGGTTGGAGTTGGCAAACCATCCCAGTGAGCGGCGTCTGAGTTTCCTGTCCACAGCAAGGTCTTGGGTATTTGGGTATTTTTCTACTGCAGAGTCGGAGACAGAGCGTTTTCCCGTGTCGTCAGGCGAGCCAGTCAGCACTTGCGACAGGGTTCTGGAGCTCAGAGCGTTGGAGAGCGAGCGGTAGCCGAAAAGCGAGCGTCTTTTCTGCTGCTTGTCCTCTGTTACAGACCGGTTTCGCAGCTTTGGCATAGCAAGCGGTTCCTCCACCAATGGGGAGGCCAGCGTCTCCTTAAGCTTTTCCTGGTTGTCTGCCACAAAGGAGCGCAGTTTGGCCGCCAGTTGGTCGTATGACGTGATCCAGTTTTGCAGCAGCCGCTCGTTGGCTTTGTAGTTTTGCAGAAGATCGTCTGTGCTTGCGGCGGAAGCAAGCTGTGGTTGCAGATCGTCCACTTTGAAGAAACTCATCTGGAAGATCTTGGCAAGGTTCGAGGACGGCATCTTGGTGATGTCGCACACGTCCGGCTGTGACAACTTGTTCAAAAAGGATAGCAGATATATAAACAGGTGTAAGTTGACCAGGGGCAGGTTTTCCAGCGACTCTTTCTCCTTGTCTGTGTCCTCAACGCTAGTTGGGATGGTCTTGTAAGAGCTGAGGCTGAACGCGTCCTCGGACTCTGTCTGCGAGGCCTCTTCCGCTGTCCGTGCAGCGTCTTCAGTCTCGTCTAAAACAGGAACCTCCTGCGGCGACGCAGCCGCCGTTTTGAGAGACTTGCTCACATCCAGCGTGATGAGACCGTCAGCAAGATTCGACAGCCACCTTTTCAGCACCATGGCGGCGTCGTAGGCATTGGGCGCCGTGTCCTCTGAATTGTCGACGTTTTCGACGCGGCAGGTGTCAAATTCAAAGCTGTCGATTCCCTGCTCGCGGATCAGCGCCTCGATCTTCTTAATCTTCTTGATGGAGCCGTTGATGCGGAAAATTCCCTCTTTCGGGCCCTGGCTCAGGATGAATTGGCAGCACTTGTGCACGAACGTGGGCACCACCAGCGTCATGTCGGCGATTTCCAGCTGAACGCTCGATCTTTTGGCCTCGTTCTCCAGCATGTGGCCGGCTGCGAGCGGCGTCGCCAGGACTGAGTTTCTGCGACTGCCCGCAGAAGAGTCAGCGGGCGCAGCGGCCTCAGAAAAAGAGGTATCCACCCTGAGAGCGGGTCCCGAGATGGAGAACCGCTTCAGGTTCCTGTCGCTGGTGAACGACTTGAACAGAGGCTTTCTGTAGCCTGGGCCCGGCTCGGGAACAGGGTTGTCCAGTTCAGATGCCATATGAAATGTTTGAGGCAGGTTTGGGAAATTTAGATAAACAAAACAGCCAGAAATAGTGAGCACACAAAATAAGCGTGTGAAGTAAACTTGCTATCTCCACACAAAACAAGGAAAGAAAGATCAAAGTTTTGTTCAGCTAGCTTGACAAGTTAGATCAAGTTTGCATTCTGGTTTCTCCAACTCGGTAAATGCAAAACAACCAAACAAACCCCTGTCCGCCTCCTTTAGATCGTCAATTTGATGCGCGGTGCCATTGCGCCAGGGCCCGCGATTGTTGCACGCGTGTATTTTTGCAGGCCACAATCGGGAGCTATTGTTATACATTCCGGCGTGGCGCGCCCGCGCCCCAGATTGGCAGCGCCGTTTCAGAGCTCCGCAGTCGCACAGAGACCCAGCCAAAGTTACCCGGCCGGTGGAGTAGAGTAGTCTTGCGCCGTGGTTTTTCTTGTACAAAACACATTGTATGGGCCGTCCATAAGCACCACGCAACAGCACCCCCACAGAATCCGATCGTTGTCATTTGTTGAGTGTATGGCCGTGCAGTTGTAACCGCATCGCACAATGTCCGAAAACCTATACTCTGCCGTTTATTCTGGCGTACCGGTGTATGAGTTTCTAAACCCCAAATCGTCGGTCATGCGACGAAAAAAGGACGGCTGGATCAACGCGACGCACATACTCAAGGTGGCGAATTTCCCGAAAGCAAAGCGGACCCGAATCTTGGAGCGCGACGTCCAGGTTGGCGTGCACGAGAAGGTGCAAGGAGGATACGGCAAGTACCAGGGCACGTGGGTTCCGATGGAGCGGGCCGTCGACATTGCGAACGAGTTTGGTGTCTACGACGAATTGAAGCCGCTGTTTGACTACAAGCCCCAGGACGGCGGCCGAACGCCGCCGCCGGCGCCCAAACACCACCATGCATCGAGTGGCGCGGGAAAAAGAGGCCGTGTGAGCGCTAGAACGGCCTCTGAGCCGCTTGCCCTGCGGAAAAACGAGTTTCCAGCGAAGCCGGCCGAGGCTGCGGCAAGAAAACGCACGCTGAAGCCGCCCAGACCACAGCCATTGCGAGCCACGCCGCCGCAGCCGCCATCTGAGTCCGAGTCTGAGTACGAGGACAGCGACACTCAGCCGCTGAAGCGGCGCGGTAACGGGCTGCAGCAGCACAGAGGGTCCTCGCCGAGCGACTTCATGAGCGACGACGATATTGCAACCGCGCTGGAGCAACAGCAGTACGCCGTGCACCGGCCGCAGGACACACTCGCGCACGCGCCGCCGTACATCGAGAATTTATCGCCGTACACAAAGCACGAGCTGGACTCGCCGCAGTCGCGGGCTACGCCGCAGCGGAGCCAGCAGTGGTTTGACGCGAAAAGGTCCTACACACAGCAGCTTCTCGAGTATTTTCTCTCGACAGAGGACAACCTGACCGGAGACACAAAAATCCCGGACTTTATTCTGGATCCAAACAGCCCTTTCGATGCAGACCAGGTTATCGACAAGGACGGCAACACTACGTTCCATTGGGCGTGTGCCATGGGCGACCTGCGCATGTGCGACGCCCTGCTGAACAGAGGATGCAACTCTAGAGCCTTGAATAATGAGGGCCAGGTGCCGATCATGCGCAGCGTGCTCTATACGAACTCGTACTCGAGACGAACGTTTGCGAAATTGCTGGATTTGCTGCGCGACTCGCTGCTCGATACCGACGAGCGCGGCCGCACGATACTGCACCATATCGGCTTTTCAACAAATTCGGTCAACAACCTGCCAGCGGCACGGTACTACACAGAAATTCTGCTGACCAAGATCGCCGAGACGGTGCAGCCCATGGAGCGAATCATCAATTTCATCAACCAGCAGGATATGGACGGCAACACGGCGCTGCACATAATGAGCCACCACAGCGCCAACAAGTGTATGCGTGTGCTGCTGGGATACAACGCGAGGGTGGACATTCCCAACCACCGCAACGAGCACGTGAGCGACTATCTATACAACAACAGTGTGTTTGAACCAGCGTCTGCGCAGTACTCCTTCATGGGCAGCATGGGCGCGGGCTCGCAGCGGAACCACCTGGACTCGCTGTCGCAGATGAAGCCGTTCACGCCGTCGCTGAACCTGCACAACGCGTCGATGACGCAGTCGTATCTGAACGCGTCGAACTACTTGGCAATGCCGCACTACTCCGAGACGGCGATCCAGGTGAGCCAGAAGTCGGGCGACATTATTGAGAAGCTGGGCGAGCTGTCGAACGCGTTCGATCAGGAGCTGCAGCAACGAGACAGCGACATCAAGGAGCTCGGCATGATTCTGAGCCAAATGGACACGGACATCGCCAACACAGAAAAGGAAATCAACGGGATTCTCAAGACGGTGCTGAAGCTAGAGCAGGAGGAGACCGGCGACTTCGACGCCGCGCTGGCACAGATGAGAGAGGAGCTCAGGACTGCCGAGGACGAGTATGCTGCGCGCACTCGTTCTCTCAAGAAGCTGATCGAGCGGTCGCAGGCGAAGGATCTGGCCACCGAGGTGCAACAGTGCGAGACGGAGCGGTTGCGGCAGTTGAGCATTGAGAACGAGGGCGAGCTCAAGGCTGCCGAGCCTACGCCCGAGAATCTGCGGCTGGTGCTCACGTTGGTGGCTTTGCAGATGACGCGCAAGCACACGGTCGACGACCTGGTGAGTCTGTACGCAGACGCGTCGGAGAACACAGAGACTATCGCCAACTACCGGCGGCTGGTCTCGAAGCTGTCGAACGTGCCAATTGACGAGGTTGACGAGAGTCTGAATGACATCGAAGAGTGTTTGAAGGCAGAGGAAGAGGAGGAGGGGAAGTAGTTGTTTTGGGAACAACTATGATTATGTATACTATGTGCTATAATGTACTATAATTGCAGCCGAAATAGAGTAAAAAAAACATTTGATATTTTTATTATGAGCTCTGCGACCGATTTTTTGTACGAGGAAGCGTGTCGTGTACCGGTTCTGAGCGACCCGTCGAAGACGCTGTCGCTGATTCTGACCGTTCCTCCCGCCGTTCACGCGGACCATTTCACGAACGGCCTGGGGCCGGCGACAAACAGGCTCGCTGTGTTGTTGCACGGGTTGGGCTCGCATAAGAATTTCGGGTTCAATCCGGGGCTTGCGAGCGCGCTCAGTAGGGAGTACGGCCTGTACACTGCACGGTTTGATTTTCGGGGCTGTGGTGACTCGTCAAAATGCGGAAAAGACGGCCGCACGATCGACGAGGACGTGGAGGATCTGGACAGCGTGGTGGAGTATTTCCAGTCGGGCGGGCACAGGGGAGTCAAACTGGCGGTCGAGCTAATCTGTGCACACTCGCGTGGGGTTGTGGTGATGTTCAATTGGACGCTGCAGCGACAACAGCTGGGCAAGCCCCTGGCATACATGTTGATCAACTGTTGCGGTCGATTTGACGGGAAAGGAATGCAGGAGCGGGTGGAGCGCAACCATCCGGACTACAAAGAGAAGGGTGGGTACTACCTTTCCGGTTACGTGGAGGGGAAGTACCGAGATGTGTGGATTCCAACCACCGAAGTGATGAGCACGTCCGCGCAGGATATGAATAAATTAAAAGGTTTGGATAAAATGGTGCAGGTTCTGAATATCTACGGATCGCAAGACGAGGTGATTCCACCAGAGGACAAGTACATGTACCACGAAGTTTTGGGGCAGCGCAGCGATTTGAGTATCATCGAACAGGCGGGCCATAACTTTTATGGTCTGACGGTGTACGACAATTTGGAGAGTACTGAGTACACACTTGGAGACGGCACGGTGACAATAGATGGGACAACATATCCGATGCACCGCGGCAGACAGGTGATCGACTACACCGGCGAGTTTAGACAGCGCGTTCTGCAATGGCTTTCACCGCAGCAGAGCTGCGAACGGTTTTACCGCAACACGCTCTACATGGACGCGCATACTCCACGCTGGGTCGAGGTGGAAGGCATTGCAAATTTCCGCGATCTCGGTGGCTGGTGCGTGGGGGCAACGAAAAGAGTGCGGCCGCGACTGATGTTCCGGTGTGCCAATCCAACCAATGTTACTGCCAAAGGCCGCAAGACGCTGGAAGAGCTCAATATCTGTGCCATATTTGATCTGCGGTCGGCAGAGGAGCGCGAGGAGTACGGCCACTTGGAATTGGCTCATGCCACCAACTTCCACGTCCCGGCGTTCGACTCGAACCTGTCGCCGTCGCAGGCCACCAGCCACTACCTGTACCTACTCACGTGCTGGTCGACGTATGTGCAGGTGTACAAGGACGTTCTGGCGACGGGCACGAGTGCTTTTCGGACGATTTTTGAGTATTTGAGAGACAACCCGGGCTGCCCCATCCTGTTTCATTGCACGGCGGGCAAGGACCGCACTGGGGTAGTGGGGATGCTGCTGCTTCTGCTTGCCGGCGTGGACCCATGGATCATTGCCCGCGAGTACGAGTTGACGACGATCGGGCTACGCCCGGACCACGAGCATATACGCGCAAAGTTCTATTCGGCGCTGGAGAAAATGTCCGATACGCGGGTGAAACAGCAGCTGTTCGAAACGGTTGCGCGGGGGAGAGAGAATTTCGACGTGCACGAGGATGGGTTCCGGAACCTGATCAGCAGCCGGTACGAGGCGCTGCGCGCGACTATCGACTGGGTGGACGAAAAGTATGGCGGCGTGGAGAGGTACCTGCGGGAGGAGGTGGGCTTTGAGGATCTGGAGCTGGTGCGGGCGCAGATCGTGGAAAACATGGCAGTGCAAGGTTGACACCCTCGACTCCTATACCGGCGAAAATTCTATTGTTTAGTATATTAAAAAATTTTTCACCTCGAAGCTGGTTTTAGTCACCAGGCAATTTAAATGGTGGGGAAGTCCTGCAAGTGGTAATTAATTGTTTAGTTTCCGTCAAATGTTCAAGAGAACCCTCGTATTGCTCGGAAAGAGCGCGGCGAAGCCGTACGCCAACATGCTCAGGGACCCGTCGATCAAGTACTCCCGGTTCCGGGGCGTGGATCTGCCAGATAGAACGTGGCCCAACAAGGTGATCACCAAAGCCCCACTCTGGCTGTCGACCGACCTCAGAGACGGCAACCAGTCCTTGCCCGACCCTATGTCTGTCGAGCAGAAAAAGGAGTATTTTCACAAGCTGATCGAGATCGGCTTCAAGGAGATCGAGGTCGCGTTCCCGTCCGCGTCGCAGACAGATTTCGACTTCACCAGGTACGCCGTCGAGAACGCGCCGGAAGACGTGGCGATCCAGGCTTTGGTGCAATCGCGTGAGCACCTGATTAGAAGAACTGTGGACTCGCTCAAGGGGGCCAAGAGAGCCATAGTGCACACCTACTTAGCCACGAGCGACCTGTTTAGGGACGTTGTTTTTGGCATGAGCCGCGAGGAAGCCATTGCCAAGGCGGTGGAGACTGCCAAGCTGGTTAGATCGCTCACGAAGGATGATCCTGCGCTGCAGGACACGAAGTGGTCGTACCAGTTCTCTCCAGAGTGTTTCAGCGATACGCCTACCGAGTTTGCGCTCGAAATCTGCGAGGCAGTCAAGGAGGCGTGGGAGCCGACCGTCGACAACCCTATTATTTTCAACCTGCCTGCCACGGTGGAGGTTTCGGGCCCCCACATCTACGCCGACCAGGTTGAGTATTTCTCGAGAAATATTTCCGAAAGAGAAAAAGTGATTATTTCGCTGCATTGCCACAACGACAGAGGCTGCGGAGTCGCTGCCACGGAGCTCGGCCTGCTTGCCGGCGCAGACAGGGTCGAGGGCTGCTTGTTTGGAAACGGAGAGAGAACCGGAAACGTCGACTTGGTGACCGTCGCGCTCAACATGTACACCGACGGCGTGTCACCGGAGCTCGATTTCTCGGACTTGGAGTCCGTGATCGACGTTGTCGAGAAGGGCAACAAGATTCCTGTTCACTGCAGATCTCCGTACGGTGGCTCATTGGTGGTTTCGGCGTTCTCCGGCTCGCACCAGGACGCTATCAAGAAAGGATTTGCCAAACAGGCCGAGAGAGAGGCCAAGGGAGACATGAGATGGATGATTCCGTACTTGCCTTTGGACCCTAAGGATATTGGCAGAAACTACGAGGCTGTTATTAGAGTCAACTCGCAGTCGGGCAAGGGAGGAGCCGCCTGGGTCATTGAGAGATCTCTGGGCTTGGACCTTCCAAGAGAAATGCAGATCAATTTCTCCAAAATTGTTCAGGATTCGGCCGATTCTTTGGGCAGAGAGCTCAAGTCGGATGAGATTATCTCTTTGCTACAAACCAGCTATAACATCGATAACTGCTCCAACTCGGCTCTGGTTCTGAAGGATTACAAGCTTGACAAGGAGTCTGAATTTGTGACGCACATTAAAGCACAGTTTGTCTACAACGGTAAAGAGGTGGAAGTCGAGGGCACCGGAAATGGCCCAATCTCGTCCTTTGTGAACGCCGTGGCTCAGGCTGTTGGCCGCGACATCGAGTTACAAAAGTACGCCGAGCACGCTGTGGGCAAGGGTTCTAACACCAAGGCTGCTACCTACGTGTTGCTTTCCGTTGGCGAGGATTCGCAGTGGGGTATTGGCATCCACGAGTCCATCACCCGGGCGTCATTGAACTCGATCATCGCCTCGGTGAACAACCTCATCAGCAGCAAGCCAAAGACCTTGCACCTGAAGAGATCGACAGCATAAGTATGTTTATTTATTACTCAACTTTTGGTTATAATTGTCGCACTGTGGGGGTGGCGGTTACATGCATTCGGGCAACTTGACGCATGGATAGATGCCAAAGTCTCGGCCAAGCGGGCAATACTTGTGGCGATCTTCCCAGCTCACGTATGTCGCGTGAGTGCTGTATACGCTACTCGAAAACGGTAATGTGGGATCGGTTCCTTTGAGGACCGTGAGCTACGCAGCGTGAACTCGCGTGGTCTCCCGCCCATGTCTACGATGTAGCGTGGAAAGAGTTTTTTGGAGGGCACAGAGAACCAGTAAAACATGTTTGTCTTGATACGGGACATTATCCAGATAGTACCAGCATGCCAAGGGCCATTTGTGAACCGTACAGCAAAAAACATCACGAATGCTATTGATGAACTAAATAAGTGAGATTTTGACAACCCCGAGTCTGTACTATCCAAACCTCTTGTATCCGAACTCACCTATAAGAGAAAAATTTTCATGATTTTCCAAACTCGTACCTAAACCATCTTATTAGACAGTACGATGAAAGCTTAGCACCATGTTTTTATGGTTTACCCTATAGTTTCATTTCGTGATACAAGATGGTGAGAGTGACCTGTGTTAATAAGAACTCGTCTGGATACACTCAGTGTAGCGGAAAGAGGGGTGTCAGATAGCACAGACATATGTATGAAAATTAGCGCTCCTTTAACAACTTGTTTCTCTTCTCGCGTCTCTTGAGTCGCTCGACTTTCTTAGCGTGCATCACAGCGGCCAAACGCTCGTACCGCTCTTTTTCTTCTTTCTTAGCACGTCTTTCCTTGATTCTCTCGATCTTGGCCCGTTTTTCAGCCTCTTTTTCCTCCTGCAGCTCCTTCAGCTTTGCCTTCAGCTGTTCGTCCTTGTGTCTCTGCTCCTGTTTCTTCTTCCAAGATTTGTGCATTCCGTTAGCCTTCAGACGGAACGCTTTTTTTTCAACTTTCCAGTCCTTGCCTGTAGGTTAGCAAAAACAAATTTTCAGAAACTATACCTACCGCTCACTCTAGGCCCGCGGCCTGGATCCTTAGCAAGTAGTGTGCTGCCTTCTGTGTCTTTTGTCATATACAGGTTGATTTATTTTTCAGATTTTTTTTTGCACTCCACAGCCGTAAATGATTTTGGTGCACGGGTGTGGAAGCAGCACTCACTTGCTTGCCCATTTGAAGAAACCACAGTTGTACTCATCTGTGGCGTCTGCATCCGTCCGCTCTGCAGACTCGGGCAGCCACGACACGCTGCGTGTTGCGCGTGGGCAGCACCAGAACTTTTTCCCCTTATTTTTCTCCGTCTTGACCGTTCGCAGCGCGCACGGCTCGCCATGGCGGCACTGTGGGCCGGACGCTCCGGACTGGCCGAGCATCTCGGTGAACTCGCGAACCGAAATTCTCGATTTTGCTCTGTCCTCGTCCACAGACGGCGGAGACGAGTCCGACCTGAAGAAAAAGTCCGAGATAGAGAGCTGGTCCGGACGCTCTTTGCGTGCTCTTTTGCGAAAGCTATAGCCGGACGTTGCACTATCACTGCCGCCATCCGCAACGTCCCCTTCACCGTCTACCTTCTCCTGACGTTGAGGCTCCCTTTTGCGGAAGAACTTATCGATACTACCTCTAGTATGCAGTCCGTAAAAGTTCTTGGCCTCGAACCAGTTCGACTTGGCCGCGTACTCGCCCGAGCGGTCTTCTTCGGGCAAGAACTCGAGGTCTGCTAGCTCAAAGTCGGCGTGGACCGGACAGTGGTCGGAGCCGTGCAGAAACGGCCAGATGTCTGCCTGGCTGACCAAGCGAGCGAGCTGCGACGAAGCAAGGATGAGATCGATGCGGGACCCAATGTTGAGCGGCCGGTTGCTCTTGAACGTGCTCCAAACCGTGTACATCTTGAGCCGGCGGCCGTGTTTCTCGCGCACGACGTCGTGCAGAACGTGCGAGTCGCCGTCTGGCCGCATCCCTGTGGTGTCCTTAACGTACTGGTTCACGAGCTCGCGATGGGGAGCAGAGTGCTTGAAAGCCAGCACCTGGTCCGCGTTGAGCGTCTCAAAGTCGCTGTAGTCCTGGGCTTTCACCAGTCGACGCTCTTTGAAGCCCTGCTTGATGGTATCGTCGCTGTCGATGAGATCGACACACACGTTGATGTCGCCCATTACCACCACTTTCTTGCCCAGAGCACGTAAATTGCGCGCCCGCTCGAACAGACACCGCAAAAACAGCAACCGGAACTCCTCGCCCTCGTCCGTGCCGAGACTGTTGGCCGGACAGTAGACGCTGATCACGACGATGTTGAAGTTGAGCTCGATGATCACACATCTGCCCTCGCTGTCGAGCTTGCGGAACTTGTCGTACATGTTTTTGTGGTCGGGATAGCCACCAATGCACGTGGGTCGAAGGACAGGGTCGCTGTACGCCTCTTTGAACGAAACGTGTTTTTTCTGGTGCGGCAGGATCCCTGTGATGCCCTCCTCGACACGCACGACGGTGAGACACTTCTTGACGATCCCGGGCTCGTCGTCACGTGGCTTTCGCACATAAACACCCACTCCCGAGTATCCCTTTTTGGAGATGGGCACGCTGATAAAGCTATGATAGCCGTCAACATCCGCGATACTCAGATCAATATCCGGTCTCTGCACCTTGAGCTCCTGGAAGGCGACCACGTCTACGTTCATCATGTTGAGCATCTGGGAGTAGTTCGAAACCAGCGTCCAGGGAAAGTAGTTTCGGAGCGTTTTGATGCCATTGACGTTGAAGGTGACAAGCCGCAGCGTCGTCGGCGTGAGCTTCGGCGGTATTCGGTCATCTCCTGGCATGGCAATAAAAAATCGCAAATAAATAAATAAATCGATTAAATTTAATCACATCAAATTAATATTGTGAAAAATTAAATTGCAATATAGCTTCAGTCAGTGTCTTAGGGTATAAATAGTTCCTAGCCGATTCTAGAGGAAAACAAGCAAAGTCATAGCAAGCTGTTCGGTTCAGCTGGACTCGGCTTCTCTCTTAAAGATCACCTCGTTGCGAGAAACCCTGTGCCAGCCCCAGCCAGCTTCGGCCTCAGCTTCTGGCGAAGCCTCTCTTTTGAAAATCACCTCGTTTCTGTTCACTCTGTGCCAACCCCAGCCTGGCAAAGCATTGGCCTCCGGCAGTGGCTCTGCCAGAGCCTCGGCCTCTGCAATAGGAGCAGCGTAGGCAACAGCAAGAATCATAGCGTAGAAAGTAGCACGGTTGAAGATCATTGTGGAGTCGATTGAAGTGAAGATGTTAATGAGTAGCAAACAGGATCCAGACTGCCTTATATACGCCTGTCTGCTCAAATTGGCCCTCGCCAAATCCCTGTCGCCAATGCATCCTCGTTTCACGTTTGTGCTATCGATAACATCCTCTGCCCAGCACCACCGTCCTCTCGTCTGGCTTTTCACCTTTCACGTCCATATCGGGAAGGTGCTCGACCCCGGACTCTGCACAGCCCGATTTCCTGATCGGGACGTCAAAGGAACCAACTGAAGCCAATGTGGTCGGCCGCGGCAGGAACCACCACAAACAGCTCAGGAACTTGAGACGTCTGGTACAGGCCATTATGTTGCCTGATCGGGCAAATAGAGACAGCAGTTCCCAAAGAGGACTTCCATATCGGCGTCCTAAACGTTTGGCAAGCTTCAACAAGCCCTGATTCGTCAGAAAACCGCCCCTGAGTAGCGTGTGAATATCCTTTCACATAATGGGCAGGGGCCGTAGCTTAAACACCACTTTCTTCCTGATGACATCCACAAACTCGCACTTGCCCGATGTATCGATGTCAGTTTTTAGCAGTCCCAGCGGCGGGTCGATCGTCTCCACCGTCCCGACAAGACGCTGGGACGTGCTGATGTACAGCGTCGCTCTTTTCATGTCGTTTTCGATCTCCAGCTTTCCAAACTTGACCGCATCGCGCACCAGCCGTTCGGGATCCGCAACGAAGTCAGGGTAGACGAATTTCGTGAAAAGTCTCTCCTCCTGCTCGTTGAGACCCTCTGGCTTGTTCGGAGGCAGGTTCAACTCACCTTGTATTTCCAGTAGCATTGAGCCCCACTTTGTGCACACTATGGAGGGCAGGTTATCCGGCACAGGCTGCGTGGGTGATTTTAAGCTCTCGGACGCTTTTTCGGTAGACACTACTCTAGAAGGCATAACGCGTAAATCAAAAATAAAGGAAAAAATAAAATAAAATAATAAAATCAGTGTATTTTCATCATGCTATCGGTCTTCAGATCCAAAGGCTTCGACGCCACCAAATTCGAAAAAAGTCTGAAAAATCTGTCGACCAAAATCCTCAGCAAGGAAAAAGCACTTCACCGCTACAGAAACAACAAGTCGCACTACCAACGGGTTGCCGTTCTATACTTGTTTGCCATATACTCCAGTTACGCATTTTACCTGTATCTGTCCGCAGAGAGGCTTTCCAGAGGCCAATGGGTGCATCTTGCCTTTCCTCCAGCACTGATCGTTCTGGTATACATTTTCATTGGCCGCTTCTACAACTACTTGATAACCAACACCGAGCGCAAACTGGAAACACTCAAGGAACAGCATCAAGAAAAAATCGCAGAACTCAAGGAAAAAACAAATTTTGACAAAACACACGAGTTGCTCAGCAGGTTCTCGAATGGCGAGGACCTGAAGGAGCTCGAGACACAGGCACAGGAGATTAATAGACAGAAACAAGAGTATTTGCAGCTGATCAAGGACGGAAAAGCGCCCAGTCTCGATTCTGCCTCCAAGGACACAAAAACGTTCTACGACCAGTTTTTCAACCTACTGCTCGGCAGCGACGAGCTGGGCCCGGATATGCGCTACGCGCTCATTTGCAAGTCGTGTCTACAGCACAACGGCCTTGCTCCCAAGGGAATGGAGGCAGCACAGGTGAAATACGTGTGTCCCAAGTGCGGCACGCTCAACGGCGAGGAGTCAGCGCAGGACACAGCCAACCAGACAGAAATAGTAGACAAGACTACCTAATTTAATCAGATACCCACTCTATCTAAGAAGTAAGAGACATGATGGCATTGACCATGTCTCCGTTGTGCTCTTTCAGGGCCTTCACAGCCTTGGCTCTGGAAACGTTGGTTTGCTCAACAATGATCTCGATATCGCCCGAGTCCAGACCGGTCTCGTCGACCTCCTCGTCGTCATCCTCCGCAGGAGCAGTCTTGTCGGCCAATGAGGCAGCCTGCAGGTCTGCAGTGATGGACTCTGGGTCCTTTGGAGCGTCTCCTTCCTTAACGGCAGCAGCGGCCTGTTGGGCAGCCTCCTGAGCAGCAGCAGCCTCGGCGTATCTCTTGTTCAGGTCCTCAACCTTGGCCTCTCCAAACACGACGTACGAGCCGGCGACAGATCTGTACACTTCTGGGTTGTCAATGGCCAGAATGAAGTTGCCCTTCTTTCTGAAGGTGACTCTGGTGATGCCCTTGACCTGCTTCAAACCCAGCTTCAGGATCATTTGTCTGGCCTTTTTCTCGTTCTTGGATAGGACGTGGACCTCAGCTCCGTCTGGGATTTGTTCTTCGACGATTTCCTCAATTTTCTCAGATGCCATTTTGTTGCTTGATTTATGGATAATTTGGAGAATTTTTCAGCGTCGAAGAAAAGTTGATGTGGTTATGAGCGCGACAGTGTTCTTGGTGAGGCCCTTCCCCAGACCCCGGCAGCACTTCTCGTGTGCCGCAGCACACCGGTGCGGACCTTTTCTCAGTGGCTTGTCTCGCTTCCCAGCATAGCCATCTCGCGCTCTCCTGCTTTTTCCCTGTTTTCTAGCCAGCCCTCTGCCGATACTGCCCTCGGCTTTCATCTGTTTACATAAGCACAAACCACAAAAAATTCAACTGTTACACAAACAGATAACCCCTTATTCTCTTTCGTCCCCATAGCCAGCAAAAACGCACTCCGTTTGGTTATTGCAGACAGCTTATAGTTTGCATCATAGACCGACAACGTGATCCGTTCGCATGATATCAGATAATCTGTCCTGTCAAAATTGAAAGTTAATTTACGGAGCTCTAATTACTGATCAGCTTAATATCAGCTCTCGTTGCTACAACGTACCCGCTAATTCTGCAAATGAGTGCCAAAGTGGACAAAAAACACTGGTGGCAATGGCGATACGGCCGGAAGTGCGAAACTCGCTCTGAGCAACGACGTATCTTCGTCAACCTTCCGCTTCCGGAAGACATGGTTGATCCCGATACTCAGCTTCCGAAGACAAAATACCCTAGAAACAAGATTCGGACTACTAAGTATACGCCGCTTTCGTTCCTTCCGAAGAACATTTTTTTCCAGTTTACCAACATCGCCAACTCCTACTTCCTGTTTATTATCATTTTGGGAGCTTTCCAGATATTTGGAGTGCAAAATCCCGGGATGCAGGCTGTGCCACTCATTGTGATTGTCGTTCTGACGGCCATCAAGGACGCGTTCGAGGACTACAGAAGAGGCGCGTCCGACATGGAGCTCAACAACTCGCGTATCCATTTATTAATGGGGATGCACAACCCGAACGTTTCTGTGGACCATGTCGGGCCTTGGAGACGGTTCAAAAAAGCGTGCACAAGAGCAACCAACTCCATTTTCTACCTGGTATCGGGCCAGTCGAAGAAACGTGCACAGATGAATGCGCTGTTGACGAGCGATCTAGAACGCGTGGTCACCGTGGGCTCGTCGGTGCCAAATACCCCCAGACAGTCACTATCGTCTGCCAGATCGAAACGGGCCAAACTATCCACGTTTCATCCCAATACCGTGTCGAACCCCAACATTACTCCTACCATGACGTACAGGTTCCAAAACAATTTCTGGAAAAACATCTCTGTCGGCGATATTATTAGAGTGAGAAACAACGAAGAAGTGCCTGCGGACGGCATTCTGCTATCTACAAGTGATGAATTTGGAGAATGCTACATTGAAACAAAGAACTTAGACGGAGAAACCAACCTCAAGACTAAACACTCTCTGCTCTGCGGCGTCGGCCTAAAACACGCTGCCGATTTCGAAAGAGTGCAGATGGTGGTCGAAGCAGAACCTCCCAACGCTAACTTGTACAAATTCAGGGGAGTCGTCAAATACACGGCGTACGAGTCGGAATCGGACACCCATGGCCACCAGGCCCAGGAGCCGGTGACTTACGATAATGTTCTTTTACGAGGCTCTACCCTGAGAAATACGAAATGGGCTCTGTGCTGCGTGGTTGCTACCGGAAATGACACCAAAATCATGCTCAACTCGGGCATCACGCCCACCAAGAAGTCCAAAATGTCCAGCCAGTTGAACCTGTCTGTGATCATCAATTTCATTGTCCTATTTGTCCTGTGCTTTGTTTCTGGTTTGATCAATGGGCTGTTTTATGACAAGAGAAATACTTCGTTTGATTATTTTGAGTACAAGCCCATGGCCGGCTGGAGCTCAGCCGCCAACGGTGTGGTTGCCTTTTTTGTCGCCATCATCTTATACCAGACGCTGGTTCCTATTTCCCTCTACATTTCCATCGAGATCATCAAGACCGTACAGGCTTACTTCATCTACGCGGACGTCCGAATGTACTATCAGCGTTTGGACTTTCCCTGCACCCCGAAATCGTGGAACATATCCGACGATCTTGGCCAGATAGAGTACATTTTCAGTGACAAGACCGGTACTCTGACCCAGAACGTGATGGAGTTCAAAAAGTGCACCATCGCGGGCAAGTCGTACGGTTTGGCGTACACAGAAGCCCAGCAGGGCATGGACAAACGTGCGGGTGTGAATGTAGTGGAGGAAATTGAAAAGATGCGCAAGATTATCACCCAGGATCGAAAAGACATGATTACGGAGCTGGAACGAATTGGTAACGATCAGTTCGACCCTGAAAGACTCACATTTATCTCTAGCGAGTTTCTCAAGGACGTCGGTCCGTTTGCCGACAAGTCGCGCAAGAGAGCAAACGAGAATTTCATGCTTGTTCTCGCGTTGTGTCATACGGTGATCACCGAAAAGGATGCGGACGGTCATCTGGAGTTCAAGGCCGAGTCTCCTGACGAGGCCGCGTTGGTGGCTGTTGCCAGAGACTTGGGCATTGTTTTCCGGGACCGTACCAGGAAGGGTCCTATTGTGACGGTTTACAGTTCGAACCAGCCGTTGGAATACGAGCTTTTAGAGGTCATTCCGTTCAATTCCACCAGGAAAAGAATGTCGGTGGTTTTGCGCACTCCCGAAGGTCGTATCATGCTATATTCCAAGGGTGCTGATAATGTTATCTACGAGAGACTGGATCCGAAGGCGGATCAGGAAATGCTCAGCAAAACAGCCATACATTTGAGCGAGTATGCACAAGAAGGTCTAAGAACGCTGTGTATTGCGGAAAAGGAGATAAGCGAAAAGGACTTTAACGAATGGCACTCAAAGTACAAAGAGGCCAGCGTGTCTATCGAAAATGATAGAGAAGAGCGGATGGAGGTCCTTGCGGACGAGCTCGAGAAGGGACTGACTTTGCTGGGAGGAACGGCCATCGAAGACCGTTTGCAGGACGGCGTGCCAGACTCGATCTCGACACTCTCGAAGGCAGGAATCAAGCTATGGGTGCTCACTGGTGACAAGGTAGAGACTGCAATTAATATCGGATTCTCGTGCAACTTGCTGGACAACGACATGGAGCTGCTGGTTATCAAGGCCAGCGAGGGAGGATCCGAGAAGGAAGGAGCATCAGCGTTGGTGTCACGCTATTTATCGGAGAAATTTGGCATGGAGGGCACGAAGGAAGATCTTGCGCTAGCCAGAAAAGACCATTCTCCTCCTGGCGGCGACTACGCGATAATCGTTGACGGTGCCTCATTGGAAGAAATTCTGGAAGACCCCGATCTAAAGCTGAAGTTTCTTCTTCTTTGCAAACAGTGCCGTTCTGTTCTCTGTTGCAGAGTGTCTCCTGCTCAGAAGGCACAGGTTGTCATGATGGTCAAGAACACGCTGAAGGTGATGGCTCTGGCAATTGGTGACGGGGCCAACGACGTGGCCATGATCCAGGCTGCGAACGTTGGAGTCGGCATTGCTGGAGAGGAGGGTCGTCAGGCCGTCATGTCGAGCGACTACGCGATTGGCCAATTCCGGTTCCTTGTCAGACTTCTGATTGTGCACGGGCGCTGGTCTTACAAAAGACTCGGAGAAATGATCACATGCTTTTTCTATAAGAACGTCAACTTCGTGATGGCTCTCTTCTGGTACGGCATCTTCAACAACTTCGATGGCTCGTACCTGTACGAGTACACGTATCTGATGTTTTTCAATTTGGCATTCACGTCTCTTCCCGTCATTTTTTTGGGAATTTTGGACCAGGACGTTCCTGCGCATGTGTCGCTGCTCAACCCGGAATTATATCGTACAGGGATCCTAGGAAAAGAGTGGTCGCCGTTCCGGTTCCTGTATTACATGGCGGACGGTCTTTTCCAGTCATTTATCGCCTTCTTCTTCCCGTGGTTCTTGTTCCGCTCCGCCGCTTTCGTCAACCAGGAGGGATTGAACGTGGACCATCGATTCTGGGTTGGTGTTTTCTGCGCCCACATTTCTGTGACCGCGTGTGACCTGTACGTGCTGCTGATGCAAAAACGTTGGGATTGGCTGTCTGTGCTGATTGTGGGGCTTTCTATTCTGTGCATCTTTTTCTGGACAGGAATCTGGACCTCGTCACTTGCCTCGCAGGAGTTCTACAAAGCTGCCTCCAATTGCTATGGCACCGTGGCTTTCTGGTGCACGTTTTTTGTCGGCGTCCTGTTGTCAGTGCTGCCGCGTCTCACCTACGAGATATTCAATAGACTCTACAGACCAAAGGACATAGACATCATCAGAGAACGCGTGGCCATGGGCGCTTACAATAGCTACTCGGAAGACTACGACCCAACGGACGTCACGACCAACAAGCCGTCGTCAGAATCGGCCTCTGGCACGTCTCAGTCCGAAGACATACTCACCGACGAGAAGAAAGATATCGAGGCAGACGAGTCGTTGGCCACGCGGCCAAGGAGAAGCACGATCAAAAAGATGATCGGTAAGCTCACGCCGGGCCACAAGTCGCCACTCGAAACTCTTAGACAGAGCATGGTTGTCTCTGGCCAGGTCTCGCACAGGTCGTCATCGCAGATGATCCGCACCAGCCACGAACTTGCGGGTATTACGTCCCCAGAGACTCTCATGAGACTGCACACGAGGAACAGTCAGCTCTCCAGATAAAAAACGCTGGTGCGAGGTGTGCTTGTATAGAATATGTCATTTTGTTTAATTTTTTGATCACGAGCGTACGAGATGGCAGATGCAAATGCGGATATACAGCCCGAAACACGGCCGGAGCTCAACTTAGGAAATGTCCTGGGCGATATCAAGTTTGGATTGTTGTCGCTGTTCAACAACCCTGAGTTCTGCGCGCCAATTGCCGTCTTTCTGACCATCGCAGAGTCGCTTCTCCTCAAGGCCGTGATCCATTTTGTCCCCTACACCGAGATTGACTACAGCACGTACATGCAGCAGATCGACCAAATTGAGGCTGGAGAGCTTGACTACGCCAAAATTAGCGGCGACACAGGCCCAATTGTGTATCCCGGCGGACATGTCTACATATACTCGTGGATGAAGTGGTTCACCAACGGGATGGACAACGTGCACGCTGGCCAGCAGATTTTCAGGTATCTATATCTGGCGACATTTGTGCTAACTCTGGTTGCGTATTTCCAGACAAATGTGCGGTTCAAGCCGTACCTGCTCTACTTTCTGTGTCTGTCCAAACGGTTGCACTCCATCTACGTGCTGCGGCTGTTCAACGACTGCTTTGCCACGTTTCTGATGGTGGCTACGATCGTCGTTCTGCAGCAGGCTGCCGTTTTGCGGCGCAGGAAGAGCGCTCTGGGCGCAGTGCTCACCTTCTTCAGCGCACATTTGTTCAGCTCCGCCGTCAGCGTTAAGATGAACGCTCTGCTGTATCTGCCGGGCTACTTGGTGGTGGTGTACATGATCCTGGGAGAAAACCTGCTGCACACGCTTGCCGTGATTGGTTTCGGGTGTGCAGTGCAGGCAGGCATTAACTGGGACTTCCTGGCGGCCTCGGAGACCACAAGAGCACATTTCCTGCAGAACGCTTTCGACTTCAGCCGTGCTTTTCTGTACCGCTGGACGGTCAACTGGAAGTTTGTGCCGGAGCCCATTTTCCGCAGCCGCGAGTTCCACACGTTGCTGCTGCTGGCGCACACAGCCGCACTGACGTTTTTCGCGGTGTACAAATGGAGCAGTAAATCTGTCACGGGAAAACCATCCACCAAATTTATCAGAGACGCACTGATTTTCTACAAAGACACCATAGGCCCAGAAAACGTGATACTCTCCCCAGAAAGCGGCAGATACATCTTCTGGGTGATGGCGACGTCGAACTTGATCGGCGTCTTGTTCGCGCGCTCGCTGCACTACCAGTTCTTGGCCTGGTATATGTACTCGCTGCCAATGCTGCTGCAGCTGGGCGGGCTGCCGTGGTATGCACAGACGGCGCTCGTGGTGGTCCACGAGTGGTGCTGGAACGTGTACCCCAGCACAGCGGCCAGCTCGTTGGGCCTGGTGGCAGTGCTTGCGACAGTGGTTTTGTCGCAGCTCCGGTGTGGCTTCGGCAAACCCAAACAGGAATAATATCTCTCGCACTACCCTGCCGCGAATTTCGGTCGGTGCCCGTAATAAACAAACTTCAGGAAAACTGTCACTATTTGCGTGTTACCCGGCCTGCGAGTTGGTCTGGCGAAGGCTGTTAAACCATTCAAGTAGACAGAAAAATAGCTTTTTTTCCTAGTGGAGGTTGACTTGATTTCCGTGGGTGCTTATTGAAACTAGTGCATACAGCTCGCAGACTAAGCCATACGTGTCCACGACGACAGAGCGTCGGTGTTAGATTAGAACTCGGTGACACTAGCGACAGTACCCGTTTGTTTAAAGGAGTTTTCAGTGCCAGTTTGTGCAGACCCCAAAACTCCGACTCTGTTCAGCAGACCTTTGCCCTTGTGCACCTAGAATTTTCGTGTGCTAATTTGGTCACCTCTGTGTCAGGTAGATATCTGGACTTTTCCAGCTGACAAAAATGAGCCAGAACGCTACTCCCCAGACAACAGAAGGCCATATGTCTATGAATGATCAGCAGAGCAATTCTTCGTCGGGAACAAACAATACAGAGCATCCGTCCTCGTCGTCGGTATCGTCTGTGCCCACTGTGTCGGACTCAACGGCCGTCAACTCCAGGGAGTTGCTCAACGCCTACGTCTACGACTTCATCCTCAAGTCTGGATTCACAGCGACGGCAAGCGCGTTTTTCAAAGAGGCCAACATCCCGGTGATCCACAGCGAGAAGAGGCCCACAAACTCGCCTTCCAGCTCTGCCACGGGCACCTCCGACCTGCCTGCGTCGTTCATGACCATGGACGCCCCGCAAGGCTTTCTGTACGAGTGGTGGCAGATCTTCTGGGACGTCTTCAACGCCCGCACCCAGCGCGGCGGAACCACGAACGCCACGCAGTACTACCACTACGTGAACCTCAAGCAGAAGCAGGACCACCTGATGAGCCAGCAGGCCGCGGCAGTGGCAGCTGCCTCCACGGTCATGAACGGCAACAACACCTCGATGAGCGGCGCACCGGTGACGTCTGCGGCTCAGGATATCGGTGTCCTGATGCCCCAGCAGCAACAGCAACAGCAGCAGGCGCAAATGGCCCATCCACCGCAGCAGGTTCCGATGGCCCAGCAGCAAAGGGTCAACGCTCGCATGCAACAGCCCCAGCAACAGCAGAGCCAGAGCATGCCGATGCATCCTCAGGCGGCCGCCCAGGCCCAGATGAACACGCTCAGGCAGCAACAGATCGCGCAACAGGCCCAGGCTGCACAGGTGGCAGCGCAGGCCGTTTCGCAGAGAGGGTCCCCGTCGAAACGCCAGAGGATGGACGCTGCTGGTAACGGCAGCGCAACAGAGATCAACCAGACCTCGTCGCCCAACATCGCCATGAACTCTCAGCAGCAGCAGCAGCAACAGCAACATCCGCCGATGCCAATGCCGCAGGGAATGATGATCCCCAACCAGTTTGGTGTTCCGCAGCAGTACGCCATGTTTGCTGCCGCGCAGGCTGCTCAGCAGGGCCAGTCGCAGCAGAAGTTCAACCAGTACATGATTCCAAATTTCCAGAACCAGCCCCAGCAGCCCCAGCAGCAAATGCTGATGCACCAGCAGATGCACCAGCAGTCGGTGCACATGCAGCACGACCAGCAGCATCCTCCCCCTCCTCCGCCAAACGTGCCTCAGCACTCACAGACTTTCTCGAACCCTAATGACTTCTTCCACGAGATGCCCAAGCAGAACAATCCAGGAACCGCCAGGGTGAACGATACCGCCATCAAAGACTACGAAAAACAGCTCCGCTTGATGGAGTCGCAGAATCGCAGACGTTTGGACGTGCACCGCAACGTGTCGGACTCCAAGGACCCAAACTCTCCTGGCAGCGCGCAGTTCACCGAGTACTCGGCCATGCTGAACCAGATGCCGCCGCAGCACGCGGCCGCCTCGATTATGCAGCAGAGAGCATCTCCGGCAACAAAGGCGTCTCCAACCACCAAGTCGCCGGCTAACGGGGCTCCGCCGGCCAACGGCAAGCAAAAGAAGGCTCCGCGCAAGGCACGCAAAAATTCGTCCTCTGTTCCTGCCACGCCGTTGACCCCGGCCAACAACCAGCCAACCCCTCAGACAAACATCCCTCCTACTCCACAGAACACCACTCCACAGCAAACCCCTCAGTCGTCCGCAGCCGCTGCTTCTCAAGTGATGGCTGGCAAAAAAGGAATCAAGCGAAAGAACAGTATCACCACTCCAACCATCAAGGAGGACGAGCCATTTATCCTATCGAGTACAGCAGGTAAAACCACAAACGGCTCGTCGCTCAACAAGGTCCAAGGACCCGTTTCTTCGTCTTCGTCGCACATGGGTTCTGATGTTCCAAGTTCTGCCGTCAACGACCAGGCCGCATCGACCTTTTTGCATGACTTCTCCACCGCCTCTAATGATATCTTCGATTTCGACTCACTTCTCACGGCGGACCAGGAAAATGCTGGCAATTTGGGCCTCACAGAGGTTTTCAACTGGGTAGAGTCTGTCGGAACCGGAGATCTATAGAGCGTTTTAGCTTTTGTATCTTTTATTTCACTACCGGTGATGTGTTTACGTACTGTACATTACTTTCTCTTTGGCCGCTGTTTGACCTCTTCCTCCTTGCAAGGGTGCAGTCTCACCACGTTAGGGTAGTCAGGCCGGTTGAACTCGTGGCCCTTGCTCCAGTCGTAGCTCAAGGCGTACGCAAAGATCGTTCCTGTGCGGTTGAACCCGACAACCGGAATGGTGGCTCCCAGCGGCGGATAGCCCTTTAGTCTGTGCCGTGCATCCTTGTCCCAGAAGTTGAACGTTCCATCCGAGCCCGCCGTGGCAAAGGTCCCGTGCACAGGGTGGAACGCAATTGAGTTGAGAGAATATATGTTCACCTCCTTCGACGCCGTCTTCTGCTCTCTCTGACACTTGAACGAAAACCCAAACTCCTTCTGCTGCAACTCGTCCACGTACTGGATACCGCAACGGCCCTCAATCGACCCCACCGCAAATCCGTCACCCTTGGGATAGCACGCGATCGCTCTTGTCTGGTACTTGAGCGGTGACATGCTCTGTCTGAAGATCTTGTCCGGGTTGTTCAGATCAATTGTCACAATGTGGCGCTCAGCAGTGCCAACAACAAGCAACTTCTGCGATGAATCCATCGCGTACACGCGCTCAGGCATGTTTAGCGTGCAAATCGGGTTCTGCTGCCTCATGTCCCAGTACTTGATGGTCTTGTCCCACGAGCCACTCACAACACACTGTGTGTTGGTAGGCCCGCACTCCACATACCGCACCACCCTCACCGTATCGTTGTGTAGTCCTATTGTCTGCTGCTGCTGAGACGCGAGATCAAACAACCGCACCTGCTTGTCAGCTCCTCCACTGATCACCCTCGCACCGTCCAGAGAAAACCGCGTGCTCAAAACGGGGCCCTCGTGCTCGTACAGAGCGCGGCCCT
Source organism: Ogataea polymorpha (assembly GCF_001664045.1). NCBI lineage: Eukaryota > Fungi > Ascomycota > Pichiomycetes > Pichiales > Pichiaceae > Ogataea > Ogataea polymorpha. Next base: position 511,729 of record NW_017264703.1, on the reverse strand, counting down.
CTACCTGTCCTGTCCCCGTGTTGATCTCGTAGATTCTGTTTTTACGGTCCCACGACGACACGGCCAGAAACTCAGCGACAGGCGAAAACGCAAGATCCGAGATCGAGTCCTCCGGCCCATTGGGAACCACGATGTCGTTTTGCAGGTCCTGGAGAGTTCCAGCAGACGTCACAGTCCCGGTTCCCGAAGACCCGCCCAGGGAGCTCGTGCCAAACGCTCCTAGTGACCGAGTTCCAAAAGACATTTGTGTATTATTTGAGGAAAAAAAAAGGAAGGCTCTTCATGTAGAGGTTTTTTTTTTGTTGCTTACGCCGGAAATTACATAATCTAATCAAGCTTCAACAGCCGCAGCTTCAGCAGAGCATCGCTGATGCTGGTCTCCTCCTCGCCAAGCACAGGGCTCGACGTTTCAGCGTACGTCTCCACAGGTCTTCTGGTGGCCTTCAACAGCACGCTTTGGTGGGCCGAGATGGCGTCGGCCAGTCCGATAGGGTCCTTCTGGATATCCAGCTGCACAAGCACCTCGTCGGTCTGCTGCAAGTTGCACTTCTTTCTCAGTCTCTGGATTCTGTTGATCAGTTCTCTGACAAGACCCTCAGATTGCAACTCTGGGTACATGTTGATGTCCAAAATGACCAGCACGTCTCCCTCGGTTCTGACCTCCTGGCCGCCAGAGACTTTGTCTTCTGGCAAACCTCTGAGCACAGACAAGTCCTCGTCCACAAGGTTGATACCTGCCACCTCGACCTTGCCAGTCTTGAGGAACTCCTTGACCTCGTCTGAAGTTAATTTAGGAAGAGCGTCTTTGACCTTCTTGGCGTCTTTTTTCAGCTTCTTGCCCAGCACCGGCCAATCGGCAACGGCCTTATATTCGACGCCAAACTTGTCTTCGTCGGATGTGATAACCAGGTCCCTGACGTTCAGCTCCTCCTTGATGTAGCTTTGCAATGCCTTGACATCTTCAAGGTAGCCTGGATCAGAGTGCAGCACAACAAGCTCCCTCAACGGGGTTTTGAGAGATATTGTCTTCTTTTCTCTGATGTTTCTGCCCAAGTCGATGATCTTCTGCATTCTGGACACGGCAAGCTCAATTTTTTCGTCGATCAGAGAGTCGTTGACGATCGGGTACGACAAGAAGTGCACAGAGTCGGTGTTTTCGCCGTATTTCTTCAACGTCTGCTCCTCAAACAGCACCTTTATTCTGCCGTAGATGTTCTCGGCCAGATATGGCGTGAACGGAGCCATGGCTCTCACGAGAGTGAACAGCGCTTCGGTCAACGTATTCATGGCCTTCAAACAGTCCTCGACACCATTCTCTCCCTTCAGTCTCTTTCTGTTGAATCGGATGTACCAGTTGGTCAGCTCGTCAATCAGATTCAGCAGCTTAGGAACAACCGTGTACAGTCTGTACTCCTCCATCTCAACACGAATGAACTTGATGAGCGACTGAATCGACGCCAGCAGCCAGCGGTCCATGACGTTCTCGGATCTGGACTCTGGATCGTACTTGAAGTCGATTCCCTCGTTCTTCTTGAGCAAGGCAACTTGTCCTTCCAGGAACTTGTATGAGTTCCACCATGGCAGCAGAACCTTGGAAACCACCTCCTTGACACCTTCTTCCTTGAATTTGAGCGTTTCGGCTCTCAAAACAGGCGAGTTGATCAAGTACAATCTCAGGGCATCCGCGCCGTACGTATTGAGCACGTTCATTGGGTCTGGGTAGTTCTTCAGTCTCTTGGACATCTTCTTACCGTCAGCAGCAAGAACAATACCGGAAACAATAACGTTTTGGTATGGAGCCTTGCCAAATAGATGAGTTCCCAGCACTGTCAAAGTGTAGAACCAGCCTCTGGTCTGATCCAGACCCTCGGAAATGAAATTGGCCGGAAACGCGCCCGTGAACCTTTCCCTGTCCTCATCGAACGGATAGTGTTTCGAGGCGTACGGCATGGATCCAGATTCGAACCAGCAGTCAAACACATCCTCAATTCTCTTGAGAGTACCCTTGCCCTGCTTGGAAGGAATGGTCAGGTGGTCGATATTTTCTCTGTGTATGTCTGTGATGGAGTAGTCGCCGGTCAATTCTTTCAGCTCAGCCAAAGAGCCAACACAGACAATCTCCTCGAGATCTTCCGAAACCCACAAGGGCAATGGAGTGCCCCAGTATCTCTTTCTAGAGACGTTCCAGTCTCTGGCATTGGCAATCCAGTTGGAAAATCTTTTATCCTTTATGTTGGAAGGAACCCATCTGGTTCTGTCCACAGCCTCCAACATCTGGGGAACGATGTCCTTGACTCTCACAAACCACGAAGGAACCGCTCTATAAAGCAGCGGAGTGTCGGATCTCCAGCAGAATGGGTAGCTGTGTCGGATCTGGGACGCCAGCAAAATCCGACCGCTGGCAGTCAAATACTTGATGATTTCCTTGTCGGCGTCCTTAACGTAGAGTCCAGCAAAGTCGGTCACTTCCTGAGTGAATCTTCCGTCGTCGTCGACAGGGTTAGGAGGAGCCAGGTCCTCATTGATGACGCCTGCCTCGGTAGCAGCCTCGAAATCGACCTCACCAAAAGCCGGTGCCTGGTGGACAATACCGGTACCGGAGTCGTCTGTGACAAAGGTGTTGCAGTACACTCTGAATCCGGTGTCTTTGAACTTGTCGTAGAAATAGTTGAACGCCGGCTCGTACTTCCAACCATCCATCTCTTTACCGAGAATCTTGCCAACAATCTTGTACTTTGCGTCCTTTGGCTTCTTGTACAGGCTCTTGATCAGACCTTCCAGCATGATGTAGGTGACGTCCTTCTCCTCGTCGTAGATCTTGGCATACTCAAACTCGGGATGCACACAGAGGCCAATATTAGAAGGCAGGGTCCACGGAGTGGTGGTCCAGGCAACAAGAATAGTCTTTGGATCGTCTTTTAATGGGAATCCAACGGTGACTGCTGGATCGTTGACTTCCTTGTAATTCAGTTGGGCCTCAAAGTTCGACAACGAGGTTGTCACACCCGTAGAGTACGGCATAACTCTATAACCTCTGTAGACCGCTCCCTTCTCGAACAGCTGCTTGAAAGCCCACCATTCGGACTCCATGAACTCTGGATACAGCGTCTTGTAGTCGTTGTCGAAATCAATCCATCTTCCGAGTCTGCCAATGGTTTTTCTCCACTCCTCTGCATACGTCATCACAATCGACCTGCACTCCTCGTTGTACTTTGCAATGCCCATGTCCAAGACGTCTTGTTTGCACTTGATGCCCAGCTTCTTGTCGATTTCGTGCTCCACAGGCAGCCCGTGGGTGTCCCAGCCAAAGCGTCTTTCCACGTAGAAACCGTTCATAGTGGCGTATCTTGGAACAATGTCCTTGATGGTCGAAGCGAGGATATGGCCGTAATGGGGGGTTCCTGTTGCAAACGGAGGACCGTCGTAGAAGGCAAACTGTGGCCTCCCCTTAGTCAGCTCCAGAGACTTGTGGAAGGCGTTGATCTCATTCCAATAAGCCAAAACCTTCTCCTCCTCTCTCGGAAAGGAGAAAGACTGCGGTTCTTCTTCAGACATAATATGAGTGACTCTTAGTTTGAATCGCCAACGGGGAAAAATTTGTCAACGAGTGGCGCTGGTGGCGGTGAAGAGAGACTGGAAAATTTTAGAGCTGGAAAAGATTGATTATTTCAGCCGATGATGTTTGGTCCATTTAGAATGTCGCCCGTGGCGCTGGGCGGTTTGCTGTGGAAAAAACCATGGAGACTTTCAAAATTCCAGAAATACAGACACAGAAAGAGAATGCAGCTCGTGGACGCCAACATCCAAGCCTTATACGACGGATTGCAGGCCAACGGAATGTCGTCCAAAAGAGTGGACCATCTGATGACCGAGTATCCAAAGGAGAGCGAGATGACACCTAAGAACAAGTACACGGTGTTTAGCAAGTACGCAAGAAAATACAGAAAGGGAATCCACTTTGTGCCAAAATGGACCAGGATTCCTCTCAGAAAACAGCCTACCAATGTGTAGCCGTCGTTCGGCCGCTCTCTATTGTACATATGATAAATACACTGCGCATGCTCATATATTATCCCAGATGTATTCTGAAATGAACATTTCGTCGTAGCCCTGATCGAGGTTCAGAACATTAGTCTTCTGCGATTTTTTGTTGAGCACCAGCACCTGCTTGCTGTTGAAGTCGAGCTTGAGTCCGAGGCTCTCGTAGAGCTTGAGCTTGAGCGCCTTGCTGCGCTCCGAAACATTCTTGTTTGCGTCTGTCTCGATGCTGTGCTGCTCGAGCTCGGCCAGCTGGTTCTGCAGGTTCTCCAGTTTGACAAGGTCTTGGTTATACTTCAACTTGAGAGCGTTCAGTTCCATATTAAGACTCGTGAGATGTTTTGCTATCGTGAATATGAGGTCTTCCACCTTGAGCAGTTCTTCTTTGACCTCCTTGGACTTCTGGTTGTTTTTCAGCTCTTCGATCGAGCTCTCAAAATGCTCCAGCTCACGCTGCAGCTCGTCTAGCTTATCTTGATGTCTATCTAGCTCCTCTTGTCGCAGCGATTCTAGCTTTTTCAGGTTATTGTTGATTGTGTCTATGGCGGAGAGGTCTTTCTGGATGTCAAAGAAGCTGCGGATCTGCACTATCGGCAGACTGAGGCCAGGAAACTGCGTACCCATCGATAAAACAAATAATAAACAAACAAAATTTATATCTGGGGCCAACCCTTGCACCGCAAAGGCTGGGAGGGTGAGAAAAATACAAATTATAAAATTTGACGGATCATCAACATGGACCGCAAACGGGTAGAGGGCCTCCCTCCATGGATGCTCACGCCGAAAGAGGAAAACGAGGTCTTTTTAAATTGGCGAGACAATGCCTGGAAAGCATGCGACCAGTTTGTGCAAGGTAAGTAGTGAACATCAGACCACGGACTAATGTCTAGACTTTGTGAAATGCGAACATATGGCTGGTTACGGAGTGTGGTTCAAATGTCGCAAGCAATCGGCCAAGATGAAAGAGTGCATAAAATCGCGCCAGAAGCAGGAATATGTCGACGAGGAGAGAGATAAATTTATCAAAAAGAAAATGGAATTGTTGAAGCAACAGCGGGAGGGGCAGCGGGGAGACGAAGCACAATGAGCATCAGCCAAAGCTCAAGATGCGGAAATCTTGGGGGTAAGAAGGAGGAGTAGTGTGATCCCATTTGAAACCTAGTCATAGGCCGGTCATTGATAATCGTGAGGAGATGGAGAAAAATTGAGTTTTCCACCTTTTTTGCTGCACTGCTAGAGAAGCAATTCTGCCCAAGCTGCAGCTTGTCATGGCCGGCCACTGGTGTATATAAGGACCTGGCAACCTAGTACATAGCCAATATCATTTTTCCAATATGTCATTTCTCGATAGGTGGGTCTACAAGAACAAAACAAGACAAAACGGTGTCAACAACACGGGCACGCACTATAATCCAACCACCATCACTCCTCAAGAGCAATTCAAATCTTATCAAGGCCGCAGAAACTCCGACACACAGCCAAATTTGAAAAACGTGCCATACACCTATTTCCACAAGGATGAAGTGATCAATGTGCGTGGCGACGATGGCCAGATGCACGGCATGCGGTCCACTACCGACGGCTACATTGACGATAAGAACCAAAAGCATATACTGGGCAGTCTCCAGCCGGACTCGTGGGTAGACCGAAAGGGTTCGATCGGGTCGATTGGCTCAATTGGCTCTGTGAGCAGCGAGATGAACGAATGAGCGGCTTTTTTGCTTCGAGATTTTATTACACTATGCTATTTAATTTCAATATATGGCTCTTAATATATTAATGCCTAATTTTTCGCGGTAGCGTGTGCCATATGCTTTTTATAAGGGGCATTTATAAGAATGCATAATCGTAAATTTATTTTTAAATATGGATCGGTTCCATAATCGACGCAGGTCGTCTGATTCAGAGGAATACCCTCTGAATCACGACAGAGAGGTGCCTCAGATTGAGATCTTGACAGACTCAAACAACATCTCGAATCTGCCGCCTCGAGAACGGTCTTCGCTGTACGATATTGACGATTCGAATTCTTTTTCCAAGTCACGGATCCTGCCCAAGCTCACTGTCCACACTGATCTTCAGTCTGAAGACGATCTTATAAACATTCTACACCAGCCGTCGCCCCAAAAAGGCCACTCTCGCAGCTTCGAGGTCTCCCCTTCGCCTACAAGCTCGCGTTTTCGCAACACCAGAATTCTAGACAACGACCGCATACCCATTCTTTTAGACGAAGAGATGGACTCTGATTTCTCGGAGGGCTTGAACTTGGCTCTGGCAGAGACCAGCGACCTGTGGATGCCTCTCAGTGAGGCGTCAGATACCTCCTCGCTGGAATCGGGCCTACACATGCGAACGGGAAACTCTCATGATCTAGAGTCCGGAAATGCAGATATCGAAATGGCGGATCTCAGTGGCAAGCTGGACGTGCCGGATTCAGCCAACATGTCGCGTTTGGACGTGACATCCATCCAAACAGGCAAAAGTCTGGTCCAGCCAGTGACACCTAGCTCGCAGATATCTTCTGTTTTCCGCAAGTTCTCGCAGCGGCTGAACGCTCGTGGAGACGAGCAGGATGGCGAGATCGATCTCACCGACGATGTTGACTTGAGCGAGCGTCGAGACTTTGTAGATGATGACCATATGCATTGGGGTGACTACTCGGATTATGAGGATGATCTAGGGCGTTCCACCTACTCGAAGAACAGTCTTGCGGCCAACCATTCTCTACAGACTACCGTGCTGCTTCCCGGGGAGCCAGACGACGTTTCGTCGCAAGAAACTCAAGAAAAAGAGACTCCTCGCTTATTTGGCAAGTCGTTTGGCATTTTTGGACCCAACTCGAATTTCAGAATAAGGTGTCTGCAAATCGCGCGAAAACCGATCTGCGACCAAATCATTGCGCTACTTTTGATATCCCAGACAGTTTTATTGACAATTCAGCAGTGGAAAGTCGAGGCAGGCTACGTTCACAACGGAGGGTGGACGTGGGTCGATTATATTATGTTTTTCCACTATGTTGTGTACACGGCGGAGATATTAGTCAAATCGGTGGCCTTTGGCTTTTTCGACGACTCACAGATGTTCGAGGAGCTAAAACTGGAGAAGAAAGAGAGCTTATTGCGCAGATACCTGCGAAATGCAGGCGAAAAGCTACGTCTGACACACCCCAAGGTCGCAGACCAAGACTATGCGCATTCCCAGCCTCTCAGAACAGTGACTGTTCATGGAGCAGACGCAGAGCTTGCCAAGCGAACGCGAGCGTTTTTAAGGTCCGACTGGCACAAGGTGGACTTTGTTTCTGTGGTGTCGTTCTGGGTTTCGCTCTTTCTCAGCATCCGCAAGTTAGACATAAAGCATCAGTGCATGATTTTCAGGTCACTCATGTGTCTCAAAATTCTGAGACTGCTCAACATCACACACGGAACGCGGTTGATTCTTAAATCGCTCCGCAGAGCAGGCCGCCAAGCTTCAGATGCCACTATGGTTCTCTGTGTCTTTTGGGTGCTTTTCGCCATCATTGGAGTCCAATCTTTCAAATCGTCTTTGAGAAGACACTGTGTCTGGACCAACCCTAGCAACAGCACGGACATATATGAGAACTCCATGCAGTTCTGCGGATCTTACCTGGACCCAACAACACTCAAAGAAAAGCCGTATATTCCCGGACACAACGATCAGACCTTTCCTTATGCCAAGGGATTTACCTGTCCGGTGAACTCGAAATGCATCTCCGGTGAGAACCCATACGGAAACACCATAGGATTCGACAACATCTTCATTTCGTTGCAGATGGTGTTTGTTATCCTGAGTGCCAACACGTTTACCGATATCATGTACGATACCATGGACAGTGACGACATGGCTGCTTCGCTATACTTTATTTTTGGCATTTTTATTCTAGTGGTGTGGCTGCTGAGCCTGATTGTGGCCGTCATCATCAACTGCTACCGAGTCCACATAGACGACATGAAAACCGCACGGCAGTCACGCAAGACACGCATTCTGGCCTGGGAGTTTGATTTCAAGGCGCTGGGTGCTGCATACGAGGACTACATGGCCCACCACAATTACCTGCGGAAATTCTGTTCCACGCGTGCGCTCTTCAACATTCTGGTTATCGTGGATCTCATCAACAAGGCGCTGGTCTCGACAAAATACGACGATGAGAGCTGGAAAAGACTGAAGACCATGGAGCTGGCAATCACAGTGTGTCTGTTTGCAGAAACTGCCATCAAAATGGCACTCTTTGGCCGAAACATCAAGGTCTACTTCTACTCTCTGAGAAATATAATTGACCTTTTTCTGGCCATCTCCACCATGGTGATTGCAAACTTGCGATTGAATCCAGAAGGAGGGCCTTACGGGTGGACGTCTGTACTATTTATTTTCAGGTTTTACAGGCTCGTTGTCGCTAGAGGTCTGCTCCATAACGCCTGGAAAGCCATTTTCTCTAACTTCAGGCCCTTCATCGACCTTGGCATTTTTTTCATCCTTGTGCTCTACCTAGTGGGCATTGTTTGTGCGCGTTTGTTTGAGGGACTCATTCCAGTTGATGAGTATCTGGAGAGCGACCAGCTGATCATGTACAACCTGCCCAATGTGGTGCTTTCGCTCTATACCATCACCACCACCGAAAACTGGACCAGTATTTTGTATCTTGCCCAGCAGTGCAGTAAGAACACCTTTACAAAGGTGTGTGTTGCCGTGTATCTGATTAGCTGGTTCATCTTTTCCAACATGGTTGTTCTCAACATTTTCATAGCCATCATCACTCAGAATTTGGGCGTCAACGACACCAACAAGAAACGGATGCAAATCAAACAGTTCTATCAGAAACTGGTCCGCGAACTGAACTCAAACAAGCATGTTGGTATTTTTGACGACTTGAGGAGCCAGTGGTTCAGAAGCTCGAGAAGGAGGGCCATCAGCACGTCGCAGATGATCGAACACATGACGCATCTTTTAGAGCAAAGCAATATGACTCCTGGCGATTTTCTGGAAGACGAGAAAGAGAGGGGAGAAAAGCAACATAAAGGCCTATTTTTCAGGTGTCTGAAGCTGCTGCGCAAACGGAAAACGTACGCTCGTTTGGAGAAATACTGCACTAATTCTCACCTTTTTGTTTGGATCAGAGACTGGGTGATTTCTGCCACCACCTCGAAAGTCGACTTTTCGCTTGGATTCGACTACAGAGAGCTCGATGTGAACCCTGGCAGGAAAAGCTCGACTCACGAGGTGTTCCGTCTTTTTGATGAAAACAACCTCGATCCAGACAAGGAACTCAAACAACGCGCGTATCTCGACCAGCACGTCGAGTTCAACAGGACATTACACTACTTTTATCCCGATCATCCTCTTCGCCGGTTCTGTCAGCGGATAGTGTCTCCTGCGTACGGAAAGAGAATGGACGGAGTCGATCCGTATCCCAAAGTGCGTGATGCTTTCTATGTCCTGATGTTTCTTGCGACAGTGGTGGTGGTTGTACTGGCGTGCTACGTTACACCACTGTACAGGAAAGAAAACCTTATTTATGAACATCCATGGAATTGGGTCACCGAAGTGGATTTATTTTTCACCATCTTGTTCACGCTCGAGTTCCTGATCAAAGTGATAGCCGACGGATTTGTCCGCACGCCAAACGCTTACCTGAGGTCTGCGTGGGACGGCATTGATTTTGTGGTGCTGATATCGTTCTGGATCACCGCATTTGGAGAAATCTACAGAGACTTCAATCTAGTGATCATTGTCGGTGAAGCAAGAGCCCTGAGAGGACTCAGATTGCTGACCATCACCAGAAGATCAAAAGAGTACTTCAACTATGCAGTGATTTCTGGAGCGCGCAAAATGCTAGCCGCTGTCCTGATTTCCATGACGTTGCTGTTTCCCTTCTCTCTCTGGGGACTGCAACTTTTTGTTGGAAAGCTGGCCACTTGCTCAGATGGCTCTTCGGACTACAACAACTGCATTTTGGAATACTCCAACGAAGTCTTCAAATGGGAAGTTCTCTCGCCAAGAGTGTACACAAATCCGTACCTGAACTTTGATGGATTTGCCAACTCGCTCTCATCTCTGTTCCAGATCATTTCCCTCGAAGGCTGGACTGACCTGCTGCTGAACTTGATGAACATCACTGCTCGTGGACAACCGCAAAGCACGTTTGCCAGCCCGGGAAACGGAATGTTTGTCATCATTTTCATTTTCTGCTCCATCGTCATCATCCTCAATCTGTTCGTCTCTGTTATCATCAATAACTACTCCGTCCAGACAGGAACAGCGTTTTTGAACGACAAACAGCGCGCCTGGTACGAGGTCAAACGTGTTTTGAGCCAGGTGCATCCCTCCAAACGGAAAGACGAATCTTCTATGAGTGGCTTCCGCAAAGCGTATTACCACCTCGTGGTGGACAAAAATAAAACCTATACTAGCATAGTGAACGGTTTTTATTTCATCCATGTGGTTGGCTTATTGGTGGAGTTCTACCCAGCAAATATTGCGGAAAACAATTTCCGCTACGCCATCACCACTCTGTCCACCACGGGACTTGCGTGCGACACTTTGCTGACGCTCTATGCTTTGGGTCGTAAGTTGTTTTTCAGGAACGGCTGGAACATCTCGCGACTCGTGATTGTGGTTGGTGCCTGTGTAATGTCGGCGGTAGCCTTTTTCGTTTCCAGACAATCTGTCTACGCCAACATCAACAAGCTGTTTCTCGTGGGAGTGCTACTTTTTCTCATTCCGAGAGTGGACACATTCAACCAGCTGTTCAGATACGCATCTGCCAGTCTTCCAACGCTGCTGGCGCTGATATACACTTGGCTGGTCCTTTTTTTGGTCTATGCTATTGCTTTGAATCAGGTTTTCGGGCTCACCAGACTGGGCGAGAACACGACAGGCAACAGGAATTGTCGTACAGTTACAAAAGCGCTCATTTTGCTCTTCAGAGTGAGTTTTGGCGAGGGGTGGAACTACATCATGGACGATTTCAGAGTTGGTGCGCCTTACTGCTCCAGTGCAGTGAGTCGGTACAGCTCTGATTGTGGCCAGAACGTTTCTGCATACATATTATTTTTTTCGTGGAACGTTCTGTCGATGTACATTTTCCTCAACATTCTGATTTCCGTGGTGATCAACAGCTTCAGCTATGTGTACAATTCGTCCGGACCTCATTCGCTGTTGACTAGAGAAGAGATCCGCAAATTCAAGAAGTCCTGGAGAGAGTTTGACCCCGATGGGTCTGGCTTCCTCGACCCGTCTCAGCTGCAACCATTTTTGAGCAGCTTAGACGGAGTGCTGTCTTATAAGGTTTATCCCGAGAAATTTTCGATTCCAAATATCACCTCGCAGTGGATCACAAAGCACAGCAACGATCCGTATCAACTGGAGTACGATTTTGAGAAATTGGACGAGATCATGGCGACAATCGACTTCCGCAAGGTGAAGGAGCGAAAACGTCGGTACAATAGATTGATTATTGAGGCTTACCTCAACATGGTGAAGACAAGCGATGGACCGAAGATCGAGTTCACCAAACTCCTGCTCCAGATAGGGTACTATTCGCGGTTCCAGGACAGTACCTGTCTGACATTGGAGGATTTCGTCAAGAGGTACGTCCTGATCCAGAAAATCAACAAGGTGGCCAGGAAACTGAAGATCGAGTCGACTATCCAAATGGTGTTGTCTCGGCTGAGGCTGTTGATCGGAAATTTGAACCAAAGCTGCAATCCACCGCTGCAAAGAATCAACCGGCGGGTCGCCACAGAGATTTTTGACCAGGACGATATTTATGGAACCCATGGAGACGATTACGACAATCCGTTTAATAATAATGAGCTATACAGAAGTGTTTCGGAAACCAGTTTGAATCCGTTTAACGACCCGTTCAGTGACCCCATAGAGGAGCATATCATGCCGCCGGTCAGCAGAGAAAGCGAGAGCCGTTTATAGCTAATCCACTTTCATGTCCAAGAGTCCCAACTCTTCGTTCTGTTCACGAGTTCTCTCGAATTCTTCCACCTTCATGTTTGGATCGTCGTCCGGTGCATACACGTTTTGGATATACGAGGACGCCAATGGGTCTTCCATTATCACTGTGAACTTCATTTTTCCAGCAAGAGCGGTGTCGAGTCTCTCGAAGAACTTCTCCCAGTTGGCTCTGGATTCGGGAGTCATGGAGTCGGAAGTTTCTTGGAACACGCGGGAATGCAGTTCGTCTCTGACTTGGCGCAAAAGACCTTCCAGAGTGGTGAATCTTCCGCCAAGCGTTCCTGGAGTCAAATCCAGGTTGAGCTCGGGGATCTTCAGCCCACAGGTTTCAGACTTGAGAATGTCTCTGGTGAGATCTTCAGGGTCATCACAGAAGAGCGTCACACGTTTTCCGTGGTCAGGCACGGCACCTCCCGTCTTAACCTCATTAGATTTATATCCGCAACGTTCGCAGGTGGTGGACATAATAATCACGTCCTTGAAGTGAGGTATATTAACAACTTTCATATGAGTTTCGCACGGAGCGTAGCAAGAAGAGCATGTAGCGTGGAACACCTGCACCTCATTGGCAAAATTCTCGATATCTGTCTCGTCGGACATAAATCCTGTAGCTCTGACTCTTTGAGGCTGTTGTTGCTGCTGTTCCTGCTCGTGGGCAGCAACTTCGTCCGCAGACACCAAACCCAGCATCACGTTCTGCTGAGGCGTACGGTTGTACTCGACAACAGACCATTTATGCTGAGGCTCGCCCGGAACGTATTCAATCCAGGAGTTGCCAGACGGATCATCGATCAGGAACGTCAATGGCAAGCCGGTCTCTCCTTTGAGAACAGACCGTATTTTGGCGAGGAATTGCTCGATTTTTTCGTATATTTCAGGCTGGACTTCTTTTCTTTGCGGCTGATCCATTTCGAGATCCTCCACCATCTCGGACAGAAGTCCTTCGACTGTAGTCAGCTGACCTCTTTTTGCCGGAATTTCAATGTCGAGCTCAATGAACTTACATGTGCAATAGTCTGACTTGACCACCTGGCGGTTGAAGTCCTCTTTTTTCTCAATCTTGAGCACGTACCTGCTACCTTTTTCGGCGATGGTGGAAGCCGGCTGGATCTCCGAGTTTTTGAATCCGCAGTGAGGGCACTCGAAAGAGATCACTACGATCTCTCTGAAGTATGGAATCGAGGTGAGCAGCAGGCGTGAGACTCCCGTCTTGTGGCAATTCATACAAAGAGAATCGATTTCTTGGACAGGATGGCCCTGGGCGTCCTCAGCACCAGTCATTCTGATGCCATCGTTATCGTTTTGAGGAACCGGTTCGTGATCGACTTCCTCTGCGGCCTTTCCGACCGGCTGGAAGAATTCTTCTTTCTTTGCTTGTTGGTCTTCTCCCATATGTAATTTTGGTTTTTTTGAATTGGTAGAATCTGAAGACTCGTTCCGCTTCATAAAATTATTAAAATAATTTTTTTAGTGATCGGAATTTTTTCCGGAGTATTCCTGATTGTTCTTAGAAGTCTCCTCAGCCGGACTCAATGAATCCTTCGTCCTGGAGACTTTTCACAAAAAAGTTGCGCACCTTGTCATCCACAGCCACCTCCACAGGCAACTGGCCATCCTTGTCGGCCACCCTGAAGTCTGCCCCTAGTTTCACTAACTTCAATGCCAAGTCGCCATGTCCTTCACTGAGTGCATGGTGAAGTGCAGTGAACCCGTAAATATCCTGGGCATTGAGCGGCGAGTTGGCCTTCTTGATCAGTAGCTCGCAGATCTTCTCCGCTCCTATGGATGCCGCACGGTGCAAAGGTAGCTGCGCCCGCTTATCTTTTATTCTGGCACTGGCCTTGCATTCCGTAACCAGGTACTCCACCACATCGTAGTGGCCCTTACTTACAGCGTAAAACAGCCCCGTTTGGCCGCTGCTGGTGGCCAGATTGACATCTGGAGCAGGATCATGTTGCGCCAGCAGCTTCACAATTTCAAGGTTCCCCACGGAACAGGCAATGTGAAACGGCGTCCATCCACTTTCGTCCACCATGTTGTCAATATCGATCTCTAGCTGGTTTTTTGGAACAGCCAACAGTCGTCTGACGATCTGTTCGTGCTGGAACGTACACGCCCAATGAAGCGGTGTTCTGGAGTCCTCATCGCTCTGAAGAACCAAGCGTGGATTCTGGCTCATTATCCCGTCCACAATGAGTCCATTGCCCTCCTGCGCAGCCTTGTGAAGCTCAAATGACATTATAACCTTTAGTATCTATTTAACAAAAAAAAACGTGTCGTGTCTGACCCACTAAATTGCCAGAAGGCAAATTCAATTTCTCTACTTTATTCAACTAATATCAAACCATGAACAACCAAGGTTGGGACAAATTTGCCCAGGATTTGCAGAAAAGAGCTCAGCAAATTGCCAAAAGCCAGGGGGGCCGCAAGCCACCTGGATCACCGCTGGGTTTCTTTGCTGGACTGGGAGGACTGCTTCTGCTGGGAGGTGGTGCACTCTTATTTGACAATGCTCTGTACAATGTGAACGGTGGCGAGAGGGCGGTGATTTATGATCGATTGAGCGGTGTTCGTCCTGAAGTTGTAGGCGAAGGTACGCATATTAAGATACCTTTCCTTCAATTTCCGACAATCTACGAGATCCGTGCCAAGCCAAGAAGCATTGCTTCGCTGACCGGTACGAAGGACTTGCAGATGGTGAACATCACGTGCAGAGTGCTTTCGAGACCGGAGGTTAGTGCGTTGCCTACAATTCACCGCACGTTGGGCCAAGACTACGACGAAAGGGTTCTTCCCTCGATCGTGAACGAGGTTCTGAAGGCGGTGGTGGCACAGTTCAATGCTGCACAGCTCATTACACAGAGAGAGAAGGTGTCCAGACTTGTTCGTGAGAACCTGATGAGAAGAGCGGCCAACTTCAACATTCTGCTGGACGACGTTTCGCTCACGGCCATGACGTTCTCTCCGGAGTTCTCCAGCGCGGTCGAAGCCAAGCAGATTGCCCAGCAGGACGCCCAGCGGGCGGCCTTTATTGTGGACAAGGCCATCCAGGAGAAACAGAGTCTCGTGGTGAAGTCTCAGGGTGACGCGAAGTCGGCGCAGCTGATTGGTGAGGCCATCAAGAAGTCCAAGGACTATGTCGAGCTCAAGAGACTGGACACCGCCAAGGAAATTGCCAGCATCCTGGCCAGATCTCCAAACAAGGTCATTTTGGATAACGAGGCACTGCTGTTGAACACTGTGACCGACTCTAGAGTTACCAAGAAATAAGTTATTTAGCACAATCCCTGTTTATAGCATCGATCTTTATCGTCTTAGACCTGTGCTCTGATTTTATTTTCGACACGACGGCAGGGCCTGAGCAGATGGCTGTCGAATGCCACCTTTCGCCGCGGGGTTTGGTACTGCATTCAGAAACGTTCAGCACCCCATATATGATACCAGTCTCGAATTTAAATCAAATTAATCTAGTCACTATATGCTCACGCAATCACGTTTTTCAGCACCTCCTTGGACGAAACCACGCCGGCAAACTTGCTCTCGAGGTACTTGAGGAACGCCACAACCTTGTGCTGAGTCTCCTCGGAGTCGAACTGGTTCAGTCTCTCTATGTTCTCTTCTCTTCCCAGCGTCGACTCACTGATCAGTTTCTGCTTCTCCAGCTCTCTCAGGAACACCTGCTCGAAAATGTCAACAATTTGGGCAGTGGCATTGACAATCACCTCGTTGCCTTCCTGGTATAGCTTCAGAATCAGCTCGAAAATAGGCTTGTTCTCCTCGAGGCCTGTTTCCAGAGGCAGGTGGCTGAGCAGCGAGGGCACGATCACGTTGAGCGGCACGGCCTGCGGGTGTTTGAGCGCCATTCTGCTGACACAGCCGCATGCGTTGGCAATTGTTCTGTTGATGGTTTCCTTGGTCTCAACGTCGTCGTCGTCGGTCTTGGAAGCTTCCTTGCCGGCCTTGCTAAGCAGCTTGGACAGCGAGTTGAGGGTGGCCGGGTAAGCAGGGGTCACGTCGACGGTGGCGTGCTCGATCAGGACGCCAACACCGTACGCGGCCGAGCCACGCACCTCGGACGACTTGTCGTTGGCGAGTCTATCGATGAACACCTCGAGCAGCTCTGTGGTGTACGGGTTTTCGCTCTTGAGGCCGTTGCAGATCTCGGCAAGACATCCGACCGTGGAGACGCGCTTGTTCTTGTTTTTGCACTTGACCTGTGAGAGAATGACGTCTTTGAAAGAGCTGAAGATGCGCACAAAGTCGCCGCCGAAAGCGTCGGCCAGACTCACCAGCACCTCGAGCGCCGAGTCGTAGATCATGGCGTCGGTCTCCGTGGTGTCAACCTCGTCGCTCGGGACGTCCTCATCGTCCTGGGTGAGGCACAGGTGCTCGTTTTTGAGGATCAGCATCAGCTGCGTGCACAGCGACTCCAGCTGCGACGAGTCTGTGCCCTCCATGATGGCCAGCTTGCCCAGGGCCTTGGACTTGATGTACTCATACAAACAGTCGATGCATGTCATCACCATGTGCACGTCGAACTCTTCGGGCAGAATGCTGATGGTGATGCTGCGCACATTTCTGATCAGCTCCAGCACCTTTTCGTTCTTGCCATGCGCCTCATACATGCAGTATGTCACCTTCCAGAGCGTCGACAGCGACGCTTCTCTGACCGCGTACGACTCGTCGATCTGCTCGCTGAGGATCTTGACAGTCTGGTCGACGAAGCTCGTGAAGCCTGCCTTGGTGCCGACAGCGAGAGAGCTCAGTGCGACGAGCGCAACCTCTTTTTCAACGGTGATGCCTGTGTGGACATTGAGTTTCTCAGCCAGGTCTGCTTCGTCTGCAATCTCGTCCTCGGGACCAAAGTTGAAGTCGAACTCGTCCTGCTGCAGACAGTTGAAGATCTCCGGCACGATTCTGTCCAGGAATGGCGTGAATTGCTCGCCGTACACTCTGGCCATGTTAGAGATGAACGCAAAGCCGGACTCTCTGAGTCTGCCGTTAGCAGAGTGGATCGCACTATACGACGCGTCGATCAGCGGCTGTGCGTACGGAGCAAACGCCTCGGAGCCCACGGCCCGCGCCATTGACGAGATGTTCTCGAACGTCTGCGCACGCAGCTCGATGTCGTCCTCGGTCATGCCGTCGATATGGTCCATGTTGGCGATGAACTTCTCCAGAAACTTGATCGACGGGTCGAAGTACGGGGTGAACGCCTTGCCGGCCGCATAGGCCACCGACCCAATTGCTGACACGATGCTCGATTTGAGCGACGATGACTGCGCGCCGTCCAGCATCTGGAACAATTTATTCATCAGCGGTTCCATGTACTGCTTGATGCTCTCGTTCGACATGTACTCGATCAGCGTGTCCAGCGCACAGGTGGCGTACTTGTAAACCATGATCTTATTGGTGGAGTCAATGATAGAAATGATAGGGCTGAGCAGCAACTCGTGGTACTCTGCCACGGTGTCCTTGAGCTCCTCATTCAGCTGGGCCAGAGTGCGCAGCGCAGCAGCCTTGACGATAATCGACCCGTCATGCAAGCCGGCAATCACCAGCTGGATAATTTTAGGCAGCTGTGTCGAAATGTAGTCTGGCGCACCCTCCACGGTAACGCCGATCGAAAGCAGAGCAGCTCTTCTCTCGTACTGGTTGCTCGAGCTCAGCAGTTGCGGAGCCAGCCCCAGGATCGGCTGGATGATCTGGCTGGACGGCAGGTTGATTGCCAGCTCGTTCAAAAGTCTCAGGGCCAGCGTGTGCGGAGACGCCTCTTCGTTCTCGTTCTCCTCGTCCTCCTTTTCGAGCTCCTCCTCAGCCTCGTCGTCCTCCTCGCTCGCAACACGCAGAGCACACGTGGCCATCTGTCCGCCCAGCTTTGCTTGCGAGATCTTGGATTTTCTGTACGCAATGCACTGTGTCAACGTTCTCAGCGCAAAACACCGGATCTCCTCGTCCAGGTCCTTGTTCATTGACGTCTCGATCATAAGGTTGATGATGTCCACAAAACTGTCACCCAGCAGCTTTATGTCCAGCAGAACAAAGCTGTTGAACGCCGTGAACAGCTCCTTGGTCCTCTCCGTGTCAGAGAACGAGAGCGAGCTCTTTAGCAGATGCACCATGCTTGGCAGCAGCGACCGGAACGAAGGAGCAAGCTTTGTCAGCAGCGCTTCGTCCTCCTCGATGTACGCAGAAATGACCTCCAATGCAGAAACGGACGTAACTTGGATGTCAAGGGAGGCCTGGTCCTGCAAAGTGGAGGCAAACAGGGACAGGAAGTCCTGCGAGTGCTCAAACCAGTCGGCAGGGAATGTCTCCAAAATACAGAAGATGATGAACACAGCCATCTCTCTGGTCTGCACGTTGGAATCCTGGGCTCCTCCAACCAGCGACTGCAGCAGAGTTGGCCATTTGTGGTCGGGGATATCAATTTCGGCAATGGCAGCCACGATTCTAGCCGAAGAGTGTCTGATGCTCTTGGACTTGTATGCAAACGCAAAATTCAGCAGAGACTCCCTGATTTGCGCCTTGAGACTTTCGTCGAGCGTCTCCCATTGTTTTGGAACCAACTTCTTGGCCTCTACAGCTGCCAGCTGCTTGACGCTGTCGTCGGCAGAGTTTTCAAGCAGGTGGAGCAAAGAAGGAAAGGCCAGATGGTTGTTGTAGTACTGCGTCTTCAAAGCCTGTGTGGCATTCTTGATCGCGTTGTTGTCTGGCGACAGGATGTTTCTGAGTGTTTGTTCCAAACCACTCAAGAATTGGGTGTCCATGGTAGCTGGAGGTAAAAATTGAAAATTAAATCAATAAAAAAAAAAATTTTAGTGGGTGATACACGAACTATTGGTTGCAGGAGCAGTCTAGAGGGGGAGTTGGCAGTCGTCACTGACACGTCTGATCAGAAACAGCGCCGTTGATGTACGGCTTAATATTATGTGGTATTTTCCGAATGCCATCTTTGGTTGGGCAAAGCTTGCTTCAGCACTCTCTTTACCCAGGTAATCTTAAACTTATACAACGTTAAATTATTGAATGTAACTTAACAGATGCGCATGTATATGGACTCTCCGACCCCTCGGAAGTGCGTAACACGCCCTTATGGCCAAGTTGGTAAGGCGCCACACTAGTAATGTGGAGATCCTCAGTTCAAATCTGAGTGGGGGCACTCGCTGTATTTTTTTGATATTTTTAACTCGTGGCTCCAAAATTATCCCTCTTTCAGACATGTCCTTATCCGTGTACAACCGTCGCACGTCACGGTCAGACACCATCAAAATTTCCCCCCACAACACAATAAGAATTGGCCGAGTGCAAGCTCCAGAAATCTGTGCTACCGAGTGCGTCGTAGACGATCCTCAGGTGAGCTCGACCCATTGTTTTATCTGGAGTGCCTGTTTTGACGAGTCGACTCCACCTTTGACGTATATACAGGATATCTCACTCAATGGGACACTTATCAACGGAAGAAAACTTCGAAAAGGATTTACAATACTGAGCGACCGAGATCTGATTGAGATCGGTGACCATCTTAGCTTACGCTATACAGGCGAGAGTTTCAAAGAAGAAGTGGTTTTAGAGGAGAATGGCTGGAAAGTGATATCTCAAGTAATTGGAAAGGGGACTTTTGGACAAGTAAGTGGCTAGTAGTTGTGTTCTAACGCCAGGTGCAACTTGCAACCAAAAACTCAGCATTCTACGCAGTCAAGGTTCTCAATTGCGCAACAGCTTCCAAGGAGAACCAGATATTGACACAGATTGAGCATCCAAACATTGTCAGGGTTCACGAGTGTTTGGAAACCAACGGCAGTCTTCGGATCTATGAAGACCTGGCTACTGGAGGAGACCTATTTTCCTACATGGCACAAGGCAACGATGTGCTCCGACCCGTCTCCGAGTCACAGGCGTTACTGATTGTTTACCAAGTGCTCAAAGCATTGGAATACCTGCACTCTCGCGGCATTGTGCACCGAGACCTGAAGCTTGACAACATTCTAATAAAAAGAGCGCCTGTTCGTTATCCTTATGTGGTTCTGGCCGATTTTGGAGCTGCCAGGCGACTTGATGCGCAAAGAACCAAACGCTCGGCCAAAAGAATGTTTACGATGGTAGGGACTCCGGAATATGCCGCACCAGAAATCAACCTCATGCAGCCACGGAGCACCAGGGGGTACACCAATAAGGTGGACATTTGGTCTCTAGGAGTGATCACGTACATTCTGCTTACAGGTGTGTCTCCTTTCTACTCTCCTTGCATCGACAAAACGATCGTCAAGGTTCGGCAGGGAGACCTGCTACTCAAGATCGAAGAATGGAGCAAGATCTCTATCGAAGCAAAACAGTTCGTCAAAGGATGTTTACGTGCCAAAGTGTTGCAGAGGCTGGACGTGTCAGGGTGTTTGGAGACAGACTGGATCAATAAGCGCTCGCATCTATATTGGCTGGAGAAATGCTACCGCGCTATTTTGGGCCAATGAGTGAAGTGATGAAAAAAAAACCTATTGCCCTACAAATTGCAAAATTTTCGTGGGGGGACAAGATTCGATCCAAAGATCGAGCGAGGGCAGCGCGGCACGGTAAGAATTTTTTTTCTAAAGGCCCAATTTTTTTGCTAAGAGGTGCAAAAAGATTTTGGACAAATTATCAGTTGATCCGGCTCATTCATCATTGTACCTGTTCGCTTTGGCATACGTTTAATCTCATTTAATCATCACGTTAAGGCACAAATTCACAGTTACGATTGGCATAGAACAGAGCATTGCATCAATCATATTTATTGCAGAATTTGCCAGTTTTCGCTTGCTTGATATGTTACCATCGCTCTTGATCCAACATGTATAATTCTGCTTATAATCAACACCACTCATATTACCCAAACAGGTCTTCAGCACCGCCTCCTGCATCGCAATATACGCAGTCCAGCCAGCTGAATGGGCAATCAAATGGCCAGCAAAACGCACAGACCCCTCAACTCTGGATGGGTGATCTCGACCAAAGGTGGGACGAGACCACGATCAAGCAGATTTGGTCCAGTGTTCTTGCCCCGCTGGGGATTTTGGTGCACTCTGTGAAGCTCATTAGAGACAAGCAGAGTATGAACCTCGAACTGGCAAACGCAGGCTATTGCTTCATTCGATTCCATAATTTCGAAGATTGCTACAAGGTACTCGAGCTATTTAATGGTAAGCCAATTCCAGGAACAAACAACGTCCGCTTTTTCAGACTGAATTGGTCTTCGGCCAACTCTTCAGGTGCCAATATTCCTGCCTTCCAGCCTAAGGGACAATCCGAGTATTCTATTTTTGTCGGCGACCTGCCTCACAATGTGACCGAGCAAAGTCTCTTGCAAGCCTTCCAAGCAAGATATCCCTCATGTTCTGGTGCTAAGGTCATGATTGACCCTTCTACTGGTCATCTGAAAGGTTACGGATTTGTCAAATTTCTAAACGAGACCGACCAGAAAAGAGCATTGATAGAGATGCAAGGTTACGTTCTGCTTGGAAGACCTATCAGAGTTTCCACTGCATCGAAATCCCAGACAAATTCAGTTGCCAACAGCTCTTTTGCATCTGCCATGCCGTCTCAGGATGGTCTTGGTCAGCCGAAAGTCAACGTCCCTTCTTTGCCACAGACTGCTCCTCTTCAATACTATAATGACCCCAACAACACTACCGTCTTCATTGGTGGATTGAATGTACCAATTTCAGAAACGCAATTGCGAGCTCTTTTTTCAAGATACGGCGACATCAGCTATGTGAAAATTCCGCCAGGCAAAAATTGTGGATTCGTCCAGTTTTTCCACCGTGCTAGTGCAGAGAAGGCCATCAGTGAGATGCAGGGCTACGATATTGGTGGCGGCTGTCGGATTAGAGTCAGCTGGGGGGCCCGTGCCGCTCAGAGGAATTGGTTCGCCAAGCAGCTTGCCATGCAGCAGCATCCAGCCCAGCCAGCAGTTCAGCCTCCGCAGACACAACAGTTTCAACCAGCTAATTTGTACAACATGTCCAATACATTGGGATTCACGGGTACCAAATATAGCTTGCTAAACGATTTGCTGATTGACCATGCTAGCACTCCTGCTATCAATGGTGGAGCATACAGTGGCTCCCTTCTTGACATCGACAAGCTCTCTCGCGAACCCATTCCTTTCAGTCCACTCAACTCGTCGGGGACCTCTTTGACAAATAGCTTTGCCTCGGATGAACTCCGCTTGAACGAGTATTTTCTTGCTTCTAGACTCAACAACCTGGAGCAGCTAGACATAGGTTCTGGTCTCTTCAAACTTAACTGAGACAAGAGACAGCCTTTTTTTCGTTTTGTTACTTAGCATACATTCGTCAACGCATTTTTGTGCTTTCACTTTCATTTGCTTCCTGTTCATTTTCTTACAATTGTTATGCATTTAGCTCATGTGGGGGACACTAGAAAGTTAATAGTGAGATATGAAATGGCCAATAAATACTGTGTATTCCAATAAATAATATAAAAAATAAACTGGTAGCTAATTCATTCAGCCTGGTCGATCCGCGCCCTGTACAAGTGCTGATCTTTTTCCGTACCCCCCAAGTCTTTGTAGAGGCCGCCATGCGGATAAGACCGTGGAGTGGCTGGCCGTTCAGGCCATAAATCAAAAAACCAGATAGCAGCTGCGAAGGATCCAAGCCCAGCAAACCAGCCAAGAAAATTGAGAATCGCTGTAGAATCGCTGACCGGGTTAATGAAGTCTGGAGACCACATGTCAAGATTGTCCTCAAACGGGTGCACAGGAGTATCAAAATTTCGTCTGTTTTGCTGGTCGTCGTAAACCCGATAGGGATCTCTTTTCTGGGGCATCACGTAGTCTTTAGGAACCTTGTAGTCAGGAAAGTCGGACAAGTTTGGCAAGAATTTGGGCAATTCCGAGCTGTATCTAACATGTACAGTTCCCGGGACTCTCTTGGCCCCAACGGCCAATCTACTGAACATATCTAAGGAAAGGATATATTACTCCACATTTACAAAAAATGGATCACCCGTCCAGGGAATGGCAGATTCTTTTTTTTTTAAATAATTGCCAAACACTAAAGAAAGTACGACTCTAATATATATAACTGCATATTTAACTGTCCTGGATTAATATGCTACCGACTGAGAACGGCGGAACGCCTAGCGGTAGTCATTTGCAAACTCCCAGCAAGCGGAGATCGGAGTCTATCGACAGCCAATTGGAGGAAAGTGCTGGAAAACGAAGGAGCACGAGAGTGAAAGAGGTGAATAATTACTCGGTTTCCAGACCTCGACCTTCACGAGCGCCATCAGAGATAAATACGTTTGCCACTAAAGTGCCGCCATGTTTGAAATCAGGAGCAATGAACCTCAAATTATCCAACATAGACCCATCCCTTCCTTTAGAAGAACAGAGGCAAATCGCAAAGTCGAACATGGCCAAGCTGGTGGTTCACAACGAATCCCTTGTGCAGGAGTTATACCATCTGGAGAACTTTACCTCGCTTGTATATTTCAAGCCAGGAGAGCCGAAACAACCCGATACATACGAACAGTACAAAACAGAATTCTCATTATGGCCGAAAATCGACGAGGCGAAACTGGGAAGAAGGAGTCGCAGGCTTACAGAAAACAGCGACCCGTTGAAACTAGAGATTGAAAAGATAATAGAGCGGGGTGTTAGCGAGTCAGCCCAGCCCAAAGAGCCGATGGAGGCGAAGAAACCCGCAGTTAAAAAAACAAAGGAAGTGTCAATCAAGTCCGAATTGGAGCCTGAGGTAGACGATTTTGCTTTTGAAAGTGACAGCTCCGAGGTCTCTATTCCACCTGCAGTGCCCACAAAAATCAAAAAGCTGCATCTCAAGGTTAACGTGAGGCCGCAGCTGGTAACACACCCTTCGCATGTCACGTCCCCCAGGTTTGGAAGTCTAGACGAGTTTCTAAGCTCTTACAGGTCTACAATTGAAGAACCTAGTCGAGATCTGTCCAATGAAGAGTACCAGGAATACTTGAACGCGCAGTTCGAGCTCATCAACAGGATTCGCGAAGGTCTTGACTCGAAGCTTTTGACACTTGATTTTAACGAAAACGTCTTCAGGGCCGTCCCTCAGGGTTTTCGAGAGCCAACCATGATAAAGAAAAATGCACAGTACAGTCTGAATCATTACAAACCACCCCCTGAGCCTTTCAGGTCAAGGAACGAGCTCACCCACTATGATCATCTTCTCGCGCAAGGTATGAGGTCGTCGAAGCTGATCCACGACTTGCGAGCTTCCAGGATCTCGAGGTGTCGTCGGATTGCAGCAATGATTGAGGCGCACTTCAAGAAGCTCTCCCAGGAGCAGGAGAGGAAAGAACGCGAGTTTGAAAAGAAGATTGCCAAGCTGGCTAGAGATACCGCCAAGGAGGTGAAGAAAAAATGGTTGGTGGCCGTGAAAGCCTATAAAATTCTGGAGGAGCGGGAAAAGGAGCGAGAACGCGCGGTAAAAAGCAAGGAACAGCTTTCCAAGATTCTGGACCAGAGCACCAAGATGTTGGGTGCACAGGTCGGTAAAAGAAGCGCGACTCCCACGTCAAGACAGCAAAGTGTTGTTTCTGAGCGGTCTCAGGCAGATAGCGACGATGAGTCAGGCCTGGACGACGACGAAAACATGAGCTTGAGCAGCAGCGAAGACAATGAGGAGGAAGAAAATGGCCAGCTCAAAGATGACAGCAAACTGACTGTTGAGGAGCTGCGCGAAAAGTACAAGGATTTGGACAAAGTGTCTGTCGAGCCGGATTCCGACGATGATTCTGAAGCAGAGGAGCCAGATAATCTGGCTTCGTTATATGGGGTTGAATCAAATGGAGAACAGAAAAAGATCAGTGTTGTCGACCAGCTTACCGAAGAGGAGAAAAAAAAGCTGATGGAGGAGTCGAATGACCCGCTCCTGGACGAAAGCGACGAAAGCGACGACTCGATGTCGGACTCGTCCGAAACTGAGTCTTCGGAGGAAGAAGTCTCATCGGATGAGTCGCAACCGGGGCTGGCTTCTCTTTTTGGCAATAATATCAAAGACGAACCAGGAGAGGCAATCACGCCTCCTTCGTCGGACGAGATGGAAGTGGACGGGGACAATCCTGCGATCCCAGACGTTCCTGTGCCTATTCTTCTTCGTGGAACATTGAGAGAGTACCAAAAACAGGGTCTCAACTGGCTGGCCTCTTTATACAACACAGGAACCAACGGTATTCTCGCTGATGAGATGGGCCTGGGAAAGACCATTCAGACAATCTCGCTAATCTCGTACCTGGCGTGCGAAAAGAATATATGGGGACCACATTTGATTGTTGTGCCCACGTCGGTGATGCTCAACTGGGAGATGGAGTTCAAACGGTTTGCGCCGGGATTCAAGGTGTTGACGTACTACGGCAATCCCCAGCAGAGAAAGGAGAAGAGAAGGGGCTGGAATACGCCAGATACTTTCCATGTGTGCATCACGTCGTATCAACTGGTTGTTCAAGATCATTCTGTTTTCAGGAGAAAGAAGTGGCGCTATATGATTCTTGATGAAGCGCATAACATCAAGAATTTCCGCTCTCAGAGATGGAAGGCGTTGTTGAACTTCAACACCGAAAACCGCTTACTTTTAACGGGTACACCTCTGCAGAACAACATCATGGAATTGTGGTCTCTGCTGTACTTTTTGATGCCCTCTTCAAAGGCCGACCAGATGATGCCAGATGGCTTTGCAAACTTAATGGATTTCCAACAGTGGTTCGGACGCCCGGTGGACAAAATCATACAAGGAGGAGGATATGGTGGCGGACAGGAAGACCACGAGACAAAGGAGACTGTCAACAAGCTGCATCAGGTTCTGCGTCCATACCTGCTGAGAAGATTGAAGCAGGACGTTGAAAAACAGATGCCCGCTAAATATGAGCACATTGTCTACTGTCGTCTGTCCAAAAGACAGAGATTGCTCTATGACGACTTTATGAGTCGGGCTCAAACGAGAGAGACGCTGGCGAGTGGGAACTTCCTGAGTATTATCAACTGTCTGATGCAGTTGCGGAAAGTTTGCAACCATCCGGATCTGTTTGAGGTTAGACCTATTTTGACCAGTTTGGCAATGGAGAAAAACGTGGCCAGTAGTTTTGATCTGAACGACCTGGTTATTCGGAAGCGTTTGAGAAAATCCCAAAGGCCCAGTGTGGATCTTAATTTTTTGAATTTGACTCCTGCAGAAGACTTCACATGGAACTCTTTTAATGTTGAAAGCTTGAAAAAAGTGTCTGCTTCGCGCCAGTTCAGCGAGGAAATCCAGAAATTGGAGGCCAACCTGAAGCCAGTTGAAGCCAAGTTCGAGAGCCTAACCCAGTACTATGAGCACCTGAAATACAAGGAGCAGGCAGAACTGATTGACCTGTTCAAACAGAGGCTTTACGTGAACAACTTCAACTGCGAAAAAAGTCCTATCTACTCCTCCAATCTTCTTGATTTGGTGAGGTTCAGTAGATACTCAAAGGAACATTTCAACCAGCTGGAGGAATTAAAGCTTGTTCAGTCTGTAAGCACACGAGCCGAGACCATGAGTGACACAATCGAGAAATATGCTTTTGTCACGCCTAAAGTCGTTACACAGAACACACTGGACTTGGAGATCCCAGAGCCTATCCAGAACGAAATAAGACAGTCGAAACTTGATAATCCTTTCCACCAGGCTCAAATCAAGCTTTCCATCACGTTCCCGGACAAGTCTCTGCTTCAGTACGACTGTGGCAAATTGCAAAAGCTCGCTAGTCTCTTGCAAGATCTGATTCCAAAAGGTCACAGAGTGCTGATCTTCACACAGATGACAAAAGTGCTGGACATTCTGGAAAAATTCATGAACTACAATGGCTACAAGTATATGAGACTGGATGGCGCGACCAAGATAGAAGACAGACAGTTGTTGACAGAACGTTTCAACAAGGACCCGAAAATCAAATGTTTCATTCTGAGTACCCGTTCTGGAGGTTTGGGAATTAATCTGACTGGCGCAGACACCGTCATCTTTTACGACTCGGACTGGAACCCTGCCATGGATAAACAGTGTCAGGACCGGTGTCACAGAATTGGACAAACGAGAGATGTGCACATCTACCGATTTGTCTCGGAGTACACGATTGAGTCAAACATTTTGAAGAAAGCGAACCAGAAACGTCAGCTCGACAACGTTGTCATTCAAGAAGGAGATTTCACGACCGATTACTTCAGCAAGATCACAGTGAAAGATCTTTTCGGAGAAGGCTCCGAGGATTCTCCGGGCGATGCAAAGCCGCTGATAGCAAACGACCAGGGAAAGTCGGAGAACGAGCTTGCCAAGGTTTTGGAGCAGGCTGAGGACGCAGAGGACGCACAAGCCGCCGAAGTGGCAATGAAGGAGGTGAATCTGGATAATAACGATTTTACTGAGGACCAGAATGTTCTAGCAAGCACAAAGAGTCCGAGCGTTGTTGGCCAGACACGACAAAACTCTGCCGAGCCTGACGACTTTGTGAAACGAATTGAGTCCAAAGAGGATGAAGAGGAGGAAGAAGACGACGGTATTGGTCACATTGACGAGTACATGATCCGGTTTATTGCTGGAGGCTTCTATTTCGATTAACTGTATATTATGTAATATTAGATGAGCCGCATGATGTCATATGCGCCGACCCCAGATTTACTTCATAGACAGCAAGCATACCTAAAAAGTATAAATATCCCACCTCCGCTTCCAATTGAGACCAACCATGACCGGACCATATAAGCTATTCTACAAAGGCCAAAGCAAAGATTTTGTTGTTTTCATTGACGACAAAGACGCTTACGAAAAATATGTCCATAAGCACGACCGCTCTATACCATTGGCTGATGTGGTGTCCAATTTTGACATATACACCAACCAAATGGGCCAAGGATCTGAAGGAAAATTAGAGAAAGCATCGCAGACAGACCTCAGCGTGGAATTCGGCGAGGTCAAGCATGCAGAGGATGTGCTACCGCTCATTTTGGAAAAAGGAGAAATTCTAAATAGTATCGGAGTGGACCACAAAAAGTGGTCGTCCACGAATGATTCCAATGGCTTCAATGCAAGATAGATCAGGGCATTTTTCTACTACTGAATAGTACGAATAAATAAAGTTAATTTGTATTTTCGAGTTCGGACATGTTTGAATGCACACTTAATGATTTGATTAGTTTTTTAAAGCTGAAGCTTTTTCTGATTGAGCCAGACCCCAAAATCGCGTGGTCAGCATATGTGTCTGTATCTGCGGATCTCGATTCATCCCTTTCGTCTGAAGATCTCATGTTGCCCAAAGTGTGTGCCAAATTGCGCATAGAGGAGGAAGTAGAAAGCTTCGTGCCACTCCGGCCTCCTCTCATGAGCGAAGTCGAACGCGGACCCGAGGATTGAAAGTTTTGGTTGTTGACAGACGAAATAGACGAAATCGACAGTTTTTTGCGCAAACTGAAGTCGGAAATGCTGCGTGTGAGTGGGACGGTAGTCTTTGGGATCTCGGAGGCCCACAGATCACCCAAGCTCTTTTCCACTCTGATTCTATCCTCTTTTTTAATTGTCACTACGACATTGTGGCTGGAAAACCTGTCTTTGCGCAGAGACTCGTCTGCGTACGGATTGAAATGGTGGATGGAGAATTGGCGAACGCTTGCTTCAAGAACAAAAAGCTGCCCATTACTTTTCTCCCTGAATGGTGTGATGTCGTCGGGAATGAAACTTCTGAACCTGAACTTTTCAAGTTCACTTCTGTGCAGTCTGTGTTTTCGTTTAGAAAAGGAATAGGCAAAGTCCTGGTTTCCAATATCGGCGCGCCATTTTGCGGACACTTCACGTAGCTTCCCCAGCCACACCTGCTTCTCTGACTCTGATGGTAAGACCACCACAATCTCAAACTGCCTGAAATTGTACTCAAACTGGATCTTAAAACAGTGGGGATA
Source organism: Ogataea polymorpha (assembly GCF_001664045.1). Classification (NCBI taxonomy): domain Eukaryota; kingdom Fungi; phylum Ascomycota; class Pichiomycetes; order Pichiales; family Pichiaceae; genus Ogataea; species Ogataea polymorpha. The sequence goes on along the minus strand of NW_017264703.1, from coordinate 482,766 downwards.
AATTGTGAAGAGAAGTCCTTTGGCCCCTAAATCACTGTCCTGGATATTGAAGATTGACGAAACAGGAATGATCATTTTGACTCCGAGATGACGATGTTTATAGGGCCTCACAAGAACAAGGTGCGAGTCAAAGAGAATGGAACCAAAGTATTCGTACTTGATGGTGTCTTGGCAGCTCCAGACGGTTGCAAAAGCTGCCACTATTATGACGTCTCCCATATTGTCGAAAAAGTAAGGATCGTCAGATATACGTTTAAGAGAGCTGCTCATCATATTCTTTAGTTGCTGGTTTGCCAGCTCGATTTTCTCGTACCTGCCCACATGGTTGTTGATCTGAGTGCATTTATCAGCGATATGCTTCACGCACGATTCAAGCTTATCGTTCATTAGTGAGTCAATGTCTCCTTTTGATTTCTGTAAAAGCGAATCCACCATGAGCTTGTATCTGGAGATCCTGTTTGTGGGCATCTGGACCAACGAGATGAACCTAATGTCCAGCTGTTGCTGCAGAAAATAGCTAGAAGCCACGTCATGATGCTCCACCATATAATCGTTGTATATGACGATTGAGCTTGTGTTGTACTGATGAACGTTTTTAGCTTCTGCAAAGATGATGACTTTTGGAACAAGCTGGCAGTATGCACTGTATGTGCGAACGTTGATGGAATTGTCCTGGATCCAATCAACAATTTTCTCAAGATAGCACAAATCCTCAGAACGTGGGACATAAGTTTCCAACATGGGAGAATGGATGGACAGTCTCGATGTCTCTGCTGAGTTTCCATTCTTGATCCATTCGCGGTACAGCGAGACCAGTCCTTTGAGAAATCGCGTGTGCTCTTCCAGCAGACTATCGACCACTCTAGCGAAGTTCTCGAAAAACAGCGGAACTGATTCACTTGCTCCAAGGTAACTAACGTAAACCTCCTTTAGCACTTTCAGGGATTTCACATAGACCTCTTCTGTGTTTAGTAATTCTTTTATTTGCTTCTGCCTAGTGAAGGATCTCTTAAAAGCAGAGGAAGATGTCTTTTTCACAGGAGTGACGGGTGTTAGAAGACACGTTTCTGGGCCCTCCAAACTTTCGAACCCAAGGCCTGAATTTAGGTCCAGAGGGGCTGGCGTGTTAATAGTGGTTGACGAGGATGAGTCAAAGGGCAAGTCTATGTAGTCTAGAGCTGTGAGCGGTTTGGAGTCATAGTTTTCCGCTTCGGAGGTTGAGTCGCCAACTGATGCCAGCGTAAAGTTGTCACTCAAGTGTTTTCTCTCATTTTTCTCCGGCTTGGATGTATTTGTGTCCGTATCGGTGAGCGACATGGATGATGAAAAACGAGATGTTCAGCGTCTAAAAAGTCGCAATATTGGATAGAAAAATAATTCCTGCAGTTCAGCTACTTATACTTTTCTAGGCTTCCGAATACCAAATAATTTGATTTGCATCATGACAAACAAATGTGACATAGCAGGAACGACTGTGTGGGAAGTGACAGATCGCACAAGTTCCCCCTTTTTTTATTTTATTTTAGGGAGTCTCGGGCTGTGTTAATTTCTGCATTGGCTGAAAAATTACATTGACCATTACCAGTCATGATGGGACTGAAATTCGCCGCTAGAAGCACCCCCCGTCTCCAGCCTTTGTTATGGAGACCCTTTAGTGGGACGTCGTTTACATCCAAAAGCAAGGCTAAAAATTCCACCGAGGTGGAGGAAATAAACCCGTCAGCCATACTGAAAGATGTCGACAAACAGTTCCAATCTGTCTTGGACAAGTACAAGAAGAAGATCACAGAGATCAAAATGGGCAAGGCAGACCCCCAAATATTCAACAAACTGAAAGTCAAGGTCGAGAATGGGACAGTTCTGTTCACAGACATCGCTCAGACCACCCTGAAAGGAAAGTTTCTTAACATCACTGTTTTTGACCCCAAGAATAGCAAACGGATCATCAGCGCTATTTTGGGCGCTAATTTGAACCTGAATGCCGAGGAAGACCCGAAAAACCCACAGCTGCTGAGGGTTGCTCTACCAAACACCACCAAAGACCTGAAAGAGAAACAGGCCAAGGAATTAAAGGAAAACTTCAACATTTTCAAGGCCAGCTCTGCAAGCATCCGTGCACAGTTTCTTAAAGACCTCAAGAAAGTGGAAGGCTCTGCCGACGTGCTCAAGAAGCTGCTGCAGGATATTGAGAAGACACACAAGAACTACACAGAAAAATTGACCCATGCGTACAAAGAGGCAGAAAAGAGCCTGAAATAAAAGATAAAACTCTCACATAGACAATGTATGATTGAAAATTTATTAGTATGTCTATTTTACATTAACTTGTAGCCAGAGTCCAGATGGCCTTGCACTTCTGCCACCAGCTGTGGTCGTATCCGCCCTGGTTGAGGGCCGCAACAAATTTCCATGCTTTTTTACCATTGGCAATTGGATAGTCAACAACACTTGGGATGGTAGTGGAAATCAGGCTCGTGCGGTCGTAGCACACGGACTTCTCGTTACAGAGACCCCGTAGTCCCTCCTCGCCACCGAACTTGCCGTACCCAGAACCCTTGACTCCACCGAACGGAAGCTGGCACACGTAGAACGTGGCAAAGTCGTTGATCGCCACGTTTCCGACCTTGAGACGTTTTGTAAGCTCCTCGGCGTGGCGGAAGTCTGCACTGAAGATAGACGATCCGAGCCCGTAGCTGGTGGAGTTGGCCAGCTCCACAGCCTCGTCGTCCGAAGTGACCCGCAAAATTGTCAAAACAGGACCAAACACCTCGTTTGTGGCTAGTGCGCACTCCGGATCAACGTCCACAATCAGCGTGGGCATGAAATAATGGCCCTGCGGATAGTTGGGATGCACATAGCGCTTCCCTCCCTGTAGCAGGCGGGCTCCTCTGTCTACCGCTTCTACTATCCACTGCTCAAGCTCGTCAAATTTTGCTCCACCCATAATCATGGCTCCCATGTCGATCTCCTCGCTCTGGTCGATATCCGAGCCAATGCGCAGCTTGGCCACCTTATTTGATAGCGTTTCCACTAGTTTGTCGTAGTACTTTGAGTCACCCGCCACAATCACCCGCTCTATCCCGATACAGTTCTGGCCCGCACTCTGAAACGTTCCTCTCATTAAAATGGACGCTATTTTATCAACCCCCTTGTTTCTGAGATAATCCTCGCAAATGATCACCGCGTCCTTGCCACCCAGCTCCACTACCACAGGCGTGAGCACCTCGCCGGCTTTAGCCACAACCTTTTGGGCAACCGGCCTGGACCCAATAAATGTGAGATGCGAAAGTCCAGGATGACCAGAAAACAAATCTCCGTCCTTTCCCCACACACATACAAGCTGGACCAGGTTCTCATCTATGCCACACACTTTGAGTGCCGCCTTGACCACAGAAATATAGTACTCGGATGACCAGCGGACCCGCTCGCTGCATTTCACCACAATGGCATTACCGGTGAAAATGGCAGCAACTATAGGGCCCAGCAGATTGTGGAACGGATAATTCCACGAGACAAGTGCTCCAACAACACCTAGTGGTTCGTAGCGAACTTCCGCTTTTTTGTACTTCATGAACAGGTTGGAACTGCCCGGTCTGCTAGACGGTTGCAGTGCACGTTCTCCGTTGGCCAGAATCCAGTTGATCTTCTCGAGGGTGACCATTATTTCGCCCATGGACGCGTCTACCATTGTTTTCCCCGAGTCTCTGCACGCGACCCGCGCAATGGTCTCCTGGTTGCGCAGGATGAACCCGCACAGGGTTCTCAGCACTTTGCGCCGTTTAACACCAAACTCGCGGTCCGAATAGAAACTCATCTGGGCCTCCTTGGCCTTTTCCACAGCAGCATCTATATCTTGCTTCGTGTGGGCAGGAAACTTACCCAGAAATTGGGACGTTGCGGGACAGTAGCAGTAGATATGTGCTGGGTCTTCTGGCTGATAGATGTCCGCAGGTGTAAGCCTTTTGCCTTTCCAATTAGGCTTTGCCTCATCGGGGACTGGGACCTCAAACTTGCTCGGTTTCTCAACCCGTCTGCGTGTCTTGCGCGCTAGAACCAAAATTATCGGGGCCAGGCCGAGTAGCAACGATAGGGATATCTGTATCGGAAATATCGTGCCCCGGGCCTTTTGCACATTGTAATACTCGCTAGACGAATTAATCCAATGGTTTGCCAAGTCTGTCAAGTCCAGTAAATGCAGCGTCTCGTTCAATTGCGAGATCAGTACTGACAGGTTGGAAGCCATTTTGCAAAGGTGTTTAGTTTATTTTTTTAAACGAGAAAAAAAGAGCACACCCATCGGGAGCACAGCCTGAAAATCACAGACTTGTTTGACAGGCTTCCCAACAGTGCTACTCTTCCTCGCTTATTTCATCATCCAGCGCCTCCAGCGCCTCTTCAAACTCCCTATCAAACTCGAGGTCTTCCTCAGAGACTGCCGATTTCGGCGGATCGCGGTTTTCGGATTCGGGTTGTTTGGTCTTCGAAATCGCCTCTTGCGCTTTCGAGAGCCTCGAGGGACGAGTAGGCACACTTCTTGTAGATGGCTCTCTTTTTTGCCTCGACCTGGCCAGCGATTGAGCCGAGAGGGGACGTGACCGTAGTGTAGTGGCTGGTTTTCTAATCTTAGAAGCCTGCTCTTTCATCGCCTCCCCACGGGCATGCTGGTTCAGCAGCGCCTTCATCCGTTGCTGTAGCTTCTCAGGCTCACGAGACTTGCTCATTTTCACCACAGAGTCCAACCTCTCGAGACTGAACTCGCCTGCCTTCTGATTGTAGATCAATACATGATCCGAGTGTCCGTGGCCAGCGGGCGGCCTTTTGCCTTCGAAATACAGCTTGGAAACTCCATCCTTGGCCGAAGACTCCAAAATATACTCATCGTTGCGGTTCAGAAGCATCGATTCGCCGCTTGAGTCCAGAGTATCTGGACGAAAAGTGTCTAGGATTAGCACAGCACAAACACGCATACTTACACCTGATTCCAAAAAAGCGCCGCAAGTCGGCGTCTCCAAGAGCCTGTCCGACCCGCAGGTTGTACTCGCCGTCAGGAATTTCGCAATCGTCCATTCTCCTAGCAATGTCAGAGATATATTAAATTAGGTGTGGGGATTATATAAGCGAGATCAGCGAATGGTGCTTTCGCTGAGCATTTTTATGCTGGTGAACCCAACGCCAAGCGAGCTGTCGATATCGGAACGCATGGCGTTCTCCGAAAGAGGGCTGAAAACCTTGATTGAGCGCACGTGCGAGTCCTTCCCGTTCTGGTGGTTGGAGAGAAAGCATATTTTTATGAGGTAGCACTTGAGTAGGTTGTCACTCCGAACACCTTTGAAGAATATATGTTGCCAGCCAGAAGGCTCGAAAAACTCTTTGGATGACACCTCCATCAAATCGTGTTCGCCCGATCCTGCGAGCACGAGAATTTTAGATGGCGTGTACGACTCGTCCAGCTGGTAATTGAAGTAGAAGGAGAGTCTCTGCACAGTCACTCGTTTTGTAAAATGTATAGTGATGAAGTGTGGCTGCTGGCCATCGGACTGCCAGTAGCTGAACGGTGAGTCTTCGCGCAGCTCCTTGATACCGTAGCCGTGCTTGTACGTGGAGACCCCCCACGCGGCAAGATTACCGATGTCGATCAGTCCAAGATGTTCGAGCTTGCGTATTCCTGTGGTGAACAATTCCTCCTCGTCGGACTTTGCCGCGTTGTTGAAGTGGCCGTCTGTTTCGTATTCGGAGCCGTGCACAGAGTCCTCCTCAAAATGCTCGTCCTCAGACTCGTGCACGGGGTGCACAGAGCTGTCCGAGAAACGCGACATGGGAACAAAATGTTTTTTCGGCTTTTTTATCTAGCAGCAGGAGTATTTTTTTTTGGGCAGTGCCAGATCGATCTGGTCGAACGCAAAATCAATCGGCTCGAAGTTGAGCAGGATCTCGTGGCCGATTTCCGCGCACTGCTGGAAAACACGCTCTGCGTCCTGATACCGGCGCGCCGATGTCTCTAAAACGTCCGTTTTCGCGTCACCAATGAGTCCTGTCGGCAGACTCTGGGCAAACTCTACGGCCTGCCGTCGCGAGATCTGCTGCAGGGCGTGCTGGTCGGTCTTGTTGCCCACGATCAGAATGCGCAGCCGTGAATTGTTGCAATGCTCCACGATCTTGTCGAGCCACTGCCGAAGACTGTAAAAAGACTGTGCATTGGTAACGTCGTAGACCAAAATAGCAATTTCTGCACCGCGGTAGAATGCTCGCGTCATGGCGTTGAACCTTTCCTGTCCCGCCGTGTCCCAGATCTGCAAGTGCAGCTGGTCTCCAGCCCTGGTTTTGACGGCATGCGACAGGAAATTCGCACCAATAGTGGCCCGGTAGCTGCTCGCAAAGTACCGCTGTACAAACTGCGCTCGCAGAGACGTCTTGCCAACGCCTTGGTCTCCTAGCAGAACCACTTTGAGAGACCTTTCGGCCATGGCATACAAGAAAGTGAGTAGTATTTTTTACGACAAAAACCGTCGATCGACGCGTCCATTTTATTACCATCCGTCATTTTCTACAAAACGCTCTAAATCTATCATTCCAGCGCAGAAAGGAAGTGCTCCGCTTCGAGAGCAGCCATGCAGCCGGTTCCTGCAGAGGTGATGGCCTGTCTGTAAACTTTATCTTGGACATCACCAGCGGCGAAGACACCAGGAATGGAAGTCTGGGCAGTTCCTGGCTTGGTCTTGATGTATCCGGTCTCATCGGTTTCGATCTGATTCTCAAAAATTTTGGTGGCTGGAGTGTGTCCGATAGCATAGAACAGACCGTTCACAGCCAGGGTGGACTCCTCGTTAGTCTTGACATTCTTGATCTTAAGACCGTTCAAAAGCTTGCCATCTCCCAGAGCCTCGAGAGAAACGGTGTTGAACAAGATTTCGAGCTTTTCGTTGTCCTTGACACGCTTCTGCATGATCGTCGAGGCTCTCAAATGGTCCTTTCTCACAAGCAGGTACACCTTAGACCCGTACTTGGTCAAGAACAATGCCTCTTCACAGGCAGAATCTCCACCACCAACAACAGCCAAAGGCTTGTTTCTGAAGATAGGAACCGCACCGTCACAAACAGCACAGGCAGAGATACCCTGTTGCCAGTAGGTCTCTTCTCCTGGCAGGTGGAGTCTCTTGGCAGAGGCACCGGTGGCAATCACAACGGCGTCGGTAGTAATTGGATCAGCGTCCTCGTTGAATTCAGTCCACAGTTTGAACGGCCTCGAAGAGAAATCAACCTTGGAAATAGTCTCTGTAATGATTTCGGTGCCGAATCTCTCGGACTGAGCTCTCATTTGCTCCATCAGCTTGCTGCCGTTGATGCCTTCTGGAAATCCTGGGAAATTCTCAATGTCGGTCGTGGTGGTAAGTTGTCCTCCAGCAGCAATACCGTTGGCCATCATACCTTCGTACAACACCGGCTTCATTTCTGCACGGGCCAAATAGATGGCAGCGGTGTGGGCAGCTGGCCCAGAACCAATAATTGTCACTTTGTTATGAACCATTCTTGTTTGCTTGATAAATTGAAAGGATGTATAGAACTGTCTAAGGGAAAGGAACATACAATACTTTAAATACTTTTTCACGTATTTCAAATATTTGTAATCCGCGAAACATCTAGATCGGTGGCGGGGGTGGCGGTGCAAGATTTTATCGGATGGCCTAGAGCACTCTATCAAATGATGTATTAGGTAATATTACAAACGTCTGTGGCCAGCTCGTTGCATGCGTAATGGGGATGTACTTGCTGGCCCCATTAGTTTTCGCTGATCAATTTTTTGCCCAGAACAAACTCCTTCACCTCTTTTCGACAGCAGATGGCTGGATTCAGAACCACGCTGCTCAGCCAGTATTCCAGAGATTTGCGGCGACTCTCGAGAAACGCAGGATCGAATCTGTCCTGAAACAGACCGGATCGTGGAGGAAACTTGGGCAGTTCGGTTTTTCCCGTGTACTTTTCGAGCTTGTTTCGCAGCTCGTCAAAATCGTTATATCGTTTGCGGATCTTGAACCGAGCACCTCGCACCGTCTCGAACTCGATTGTCCACAACGCATACTTCCCTCCGTTTATTCCTTGAATTATTGTTGGCTCTGCAATCGTACAGTTTGAGCACCAGACCGAATCGTTAGCAAACAGCTGTTCGTTGGAGTTGTTTTGCAATGTAATTGGATGAGGCACCAGTTTTGTCAGTTCGCCCAAATTTTGGTCCAAATGAGTGTGCTCATCTGACATGCCAAACTGATAAGTTAAAAAAAATAATTTGGGGTAAATTATTTCCATTTCACGATGGATCAAATCAACAAATTGATACCCTTGTGGAAACAATTGTATTATAAATGGAAGTCTCTGAGAACAATTCCGTTGAGAAAGAAGTTTTTTGTTGGTTATGATCTGACCGGGAATACATATTGGGAGTTCTTTGTCGAGCGCAAAAAGGGGATACGACCCCGCAGACTTTACCAGCCATATAAACCCCAGGAATTCATTGTCGACTACTACGAAAACATCCCTGTCCAGTGGCTGCAGTGGCTTAGATATACGCGGCTAAGGCCACCCTCGCTGGAGGAACTGGTGGAGGACAAAATGAGAATAGAGAGAATTCAACAACTTGCCCGGCTCAAAGACCAACAGCTACATTATCAAGAGCTACAGAAAGACGAAGCCATAGGAAGAAGCATGGAAAAGGCATTGAGAAACATTGAAAAATAATACATCGGCTATACGTTCTCCATGTTCTCCTTGTCGCGCTCCTTCCGAAGGGTATCAACCAGCTTGCTGACCAACACTGAGCCATATTGATCCAGGAGAGTTTCATCATGGCCAGGAAGCAGTTTCATGGTCTTGTTCAACTGAGCGCGCAGACGGTCGGTCACAGAAGGGTCGATCTCATCCTCGTCAAGGAGTCTCGCTTGCAGCCTGCGCAAGTCCATCACTATTTTGTCGGCTATGTCTGATGCAGACTCCGGCTTGGGTTTGTCCAGTCTCATCCCTGCCAAACGAGAGCGGACGTTGGAAGTGGGTGAGATATCAGAGCGCGAGGAAGCGGAGCGAGCTTGTTTAGAGGAGCGCACAGAGGGAGTGCGGGTAAAGGTTGGCGAGTCGTTGGCTGACAGTTTGGCAGCAGGCAGCACTGTGGAAGGCGACTTGGACGGTTTGTTCTGGACGCTGGGTCTCATAGGGGTCAGATCCGGTTTGGAAACAATCTTCCTCACAACCTTAGGCGGCGAGACCGGATCTTGAGTGTTGCTGGATGTAAGCGGCGACGAAAACAGGGAGTCAGAGCCCGAGACCCCACTGCCGAGCGTCCAGCCGAACATGCATCCGTCGTGGCTTGCAGTCATAACAGTTTTCGAATCGCTGTCAAATAGCAAACCGATGATGGTTTCGGAATGGCCCCATTGAGAGCTCAGCAATTTTCCATCTTTGAATTGAAATAAACGGATACATTTGTCAGGAGACGAGGTGAACATCAGGCCATCGTGAATCTCAAAGTTGTCCACCTGAAGTGGGTCAAAATCCTTGTTGAAAAGTTTCATGGACCTGACATATTCAAATGTGGTGAGGCTGTAAATGATTATGTTTTTGTCATTTGTGGCAACAACCAGCTCCTCAGGGGTGACACCAAAAGTCATAGCTGAAGTCTTAATAGAGATGATTTTCTCCTGAACAACAACAGGGCCTTCATCCTTGATTTCAAGCTTGTGGACAGAAAGAGTGCGGTCAGAGGACAATGCAATAAGCATATTTTTTGTAAATAGCATCTTTATAACATTTCCTTTGTGGACAGTCAAGGTTTGGAACAACGCCCAGCCGTCTGACCCTTTCTTCATAAATAACTGAATGGTTCTGTCGCGGGAACAGGATGCAGCAAATGCATACTCCGCTATCGTGAACATTACAATGTCGTTGATGCTCGACTCATGGGCTCGCACTCTCATTGATTCTCTGTATCCTTTGAGGAAATCATCCCTTTTTTGCAGGAAAACCAGGGTGCCAAACCGATCACCTAGTACAAGATCCTGGTTGCTGCAATCTAACGCGTTCAGCGCATTATCAAGCAAGTCTCCAGGAGGCAGAGTGATGGAATGAAGCAAAACAAACTCTTTATTTTCCAACCGTTTCACTATACCATCTTTGGTCCAGAGAAGTATTTCACCGTTGAAACAACGCTTCAATCCGTTCAGTTTCGAAGCCAGCGAGCTGATCAAAATTTTTGGACTTCCTGTTTCTAACAGGTCCACGTAAAGAATTTGTTCGTCTTGCAGATACACCAAGGTCTTGAAATCGAACAACGGTTGCAATGCCATTATTCCCGACCGCTTGACAATTTTCGTCGGCGAACTTGGAGTTGGACGGATAGTATCATTAATAGGAGCGGTAAACACCTCGTTCAAGGGTATAATGTTGAGCTCCTTGCCGCCTATTATCAAGTCCTCATGGATATGGTCGATTTTGAACTGATTGATGTCTGATGGCAGTTGGTATATTTTGCGGAGAACCATAGACTCGTCGTCCAAGTTCATGATTCCCAAATCGCCTTGATCAGACATCACAATGAGCTCCGAGAAGTTGAGACAGTCGATGTCAATGAAGTTCGAATTGAGGAAGTTCTTCAACAGCACATTTCTTCCCTTTAAAATAGTACCCGCCCGCGCGGCATCCTCTCTCCAGACCTTAATGTGGCGCAGTCCAATGGTGATAATATGGTCATCGTGCCAGAATAGCTTGTTGACGATCGAGGAGCACTTGTTACTTCCCCTGAATACAAAGCGTTTATTGGTGAACTTCCACACTATCAAGAACCCGTCATTCACCAGTCCCAGCGAGCACAGCCTTTTAGAGTCTGTGGAGAAACAAAGCGAGTTGATTCCAAACTGGTGTTCCTGAATGATGTAACTCGGACGACACGAGCAATTTCTTGCGAGAGAATACACCAGGATTCGCGGTTGATAGCCAACTTCCCCCACAGCAAGCAGCTTCTTATCGGGAGAAATGGCAATGCAGTTGATAGACCTCACTTTGTTGGCCAGGGGCGACGAACCGGCATCGTCAGACTTGCGTATCTTGAGAGTTCGGGTGCTAGGAGACTCGTACAGGTTATCTCTTGACTCCTCAGCGCTCAGAGAGCCATCACGGGATATCAGTTCTGGGTCTCCACCAAGCGGAAACCCGTACTCATCGACTTTGCTTGTTTTTGGTGCTACCAGCACATTATTGGCACAAAAGAACTTCTGCCACTGTACCTTCAGTTCTTTATCGACTCTGCACACCACAACGCCGCCGCTAGCAGTGTACGCAATATAATCATCCTGCGCAACAAACTGGGCTGGAGTCTCGGACGACGTGCCGTATATTTTTTCTATGGTGAGCTCGCTCATGATAGATCAACAATTGTTTATATTTTTTTATTTCTGTTTACCCTTACATAAGCTACGCGTCGATGGAACTGCCCCAGGACATAAAACATTTATATGTTCTTTGGATAGAGGAAGAGCTCCGGAAGCACCAGAGTGCGGGCTCCAGGTTGGCTTTCACGTATATGAGAGCTGTTCAGAGCGTCAAACAATGTCCTATGATGGTTCGTCTGCCCTCGCAGCTGAGAAGTCTTCGGTTTATAGGCGACAAGATGGTGGCGACCATGCGCAAACGGCTACAAGAGTACTGCGAGGAGCACGGATACGAGGTACCAGACGACCAGCAAGAAGAAGAGCCGGAAAAGGCCGGCCGCAAACGGAGCTCTGAGAAAGACTCAGAGGGCCCCAAAAAACGACGGCAACTGAAGTCGGCGCGCAAATACATCCCGCAGCGCAATACAGGCGGCTATGCGATTCTGCTGGCTCTCTATGTGCATGATCCAGGCTGTGATGGCCTGACCAAAGACGAAATCATCAAGCATGCCGCACAATACTGTTCTACAAGCTTCACTGCCAACCCTAGCACGGGACAGTTCTACTCTGCATGGGGGAGCATCAAGACTCTAGAGAAAAACGAGTACGTGCAGTCACGTGGACACCCGGTGTACTATTTCCTAACGGAAACTGGGGTCGAAGTGGCTCAAATCTTGAAAGCAGTCGAGGAAGAACACAAGAACGAAAGTCAGGATGGAGTCGACAGCTCGCCATTTTTGAAGCGCACAGAGGACAGAATGGTCGATGTCGAGCGCATCGACACGTGGATACCTCCCTTGGCGAAAACAGCAGGCAAACCAGCTAATGTTGGAAACGTTCCTCACGAAATATGGAACGGCGGAAGTTATGAGATAGAGTTGATACTGGATAACAGAGAGGTGCGGTCTAGAGAGGAGCGCGATTTTTTCTCCGACAAGCTGCTCGGCCATGGAATTAAGACCTCGGTGCGTGCTCTGACAGTCGGCGACGGCGTTTGGGTGGCCCGTCATAAGGAGTCAGGCAAAGAGGCCGTTTTAGACTTTATTTTTGAGCGCAAAAGACTTGACGATTTTGCGTCTTCTATCAAAGACGGGCGCTTTTTCGAGCAGAAATCGCGACTGCTAAGAACGGGCATCAGGACCATATTTTATGTGGTGGAAGAACAAATGTCCAGTGACGTGTCTCGCTTTAGCGACGCTATCCAGACGTGCATCTCCATGTGCATCACAAACTCCCGTTTTCATGTCAAAAGAACAAAGGACAGTGATGACACTGTTTCGACGCTTGCGTCGCTTTCCAAGAGAATCCAGAAGTTTTATAAACACCAATCGCTGCTGGTTCTGGAACCTCGTGACCTAAAATCGCAACATGAGTACGGCCAGTTACTATCACGAGTTTCTGCCGATAACCCAGAATTCCAATGCGTATACAACTTTGTTACGTTCCAGTCGCTGCTCTCAAAATCCAACATGGTGTCGGTCAGAGAAATTTTCATAAGGATGCTCATGACTATCAAGGGTGTGTCTCTGGATAAGGCGATAGCCATCCAGCTTCACTACGGAACGCCTAAGAACCTGATTGACAGCTATGCAAACTGCACCGACGACAAACCGCGCATGATTCACGACGCCCTCAAGAACCAAATTGGTAACCGCAAAATAGGGGTAGCACTGAGCTCCAAGATCTACGAGGTCTGGGGAAAATAAGGTTGACAACTTTACACCAGAGCCTAAAAAAATTCCTAGAACCATCTATCAGAAAACAAAACAAAAGACAGAGAGACATCAACTTTAAGACGGAAAAGGTACGCAGCAGGAGTCAAGCACCAAAACGATTGGGAACAAAAGACAGACATCCAAATAGCAGTTGCTCTTACTTTTTCCAATTGTGTTTCTGGGAGTGAGCTGTGTATAATAAGGTGTCAGATAACTGTCAAGTTAATTAGTTGGATGGTATATGAAATAGCAATCGATGTGGATAACCAAGCTGAACCTCAAATATCGAACAAAACAAAGAGTTCGCATTTCCCTCATACTTGCATGTGCTGCATTTATGCTCTTGTTCCTTGTGGTACGATCGTTTTTTCTGGAGAATGATGAAAGGGTAGCTGGGAGCAGTGCAATTGTTGTGAACAACGACTTGGCTCAGAGGCCGACTTCCAAGAAAACTGCCAAGGAGTTGTTGGCCCAAAAAAAGAAAACTCGTGAGAGTGTCTATGACAACCTTAGTGTCGAGGACCGCGAGAAGATGCGAGTCATCAACCAGCCATCTCCTGATGACCCAAGGGGCCTCAGGTTGGAACTAGGCCATACGTTCTTCAAGTCTGTGTTCAACGTGTTGGACAAAGGCAAGCCCAGGGTGTCGCCTCTTACGAAGTACAAGTCCACGGAAAGAATATACCACGCAGGCTACGAAGTGATGGGCGATGGCCCATCGTTGTCAAAAGAATATCTTTCCCGGTTCTTGCAGCTAAGTCGAAGTGAGATAAACTCAATGAAGAAAAGCCATTCATTTGTCACTAGAAATCTCCCGGAGACGTATCCTATTGGTCTTTACTCCGGAAACGGCGTGGTGTACGTTGGAGGAGGAAAGTTCAACTGGCTGGCTTTGCTTTCAATTAAAACCCTTAGGTCTGTCGGGTCCAAGTTACCCGTTGAAATTCTGATCCCGAAACTGGATGAATACGAAGTTGATTTGTGTACCACGATCTTCCCAGCTCTGAATGCCAAATGTATATACATGCCCAAGCAGCTGGGAGAGCAAATCAGTGAAAGATTCTCATTTTTCGGATATCAATACAAGGCCCTGGCACTAATGCTATCGAGCTTTGAGAATGTCCTGCTGCTAGACGCAGATAATACACCTTTGCATGCGCCAGACCACTTGTTCGAGACGGAGCCATTCACCAGCACGGGTATGGTCATCTGGCCCGATTATTGGAAACGGTCTACTTCTCCTGCATTTTACGACATCGTCAACATCGAAATCGATGAGGGCCACAGAGTCAGTCATGGGTTCCAAGAGTATGGAAAATATACAACTCCCAATTCTCCGCCAGACCAGGCTCCTCCTTTGCATCAACTCAAAGGAGCCATCCCGGATCCTTCGAGCGAGTCTGGTCAACTAATGCTTTCCAAAAAGACACATTCGAAGGTCATGCTTCTTGCACTCTACTACAACATGTATGGTCCAAACCATTACTATCCTCTTCTTTCGCAAGGATCAGATGGCGAAGGAGACAAGGAGACATTTATTGCTGCTGCTCATGTGCTGAAAAAGTCATTTTACCAGGTCAAGAAAATCATCAAGAGTATTGGAAGATGGGCCAATGATGAATTTACAGGAAGTGCGATGGGACAGTTCAACTGTCACGAGGATTACAAACTGTACAAAAAATACGAGAATAGCTTTGAGCATGTGGATGAAGTTCCCAAACTGCTTTTCTTGCACTCCAACTTCCCAAAGCTCGATCCATGGTCTCTTAAAGTGGATGAGGTCATCTACGACCCCGAAACAGGTAAGCGTGAGCGACTCTATGGAACAGAGTATCTGGAAGCACTGGGCTTTGATTTTGAACGGGTCCAATGGGAGAACATGAAATTTTACATCTGTGACCTTAATTTGCATCCAAAGCTTTTTTCTGACCGCGATATAGATCATGACGAGCTTTGCACTGAAATCAAAGAGCATCTGGAATTTCTGAAAAGCACCACAAATTAATAGAAGCAAGTCATAATTCAGATATATTAGTTTTTCAAAATTTGTAGCAGATCGTTCCAATCGTCGATTTCAAGATATTTGACAAATTTGGCCTCTCTCTCGCTAATCTCGTCGTTGATATTGTACACCTTGTAGCCAAGCCGACAAAGCGCCTTACTAGCCGAGCCACCCTTGATAATAATGGCTTTATCACAGTAAATCATGCTCAAGACGTCTGTGGAGGAGTCGCCCACGTACATGGCTCGATCATTCCCAACGAGTTCCTTGGTGAGTACCAATTTATCGTAGCCTGTGCGAATGTCTATGTCTGTCACGACATTTCCTGTGCATATACCGTTAGAATCAAACTCAAACTCGTTGACTAGTATCTGATCCGGCTGTTTTTTGAATGATGCAAAATACTTGGCGATCATCAATCCAGTCCAATTGATGCTCAAAACACTGAAATGCATATTAGTGTTGCACAGGTGGTTGTAGAAATTCTCAAATCCGGCTCTGATGGGTATTTTATTGACCAAGTTCTCAAAAGTTGACTTTCCTATGCCTCGAAAAACAGCTAGGCGAACCGCTTCGTTGATGGAGCTTTTTTCGCTGTCTTTGATGGCTTTTTGATACATTATTTCCCGTTCAAGACAGTCGCGTAAACTATACGATTTTCCCGGCAACACTTCGTTCTGAAACCTGTTAAAGCTGTCCATGTATAGTTTAAAGAAATAGTCGTATCCAAACTCGGGATTTTTTCCAAGGACATCAAATATAACCGCAATGGTGTCTTTAGCTGTAATTGTGTCGTCCCAATCACTCACAATGCGGGAAATACCCTCATAATGGCGAGCCAAATGCTGGAAATTTTGCACTTTATTCATGAGCGGTTCAATTGTTATATTCTCTAGGTAAATCACAAAAAAATGGCTTGAGGTGTAATTCGAATTACATATGGTCCTCAACGTCATTGCTGCGTTGACTCTATCTGCGATACATGTTCCCAGCCTAACTTACACCTTACATACTAATGCTCACCACCGGCTGTTTCCTCTATTAGGCCGTCTTTGGAACTCGTTGTAATACTGGCCTTGATTCTGTCTCTGTCCGTAGCCTTGGTAATTGTTGTAATTCTGGTTGTTGTAGTTGTTGTAACCACGATTGTAGCCTTGATTGTAGTTGTTATATCCCTGGTTCGGGTAGTTATTATATCCCTGGTTCTGATAACTGTTTTGCGCCGGAGGCTGATAAGCCTGACTTTGAGCCTGCTCCTGATACATGTGAATGAAACTTTTGTATCCGCCAACACGCATCGTATACATTGTGTCTCCGTGAGGACCAATGTGAGGCCTGTAGTCGATGTCGTTGCTGGGTTGGAAGTTCCTATTGTTTCTGTAGAACTTGTTGGAGCTGTACACGATCTGGTCCTTATCCTGCTGCGTCAAAAGCTTCAGATGAGGTCTATATCCTGCCAAAAGCATGGACTTACTGTTCACCTTGGCTGGTAATCTGTACTCCATGGCCAAATAAGTATCGTTCGAAATATCGAAATATTGATCTGTTGCCACGTCCAGCTCATATTTGAGTGTTCCCTTGGGGTCGAATTTGTCCATGATGAACACCTTTCCGGCCAATCCGGTTTTGCGAGCATGAATGTATATCTCCTCTTTGTTTTTCGTTTCGTATAACTTCAAGAACTTTTCAAAGTACTTGTTTTTGCGACCTAGAAATAGCACCTCATTGCGGTTGGTATTGCGCTCGATTTCGTATTCGGTCAATTGCGAATACTTTTCGCGCACTGTCTTGAGCAAACGAGTCTCGTCAATAAATGGAAGCAGGCATATGCCCTGCCATGCCATCTTGGCGCCATTCATATCGATTTTGAAATCCGTAGGATAGAAATCGATGATTTCTGAATGAGGCTCAGACATCAAAGGTCTGAAAACCTCCGGTAGATTGTGACCTGAGGCAGCAGGAAGAACACTCATCAGTTGTTCAAATGGCCTGAAAGGCGTTCCCTGTATAAATTCAACCTTGATATCCGACAGATTTGTGAAATCAGCAGCAAATGGGGCATAATGGTATGGATAGTACCAATTCCACGAGGGACATCCTTGGAAATAGTATAGTAGTGCCCAGGATATTCCCTCCACATAGCATCTAACCATGTCTTTTCTAATCTTTTCTATTTCCTCGGCATCGGTGGTGTCGAACTTCTGCTGGTAATATCTTGTTTTGTAGCCAGGTTCCCAGAGACGGATAGAGTCAGTTGTATCTATAACTTCAGCATCTGACTGCTCAGAGTCGGAGTTGAAGGCGGTCGATGCCGATCTCTTTTTTTCAGAAACATCGATCGGCTCCTGTTCTTCGATATCTGCTTCTTTCACAACGCTTACAGCGCTGGCGTTTCCGTTCGCCTCAGTATTATTGAACAAAGCCTTTTTGAGAATATCTGCAACATTTTTGTTTGCAGCGTTGGCTTTGGAAATAGTACTGATGTTTTGAACGATCTCGCTGTTGGTCATCTTCAGTCCTCCAGCAGTCTCGCCTGTAGTTAGACTTGTTAGAGTCATATTTTGTGTAGGCATTATTGGTGCTTTTTCCTTGCCCTTGGTGACCGTTTTGAGCAGCTGGTTCTTGACGGCGTTAGTCTGCTCCCGTTCCAACTTCCGCCGCTTGTCGTTCTCTTCTCTGCGTCTCTCGCCTTCATACCGCTTACGGAAAATTTCGTCTTCCTTTTGCGCGAGGTGGCTCATCAGAGTCTCAACACCTTCTAAATTAAGCTTTCCATCACAGGTCAGGTAATCTCTCATACTTGGCAAAACACGTTTCCAAATATCCACGAGGATGTCGATACCGTTGTCGCGAACGTCTAAAGACGGCAAATGCGGCAAGAAATCGTTACCAACAAAGAAACACATGAAAACCCAGTCGTCAATGGCACGTTCCAGATCAAAATTGAATGACAAACGAGGGATGTTTAGCTCAACTTCGAGATATTCTCGTAATATGCTCACATGAAGCCACAAAAACGGCTTCTTCTGATCGGCAGCCAAAAGTCTCTGTCGCGTGGCTTCGTCCATGTTCACTTGATCGGCTAATTTCAGCTGTCTTTGAGCTTGGTCCTTTGCAAACACGTCCTCACGGAGAACTTTGAAATGAGGTTCGTGGGTGGCCAGACCCAGGAAAATCAAATCGGCATCCAATCCATAGATGCAATGTGTGGTGTTTGGGTTATATTCTGGGTCCGATCTCTGAGATCTGATAAAGTTCATGATCTTGTGCTCTCCTTCTCCAGGCACTGTCGCGTCACTGATGATCACTTGCAAGCTTGCCCATCCAGGATCATTGGCAAGTTTGTATGCCACCCAATATCTAAGCGAACGCGCAAGAATGTCCATGAACGGTGTGCCAGGAGTAATCGAGTTTGAGTCCCACGATTTCTTTCCCTTGATAGCGAGGTCAATTTCCTCACCTCGCATTTCTCTTTCCTGAATCTGCCGTTCCAGCTCCTCCTGTGCCAGGGCCGCATCTCTGGCCGAACGAAACCGTCTAGACCGCTGCTGGTTCATCTTTGCACGAGGAGCAACGCCGTCCACGGCGATCATAAGCAGTTTACGTGGACGAGCCATATTGAGCACACGATCTGTGTATCTGAAAATCTCCACCATCATCTCTGCCTCCGTTTCTGGCGGGGGCTTATTTTCTGGGTGGGAACACGGATGAACTATACCGTTCATGTCCAAGTACAGATTATCGAGCTCTCCATTAGGATTTGGATTGGAGTACTGGACCGGCTGTTCCACATCTCCCACCACTATTGGCTCTTCTTCTATCACCGGAGAGATGATTTTTGGATATTTACGCGAAAGCCATCTGAAAAGTGCAGGAACACCCATATTGACTTCTTTGTGATAATTTTTTAAAAATTCAGTAGTCAATTTTATTTATGATTATCTCAGCCAGATAAATAAAGAGGGGACGAAGATCGTATAGTGCCATGATCCGATTAAAAAATACAACACGGCTACTCAGCACGGCGAAATCGTCTTTCATCCATGATTATTCCATTCTGCCCACCAGCATACAGTACCGACTGCCGTCAAAAGAGCATCCCGCGCTGCCTGATAATCATTCCAACATCATTCGATACATTTTGGAAATGGGCGAAATTGAGGGTTTTGACTGGCAAAAGAATCTGCAGATGTTCCAAAAGTACCCGATGATGACTACAAAGAGACTTGAAAAACGCACAAAAAGACCCTCGAATGTCAGAATGCTCTCGTCTGACTTTATCGAGGACTCGTTGTACAACCCGTCGTACGGCTATTTTGCGAAGCAGGCAACCATATTCCAGCACGACGAGCCTATTGTGTACAAGGAACTGGGTGGTCAGGATGAGTTTATGCAAAAATGGATTTCTGCGTATGATCAATACGACCAAAAAATGGTGCCCACTCTAAAGAATAGCAAGGAGAACCACTTCCAATTGACGAAGCCGTCGTTGCAATTATGGCACACTCCCACGGAGTTGTTCCAGCCGTACTACGGAGAGGCATTGGCGAGATATTTACTGGTGAATTACAAACTAAACCAGTACCCATACAACGATCTCACCATCTACGAAATAGGAGGAGGAAATGGAACGCTCATGACCAACATTCTAGACTTTATACAGAAAACACAGCCCGAGGTCTACGAGCGCACAAGATACAACATCGTGGAGATCTCATCGCGTTTATTTGACAAGCAAATAAAAAACAAGAGCAAACATAGCCACAAGGTGCACCTCATCAACCAGTCTGTGCTCGACTGGAATAGACCTGTGCTCGAGCCGTGTTTTGTTGTGGCGCTCGAGGTGTTTGATAATTTGGCACACGATGTGGTTCGCTACGATATCAACACCAAACAGCCTTACCAGGGATACGTCGTGATTGATGAGAACAATGACTTCAAAGAGGTGTTTTCACCTGAACTGAACCCATGGACCAAGCATTTTTTGAACCTTCGTGAACAGAGCAAATGCGCAGTGTCATCACTGAAAAATCATCCTCTCAACCAGCACAAACTGCTACAACAGCTAAAAAATGCGTTCTACCCCTTGAGAAATAATTTGTCGGACCCTGAATTTGTGCCTACGAGACTACTAAAATTATTCGAGATACTGAAAAAATACTTCCCCAACCATCAGCTGGTGTCGTCTGACTTTTCAAGTTTCAACAGCACCGTCCCGGGCTACTGCTCGCCGCTGGTCCAGACAATGCACAAAGACAGGATGGTCAACGTCGACAGCTACATGGTAAACCAGGGGTATTTTGACATCATGTTCCCTACTAATTTTGACGTGATGAGCGAACTGTACCGGTTGGTGGTTGGCAAACTATGCAACACCAGCACCCATGCAGATTTTCTGAGCGTGTGGGCCGATACAGAGGTCACAACTACCAAAAGCGGAGAGAACCCAATGCTTGATCTATATTCTAACGCATCATTTCTGTACAGTTGATCAAAGTCAAAATGGGGAAAAGTTTTTTTTTCCTTATTTTTTTCATGAATATGCACAATTACGTCTTACGAATTAAAAATATGTTCATGAAATATGCATCATAGTTCCAAGCCTTTTGTTTTAAAGCCTAAACGACAGCCCAGTAAAAAAAGAGCTTTTTTTTTTTCACACGATCATTATGGGGAAATCTCTCTTTACCAATACGACTGAGTGCAAGGACTTGTCCTCTCAAACGTCGTCCGACTCCAGCAGCAACGGATTTTTCTCGGCTACGGATAGCTATCTCCCCCAAAGAAAGCTGAAATCCAGACATGTGCAGCTCATAGCCATTGGAGGCTCCATTGGAACGGGTTTGTTTGTCACGATTGGAACCGGACTGGTCCACGGAGGCCCCGGCTCTCTTCTGATTGCCTTCACTTTTTGGACAGTCATCATTTTAATGCTGACTACGGCCATCGGTGAAATCGTCTGCTATTTGCCGACAGCATCTCCATTCATCGAAATGGCAGGACGCGCAGTGGACGAGGCTGCTGAATTTGCAAGTGGATGGAACTTTTTCCTTGTGGAGGCACTCTACATCCCGTTTGAGATCACTGCGTGCAACACCATGGTGCATTTCTGGAGAAGCGACTACTCTCCAGGCATCGCTTTTGCAATCCAAATTGTACTCTACATTGCATTCAATATCTGGACTGTGAGATGGTACGGAGAGAGCGAGTTCATTCTCTCGATCACCAAGCTGATTCTGGCGATTGGACTGTTGTTCTTCACATTCATTGTGATGGTGGGGGGAAATCCGCAGCATGATGTGTTTGGCTTCCGAAATTTCAACATTTCACCATTTGCAGAGTATGTGACTACTGGATCTCTTGGAAGGTTTGAAGGATGGCTCGCCGCCTGGGCTAAAGCAGGATTTGTGTGCGTTGGACCGGAATATCTCTCCATGGTTGCCGGAGAAGCACGTAACCCTCGCAAGACCATGAGGACAGCTTTCAAGACAGTCATTTACAGACTGGCCATCTTTTATATCGGTGGTTCGCTATCTGTCGGCATCCTGGTCGCTTGCAACAACCCGCAACTTATCGCTTCTGTCACCAGTGGAAAAACCGACGCCTCCGCATCGCCATACGTCATCGCCATTCAAAACCTCAATATCAAGGTTCTACCGCATATCATCAACGTTGTGATTATCCTCAGCGCATTTTCTGCTGGTAATTCATATTATTACTGTGCATCTCGTCAACTTTATTCTCTTGCGAAACGTGGATTTGCTCCACGGTTCCTTTGTTTGTGCAACGGCAACGGCATCCCTATTTTCTCTGTTGCCGTCACCACCGTTTTCGCTCTTTTATCACTCTTGCAACTTGGACGAAACTCTGCCGTCGTGCTGAACTGGATCGTGAATCTCTGTACTGGCGCGCAACTCATCAACTACGGTTGGATGACCATCACCTACATCGGGTTCTATAGGGCTGTGCAAGCACAGGGCATCAACAGACGCTCCCTGCCGTATAGATCATGGTTCCAACCGTACTCGATCTATATTGTCACGTTCTTCGTGTGGATCCAGATCTTCGTCATTGGATACACCGTTTTCCTGCCCGGCTGGTGGCAGGTTTCTGACTTCCTCTTCTACTACCTGATGATCTTCGTCAACATCGGACTGTTCGTCTTCTGGAAGGTTTTGAAACGCACCAAGTTCATCAAGTCCCAGGACGTCGACTTAGTGTCGGGCCTGGAAGATGTCGAAGCCCACGAAATGGCCATTGCTCTGGAGAAGGATACCCAGAGCGACAAATGGTACGACACTGCGCTTTCGTGGATACTGTAGTTTGATTACAAATTCATAGATTATTCTAGATAAGTATTTTTCCCGTTTTTGTTCCAGAAAAATCTGGCTCGAGATCTTGGCTGTGCTCGCTTAAGTATAAAGCCTTGCCCCCAGAGTCTTGTTTCTAATCATCATTCTTCTTATCAATGCTTCTGATTTGTCCACAGCTTTGCAACTACGCTGACTACCCCGTGTTTAGTGTTCAGCGTCGCGTGACGCCCGCTATCTACAGACTGGAGGATGAAAACAACTATTATGTGGTATTCGAACAGACATGTCAGAGACCCTTCTTTGAGGACTACGAGTTCGAGATCCGTGGCAGAAAGCTTCTTGTGAGCTGTGACAAGGATGATTTCTATAAAGTGCTCGACATGCCCGATGACGCCGATCTGAGACGCGATATTGATTTGCGCATGGTGAATGGCGCACTGCTGGTAGCAATTCCGAAAAGGAGACCGGTCAGAATCTCCTTCAACACCTTCGACGCCTCGTTCACAGCATTGCCTGTTCGCAAAGGAAAACACAACCGTTGCACAAGAAGACACACAGAGATCTTATCGGAGTCGGAGCAGCCAGAACACCTGAAACGCATTCCTATCGAGACGCCGCAAAAGGAGCAGAAGCAGACAGTGTCCGAGTTGAGTGGGCCAAGTGGGTCTGTGGCGCATGTGCCGAGGGAAATCATGCGTCCAGAGGCAGACCTGAAGAAAAATTATACCACTATGGAGCGTCACACTAGCCTTTCCCCAAAATCTTACTCGCCAACCATCGAGGACGTTGTCGATGAAGAGTTTGCTCAATGATCTATTCTGCATGTACATTAATAATGGATTATTTCATGGTTTCTACAGATACCCATACTGTAGAGGTTGTAGCTGTTAGCGTGCCACCGTTCCCGGCATGATATGGTCGTCAAACACGATCTGGAAAGCTGCGATGGACTCAGAAGTGTCGGCGCGGCTGGACTGGTTGGATACATCAGAAACCGTCCTTGACAGCTCCGGCAACGCCATCGCGTGCACGGGAGCGCTCAATCGCCTAGGATAATAGCTTTGCACATCTGCTATCATGTTGCTGTCTATTGACGATGATGGCCTGTTTTCTGGCAGGACACAGGTAGTCATGGTAGAGAAAGGCTTAGCACGCAATTTCTGCACAGCATTAATGCGAATCATGGGACACAGTCTTGTCCTTTGAGGACTTTCCTGCTCAAAGTCAGGGAAGTGCACTATTTCGACGTCAGCATCGTTTGAAACAAACATCCTGCGCAATTTGTCAAACAGCCCCAGCGAGAAACTGTTTGCAATGGAATATAATATTCCCATATCGACAATCACAGTCATAGCTTAGGGACCCTTTCTTTTATGTACTAAAAATTTCTTTTCGGCCCGAAATTTCGGATTTACTCAATACCGATGGGGCAAATGAAAAGGCAACGCTGTTTTGCCTCACTATGATTGGCGTGGTGGACTCGCTGCTGAATATGCTGTCCTTGTACCCGATATAGTCGGCTATCTCGCGCTCGTCCATCGCCGAGGACTCGGCCGTGGAAATCGAGCTCCAGTCGGAAGCCATGCTGTTGGTGTCGCTATCGTCCGTGCTGACGTAATCAGAGAGAATCGAATCGAGCAGGCTTTCCTTGCGTGCATGCGTTGCGGCCGGTTTGGCTAGCTGTGCGATGCTGAGCTTGAGATGGATGCGCTTAGCGACAGTCGACTTGAGATAGCTGGTCCACAGCGCGATCAGGTCGTCGTGGCCTGGATCGATCAGGTTCTCCTGGCTTTTTTTGATAAGCCTGTCCATGGCAGCTTTTCTTTGCGAGTCGCTGACACTGGATGGACGAGGCTGTTTTTGGACTGTGCTTGTGCGGTTGAGCTGTGGAGTCTCTGGGCGTGCTATTGGCAACGAAATCGTGATTGACTCGGTCTTTGTGCGCTTTTTGCGGCCGCCAAACACTCGCCGTTGACGAATGTTGCGCCATTTCTGGGCGGCACGTCTCTTACATTTGCGGACCAGAAGCCTGAGCATTGTCAGCCATCCGACCTTGCGCTTGACGGCGTTTGATCTTCGAAGAGTGCCCGTGGACTTGACTGACCTGGTGGTCAGCTGCCGGCGCAGAGACGGTTGTCTGGACGGCTCAAACGGGGCCACTGCACTCTTGGAGGATGCAGCCGACTTGTTTCGAGCGAGATTCGAGTGGCTGGAGGGCGCACTTTCGTGGCCCTCCATCAGCTGCTGGAGCAGCTGGCTGTTGCGAATGTCCTGCGAACCGTCCACTCCCCACGTAGATGTCAATGTGACATGTTTACTGGAGCGCAGATATGGATTATCGAAAACTGTGGTGAGACTGGAGGCAGTTTTCTTGTGTGTGTGGAGAGCATGGACCGACTGGTCGTACCTTGAGGAGCTGACACTTTGGGCGTCGTTGATCAGCGCTTTCCGCTTGTCGGTGAGCATTTCTGAAGCTACAGTCTCGTAGCTGGAGTCAGAACGGCTTGTATGGTCAACTTCAATCATGGCGAAACTGGACGCAAAGCGTGAACTTCCCAGTATTATATATGTAGATGGCTGGTTTATCGTCTGAGCACAGCCAGGAAAATTGCAACCGTTTTTCAAACTCAAATAATAATATATCTGCACTATTTTTATCATGACTGATAAAGTCTATGTAAAATATCTGGGCTCGTCAAATACATGGAACCGGTGCTCGCGAACACCGTCGCCATAGAATATCGAGGGGAACCTCATATCAGGCGGCACGTCCTTCTCATCGATTCGTTTCTGTGAGTACGTCTCATCATAGTGTCCATTTACAGGGATCACAAACTTGCCGGCCTGCACCTCCGTGTCTGTGATGGTGCCCCTGCTGATTCGGGCATAGCCTGTGCGTTTCATCTTTTTGTACAGAATGTACTCGCACCAGCGGTCGTCGTCCGTCGGGTCGATGTCGTGCATGCCCGATTTTTCGCTCACGTAAGTGTTGTAGTTGCCCTTGAGAGGATCTGTCACGAGGTAGCTCAGCAGAACCATTGGCCGCTCCGAGCTGCCCATGATGTCTGCAACCGCAAGGCTCTGTAATCTGCGGTCCTCAACATCTTCCTCCTGTCCGGAATGGAACACCACCACGTCGACCAGTTCGCCGTAGCAGTCCAGCGTGGCATGGATGGCCGGGGCCAGCTCTCCGACTGGCGACGGGAGCAAGTGGTGGGTGGAGTTCAGAATAGGGAACTTGGACAGCAGTGCGGCTCCCCAGGTGTGCTTGTTTGGTCCCGGCCCAAAGTCGACGTACATCTCGAGCTCCTCTGCGATTCTCTGAGTCAGGTCTCTATTGCCCATGATGATTCTTTGAGTGTCGGATTCGAGCAAACCGACAACGTCCAGCTCGAGATCCTTGATCAGGTCGCGCATGCGATGCTCTGAGGCCCACATATCGTTGTCGAGACCAAAATGGATGGTCCAGATACCTGCTGTCATGATTCTCGACTTCGGGTGGTACGGCTTTGGTTTCTCGAAATTGGAGCGAGCAAACGCTATCCAGCAGGATAGCAGAGTCAGGAGCACGAGGTGATTGGCCAATTTCCTTAAAACAGAGTGCAGCTGTTTGCTGTTGACCTCAAGTGGCTGGTAGTCATACACCAGCCCAACAATCATCAGGACAGACAGTCCAAGAACAATGTCGGATCTTTCACGCAACAGCGGTCCGCCAGGAACAAAGGCATATGCGACAACCCAAACATGCATGAGCGAGAGAATGATCGTGAAGAGGAAAGAGACGCAAAAAATGGCACCCAAAGACGTATGCTTCGAGACATGGTGGAAACACAGCGGGGTTATGTAGCATAACCAAAAAGCATACGCCATTCCTCCAATATAACCCAGCCATCCATTGAAAGCGTACAGCACGATGGCACCGAGCACTCCTGCATAGGTGACTTTCTTGTAGCCATTATATTTGTAAAGTCCAAAGAAACTGCCTGCACACATGGTGATCAGAGTGATGGCTCCGTGGGGAACAGGGATAGGCCCGCGAATAGGATAACCCTCCCAGTTCCAGAGAATGATGGTGGAAGAGTCGGTGAGCATGGCGCTCATGGAGTATATCAGAGAGCCGAAACCCATTGCGGTGAGCAAGAACGAGGGTTTTCTGATTTTAATGTCCTTCTCGGAAAGCGGAGCAGGATTAGGTAGTCTGGTGAAAAGTGCAGAGATGACACCCACAATCAGACCAGTCATGTTCCAGCCTCCAGTGTCCTTGTTCATAATTGGCCAGATCGGATTGTTGGTCCAAAATGCGAATTTTGCAATGGCTGAGAGTGTGAGGCCAAGAACGAAGGTGATAGCATAAGTCTTGATGGCCAGACTGTCTTTTTGATTTCCAAGCGTCCAGATGTCGCAGCTCAGCGATATGGTGGCCAGACCAATACCGGCAGCGGCAGTGAGTAGTCTGGAAGCTGGGTCAGCAACCAAGTAGGATCCCACGCCCAGCAAACACGAAACAGCCTTGATGATCTGCGGATAAGTGGCAGCCAATTTTGGAGTTCCTGGGATCAAAAGAAGAATAGGAGACAGCAGAGTCAAACAGGCAGTCTCGTAGCCCGAGATCCCCATGTGCCACAGAGGAAAGTACCAGATCAACAAGAACAGCGACGAGTACATGGACCAGAAAATAAAAGCGTTGATCACGTCCACTGTGAGCTGGAATAAAGATGCGCCTTGTTGAGTGGGTTTCGCGTGCAACTTTGGCTCTTTGGCCGTGGTCGTTGATGTTTTGAAGCTCGTGGAGAACATAGTGGCATCTTTGGACGTGGAAACAATTTCGATGGTGAGATCTTTGAAGTCGCAGATCGACCAGGCATCGAATCCAATATCCAGAAAAATTAGCGACCATTCACAGTAGGCGTAGTATGAGTATGCTCCTGGAACCTTGTGCACCTTGTGCTGGATGAAGAGATAGACGAGCGGCACAAGCATGAAGAAAAACGCAAATGCCGTGTATTTTCTGTATCTCCTGATCTTGGAGCCGGTGGGTGACAGCTTGGTGACAGCCATGTCCCAGGGAATGGTCAGAACGATATACGAGATCATGAAAATGTCATGGAAATCGTGGTCGTCAGTGGAGGTGATGTAGACCCATCCTCCGCAGGTGACGGTTCTTATCAGACCGGTGACAAGGCCCAAGATCGGAAAGATCGAGTCTTGCCTGTACAAAACAATGTAGCTGATGAAAAGCAGCAGAAATCTCGGCCCAGAAGTGAGAGCAATCAGAATCTGAAACACTGACCGCTCTGGATACCGGTCACCGATGGTGGCAGACACGCTGGGGAACCACTCATCGGGGTAACCATAGTGCTCGTTCTGGACGATCTTGTAAAAATGGAGCCAATAACCAACACCTAGAGCTGCCAAAAAAGCAGTCAGGGAGCACACCGTGTGAGCTATGGCAATAAATTGTGCGTTGAAGCTCAACAACGGCTGGGCAGTAGACGAATTGGCCATTGCTAAACAAAGTTGAACACTTGGAACAGAAAAATAAAAATACACCCTGGATCCACAAGTAGACGACATACACCCTTGCACAGAACAAGTGGAATCAAATATTTTTTAGGGAATAACTACTTTTACCCCTCAAATATGGCAGGTAAGTCCTCCTGATCCACAATCTAATGCCAGTCAAACCGTTTAAGAAAAGCCCAGATGTCTCGTTCGATGATATTGACTACCGCGACCCATTGGAGCTGAAGAAAGCTCAGGAGTCACTCATGAGAGAGCAGTTCATCAAGTTGGAGGTGCTCAAGATCGTGAGAAAGGCTCTTGAGAACTGTTTCAAAGTCAACGGCCCCAACGCATACGAGGACTGCCGCAACCTCGCTAACAGATACTTGGACCTGCTGCCAGAGAGTCGCGCACAGGGATTTTTGGGTTACCAGCGCAACGACCCGTCGAAATAGCGGTCTGCCAATGGTGGTTTAATTGGCCTTGCATGAATCACCTTATTTATTCTATTTATTTATTAACCGTGTGGTTGTGCAAGCCCGCCTACCCGTCTAATTTCCGAGACACGCAATCACCAGATTTGCTCGAAAATAAATAATTTGAGGTGCTGGGAAGCGAGCATTTCGGGATTCTATGGACAACATTGAGCCTCTAGAACCAACCATAGTGTAGAACAAGTTGCCGACTGGACGCTTAACGCCTCTGCAACTTCGACCGGCGAGCAAAATGCTCCCCTGGTGGTCGCCTCAGGAAACATCTTTGCACCGCCTCGGAGAAGAGACGTGCTGCCACCACCTTGTATAAATAGTGTCATGACCCCCCTAAAAGTTTCGGAAAACATCGATTCGAATATTCTACAAAATAATGTCTCTTGCTAACAAGCTATCCGTCAAGGACCTTCAATTCACAGGTAAAAGAGTGTTCATCAGAGTGGACTTCAATGTTCCTCTTGATGGGGACAAGATCACCAACAATCAGAGAATTGTTGCTGCCTTGCCAACCATCAAGTACGTTTTGGATCAAAAGCCAAAGGTTGTCGTCTTGGCTTCCCATTTGGGTAGACCAAACGGTGAGGTGAACAAGAAATTCACCTTGAAGCCTGTTGCTGGCGAATTGGAGTCTTTGCTGGGTAAGAAGGTCACTTTCTTGTCGGACTGTGTTGGCCCTGAGGTCGAGTCTGCTGTCAACAGTGCTACCGACGGCGCCGTTATTCTATTGGAGAACCTCAGATTCCACATTGAAGAAGAGGGATCGAAGAAAACGCCAGAGGGAAAGGTCAAGGCTTCGAAGGAGGACGTTGAGAAGTTTAGAAAACAATTGACAGCCTTGGCGGACGTCTACGTCAACGACGCTTTCGGTACCGCCCACAGAGCCCACTCGTCCATGGTTGGCTTTGAGCTCAACGAGAGAGCCGCTGGTTTCCTGATGGCCAAGGAGCTGGAGTACTTCTCTAAGGCTTTGGAGAACCCAGTTAGACCATTCCTGGCTATTTTGGGAGGTGCCAAGGTGTCCGACAAGATCCAATTGATCGATAACTTGCTCGACAAGGTCGACATCCTGATCATCGGCGGTGGTATGGCCTTCACTTTCAACAAGATTGTCAACAACATGAACATTGGAAAATCCCTATTTGACAAGGACGGTGCAGAGATTGTTCCTAAACTGATCGAGAAGGCCAAGAAGAACGGCGTTGAGGTCATCCTTCCTGTTGACTTTGTCACTGCCGACAGCTTCTCTCCAGACGCCAAGACCGGCTACGCTACTATGGAGGAAGGCATTCCTGACGACTGGCAAGGACTGGACGCTGGCGAGAAGTCCCGCAAACTTTACGCCGACGCAATTGCCAAGGCCAAGACCATTGTTTGGAACGGTCCACCGGGTGTCTTTGAGTTCGAGAAGTTTGCCGACGGAACCAAGTCCATGCTCGAGGCCTGTGTCAAGAGTGCCCAGGCTGGAAACACCGTCATCATTGGAGGTGGTGACACTGCCACCGTTGCCAAGAAGTTTGGTGGAGCAGACAAGTTGTCTCACGTTTCTACTGGTGGAGGTGCTTCTCTGGAGCTTTTGGAGGGTAAGGAGTTGCCAGGTGTGGTTGCTTTGGGAAACAAAGCATAAACGTGAAATCTATATACTGAGAAAAAAAATAATTAATTTTAATATAAACAATGGATCGAGGGGGAAAGAGAATGCCTTTGAGCGAGATTACCGGCAAGCTGGGTCTCAATAGACGGTCGGACCGTGTGTTGAAACCCAACCAGATAAAAATACGGCCTTCCAAGAGCGCCAATCGCGCGATTAACGTGGCAAGTCTCACCAGATCTTATCTCCATAAGGAGATGCAAACACGCACGAAATCCAACATTGACGAAATCACGCGCCAGATCGGTCTGCGACATCGATCTCCAGACCACGATTTGGCCACTGCTCGCCGCAGTGGCACGTTTTCGGGGATTCTGACCGATCAGCTCAATGATTACCTAACAAATATACACTCTGGAAACGCAGTTTTAGGGTACGATCAGCCGATCTCCAAGCAGCGATTGCCAACCGTCACAATATCGCGCATAAACGAGATTTCGCCGCAGTTGAGGCTTGTGGAGATCGACCACGACAAAGTGGTGGCTTTGGCGTGTTTTAAGCCCATATTCAATGTCAAGCTCAGGGTTGACGACCGCGTGCATCTGGGGTCGGCGTTTTACTGCTTTTGGTTCGAGGGAGCCAAAATCCAATGCTATTATCGTTGGTATAAAATCATGAGACATTAGTTTCCGGCCTTGGCCAGAACCGTGTCCAGCTCGGTCTTGTGCGCAGAGGCATCAAATGATGGCCACAGTTTCAGGTACGGAAGGTAATTATCCACAAAATCCAGACACTGGGCTGGCGTGCCATTTATAGAGAGGAACTTAAGTGCTGCCTGGACAGGAACAAAGTCCTCGCGTTGGAGTGCTGCTTCGAGCACCTTTTTCATATAAACCCAGTTTCCGCGATTGGCAAAGATTGTGAGGAACAGCAGGTCCATTTTCGTGACAAACGCAGCATCCTTGCGACTTTGGTACAGCTTGTGGCACAGGTTGTACAGCTTGTGGATCATCGGGGAATATCTGAACTGGACATCCGAGTCCTGTGTCGTGGATGCAAGCGTGATAAAGCCATCGGCATCGATCTGTGATCCGGCAACTACCATCACGGGCAACAGCTCCTGTACGTCTTTTTCTGTCAGCACAGGACTGAAGGTCTCTAGAATGGCGAAGATACGAGCGTACCGTTTATTGAACACGGCCGTATCTGTCTCCAGTCCTTCGTGGAACTCGGCAGACTGCAGCACGACCTCGACCAGCTTGGAGATTTCTTTGGCAGTCACGAGTCGGCCGCTGGCCTGTTTAGCCTTGAGATGGTTCTCCAGGCGGTCCAGTGGACAACTGGCAGGGTCTGCGAGATGCTGTTCTTTCAGCTGCTGGAAACGGTCCTCTGTCTCTGTGCTGGAACGTCTAGAAAATTGGGACAGTTGCGTAAGCACCTGAATAGCATTCATCGGTCTTCGCATGGTGTGAATGAACCTGAAGCCCGAGAAAATACTATCATCTTCCGCTGGCTGGGCCCTGTTTTCGTACTTTTCCTTATCCTTGGCCCACAGAGCCTCGAGGTTCATGGCGGCACGCCTCTCGGGCGTCATGAAATGCACAAAGATGTTGTCCCTTTTGCAGTCCACCATCACCCAGGTGTTGGGTTCTGCGCCATAATTGTTCATCGCATAGCTCGGGCCCTTTTTGCCTCTTTTGAGCAGTCTGCGCCGGAACTTGGCCAATTGACCGGAAGTCAGCAGCCCCTCGTGCGTCGACAGGCTCTTGAGCTGGTGTTTGACGTAAAAATTGAGTTCGAAGGTGGCCTTCTGCAGATGCTTGGAGCTCTTACCCGTGGCTATGATCATGAAGTCGGCCACCTCCTGGGCGCCTTCGTTGGAGGTCTGCTCGCTGTCTGTGCCACGCAGATCGAACACCTCGATGTCGGTCATTCCAAGCTTCTGTGCGACGAACTCCAGCAGCGGCTGCAGGGTGTCTGGCGAGTTGGCAGGAAGCTCGGGGAGGGGGGTCTGGTTGAGCACGGCGGGTTTCTGTGGCGTCTGGCGCAGATACCACGGCGCGTCTGACGAGTTCAGGCGCACGCCGAAGCGGACGTGCGGACGGCATAGCGTCGGCAGGACCCTTCTAGCACAGAGCAGTAGCATAGTTGTAATTGATTTTTATATTTTTCACCGTTTGCGCTATAGCTTGGTGTCGTGCACGACCTTTATATCTGAAAAAAATAAAGCAGTACGATAGTGACAAGACAAAAATATTCATCTTGCGCAGTGTCTCGCACGGGCCACCTCTTTAATACAAGTTTGGAACACCTCGAGAAACCACAGATTGTCTTCCATTTGCATGGAAAAAGAGCCGGCCACCGCGGACGATCATCAGAACAAGTTATACACTCCTATGTCAAACCAAGACCCTGTTGTGGATAAAGTGGCAGATATGGATCCCGGGTCAGGATCCGGGCCCGGTACCAACTCGAGCGGCCAGTTTGCATACGAGTACCCCAACTGGCGCGACAACGGCGAGTTCAACTTCTACACAGACAACAATCTCCAACTTGACATGGGCACACAGCAGCCCTTTGTACATACCTCACAGTCAAACATGATGTCTCCGGCCAACGTGGGGTCGGTTATCACGCCAGCGTCGCCGGCCGAGTACGTGATGCATCTCCAGCAGTACCAAAATATGAGGCTGGAACAGGGGATGAAGACAGAAAACGGGAATAATGCCTCAACGGCTGGCGCGAGCGCGGGCTCTGTGGCTCCAAGCGGGCCACCGGGCTCTGCGAACGGGTCAGGCCAGTTTGTGCCTTTTATACCACCGTTCCTGAATCCGCAGGCTCTGATGGGCCAGTACTCGGGCGCCGTGCCAGGGCCCTATCCTATGCAGCCAATGCCAATCCCGTATCCTGTTCCTGCGAAAAGCGAGCCACCTCAGCC
Source organism: Ogataea polymorpha (assembly GCF_001664045.1). Taxonomy (NCBI): domain Eukaryota; kingdom Fungi; phylum Ascomycota; class Pichiomycetes; order Pichiales; family Pichiaceae; genus Ogataea; species Ogataea polymorpha. Next base: position 449,809 of record NW_017264703.1, on the reverse strand, counting down.
ACGCACCAAGGTCAAGCCGTGCGATCACTGTCGGCGGCGCAAAATCAAGTGTGTGATGGTGCCGGACTCCAACACGTGCAAGATGTGCCAGAATAAGGGGATGAAGTGCACGTTCATAGATTCCAGCACGGGCGGCACAAAACGATCGTTTTCGAGCCCGGAAAACGACGCCAAACGCCACAAGTTTGAGGACCCGTCCATCGTGCCGCCCCCAAACGTGCCACTGCGCGAAACCCTGCCGATCAAGGACTATGCCACCATGCAGGGCCACTCGCTGCTGAAAAAAACGCTCAGCCTGCAGTACCCGCGCTCGAGCTTCTACGTGGGGCCCACTTCGATCTACGATAGACTCTTTCTTGAGAACGTTGTTCTGGACAAAATCGACCAGTTCCAGCTCAACAAGGCCTACTCGATCCGCAAAGTCGCCAATGACGTCCAGTTTACGCTGCGCGACGACTTCACCGAAGACTTGTACGAGAAATCCGAGTGGGACGTTGACAGCGTCGAACGGTACGTTGCGCCGCACGGCCAGAAACTCATCGACCTCTATTTTCGCACTGTTCACCCCTCGTTTCCAATATTGCACAAGAAAGTCGTTCTGGAGAAATACTCACGCACGCATCGCGAGTTTGGAGCTCCGTTGCTTGCTGCCCTCTACTGTCTGGCCATCCAATGGTGGGACTACGACCCTCACCTGTCGCAGTTCCCTAAACCCAACGTGGTGTCGCTGCACAAGTTTGCGCTCAAGACATTTTCGGACGTGATCCAACGGCCCAAGCTGAGCGCCGTTCAGGCCGGCCTGTTGCTGCTTCAGTGCCGCTCGAGCGGGTCACAGGACAATAACTGGCTGCTGTGTTCACAGGTGGTGGCTTTGGCAGAGGAATTGGGACTCGGACTGGACTGTGCCAACTGGAGACTCCCGCGCTGGGAACGTGGGCTGCGCAAGCGGCTGGCATGGGCCGTGTACATCCAGGATAAGTGGTCGTCGCTTGTGGAGTCGCGGCCGAGCCACATTATCGAGGGTAAAAACTGGCAGGTCCAAATGGTGGCCAGCGAGGATTTTCCGGACAAAGGTGACGCCGACCAACAAAAGGACGGATCTGCAGACTACGAGAACGGGGAAGCTTTGTTCCGGCAACTGATCACGCTGAGCCAGATTTTGAGCGAGATTCTGGATACCTTTTACACCATGCACAGCATAGAGACGGTGACGACGATCGACGAGGTGCTCAAGCTGGCCAAACCGCTGCAGCTGAAACTCAGAAACTGGTACCACTCGCTGCCGGAAACGCTGCAGATGAACACGCTCAAGCCGCGGAAATTCAACTCGAACGGCTACTTGCAACTGGCGTACTTTGCGACGGAAATTACCCTGCACCGTCGTATCATTTCCGCTCTCCACGCCCAGAAAAACGAATGTCAGCCAGAGCTGGTCCGTGTTTGTCGCTCAGCGGCACAAGCGCGTCTGACAGCGTCGATCGAATTCACCCGCAACCTGAAGCCCGAACACATCCAGTCGTTCTGGCAGTCGGCAGCAGTTAACAACTTCGCCCTGATTGGAATTTTTGCCACCATTCTGTACGTCACCAGCGACTCCACAGAGGAAGCTAACGGCTTCAAACAGCAGCTTTTCGACTACCGCTGGATTCTCAAGATCAACAGCAAGAGCTTCGATATAGTGGGCGAAGCGCTCTCGAAGATCGACGGATTGATCAAAAATATACCTGGCCTGATGGGCGACTATAAAGACCCATCCACAGCAGTCCCTGTGGAGACAGAGGTGGACGGCGAGTCGCGGTCGGACACGTCCCAAAGTGAACGGAGCGACAGAGCCGCCGAGCAGAGCGAAAAATAGCGTGCAAAGCCATATAACGTTCCCATGTACATTAGTATCCGGCTAAATAAGTACCATAGATTATTTAGTAGCTTCATAAGAAACTCTTCACCTCCACCTCCTCCTTTCTCTCCTGAGCAGGCTTCTTGGTTCCGCGAATTCCCGTGAACTCGCTCTTCGGAAGCCCAAAATACTCAAACCGCTCGTTCAGAACAGCCAACTCGCTCTCCACGTCCTCAACGCGCATATTTCCTTTCTTGAGCTCCTTGATGATGTGCTCGAACTTCTTGAACCGCTGCTGATAGTTGTCGTTCATCTCCTCAATATAGTTCTTTTCTCTCATTATATTTAGCACCGACGATCCCGCCAAAGTGATTAGAAACATCTGCCAGACGGTCATTCGCAGCGAACGTCTCGTCAGGGCCTTCTTGAGCTCGATCTCCTCCTTCGACTCGCCCTGTTTCTCGTTGGGGTCTGGCTGGTGGCCCATCTGCTGGAAGTACGCGGCGGACGGCCGCTGGATCGGCGACGTGCTGTAGCGGCGAAGAGCGGGTAAACAGGCGCGGATCATGGTGAATAAATTTAATTCACTCTTCACAGTTATACACTTTTTAATATCTTTTTTTTGCGCAATCGATTACGTAAGCGCGCGCCGGTTATTGCTCCTCGTCAAGGAAGTCGTCGATCTCACGCGCGTCGTCGTCGTTGGCGTTCACGTCGAACAGCGACTCGTCCTCGTCGTCGATAATGCGGTCGTTGAACGACGCAAACTGTTCGTAGTTGTCGAGGCCGCCCCGTCTGAAGCGCGAAAAAACGCCGTTTTTCAGGAAACTCGAGAGCCGGTGTTGTAATGCCACCACCGCGCTCACAAACACAAAACCGCCCCTCACGACCTTGTTCACGGCGCGGTCCACAGGCGTCTCCTCTATCAGGTGCAGTTCTTCGTCCTCGTCAAGACGGATCTCTCCAAACCTCGAAAAACCTCCATTACGACGGATTCCTCTGTCGTAAACAAAGATGGCAGCCCCAACAAACGCGGCAATCGGTGCGAAAATCACCCAGAAAAGGCCCGCGCCGTGCAATCCCGCGCCGTATTTGTCCTTGTACTGCTCTTTCTTGCCCGGACATGGATGAGAAATCCATTTGTCCAGCTCTAGTCCCTGCTCGCAGGTGCTCATTGGAATTTTTCGGTATCCGGTCGGCTCCCAGTACTCGACCTGGTTCTCGTCCAGCTGGCAATATTCTGTTGGGTCTGCTGGCTTCAGACCCTTGATCAGCTGGCACGTGCCGTCGGCGGCCAGCACAAAATTGTAGTCGCACTCAAAGTCGTGACGCGTGCATTTGCAGTTCTTGGTCTTCTTGTACAGCTTGTTCAGCGGCGCAGCACCGACAAAACAGTCCGATTGTGACGCCTTGCGCCTTGGATACCTGGCCTCGTGGCCAAACAGACAGTTGTCCGACTGGTGCGGGTGTTTAGGCGACCAGTACTCGTAGTCCGAAAAATCGGTCAGCTCGTTCTGGTCGTTCACCGTTAGCTCGCATTGTCGCTTCTGGAGGGCGGCAAAGTTCAGACTGTATATCTCGTCGCGGCCTCTGTCGTCCTTGGCCAGCAGGATGAACTTGCGGGCCGTGTCGGAGGGAACCGTCGCAATGTCCCAGACGTTCCTTGGAGACTCTGCAAACTCGTAATCCTGCCAAGTCTCGCCTTCGTCAAGAGAGTACGACACGGTGTTTGTGAGTCCCTGCTTCACCAGCACAAGAATCGTGCCCTGGTCGCCAAACTCCCACATGTAATTGCCCTTCTTGACTTCTTTCCATGTTGCTCCCGCGTCGTTCGAGAAGAAAGTTGCCGTTTCCGGTGAACTGTACGGCAGCAGTGCCGTGCCGACATTTCCAACTCCAAAAAGCAGCCCCACGGCCGAGGCCGACGAATACGTGTCTCTCGCAGGGTCGTTTCTTTCGGTAAACGAGTGCAGATTCAGCGTGCACTCCTTCTTGCCGCTGCACTTGTACTTTTTGCCGTCAGAATCCACAGGCGGAGGAACCAGATAGTCCCACTCGGCGCCGTCATTGTAGGTGATCATGGTCTTGAGAGTCTTCTCGTCGCCATTGCGCACCACGTCATCGTAGTTGGCCACAACGTTGACCGTGGCTATTCCCTCCAAACTCTGCACGCTCTCAAAGTCCACAAATGCAAACCCGTTGCGGTTCACATGGGACAGTGACTGCACATACTGCGTGCCGTTGTAATTCGATTTCAATAGCGCACCAAACTCGTGCCGCGAGGCCGAGTGCGTGGTCACGTGCAGGAAAATCTGGTCGGAGTTCACGTCCAAAATCGTGTACGCTGTCTGTCTGGTGACCATGATGTCTTTGGGGAACATTGCCTCGGCAAAAGTCTTGCCGTCGGCAGAAACAAACGCAGTTAGCGAGTTGTCGTCGTCCAGCCGTGCAACCACCATGAATTTGCCTGTCTGCGCAAACCCAATGATTCTGTCAAAGAGCGTTTTGCTCTCCTTTTGGAAGTAGTCTGTGCTGGAGATTAACCGCAAAGCCTGGCGGTCGTCGGTGAACTGGTCGCATACAATCAGTGTCTCGTTCACAGCGTACTCCTTGTCATTGAACAGCGAGCCGGCATAGTTGCACGTGTTGGCGTTGGCCACCAGACGCTCGAACGATTCGCCGTAGTTTTGGGTGTGATACGTCTCCACCACACAGTTGCTGGAAAACAGATTCCCACAACTCCGTTCGGCACGCACAATAAACTCCGAGGCATTGTGCTTATTGAAGGTCAGCGAGAGCTTCTCGAAATCGTGGCCCCTGACCGGCAGAGTGCGCTCGTAGACAGAGACTCCTCTGTCAGGCGAGAAAAAGAGCGCATCGGCGTCGGTCAGAATGTAGACGTGGTCTGCTTTGTAAGGGTTGCTGTAAACGCCCGTGACAATGTGCTGGCCGCTCAGGAACTTGCCAAACGAAGAGCCTCCGTCAAACGAGATGTATAGAACCTTGTTTTCGGTGAGCACAAAAAGTGTCTCGTCCGGAAGACCGTCTGAGTCGTAGGTGAGATAGAAATACTCGGCGATTCTTTCGCCCAGCGGAATGTGCGTGACTTTCACAGGAGCGGTCATGTTCTGCAAATCCTTCTCGCAGTCAAAACTGAAGTCGTCTTTTTCTATTTTGTAGCCGCCTTTTGGATCACACGTGTCGCCCGGTATCATCTGTCTCGTTGTAATTTTGATCGCACCCTTCTGGTTTGCGCACTGATTCGCGGCTAACACCTCCAGAACTGGCTCACAGACATCGTTCTCGCCTTTGATGAAGCCGAACGTGCACTCAGTATCGTCAATCGTGCACTTGCAAGGCTCTTCGATAACTTTGAGGTCCTCGTACGGATGGTTCACAAAACAGTCCGCGTTTTGCTTCCGTCTTCTGAACTTTTCCGTGTGTCCCAGAACACAGACTGGAGAGTCGCTGTCCGGAAGCATTCTGGCGTACCAGTCCTCAAAATCGTCTTCAGAACAAGTTCTTTCAAACGCTCCAGTGAAGTCTATGGCATACAGAAAAATCTTGGAAAGCGAGGAATCCTCTCCCGTAACAAGAACATGCTGCGTGCTGCCGTCCAGAGACGTGAAAACATCGAGCGGCAGTATATGATCGCCAAAGTCCGCCTCTTGCCAGGAGTTTCCTTGGTCAAGAGAGTACAGGAACGTGTTTGGAAGAGTACTTGGGTCCAGCCGCGAGTCGAACAGATGCGACACGTCGATCCGGATGGCAACAATGATGTTTCCGAGGTCGGCAAAAGTGAACACTGCAGACCCCTCGACGACTTTCTTCCACGTTACACCGTTGTCTCTGGAAATGTACGTATTGAGATCATTGAGGTCAGATGTCAGGTGCTTACCGATGTTTCCTATTCCAACGAGGATCCCTGGAGTGGGGCCAGTAGCAAAGTTGCCGTTTGTGTTTCTGATCGTGGTCCACATCAAGTTGAGCGAGCACTCGGAATCCCCGCCGCAGTCATCGTCATCGATGGTTCTGAGATAGTGCCATGTCTTTCCGTCGTCAATCGAGATCTTGGACTTCGCCAGCGGCGGCGCGTTATCCTCGTCCGCGTTTTCGTGGCTCAGCAGTAAAATAACACCCTCCACTTCCTGCACCATCGTGATGTCCGACAATCCTAGCCCGTTTGTCAGGACATTCTCGTGGATCTTGTCAAAGAACAGCCCAGACGAGTCCGATTTGTACAAATCTGCATCCAGTGCAGCATTTTTTGGCTGACGCTGGCTCTGAATGGCAATGTAGAGCGACTGCGGCGTGGAGGGCAATATTCTGAACATCCACGACTTGAGCTGGTCCTCAAAATAAGCCCGTCTGAACGTTTCTCCGTCCTTGGAAATAAACAGCATGATTTCGGCATCAGGAGTGTACTTGTCAACAGAAACAGTGGCAATAATGAATGACTGGACCACCCGGATCGACACGAGGTTCATCCTGTCGAACTCTACAGACGGAGACGACACGGTCTTGAAGAAATCGTTTGTGGTCAGAAGCCCGCCTTTTTTCTCGATACCCGAATGGACCCCGTCCACTTTGGAACATAAAATCTTCTCGTCCGGTCCTGCCGTAAACGCTTTGTTGCTCTTGGCGAAAATACAGTGGTCCAAACCGTCGTAATCGACTTTTTTAGGAGGCGTTTTCAGCCCATCGTTGCTGAAAAACCAGGTTTTTTTGCACTCAAACACAAATTGCTCGTTCGCCGCACAGTCCATGAAACTGAAAAGGACATAGTCGTGGTTGGCATAGTTGACCTCAACATGACCCAAGCTGAATTGGCTGGCACTGTGATCGACCTCAAAAGGAGTCCAGGTTTTCCCGCGATCGCGGGTGTAGAACTGGGTTCTGGACGTGGAAAGAGCAAATCCCAGCTCTTTGGCATAGTCCACCGTGTGAACACTCGTAAAGTTGACCTCTTGCCCAGCAGAATTTTTGAGATCCACCTTTTTCCAGTTTTTGGCATTGTCTTCCGATATGTACAGGTTGTTGTCCTCTATAATAAGCACCACAGACGAATCGTCAAAGTACGTAAGGTCGTGGCCTGTGCTGAACTCTTTTCTCGACACTGCAGGCTTCCAGTCCGCAGCCCCTACAAGAGTCACAAGAGCCAGGACGGGAAACAACAACGTTGACCACTTCATTCTAAAATATGGCAATGGTCTTCCCAAGCAGGTGTGAGCGTAATTGGATGGCGTAGACCCAGAATGAAAGTGCTCTCAATAAGTGCTTAAATTTAGAACTTTGCCTTTAAATAGTTTTTCTGTGCTCATAACCACCAGCCATAATTGGCTACTCCTTGCACCAGGAGAATCGATCAGGGCCCGCAATGGCCATGAGGGTAGGCCCTGTGGCAAGAATGTTGAAGATTGCTGTTGATTGGTCGACGTCTAATAGCGAGAGGTCCGGCGCATTGGCTGTCAGGGCAGAGGAAAGAAGTTGGGTCTCGTCAGCGGGCACTCTAATATAGACGCGCTCATTCTCTAATTTAAGGATGTCGTAGTGCACTGCGGTACCCATGATACCGTGTAGTCTTGAAAGAGACTTATAGATAAGAGATTTCCACGTGATGGCATCCAGAGCAGGAAATGTTTCAACAGAGGGCACGAAACGGCTGCTGTTAGGGATCAAAGAAGGGGACTTACAGTTCTATGAGCAGGTAATTCCATTCGGAGGTGAATGAGATTTGTTTTGACATAAGGTGAGGTGTGCCGGCTCTTCAGCAGTGAGCAGCAGCGTGTATGCTTCTTGTGGATTTTGATTAAATTATTTATTTTTTATTTTTTTTTATTTTTTTTGAATAATTAATTCTATGTCTTTGTTTGACGACCTATTTGCCTCGGAGGAAGAGCCTCCAAAACCAAAAACTACAATCGAATACACCCAGAAAAATGGAGAGGTCATCCTAGTGACACTGGTGGGATCGTCACCGCTGTATGGCCATATTCTCACCAATGCATGTAAATCGCTAGCCAGACAATTGGAGAATAATCCTCAACTGGTGGCTGGACGCACGGTGCTCGAGTTTGGAGCAGGCGGAGCGCTGCCGTCTCTGCTGAGCGCCAAGCTGGGTGCAAAGAAAGTTCTCGCTACCGACTATCCAGACCCAGACCTCGTATCAAACATACAGCATAACATCGAACAGAATAAATTACCTAATTGCACTGCCAAGGGCTACATCTGGGGCAACGACGTCGAAGAATTGATGCAGGAACTGCCTCAAGGCCATAAAACGTTCGACGTGCTTTTGTTGAGTGACGTGATCTTTAACCACACCGAACAAAGAAAGCTGCTCCAGAGCTGCAAGTTGCTGGTGACACCTCGGACGGGACGTGTGTTCGTCCCATTCTCGCCCCACAGACCAAAACTACTTGCCGCGGACCTCAATTTCTTCGAGCTTGCTCAAGAGTACGGGTTCGAGGTGCACGACGAAGGAATTGAGATGTGGTCTCCGCTGTTCAAGGACGACCAGGACAAGGCTACAGCCGAGTTGCGCAGCCGCGTGTACAAGTACTCGATGACGCTGGTGCGAGGTGTTGACGACAGTTAGGGCCTTTTTTTTTTTCTCGAACTGATTTGCGCAAAAAATTCTCGCCAGATCACATCTGGCACATGCACACGACCTTTGTGGGGCTGGGCTTAATGAGTTTTTCCGGTACGAAAAAGGAAATGTTTCGAAAGCCATTCGAGTTATAAAAGCTGGAGCGCGGCCCATACCTAGCCCATCCAATCCCACTTCAGTCACTCCTTTACACTTTAGTCGTTATGATCTCTACACTCGTTTTAAAACAGGTGGTTTTGGCGCTGTTCCTGTTTTCCACAGCCCAGGCTTTTGATGCTACCTCCAAAACCAATGTGGCACTGTATTGGGGCCAGAACTCTGCCGGCACTCAGGAAAGGCTTTCCACTTATTGTGAGAGTGATGCTGCTGACCTTTTCCTGCTCTCGTTCATGACCACGTTCTCTGACGCAGACACTCTTCCGACCTTGAATTTTGCCAATGCCTGCAGCAGCCAATTTTCTGACGGACTTCTGCAATGCGATACCATTGCCGAGGACATCAAGACCTGTCAAAGTCTTGGCAAAAAGGTGTTACTTTCGCTCGGAGGAGCCAGCGGTAGCTACGGCTTCAGCTCCGATTCTGTTGCCGAGGAGTTTGCCGGCACTCTTTGGAACATGTTTGGAGGAGGAGACGCTGACGAGCGTCCATTTGGCGACGCAGTTATAGATGGTTTTGACTTTGATATTGAAAACAATGACTCCACCGGTTACGCTGCTCTCGCAACAAAACTGAGAGAATACTATAGGCAGGACTCTTCCAAAGACTACTACATATCTGCTGCTCCTCAATGTGTCTACCCTGATGCCTCCACGGGTGATATGCTTGCCAATGCCGACGTTGACTTTGCTTTTATCCAATTCTACAACAACTATTGCAACGTCGACAAGCAGTTCAACTGGGACACCTGGGCCAACTTCGCTGCCAACACGTCTCCTAACAAGAACATCAAGTTGTACCTGGGACTGCCTGCCTCCAGCACGGCCGCTTCTACCGGTTATGTGGACGTTGACACGGTGAAAAGTGCGCTCGAGAGCATTGATAACACAAACCTCGGAGGAATTATGCTTTGGGACGCCTCGCAGGCTTTCAGCAACGAGGTTGACGGTGGAAACTACGCCGAGGCAATGAAGAGCGTGTTGACTGACAGCCAGGGTGCCAGCTCTACTTCCTCCGCCACCTCCGTGAGTTCTAGCACCTCGGAGAGCTTTTCCAGCACGTCAGAAAGCGCTTCGTCTGCGTCGTCCGTCACCTCCACTTCTGCTGAAAAGAAAACTTCCACCCTTAGCTCTTCGAGTATCTTCAGCTCCACAAGTGCTTCCAGCTCTTCAAGCATCTCCAGCACTTTGGGTATTCCAACCTCTACAAGTGTTTCCAGCTCCTCCAATTCCGTGTCGACCAATACGCCGGCCACTTCCGAGGCAAGTTCTGCCTCTCAGAGCTCCGTTTCTTCGAGCTTTGCTCCTTCTTCCTCCGAAAATGGGGAGAGCTCGTCCTTTGTCACCGCCACCCCCACTGGAACACCGCAACCCACCCCACCTTCAACCACACTCCTGACCAGAACTACAGGCAGCACGAGCTCTTCTTCTACCACTTCCACCCCAAGTGCAGCATACACTGACTGTTCGTCGCTAAGCGGATTGGAAAAGGCCAAGTGTCTAAATACCAACTTTGCCAGCGGCCTGTTCAACGGATCACCTGACTCGTGCTCCACCGAGGGAGAAATTGCCTGCTCGTCAGACGGCTCGTTCGCAATTTGCAACTTTGGCAAGTGGGTCAAGATGAAGTGTGCTGCAGGCACCACCTGCTACGCATACGTTCAGAATTCGGACGTTGACGTGGGATGCAACTACGAGGCTCAGAAAAACTCGTTCACGAAACGAGACGGCTTCATGGACATTTTTAAAAGAAGCTCAAGCCACAGTCATCATGCACACCGGGCATAATGTGATGTATCACAGTCGAATATATATAAATAGGACAAAATACAGGATTTTGCGTTATGACTTCTATAACCGTCAAACCCAGGCCCGTGGGGCTGCGGAGGGTCCGTAAACCAAATAGGCCAAAACTGGGGCGCGTCAGGAGAAACAGGAGGAAACAGCCGCGTATCGACACCGATCTACTCTTGCAAGAGCTTGCCCTGCTCTCCAAAAAGCAGGACCCTCCACGTAAGCGACGGTATCCTCAAACGCTGGCCATATCATTTCTGAGCGGGTACTCCCTAGCCGTTGCTGCCAAATTGTACAATCTGATAAGAAAATAATTTGAAAATTACGCAAGTTAGTTCGGGAATATACCGTGTTCGGGATTCGTCCGCTTTGCATCCACTTTACTCACCTCTTTCTTCCTGTTTTTGGAACCATGGAAGACCATCTTGACAAACAGAAGCCTGCAAGGCGCATGTACTCCTTCCTGCTGTGGAACAAGTCCGTGCCCCCGCTGCCGTCTGACGAAGAGCGGTCCCAGTTCCCGTTCAGAAACACCAATTTTTTCAGCAACCTCTTATTTTCGTGGGTCCTCCCGATACTCAGAGTCGGCTACAGAAGAACGCTCGAGCCCCAGGACCTCTTTGCCATCCGCCGCGGGTCGAATCTCGACGTTGATGTGCGTGCCAAGACTTTTCTCACTAAATTCACCGCCCGCAAGCGCAAGGCTGAACAAAAGTATCTCAAGAAAAAAGGCATCCCTGACACCCCAGATGCACGCAGAGCGCTCATCACAGACCCTGACTTTTCGTACTCGTCGCTGTTAGTACTCGGGTCGCTTTTTGAAACCTTTAAGTGGGAGTACACCCTCAGCGTGCTGTATAAAGTATGCGGAGACGTAGCAATGGGCCTCAACCCGCTGCTGCTGCGTGCGATGATCGCCTACGTCCACCAAAAGGCGTCCGGTGCCCCTGTCAACAACAGCGGGTACGGCTACTCGCTCGGGATCTCAGGGCTCGTGCTGTGCACGGGCCTCTGTATGGCGCACTATTTCCACGACTCGGCGTTCGTGGGGTGCGAGGTCAAGGCTCTGCTGACAAAAGTGCTTCTCGACAAGTCGTTCCGACTTGACAGACGCTCGCGCACTCAGTTCACTCCGTCAGCAATCACCTCGCTGCTCGGCACAGACCTGTCCCGGATCGACCTGGCGGCCAGTTTTTTTGCTTACCTAATCACGTTCCCGATCGGCGTGGCCATCACGCTGGTGCTGCTGTCCGTTTACATGGGAGGGCCCGCCATCGGTGGCGTCGGGTTTCTGATTCTGGCCGCATGCGGCATCGTGTACAGTACGCGTCCCCTCATGCGGCTGCGGCGCGGCATCAACGTGCACACCGACGCCCGTGTCAAGGCTGTCAAAGAGGTACTCAACAGCATGAAGATCATAAAGTACTACTCGTGGGAGCCGGCGTATTTGAAGCTGGTGTCGGCAATTAGAAGCAGGGAGATGTCGTACATGTTGCGAATCCAGTTTCTGCGGAACCTTGTCACTGCTATGGCCATTTCTCTGCCGAGTGTGTCGTCGATGATTGGATTTTTGTCTATGTACGGCTACAATGGGGGCAGTTTACGGAACGCTGCTAATGTTTTTTCATCTCTGGCACTGTTTAACATTCTGGTTGGCCACATTGCGCTGATGCCACTGGCTTTGAGCTCCACTGCGGATGCCTACGTTGCGTGCAAGCGGGTGCAGGCGTACCTGCTTTCCGCGGAGGAAGTGCCCGACAAAAATTATATTTGCGTGGAGAAAGCCGCTGAGGCGGTGAGAGTGGTCGATGCGTCCTTCTCGTGGGACGAGTGTCATGTGCCGGATGCGTGTGGCAAGGAGGCAGCCCCGGCGGAAAAGCAAGCGGTGTCGCTGCGGCCTTCTCTGGGTCCGCTCACGTTTTCGCTCGCACACGGCGAATTTGTCGTGGTTACCGGCCCCATTGGCTCAGGCAAGTCGTCGCTGCTGTGCGCGCTGAGCGGGCTGATGCCGCGGTTGACGGGCTCTATTACTGTTGCCGGGCAGCTTCTGCTATGTGCCCAGCCTTGGATCCAGAACGCTACCGTGCGTAACAACATCATATTCGGCTGTGAGCCAAACAAGCAGCTCTACGCGGAAATTGTGCGGAGCTGCGGGCTAGAGAGCGACTTCGAGATGTTGCCTGCTGGTGATCTCACGGAGATCGGTGAGCGCGGCGTGAACCTGTCGGGCGGGCAGAAGGCGCGCATCAACCTTGCGCGCGCTGTGTATTCTGTGCTGAGCAGGAACTTCAACATTTTGCTGCTGGACGACGTGCTGAGTGCGGTGGACGCTAAAGTGGGGCGCCACATCATGGACGAGTGTATTCTCGGGTTGCTCCGCAGCCGCACACGAGTGCTCGCCACGCACCAGCTGTCGCTAATCCAGGCCGCCGACCGAATCATGTTTATGAATCCGGACGGCTCTGTCGACGTAGACACACCGGAGCGGCTGCTGGCAAAGAACGAGCACTTTTCCAAGCTGATGGAGTTCCAGCAGGAGGGCACCAAGCAGGAAAAGCCAGAGTCGCCCGATATTGCGGCTGAGGACGAGGAGGCGGAGGAGCTCAAGCTGGTGCAGAAACAAACGACGCAGCTCGAGTACGAAAGAGACCGGGGCCGTCTGATCGAGCAGGAGCATCGCGAAAAAGATGCCATCCCCATGCACATCGTGCTATCATATTTCCGGTCTGGCTGCGGCCGGCTGGGCATCGCCGGTATGTTCCCGATGATCCTCGCCGGCATGGCGTGCTCTACGTTCTGCATGCTGTTCCAGAACGTGTGGCTATCGTTCTGGTCGACGCAGAAATTCCCCGGCCGCTCCGACGGCTTTTACATCGGGCTGTACGTGATGTTCGCGCTGCTGTACATGGTGAGCACCGCGTGGCAGTTCTGCAGCGTCGTGTACGTGACGAACCACGCGTCTGAGCGTCTCAACATCCGCGCTCTTGAGCGCGTGCTGCGTGCGCCAATGTCCTTCTTCGACACGACGCCGATGGGCCGCATTCTTAATCGGTTCACTAAGGACACCGACGTGCTGGACAACGAGATCTCGGAACAGTTCCGCCTCATCCTTTTCGGCTTCTCCAACATGGTGGGCATCTATATCATGTGCATCATCTACATGCCGTACTTTGCGGTGTGCGTGCCGTTCATCTTCTTGGCGGTGTCGATGCTGTTTTCTTTCTACCAGGCCTCTGCGCGCGAGGTGAAGCGAATTGAGGGGGTGCAACGGTCGATCGTCTATGCCAACTTCGACGAGGTGCTACAGGGCAACGAGACTATCAAGTTGTACAACCTGACGGGCAAGTTTGTGGACAAGAACATCACGCTGATTAATAGAATGAATGAGTCGTACTTCTTGGCCAACTCGTTGCAACGGTGGCTGGCCGTGGCGTTGCACGGGTGTGCGGCCGGTATGAACTTGCTCATCTCGATGCTTTGCGTGGGGCGCGCATTCAAAATCAGCGCCGCCAGCTCGGGACTTATTATTTCGTACCTCGTCAGCGTCAGCATGCAGCTAATCACCACATCGCGGTCGATGGGCCAGTTGGAGCAAAATCTCAGCAGCGTCGAGCGGATCGGCGAGTACGCCATTGACCTGCCGCAGGAAGCCCCTGCAGAAAGCTCGGACCCGGCGAAAAAACCTCCCCCACATTGGCCCGAGCACGGCCAAATCAAGTTCTCCCACGTAAGCCTGCGGTACCGTCCAAACCTGCCGCTCGTGCTCCAGGACCTCAACCTCGAGATTGCAGCAGCAGAGAAAATCGGCATTTGCGGCCGCACAGGCGCGGGAAAGTCCACAATCATGACGGCACTTTACCGGCTGAGTGAGCCCGATGGAACGATTGAGATCGACGGCGTCAATATCCTCGACATCGGCCTGCACGAGCTGCGCTCGCGGCTGTCGATTATCCCGCAGGACCCGGTGCTCTTCCGCGGCACGATCCGCTTGAACCTGGACCCCTTCTCGCAGCTGTCTGACGACCTGCTGTACGACGCGCTTGTGAAATCGGGCTGCATTTTGGCCGAAGAGTTGCCCGAAGTAAAGCAGCAGACAGGACCAGACCTGCACAAGTTCCACCTGAACAGCGTGGTGGACGACAATGGCGCCAACTTCTCGCTCGGCCAACGCCAGATGCTCGCGCTCACGAGGGCCATTGTCCGGGACTGTAAAGTGCTGATTCTAGACGAGGCCACATCCAGCGTCGACTACGAGACCGACGCCCGCGTGCAAGCGACGATTGTCCGTGAGTTTTCGCACTGCACGATTCTGTGCATTGCGCACCGGCTCAAGACGATCATAAACTACGACAAGATCCTTGTCATGGACAAGGGCCGCGTGGCAGAGTTTGGCACACCGATGGAGTTGTACCACGCGCACGGAATATTCCGCTCCATGTGCGACAAGAGCAGGATCGACGGCGCCGAGATCGAGCAGGCGCAGGCTGCCAAACCCGAATAACTGGTCCACATTTCTATGTATAGTCTATAAGTCATATCCGAAGATAGTGCTTGCATCTCTCGTAAACGTAGAAGCTGCACGCGAACATGGGCACTATTTTGAGGAACCCGATCCCGAGCCCCACGTAAAAGCCTTTGAATCCACGCTCCGCATAAATCATCACTATTGTGTGGCCGATGGAGAAGAACTGGCCTCCCAGGTTCGCCACGCCACCAACCTGCATTCGTCTCCGGATCACCTCAAATGGGTAAGCTGCCGCCTGCGCCAGCATTCCAGCGCCACCGCCCGCGAGCAGCTGGGCCCAAATCTTGAGCGGCTTGCGCGTGTCGAACGACGACTCCGACCTGACTTTCGTGGTCTCCAGAGTCGCGTCGTCGTCGATAACCGTATACGGCGCGATATGGGGCAGGCGGAACAGATCATGGATCATGTCGTGCGAGTAAAAGCTGACCCCCGCGTACGGAACCATACCTATGATGGTTGGCACAAATCCTCTATAGAAGTTTGTCATGGCCTGGAAAACGTGCACATTGCGATCCACGATGCGGTGGAGCAAGCGCAAAAGTGGGGGTTTGTTTGCCATGTAACCCCCAGTGGTGAAGCTGTAGCGCGGGTGCTCGTAGTAAATGGTCTTGAGGATGTGCCATATCTTTCCTCGCCCGTGCTGGATCCTGCTGTGGGACGTCTCAAACGCCAATCTCACACGAACAAGGTCTAGCGGGTACGTGAACGCCACGCTGAGCACGCCCGCAAACGATCCCGCCAAAAGCCGTCTTCCAGCCGTCTCATATTCGTCCCGCGGAATGAGAAACGTGCGGATCTGCTCGTAACAAACAAACTTGATTGCTGCGTAGGGGAAAATCCGCAGCAGCGTGGCCGAGTGGCCCTGGTATAGGCCCATAAACCCATCGTTGTGGTAGATTAGCTGGATAGCCTTGAACATGCCCCGGAACGACCCTGCGAGATGGCGATAGTGCGGGTTGTTTGTTTGGAATAGGATCTTCACCCTGTCCAGGGGAGCTATGAGCGTCTTGGCAGAGATTCCTGCCACTCCCCCGGCAATCCCACTTCGTACCACGTACTCGAGCGAGTGCTTGTCTATTTTGTCGGTCATGGCAAGGTTTATGCTTTTTCAGATAATTTTTTTTTATTTTCTTAGACTTTTTTTTTCAGTCACTACAGATCACTCAAACTCCCCAATATTTTACCTTTCTTGTCATTTTTTTCCTTCCTACCGAATATTCCCTATTTATCTAACATCTCCTTCATCAGGTTGGCAAAATCCTCGTCGTTCACCTCGCACAGCCACGAAGTAACAGACATCAACTGGCGCAGTTTGGAGTTTTCCACCTGCTCGAACCGCGAGTCCAGTGCTTCAGCCGCACCCGGCTCGACTCCGCTTTTCTTATCGCTGATTTTGGTGAGATACCACTGGTTTTCCTGGCTGAGCGCGTCGAGATCGCAGTTGTTCACGTTGAGCAGGATCGATTTGTTCACTAGATCGGCCACCTTGCCTCGCACCTTCAGGTCCAGTAGGCTCTTCAGCTTGACCGGAACGCCCTCCATGTCTGGCTGGCGGAGCCGTTTGCCGAAACACAGCAGCGCCATGGTCAACTCCAGCTCCTGCACAAAATCTTTGTTCTGCAGGATTTTCAGTGTCGACAACTTGCTGGAGATAAAGTGCAACACGCGGTCCAGAAACTGCTTTTCGTCCAAGTATTTCTCGGGAGGCCCGGCAAACTGCGTCCGGATGATCTCCACCAGGTTCAAATGCAGCAGCTTGAAGTAGATAAACTGGTTCTTCTCGAACAGACTGGGGAAATTCTTGTTGATGAGCACCACCGCCTCTTCTATCTGTCCGTTCAGAATGTGCAGCTTGATCTCGTTTCTGGACTTGACGGACGAGAGCCCGAAACTGAGCCGTTTATAGAATGCCAGGTCGTGGCCTGGGTCTTCGTCGTAGTGGCCGATCAGCTCTGTGTACGAGTCGTAGATGTTCTTCTGGATCTCGCTTGCAGAAAAAAACGCCTCCACGTCAAAATCGTCGTCCGGGCCCAGTTCGGGCGTCTCAACGGGATACAAAGAGACGTCCTTTTCCAATGCGTCTGAAATGTAGTCAAACCCGAGTTCTTTGGCCAGGTCGCGCGCCGCGTGGATGTACCCCTCGTATATCAGGTAGTTGAGCACCAGATGGTCCACCTTGGACATCTGCTCCAAATCCTGCTGCGTGGCTATCATGTCCTTGATGTCGTCGCCATGGCAAACATTGAATACAGGCAGGTCTTTTTTTATCAGTTTCAAATACGTCTCGTGCCTGCTCATGATAATTATTTGAAATGCAGCTAATTATTTATTTTTCCTATTTGTTTTTTGGCTTCCAGCTGCCAGAAAATAAATGCTCCACAAACGCCAGCCTGTCTGAGCTGCTCTTTGAGCCCATGTGCCCCACGTTCGGACTGAAGCTCGTGATCGGTAACACCATTACGTCCCCCATGATCTTTGGCTTGTCCATGTTGGTCAGCGACCTCCAGTTGATCAGCTGGTCCTCAGAATGCAGTGGCTCGTTGTTCTTGCCAATTTCCGTCTTTTTCAGCTTGTATTTGCCGTGTCTGCGCCAGAACAACGACCCCACGCCGTACCCGTCGCCCAGCTTGCCGTCGCTCGCCACATTGTTCAGATAGTCAAACAGAGTGTCCGTAAATATCCCTGGCCCCGTCCACTGCATGATGTCTGCGCCCGAGTCCTTGCCTTCCACTCTCTTCAAAACGCCCATGTGCTGTTTGCGGAACGTCTCCTCCACGATCCGGATGATCAGCTCGCGCAGCATCGGGTGTCCCGGCTTCGCCTGGACCGTCCACTGGCAGAACTGCAGTCTGCGCGAGAACCACTCGTGCCAGTCCGGCCTGTCCGGGTCGGCCTCAATGCCGATCACCAGCCCCACAGGCGTGGTCCTTGCTTCTGGATCTATCAGCGAAAGATCGGCCTTATTGTCGGCAGCGTGGATCAGGTCGCGGTCAAACGTGGCCCAGTCCTTGATCGGCTTCAAACACACCGTGTCCATGTCCGAGTAGGTGCCTCCGCGCGCGTAGACCACCAAATACCGGAAAAAATCTGCCTTCATGATATTTTTTGGAAGCAGCTGGTACGCTCTGACAACCTCTGGCACGTTCGCGTACAGACTCGCCACAAAGTCCTCAATCACAGAGTCCGGAATCAGGTGGTACACGTAATCTGGATTTTTCTCGACCCACGTTTTTTGAAACCGTCCGTATTGCTTCGGGAAGTCGTCGTCTTCGAGATCGACCTTCCATGTCTGCCAGATCTGGTTCGGCACCGGTTTTTCAGGGTAATAGGGGAAGTAGAAAGTGAGTTTCTCACGTAGGGTGGCCGACTCTGCCGGAAGCCGGTTTAGGTGGCGCAAATGCGCTCCAAAAGTATGTAGATTCGAGCTTAGCTCGGCCTCGATCTTCGCGTCCACTTGGGCCAAATCGCGCGTTCCAGGGCTCCACGTCCAAACGTTCTGGACTACCCAGTACAACAGCACCACAAGAACAGCCACCAGCCGGCGATTCGTCGCAATGTAGAGTCGCGCGCGCTTCAGCACCGGGACATTGGTTATTGACATGAAATTCAAAAAATACACCATTCTTCACCGTTACATAATCTATTTATTTATCGAATTTCCACGTTCCTTCCAATTCGTCGTACTTGCGCTTCGAGTTGGCGTTTCTATCATTTGCTGGAGCAGGAGCCATCATCGAGCTTCCTATCCCGCTCACACGCATTGTTTCTCTCTTGAGACGCCGGATATTACGCTCTCTTTCGATCTCCCGCTTCTCGATCTCCCACGGTGTAAGGGTTTCCACCCGAGGGCTAAAGTCTGCTCCGTACTTCTTGCTGTCGAAACGCATGCCCTGCAGCTCAAGCGACACCACGCCAGGCGAGCCGTTGCCCGTGTCCGGTGCAGGCGGCTGGTATACCTTGTTGAGCAGCGGCAAACTCTCGTTGTTGAACAGGATCTGCTGCGGATTCTCCAGGAACTCCTTCTTAAGCTTGAAAATGGCGTCGTGCAGCGAGATCGCAATGGCATTCTGGAACTCCCGGCGAAGCCCCATATCCGCCACCACGGTGCGCGCAAACTCCTCGGGCGTGATGGCGCTGTTTAAGATATCCCACTCGATCTTGTCTTCGTAGAGCGTGTTGTCGAGGCTGATCGAAATGTCCAGAATCGCATGAAGCTCCTTTTCCTGCGACAGCTGCGGCATCGGCACGGTCGCGACCGCGCGATACGACTCCAGCTGGTCGCGAATCTGGCCTGCGATCGTGGCCTCGCTGTATTTCGGCAGATCCAGCTCCTGACACATAATAGTCGCAAAGAGCTCGGGAGTGATGAGCGACTCGTTCAAGTTCCACATAAACATGTCGTTCACGCGCGTCCCGCTCGTCTCGATGTTCAATTTAATGGGCACCAATTGCTCAGGAACGGAGCAGTTGGCCAGGTTCTCCGCCTCGCTAAACACTGTCTTGTACTTCTCTCTAGGAGCGTCTTTGCCCTGTAAAAACGCCATGCTCATGCCTGGACCACTCATGTTCGACCGCGAAACCAAAGCCCCGTCCTCGTCGTAGTCCTGGTCCTGGTCGTCCTCGAGCTCCATGTCGAAGTCCTCGGCGTAGTTGACACGGGTCGACGCGGCTCTCTTAGAGCCTCTGGCGGGCAGCGAAGCAATGAAGAGCGGGTTCGGCGAGTTTTTCAGCCGCGCAACCAGCGACGTCGACAGTGCCTGGGGATAAATAGGCCTTTCCATGGATTAAAGAAATAAAAATAAAGTAGGAAAATACACTACAAATAATGGCGAATTAGCACAGGTAGAGCTGGATCATAAAAATGGCGTGAAAACAGCAGTAGATGTTTCATCAGGCACTCCACACCCAACTGAGGCCATTCCAACGCGCCACGAACCCAACAACAGGCCTCTGCTACCGTGCTGTGAGCCCCGGTGTTGTGTCCGGGTAACCCGAATTTGTCGTGCACGCGTGCCGAAGTAAATTTTTTTATTTCATCGAAAAAGCTTCCTACCTAATCATCATGTCTTTCTCCGACTTCTCCAAGATCGAGACCGTTGCCGAGCTCAACAAGTTCCTGGCCGACAAGTCCTACATTGAAGGGTAAGTAAATTTCCACTGATGAACTACATTCTTTGGTCCATGTTTATGAGGCGGCCTCAAGACCCGCCGCATGAGTGACAAACAAGATCCGTCTACGGGCGGGCGACTGAGGGAAATCTTACAAATACTAACAACGCAGCACTTCCGCCACCCAAGCCGACGTTGCTGCCTACAAGGCCTTCCAATCTGCTTACCCAAATTTCAGCAGATGGTTCAACCACATTGCCTCGTTCACTGAGGACTTCGACTCCTTGCCAGCAGCCAAGGCTCCTGCTGCAGAGGAGGAGGACGACGACGTCGACCTCTTTGGTTCCGACGACGAGGAAGTCGATGAGGAGGCCGAGAAGCTGAAGCAACAGAGACTCGCCGAGTACGCTGCCAAGAAGGCTGCCAAGGGCCCTAAGCCAGCCTCCAAGTCGATTGTCACCATCGACGTCAAGCCATGGGACGACGAGACCGACCTCGACGCCCTGCTGGCCTCCGTCAAGAGCATCGAGAAGGAAGGTCTGACCTGGGGTGGATTCCAATGGGTTCCTGTTGGATTCGGTATCAAAAAGCTCCAGATCAACTGTGTTGTTGAGGACGAGAAGGTCTCCATCGACGAGCTCCAGGCCCAGATCGAGGAGTTCGACGACTATGTCCAGTCTACTGACATTGCTGCTATGCAAAAACTCTAAGTAGTATTAATAGGTAGAAAATCGTCCCGAAGTACTAGCACGGTAAAAAGTCGATCCCCGACCCCAGCCACTCTTTTGTCTGCAAAATCTCCTCCACCTTGCACCCCGTCTCGTACACCTCGTCGATCAGCTGCATCGCCGTCTTGATCGTACCCATGTTGACGATCTTGTACAGGGTCTGCGCAAACTGCCGCAGCCGGCGCCGCGAGCTCTCTTTTTTGCAGTGCAGCGCAATGTTGAATACCGGCCACACCATCTGCGTCACGATCGGCGACTGCGTGTTGAGCGTTTCGTATGTGTGGATGAATTCCATCGTCAGGCCCTC
Source organism: Ogataea polymorpha (assembly GCF_001664045.1). Taxonomy (NCBI): domain Eukaryota; kingdom Fungi; phylum Ascomycota; class Pichiomycetes; order Pichiales; family Pichiaceae; genus Ogataea; species Ogataea polymorpha. Next base: position 428,744 of record NW_017264703.1, on the reverse strand, counting down.
GATCACGTCCTGCGTGTCCGGGCCCGGGTCGCAAATCTCGAGCAGCTTGATCAGCGCCGAGATCGACCAGCACTGCGCCGACTTCAGCCGCTCCTCGTACGCAAACGAGTCCGCCAGCTCCAGCGGCACGTAGTCGCGGTAGTTTACGAGCCGCTGCTTGAGCTCGCCGTGCACCGCAGCCACCTCGTCGCTCGAGATCGTGCGGCTGTGCATGCGGTGGCGCAGGTGGCAGATTTCAGCAAACACCTGGAAGATCTCGCCAGGACACTCGTTCATGCGCGCCGTGGAGACTGCGTCGTGTCTCGTGCCATACCACTCGGGGCTGCAGAAGGGCACGCGGCAGTCCGGCGACACCAGCGCCGAGATGGTGTCAAACCACGACAGGATGCAGATCAGCGTCTGCGACTGGTCGATGCGGCTCAGCGCAGACTTGAACTGCTGGTCCCGTGCGATCGTGCTGAACAGCTTGAGGAAAATTCGCGACAGAGCAGACCGCCCGCTCTCCAAAATCGCAAACAGCAGGTGCACATACAGCAGCAGCAGGATTACGAAGAAGTTGCCCTGCTTGCGCTCCGTGCTCTCGCTTTTCAGGTTCGTCACGATGCTATCAACGTTCAGCGGAGTGCTCGCGCCGTCCTCGTCGCTCAGCTGCGGCCGCGACGAGTCCTTGTTCCGCACGTACTTGATCAGATACTCCATAGTGTTGTTGATGTGCAGGATGCCCTTCTTGTAGAACTCGTTCTTGCCGTTGTTCACATACAGATGGATTGAGCTCAGAGACATAAAGCACGACTTGGCCAGCTCGATGCTGCCAAACCGCAGCATCAACTCCGGCCACGGAGCTGACGGCTGCGCGTCCAGCAGAAATATCGTCTTGTCGAAGAAATGCTTGAGGATGTAGTTGTCCTCAGACGGGTTGGAGGTCAGCTCGCTGTCCAGCGAGAACGGGTACGCGCCGCTGTCGCTGCCAAACTGCGGCGAGTTGATCTGCTGTAACAGCTGGTCCTGCTGCTGTTCCAGCTGCTGGAGATGGTACTTTTGCTGCTGGTGTGCCTGCTCGGAGCTGAACAGACTCAGGTCGTCGGCCGTCGACAGGAGATAATCCAGCCCGTTGTACACGACGTCGTCGAAAAAGACGTTGGGCGCAAACGGCCATGACTGATTTTCTTGCTTCGGCTGCAGTGCCGACTCCACCGACTGCGCTGTCTCCGGCTCGGAACTTGACGACTTTTTCACTTCTGGCTTTGGTTTGCCATTGTTTATTCGTGGCCGTCCCCGGAACCCGTACTTGGGCTGGCCCTTGGCGTCTGTGCCGATTTTGGTTTTCTGGTTCCGACTATCATCCACGTCGAAAACCAGCCGCAGCCCGTACCCGGCACACTTGCGGCCCGACTTGACGCAATTGAGACAGCTGGGCTTTGTCTCGTCACACTTGCGGCGCCGCTGCTTGCACGTAAAACAGCCCGTTCTCGACCTCGTTATCTTGCCCATAAACGAAAATGGAAAAAAAATACAGGAAAATAGCGGGTGCAGGGTCTAAAAAGCACCGAAGCCAAACCAGACATTTTTATCTACTTTGCAATCACGGGCGCACCTGTGCGGTTGCTGTTCACAAGACTAATTCATCTGGGCTATCAACGGATGCCCAGCACGTACGCAATTACTCCATGTGATTTATTTGCACTTTGATTTATTTGCAATTCATTTTCCACATATTTTAGGTCTTTTTTTTTTTTTCATCTCAACGGCTGTGCTATGACCATCTTCGTAGGCTGCAACAGAGAGCTGCAAATCAGCGACTACAGCCCTGCACACAGGCTTGTTGCGTATGGTGCGAGGAATGCAATCGCCTTGTGGCGGCCTGGCGAGATGCACCGCGGCGTGCTGTCCACGGCAAAGGCCCATACGGCGCACGTCGTCGCTGTCAAATGGGTGCCAGAATCGCCATTTCTGGTGTCTGCAGCCGAGGATCACAGCGTCAAGGTTTGGAGGCTGAGCAGCGAGACTACAGCGCTCGACGTGGTGCACGATTTGCCGGCCCACAACGCCAGTGTCACTGCTCTTACCGTGACCAAGGAATATCTTGTCACCGGCGGTGCGGACGGAAAGATCAAGGTCTGGACATTTGCAGACGGGCCTTCTGTGCGGCTGGTGGCTGAACAGAGTGTGACGTCTGGATTTTTCCCGCTCTCGCTCGCGCTCGTTGCCGTGGAGCCAGGAAAGCACGTTCTTTTCGCCGGAGGGTCTAAGCCGCAGTTCCATGTGTTTTCTCTTGCTGCAAATGGCCCGTTGCAACACTGTGCCACACTTTCCGGCCATGAGGACTGGATCAAGACCATCGCCGTCAAAAAGCAGGGTCCCGGCGAATTTCTTGTTGCTTCTGGCTCTCAGGACAGATACATCCGGCTGTGGAAGCTGTGTTTGAACGACGCCATCTCCAAGGTCGACACTTCGAACCAGCTCGGACTGCTGATGAACAAGCAGCATTTTTTTGACATTGACGACACAACGAGTTGCGCCATCAACTTTGAGGCCATCATCATGGGCCACGACGACTGGATTTCGAGCCTTGTCTGGCATCCGTCGGAAACTGTGCTACTGTCCTCGTCTGCCGATACGTCGATCATGATCTGGGAGCCCGACGAAAGCAGCGGTGTCTGGGTGTCATCGATGCGTCTCGGAGAGATGAGCATCAAGGGTGCGTCCACGGCAACGGGGGCATCTGGAGGCTTTTGGAGCGCGCTCTGGCTATTTGAAAATGAGACGGAAATTATTCTTGCAAACGGCAAAACCGGCTCTTTCAGATGCTGGGCCCGAAAAGAAGGCTCAGATGACCAATACGAGCAGCAGCCGTGTTTGACAGGCCCGATGAAAGAGGTCACAGACGTGTGTTGGTCTCCTTCTGGGGAATATCTTCTTACTACGTCGCTCGACCAAACCACGCGACTCTACGCCAAATGGTCAGAAACCGGCACCTGGCATGAGTTTGCAAGACCGCAGATCCATGGCTACGACATGATTTGCGTCAAACCGATATCAAACTCCCGGTTCGTCTCTGGCGGCGACGAAAAAATCATGAGGTCGTTCGATGAGCCTAAAGCCGTCGCAGACATGCTTCAAAGACTCTGTGGCATCACTTCAGATGACGTCGACGCCATGCCGCCCAGCGCGTCACTGCCGGTGCTTGGTCTGTCCAATAAAGCAGAAACAGAGACAAAAAATGAGGAGCCAACCTCCGACGACGAAACGGCAGATAACGGAGCCCAGACAGCCAACTTGTCAGCCAAACTGCTACTGCAGTTGGAAACACCGCCTCTGGAAGACATTCTCCAACGGCACACGCTGTGGCCGGAGATCGAGAAGCTATACGGCCACGGTTTCGAGATCACCACTTTGGACGTGTCTCCGGACGGAAAACTGATAGCGTCGGCGTGCCGATCGAACGTGCCGTCCCACGCAGTTATCAGACTGTTCAGAGTAGACTCTTGGCTCCAGATAACGCCGCCGTTGGCCGGCCACGATCTCACCATCACCAGACTCCGTTTCTCGCCAGATGGTGGCTACCTGGTGAGCGTGTCACGTGACAGAAAATTCACCCTGTGGAGACGAAGCGGCGAGTTTGGGTACGAACTGGTGGAAAAGCGCGAGAAGGCGCATTCCCGGATCATCTGGGACGTGTGCTGGCTGCCGTTTGAGGGCGAGGCGGCTTACTTTGCCACAGGATCGCGAGATAAATCGGTCAGGCTGTGGCGAGTGACGCCCTCTGGAGAGGTCGAGATGATGGGTAGCGTGAAACTCGCGGCAGCCGTGACGGCGTTGGACTGCTACAGCCGCATAATTGATGGGTCGGCTCTGGTGGCCGTGGGGCTCGAAAAGGGCCAGATCTCGACGTACACGGTGGATATGCAAGGTAATTTCGAACTGGTGCAACAGCTGGAGGAAAAACACGTACCGGACGACAAGGTCGCGCGGCTGAACTGGTGTCCAAAGCCCGAGAATTCGGACAAGCTGCTGCTGGCGGCGGGAAGCGGCGACTGCTCTGTGCGGATTTACACTGTTGCGACGCGTCGATCGACGGCAGGCATCTAAGACGTATTCATCCGACTACTATTGGCTACATATGTCTAAGCAACCTTCAGAGCACCTCTATTATAATTTATTACATCGATCATATGAATTATTTACAAGCTTCGACCAAGTAGGTGACCAGGTCATTTCTGTCCTTTGCCTTCTTCAAACCACCAAATGCCATCTTGGTTCCAGGGATGTACTTCTTTGGGTTTTCCAGGTAGTCGGACATGGTCTGTTCGTTCCATTCGACACCCTTTCTTTTGTTGGCGTCGGTGTATGAGTAACCTTCGGCTTGTCCAGATTTTCTGCCGAAGACACCGTGAAGATTTGGACCAACCTTGTGTGGTCCACCCTCCTCAACAGTGTGACACTGCAAACATCTGGTCTTGAACAGAGTGGCACCCTTCTTAGCAGAACCTTTTTCGTATGGAGCTGGCATTTTCAATATATGTTATAAATAATGGATGGGTGGAAAAATTGGGAATTACTTATTTATATATGCTTGTATGCTGGTCCCGTTCGGGAGTATTTGAGTTACAATGTTTTTTTTTTCTCACCCTTGACAATTTGCACGGATATCATTGGTGGATTATATTTTCGTGCCCCTAGAGGGCTGACTGCTTGATTCAAGACTTCTTGGGGCCGTGTAGCCATGTCCGTATGCCCTGCTGTCCACTGAGCGCAAGTTCGAATCTGCTGACACTGACTTCTACCGGTTACTGATCCCTGCTCTTCCGCGGTGGTGTAAGGCTGTGCACCCCCAGTTTATTCCTCGGCTCCCTGGATTCTACGAGCTTCCAGGTAATTTTTTTCTTTTTTTCCAAAAGCGATCTCAAACGGCGAGAAAATTTCAATGACAACTTTTGGGTGTCGCGGTGCACGGGTGTCGGGAATTGCGCTGATGGCAAAAAGAAAGGCCAGTGTACCAAAATAAAAAGTGGAAAAATAGTCACATTTGTAATTTTACCATGTTGTTTGCGAAACCCAGGGTATGGATCCGGCCACTTCTGCCGCGTCCTTTTACGCCTTTCGCACTGAAACGTTCAGCTGTTAGATTTTCCTCCAACTCCGTCGCGTCTCTCGCGTCCCAGGAACAGATAGCCAATCGTGAACTTTCCAATCCGGCAGTGCAAGCATCTTTCTACAAAGCGCTGATCAACGCCAACTACCCTCATATTGTTGTTTCACGGTATGAGACTCCTGGTATTGCCACGTCTCCAGAGTGTTCCCAGCTGTATATTGACGCCTTATACAAGATGGGAGACTACCAGAAGGCCGAAGCCGTGGCTCGTTCTTTGGGCCTGAGTGTCAATGCAGGCGCGTCTCCCGGTGGCTACGGGGCTGGCTTCGGGCAGTCTGGCTACGGTACGAGAACGGATCCGATCCATGTCATTGTGACCGAGTCGCCTTTAATTACCATCTCCAAATGGATCAAGTGGCTTATTCCTGTTGGTTTGACATCTTACGGTGCGTATATGCTGTTTAATTATTTGGTTGAGAATGGCTCGATCATCAAGGGCTCGAGTGTCGAGGACAAGAGCGTGGAGGTCAGCGAGTCGACCGTGAAGTTTTCCGATGTGTGTGGTGTTGACGAGGCCAGAGCCGAGCTCGAGGAAGTCGTTGAGTTTCTGAAGGATCCTTCTAAGTTTACCGGACTCGGTGGACAGCTTCCAAAGGGTGTTTTGCTGACCGGCCCCCCTGGTACCGGTAAGACGCTGCTTGCGCGGGCCACTGCCGGCGAGGCTGGTGTGCCGTTCTTTTTCATGTCGGGATCCGAGTTCGACGAGCTGTATGTTGGTGTGGGTGCCAAGAGAGTCAGGGAACTGTTCAGCAAAGCTCGTGCTAGAGCCCCAGCTATTGTTTTCATCGATGAGCTCGACGCCATCGGAGGAAAGCGGAAGAGCAGAGACCAGGCCTACGCCAAGCAGACGTTGAACCAGCTGCTCGTTGAGCTGGATGGATTTTCTCAGACCGAGGGAATCATCATCATTGGAGCCACCAATTTCCCAGACTCCCTGGATAAGGCTTTGACTAGACCGGGAAGATTTGACAAGGTGGTGAACGTTGACCTGCCGGACGTCAGAGGCCGTCTGGCCATCCTTAAACACCATCTGAAGAACATTGCAGTCTCCAAGGAGGTCGATCCATCTGTGATCGCTAGAACAACGACAGGAATGTCTGGTGCTGCGCTCAAGAATCTCGTGAACCAGGCTGCTTTGTACGCTTCACATCAGAATGCGTTGAGCGTCAACATGTCCCATCTCGAGTGGGCCAAGGATAAGGTGTTGATGGGCGGAGAAAGAAAAACCATGGTTATGACCGAGGAAACCAGAAGAAACACCGCGTACCACGAGGCTGGCCATGCCATAGCGGCTATGTTCACCGACGGTGCTACGCCTTTGTATAAGGCAACGATCTTGCCACGAGGCCGTGCTCTTGGTGTCACTTTCCAGCTTCCTGAGATGGACAAACACGATATCACGAAAAATGAGTGCTGTGCTCGGCTGGATGTCTGCATGGGAGGCAAGATTGCTGAAGAGATGCTGTATGGCCCAAATAACGTCACAAGTGGTTGTTCTTCAGACCTCTCGTCGGCTACAAGCACAGCCAGAGCCATGGTGACGTCGTACGGCATGTCAGACAAAATTGGGCCTGTCAAGCTCTCTGACCAATGGGAGTCGTGGTCTCCAAAGCTCAGAGACATGGCTGATCAGGAAACACGCAAATTGCTGCTGGAGTCTGAGGAGCGGACTCGGAAACTGCTCCACGAACGTCGTGTCGAGCTGAAGCGGCTGGCTGAAGGGCTTCTGGAGTACGAGACTTTGACCAGAGACGAGATGGAAAAGGTTGTGAGGGGCGAGGCGATCAACAAGGCCAAGGTGGCCACCAACAAGGTGATCAAGTCGCCGTCTTCGCGTCAGGAGTTTGATATCGCGCCAGACGACCAGCCAATAGGAGTGTCTGCAAAGGCATAAATAGACTCTATCTGCATAAATTATATGATTAATGAGACCGATGCGAGCTGTGCAAGCACGGAAAAATATGTAGCTAGCGATTTATAAAACGAGATCGGGCACCGGCTCGGGCAGCAGGTTGGGAACCGAAGTGTTGGTGTGCAAGAACTGGTCGGAGGACTGTTCTGGAGGTTCCTGCTGCTCCTGAGGCTGCTCCTTGGGCTGCTCCTCCTCCTTAATTTCCACTTGCTCGTAATCCAGAACCTCGTTGAAAAGTGTTCCCAGGACTGCCCTGTTGAGCTTCACTCTGCTGATAATGGACGTCTCCAGACCGACCGTCTTGTCGAGCAGCATCAGTTTGGCAACAAAATTGCACAGCTTGCGCTCGCAGTCGTCCATCTGTGTGGTCTCGAAATTCACGTCTTCGTGTTCTGTGCGGTCCAGCTCGACCTGCTTTTCAGAAGCAACCTGTGCCTCCAAAATCAGAAACAGCTGGAGCAAGCATTCCTGGCTGCTAGAAAGAGGCTCGACAGACATTTCTGTGTCGAAAAAGTGCTCGAGGACGTCTTTGTGTGGACCAACATAGTACTTGAGCAGGTTCAGCGTGGTGAACACGTCCAGATACAGGTTGCAGACGGCGTACCAAATATCGATGTTTTGTGCACGTGACGCAACCAGGTCCAGCAAAGCACGTTTTACCGGTGCCAACGGCGACAGGTGGCGGTGCAGTTCGTCGAGCACCTCAGCGTCGGGATCGACCTTGAGCTTGTTGGTCAGCGTCTCGAGGTTTTCCGCCACTAGGAAAAGCAGACACGTGAAATACTCTGATGCCTTGTTGGACGCGACCAGCTCGTCCAGCTCGTCAGACAATGGCAGCGACGCTGTGCAAGAGCAGATGTCGTCGATCAGCGGCATGAGTTGAGTCAAAAGTCGCGATTTGGTGGCTGAGCCACGTAGCAGCATCATTTTGCACAGCGTGCTACCAACCTGCAACCGGTCGGCGTCCTTGATCGCTAGAGTGAGCTCCTCGGCGAGTTCCTGCGCCACCTCGTCAACTTTCAGCGAGACCTGCACCATGTCAATGTTGAGGTGCTCGAAGAGTTGCGCGAATTGGAAATTAATCGAGTTGAAGTACTCCGGAGACTCTGGAGCGTAAGAGCTCAGCTGGTCCTCTCTAAACGTTTTCAGCAGCTGTGCCGTAATTTTAGTCTCCGTTTCTGTCTGGTCCAGTGTCTCGCAGACCCTATGTTTGACCAATTGGGTGAACAGACCCAGAAACACTGAGAGATGCGTTTTCTTGCACACGTCGAATAGCAAGTCCAGCTGTGCAACAAGCTTGCCCAGATACAGCATTCTGTCGTTGGTCTGGTCGTCCTGCTTTTTTGCGAACAGCTGCTGGTGGAATTCGTTCGCGTCCGCCTCGCAATAGATGGTTGCTGCTGCGGAAATCAGACCAAGCACGAAAAACGCCTGTGCGTGAGACAGCTCTATGTGGTGCTGGATTTTGGCAATTTCCGCGTTGGCAGAGAAGTCGTACAAGATATAGCCACACAGTGTCTCGAGCGCGCCGTCGGCGTGGTACCGTGGCAGAGCAAACAGGTTCTGACAAACGCGAACGAGTTTGGCTGGCCGAGAGTTGTAAGACCGCATCTTGATAGCTTTGGTGGCCACATCCGAGTTGTAATACATTTCTGCCTCGACAAGCATCTGCGACATCCCGTGGAACTTGAGCAGGTCTTTGACGCTGAGCTCAAGGGAGCCTGCCACCTTCTCAACAGTAGCATTGTTGGACTCCATAAACTCGGCCAGCGACTGCGCCTCAACTGTGGCGATGAACTTGGCCAGGTCCTTGACCAGTCGCGTCGCGGTCCGGCCCTTTTGGAAGATGAGGTCCTCGTCATCGACAAAAATCAAACTAGCAACCTTGACAACCTCCTCTGTATCCAAGAAGCCCATCCTGGAGATCTCCGTCAAAACCTGCACACAGTTGCTGCGGACCCGTGCATCTGTCTCGTAAAAGGCCATCTCAATGAGTTTTTCTTTAAAGTGGCTGGTGAACTGCCGCAGAGCGGCCACCATCGACTGCGTTTGGTACAGTCTGAGCACCACGCGCAGCACCTCGTGCCGCACCGCCACGTCCTGGTCCGTCATCAGCCACCCCAGATACCGAATGTATATGCTCTCTAAGAAATACTCGGGGTACAGGTCGATCCAGTAGCTCAAGTGTCTCACGCACTCCTGGCGGATCTGCGCATCCGTGTCTCTGTATCTGTGAGCAAATGTGGTGTTGAATATGTCTTGGAGAAACGTCTCCAGATAGGTCTTGTGCTCGCTGTATAGTTGGCAATTCTGCTCGATCTGCGCAGCACGGTCTTTGGCAGCGGCAAGCTTAGCACCTGAACGGGCTTTTTTCAGCAAATTGTCGATGTTGCGTTGTTCGTTCGTCAGCTGGCGTTGTGCGCGGTTCACAGCCGTCGAGGTTTGCGCCACAAGCGAGCACAGCGTCGTTTCCATCTGCAGACACAAAAGCGTGGAAGCATACCGCAGAGGTCGCGCGTTCGAGGTGGTGAGGGCTCCCAGCCACGTGACCAGCAGCTCCACCAGCTCGTCGTCCTCATACAAAGTGCCCTTTTCGCTCGCTGCCACCAAAACCTGGTCCACAAACTCCAAACACCTCTTTTTAAAGTCTTTCCAGTTGGCGTTCTTGGAGTTGCCAGCAAGACCCAAAGGATACTCGTGGGAGCCCTGTTTTTCAAACATCGCCTGAATCTCTGCTACCGTTTCCTTGGACGAGTCTGCGTTTGCCACGTCATGCTTCGCCACAAGCGTCACGCACCCGCACGCTCTCAAAACAAAGTTCAGCATATCCTTGACTGCGTCGTACTTATCCTCCTCGAACTGGTCGAGCCACGAGGCGGCCAGCTCGGCTACGGCGACCTCTGCGTGGCTCAGCGTCTCAAAAATGGGATTTTCCTGGAAATTCTCGAGCTGGTCGATGTTATTTGGCACGGTTTTGCGTCTCTTGGGGCCGCGTGAAGTCTTGTTTGGTTTACGCGTAGCACGCTTGTTTGGCTGGTACTCGTTCTCCTTCTCGCTTGCCCCACTCGACTCGCTGTCAGACAGGTCGACTGAGTAGTTCAGCGACCGGTCGGGATGGGCCTGAAGCCGGGTGGATCTTCTTGTAGACATGACGCGAAAATAAAAAAATGGAATTGGGGCAATAAATATAAATAAACACCAAACACCACTCACTATTTAGCCAGCGACTCGCCGTAGAGCAAAGATCTAAAAAAAGGACACATCTCAAGCTGATGGGTATTGGGAGCATGTAAGGTGGGCTAAGGATATCCCTGTGCTTACTGGCTGCGCCCACGCTCTCCCAAGATGCGCTCTTTGATCGACCGTTGCTGCGTTTCCGTCGCAAGATTCTGGTTCTCTGCCGGCTCCGAGGAGCCAGAAATCGTGTTGTACGTCTGTTCGCGGTAAAACTCCTTCACGTCGTCCGGAGTCAATTTAATGGTGGTGGGCTCTCTGCGCAACATGATATAAAATGGCTTTTAGTTTTTTTTTCTTTACTTTTATTTATGCTTTGTTCAAGACTGGTTTCGGTGTTTACGCTGCTGGCCCTTGGGGCGGCATTTTCATTTTCCAAGCCGGCAATTCGTTCAAAGCCGCTGTTCCATGAGGATGGTGTGCTCGATTTGGACACCCTGAACCAGGAGCTGGACCATTGCAAAGTGGTTCGGGAGCTGAACCAGCACTTGGAGCAAGAGGAGGAGGGTCTTAACTACGCAGAGTACGTTTTCTCGAAACTGTTCCCATTTGGACCTGCGGGTAATGCTCTACTGGCAACGACCTACATCTCGGGGCCTCCGAACTTCATTCTCGCCCTTATCCCGGCCAACATCGACGTCTCGTCCTTGTCTCTTCTGGTCAGCTTTGCCATCGGAGGACTTCTCGGAGACGTGTTTCTGCACCTTCTGCCACAAACGTTTCTGGGCGAGCCATTGGAACACAAGGCGTCATTTGTTCTGGTTGACGGAAAACGCAACTGTGTGCTTGGGTTCTGCATTTTCGTTGGTTTTCTGTTTTTCTTTGTGATTGACAAAAGTTTGCGCATTCTCGAGCACACTCGCGAGGGGTCGGCGCACTCGCACTCGCATACCCTTGCAGAGCCTGTGGAGAAACCAAAGTCGAAAAAAAAGAAGGGGAAAAAGAACATAGAAACCAAAGCACAGCCTGTGGTGGCGAACCCGAACGCCAGTGTCAAGACGTCTGCGTATCTCAACCTGATTTCAGACTTCACGCACAACATCACCGACGGTCTTGCAATTGCGGCCTCGTTCTACATCTCCAAGACTGTGGGCTGCACTACGACTCTGGCTGTGTTTTTCCACGAAATCCCACATGAAGTGGGGGACTTTGCGCTTTTGATCCAGGGCGGGTTCACCAAGTGGCAGGCCATGAGCTCACAGTTTGTGACCGCAATTGGCGCTTATATGGGCACATTGATCGGCATAGGCATCCAGACGATGTCGGGCGAGGCCAGCAAGCTGGCAGCGCTCAATTCGTCCGGTCTCTTTGGCACTACTGTTCAGATTGGGGACCTCACTTTGCCCTTCACTGCAGGCGGATTCCTGTACATTGGTTTCAGCGTGGTGCCGGAGCTGCTGGAACTGGGCCAGGGAACTACAAGACTACAAGAATTGCGCAAGTTTGTGAGCCAGATCTTCTTCATCTTTGTGGGCATCGGCTTCATGTTTTTGATTGCGTGGAACGAATAGATGTTAGGACAATATATATAAAATTTTTCTCAAGTGGGTATATCTGCAATTTAAGGAGCCCGATCTTTTTTCCCACTGTGCACATCGGTACTAATAATTACTATCTCTGTTCTCCCAGACCGCAAATGACTGTGTATAAATACAGATTCGAATGGTATGTGCGTGAAGAGACACCGGATCAGCGAGTTTTTCAGTCGGATCGCAGCTTTTTCCCTAATGTTGATTCTCTCTGATAACAGCTGATCAAATCAAGATATCGACTTCTAACCATCTACAGGCTGTCCAGCGACGCCAAACAGGTGTACGTCACTGGATCGTTCGACGGTTGGTCCAAAACGTGCCAGCTGGACAAAACAGGCGTGGGTTTTGCCAAGGTTGTTGAGTTGCCCTTTGAAAAGATCGTCTTCAAGTTTGTTGTGGACAACCAATGGTACACTTCTGACAATGACAAGAAGGAGTACGACGAGTGCGGGAATCTCAACAACGTGCTGTATCCGGACGATTTAATTAGATACGACAACGAGGATGGCGCCAGCGAGTTCACGGCCATCTCGTACCCAGACGCAGACGGCGACGACGCTGGCCGTGTGGCGCACGCGCAGCGCGAGGTCCCTGACGAGGAGGACCTGGGCAGCTCCACGCAGGTCACACTGAAAGACGAGTATCCGATGTCCGAGTCCAGCGGACACGGGATTTTCGCGCGCCTGCGCTCGTTCTTCAAATAGTGGTGTGTCGACATGTTGGTTGCTTTATTTAGGCTTTGCTTTTGTGCCTAATGGCACTCATTGGTTTGCCCATTTGGCGAACTCGGCTCTTTTTTGTTTCAATGCCAGGTATCCCGGTCGGTTGATCAGTTCCTCAAACAACGCCACTCCTTGCACCTCCAGCTCTTCAGTGGCCTTTTCCATATAAATGTACTTGAGCGGCTCCTGTTTGTATCCCCTCACCTCCTTGCCTGTGACGATGTCGTGCTTGGGGCTTGGACGCGGAACCCCGGCCAAACTGCCCACCAGAACCAACACGCACGCCAAACAGGCTTCCAGCTGGACGTCCAACGGCAGAGCGTCGCCCAGCTGGTGGAATTGGTACGAAGAGTACGCGGAATTGGCAAACAAAATGGCCGCTCCAACGTAACAGACGGAAGAAAACATTTTAAAAAAAAGTGGTGAAAAATAATTAATTTCATCATGTTGGCTTCCAGAACACTGTCCAAACAATTTACCCGCACCTATGCCACCAAGGCGCTGAAAATTGGTACGTAATGCTTTAATATTGCCCGCTAACATTGCAGGCCTGATTCCTGGAGACGGAATCGGCAGAGAGGTCATTCCTGCTGGAAAACAGGTGCTGGAGGCTCTTCCTTCAGACCTCGGTCTCAAGTTCGAGTTCACCGAGCTCAAAGCCGGATTCGAGCTGTTCAAACAGACAGGAACTGCGCTTCCTGACGAAACCGTCGAGGTTCTGCAAAAATCGTGCGACGGCGCTCTTTTCGGAGCAGTCTCGTCTCCAACAACCAAAGTCGAGGGCTACTCGTCGCCGATCGTGGCTTTACGCAAGAAGCTCGGTCTGTACGCCAACGTGAGACCTGTGAAGAGCGTCGAAGGCATTGGCCGCCCTGTCGACATGGTCATCGTGAGAGAAAACACCGAAGACCTCTACATCAAGGAGGAAAAATTATACGAGAAAGACGGCCAGAAGGTGGCCGAGGCCATCAAGAGGATCACCGAGCGGGCCACCACCAAGATCGGTGCCATTGCGTTGGAGATCGCCTTGCAAAGACAGGCTATCAGAGAGCTTGGCGGCGCCAGTTTGCACTCGCAGCCGACGCTGACGGTGACTCACAAGAGTAACGTTCTGTCTGTGTCTGACGGACTTTTCAGAGAAACCGTGAGAAAATTGTACGACAGCAACCCGGCCAAGTATGCTGGCGTCCAGTACAAGGAGCAGATCGTCGACTCGATGGTGTACCGGATGTTCAGAGAGCCCGAGATTTTCGACGTTGTTGTGGCTCCAAATCTGTACGGAGACATTTTATCCGATGGAGCTGCTGCTCTCGTGGGGTCTCTGGGACTAGTTCCTTCGGCCAACGTCGGCGACAACTTTGCCATCGGCGAGCCCTGCCACGGCTCGGCCCCAGACATCGAGGGTAAGGGCATTGCCAACCCAATAGCCACGATACGGTCCACCGCGCTGATGCTCGAGTTCATGGGCCACCCGGAGGCGGCTTCCAAAATCTACGCTGCCGTCGATGCCAACCTCAAGGAGGACGTCGTCAAGACGCCAGACCTGGGCGGAAAGAGCTCTACCCAGGAGGTGGTTGCCGACGTGATCAGAAGATTGTAGCTAAATTAATACACTGCTAATCTCTTTCAAAAGCCACCGCGAAAAACCCGATTCCGCCGTCTTCCTGCGGCACCGTGCGGATACAGCCGTCCGCACACCGCTGCGGGTCGTCCAGGGCGCTGAACTCCTCCACAAGTCCGCGCCGCGGCCACGCCGGTATCACGTCTTTCCTGCTACACATTCGCCAACCTTGCGCCCGCACCGTGCTGTCCAGCAGCAGGTCCACAACCACCTGCTCGTTCTCCTGCGCGTGCACCGAGCACGTCGAGTAGACGATTTTCTTTGCGTTGGGGAAACGCATCGCGTGCTTCATGATGGCTACCTGGAACCCAGCCAATTTTTTCAGCCGCTCCTGGGTGTGCTCCTGGGTGTCGTTTTCCTCGAATCCGCGGCCAAAAATGCCGCTTCCCGAGCACGACGGGTCTACAAGCAGTGCTGTCACGTCCGAATATTTGCTGGGCTCGGTCTGGGTAAAGTCGCCCTGTTGTATTCGGACACACCCTAATGCTCCCGCCTTTTCGCACATCTTGTGCAGTGTCTTGGCTCTTTCCGGGTTTTTCTCGAAAGCAATGATCGACTCCGGCGAGTTACCCAGAATAGCGGCCAGATGTGTAGTCTTGTTGCCTGGAGCAGCACACGCGTCGATTATCTTATCCTTGTCTGGTCTGGGAGCCAGGATAAATGCGGGGAAGCAGGACGCCCGATCCTGGATGATTACGTCACCAGACTGATAGATGGGCAGGGAAACAAGCGCCTCGCGCGGATGAACACCAAATAGGTCTGGCACGTACTTGTCGTGGTAGATGGTACCCTTTTGTATGTCGGCGACGCAATCGACGCGTCGGAGATGTGCCAGGGCAGCGAGGACGGCGTTTGTTGTCGTGCGTACGAGGTTCGCACGGAACCATCGCACAGGCGTGTCGTCGTCCTCGACGAGGTCCTCCAGCGTCCGCACGCCGTGCTTCAACTTGAGCTTTGTGAGCTCGGCATGCAATCTGGTCTTGTTGCGGATCACGGCGTCTTTAAGTGGGTGGTGTTTGCTGTGGATTCGGCCGCCTTTCGACAAAAGCAGGTCGTGGACAAGCAGCAGCGCCAGCGGCTGTGTCAGCTTGCTTTTTTTCTCGAGCTCCAGCAACCTGGATTTGCGGATGATCTGGGCCAGAAACGGCCGGTACTTGAGCGTTGACAGCACGAGTGCGTACACGTGTTTGGGATCGGACTGAATTTTGCCGTCGCGTGCCGCACCAAAAACGCGGTTCTGCAGCGACCCGCTCTTGGGGTCGTCCAAAAACCGTGAGGCCTCGTAGTAGAGCTTCATATGAAGATGAAATATTTTTTTTATTTTTTCTCTGGCGGTGTAGTATGGCGAGATTTAATACACAAAACATTATTTTCTATATTATAATCCCATGGAGACAGCTTTCAACGGAGACCGCAAACGCCCTCTTGACAGCATCAAACCGGAGGACCAGGATGTTCCCGCGAATCTGGTGATTGTGCCGGAGCGCGAGCCGCAATTGGCGTACGTGCCTCTGAAAACAGGCCTTTGCTACGACGTGCGCATGCGGTACCACGCCAAGATATTTACGTCGTACTTCGAGTACATCGACCCGCATCCGGAGGACCCGCGCCGGATCTACAGAATATACAAGATCCTGGCCGAGAACGGGCTCATTACCGACCCGACGCTGTCGGGACGCGACCAAATTGGAGATCTCATGGTTAAGATTCCTGTGCGTGAGGCTAGCGCGGAGGAGATCTTGCTCGTGCACACACCGGAGCATCTACGGTTTATAGAGAGCACGCAGCAAATGACCAAGGAGGAGCTTATGGAACACACAGACAAAGGTGACTCTGTCTATTTCAACAATGACTCGCTGCTGAGTGCCAAGCTCTCTTGCGGAGGAGCTATTGAGGCGTGCAAGGCTGTGGTGGAGGGCCGTGTTAAAAACGCCCTGGCAGTGGTGCGGCCACCAGGCCACCATGCGGAGCCCGACGCGCCCGGCGGGTTCTGTTTGTTTTCGAACGTTGCTGTCGCCGCTAAGTCCATTCTTGCAAGCTACCCAGAGTCGGTCCGCCGGATCGTGATAGTCGACTGGGACGTGCACCATGGTAACGGCACGCAGAAGGCGTTTTTCGACGACCCCCGCGTGCTGTACATCTCGCTCCACAGGTACGAGCACGGCAAGTACTATCCGGGCACCAAGGCTGGCGGGGCAGACCAGGTGGGTTCTGGCGCGGGCGAAGGCTTCAACGTCAACATCCCGTGGCCCGTGGGCGGCGTCGGCGACGCAGACTACATGTACGCGTTCAACAGGGTGATCATGCCTGTGTGCCACGAGTTTGCGCCGGATCTCGTGATTATATCGTCGGGATTTGACGCTGCCGACGGCGACATCATCGGCGGGTGTCACGTGTCACCAGCCGGGTACGGCCACATGACCCACGCACTCAAGAGTCTCGCCAAGGGTAATTTGTGCGTCGTTTTGGAAGGAGGCTATAATCTGGACGCGATCGCCAGCAGCGCCCTGCGCGTGGCCAAGGTGCTGCTGGGCGAGCCGCCCGAGGAGCTCAAGTCGGTGCAGCTGAAAACAGAAACGATCGAGGTGATCGACGACGTGATCAAGATCCAATCGCAGTACTGGAAGACCCTCAAGCCGGGCTACGACGGCCAGGATTTCTCGAAGCCCAACATCATGGGAGACTACGACGGGCTCGTGGAAAAGCTGGGTGCGGTGTCGTTCGAGGAAATGGCCGGCAAGGGCCTCAAAGTCAGCGATGCGATCCGCGCGTACCAGAAAGAAGAGCTTTTTGAAAAACGACATTTCGTGCCGCTTCCTATTCTTACGGAGAAACTACCACATTCGTCCTCGCTCAGAGACCTGGTGCTGTGCTCGCCCGATGTCTACGAGACAGACAAGCTTGTGATTGTTGTGCATGACTCGGCGCGCGTGTGGGCCCGCAGAGACCCGGTAACGGGCACGCTGGACTCGGCTTCGGCGGTCGTGGTGGATCAGTCTCTGCGGTTCTTGGACTGGGCGCTGGAGCAACAGTACGGCGTTGTGGACATCAACGTGCCGCTGTCCATCTCTGGTAGCGAGGACGCGCAATATAACAACATCAGCTCCGCGCAGGACGTGCTGCTGTATCTCTGGGACCACTACATCCAGTACTTCAAGGTGAGCAAGATCGCGTTTGTTGGTATTGGCGATGCATACAACGGCGTGGTACATCTATGCGGCCACCGTGACGTGCGCGGTCTGGTGAAGTGCTCGGTGAACTATCTGGACCGTGCTACTGCATTGCGCGCGATCGTCTCGTCGATCGACGAGTCGGTGGTCGACTGGTTCTACCAGAACTCGCTTGTGTTCACGGCGGCGAAACACCCATGCTGGGGCGACGTGGAGAAAAACGGGAGCAGCAAGCGGCCGCGCAAGAAGTACGGCCGTGTCTTGCGCGCCGACGTGGAAGGTGTGGACAATATCATTGAGGAGAGGTTAGAAGAAGGCTGCGACTTCATACAGGACTCGTTGGAGGACTACGATAGCGATAGCGAGTGAAAGTGGATATGCCGTTTGTGTTCTATAATGCACTGGGAAACTTCTCGTAGAAGCGTCTTTCGAGCGCCTCGACGTCGTCGTCGCTGAAGCTGTTGCGGGCGGGCGGCAGCGGCTTCTGCGGCGTCGACTTGTTGGAGCTCAGATGCTCTGGTTTCTTTGGCCGAGGAGGCGGTTTCTTCGAGCTTGTCTTTGCTCTGTTCCGCAACGGGGTTGACGGGGTTGACGAGCCGACGCTGTTGACGCGACTCAGCACCGCGTCCTGGTAGCTCAGCTTCTCGCCCGCATCTCTGTAGGACGACGACGCAGACAGCGGCGAGTAAGGGGACGTGGCTATCGAGCTTGGCGTGGCAAACGGCGGCGGCGAGGTGTTTGTCGTTCTCGACGGCGTGATCACCTTGATCGGGATCTTGTTGACCTTGGGCTTCGCCGGCGGCGGCATGTTGCTATTGTCGGTGTATTTGCCGTACCCGTGTGCCGTTTTCGCCGGAGGTGGCGACGGCTTGCGGTTCAGGAGCATGTGCACTCTACGTTGGATCGAGTTTGACCGCTTTGGTGGCCGGTGCGCAGGCACGCTTGGCTTTTCTGCGCGCGGCGTGGTCTGCTCGTCCTCGATGAACGTTTCCGACGCTGAGGAGCTCGAGTTCGAATGCGCGCGGTGGATCGTCGTGAACTCCTGCAGCGAGTCTGTGCTGCGGTTCGAACCGGACGCGTTTCTGCTCTTTATGGAAGAGTAGGATGGGTTTCTGCTCGATTCGCGCGATCTGCCGCCGGTCAAAAGGTCCTTGATCGATGAAATGCTCGACCGCTTGTGGTGGCCGGTGTTGGATGTCTTCAGGCTCGCTAAGCGCGACTTGAAGCTGTCGCCTGTTCTCTGAGGAGTGGCGCTCTTGATGAAGTCGACAGAGCTGTTGATATTGTTGTGGTGGTTTGGAGACAGCTCCACCACCTCCTCTCTAGTCATGCCGTCGATGAGGTCAGCGTGCGACACGGGGCCAGACGCTGCTTTGTGTAGACTCGCGGCAGACATGCTGAGCGGCCGCGACTTGGACGAGGACCTTCTGGTGACTTCGGGACGCGCAAACGACTGCGCAAGATCCGACGTGGATTTGTTATTGGATGCCGTCACAAACTTGGTTTTGTCGAGCCTTGCAAACGGGTCCTGCGCAGTCAAGTTGTGCGCCATGATTTTCTCAGAGTAGGACTTCTGCAACACATGCTCCCTGGAAGAGTTGCTGGCCATATCTGTTTTCACCGAAGGACCAACCAGCTCTTCTGTCGTGGCAGGCCGACGCGGCATGGGCGGCGGTTGCACAGCATGGAGGTTTCTGGTCTGGTCCGTGGTCTTGGCGATGTTCGGGTACGGAACACCGCGCATCTTGCAAACTTCCTCCAACAGCTGGAAAACGGTCGGTCTCTTCTTCGGGTCTACCATCAGACATCTCGCAATGACGTTCTTCAATCTTGTGCTGTACGGGGGAGAGGGAGGGAACGAGTACAGGCCGTGAAGAATAGCATACTCGCCGCCCCCACCGTTGCCGTTGCCGTTGATGGCATTCTGCTCGAAAGGTGTTGTGTAGTAGCAGAGCTTATATAAAAACACGCCCAACGCCCAGATATCCGACTTCTCGTCGATCGGCTGTCCTTTGTACAGGTCTATCATTTCCGGACACCGGTACTGGGGTGTAGTGTGTTTCATTATGTCGTTCTGGAGAATCTCGAACTCCTCAACGTTGCGGGGCGGTCTCAATGGTGGCGACGCGGACCCGAAATCGCACAACTTGTAGTGTCTGTCGCTGGAGAGCAGCACGTTTTCGATCTTGATGTCCTTGTGGATTAGCGGGGGATTCAGAGCGTGCATGTGCGCCACACCCTCCGTGATCTCACCCATGATCTGCAGAATCTCCGGCTCCTTCAGCTTGTTCACCAGCCGCGTGTTCATGTAATCGATCAAGCCGTTTCCAGAACAATACTCCATCAGCAGGAACACCTCGTATCCGACCCCATTGGCCATCCGCGAAGCGTGCGAGTCAATGTACGACACAATGCAGCTCTTCCCCTGGAGACGTCTCATGGCGTCGACCTCCTGGCGAAGCACGTTCAGCGTTGGCTTGTCGGGCACCGCCACTCTTTTCAGACATGCTATTTTCTGATTTCGCCAGGCAGGACTGATACGGCAAGTGTACACGTGCGCAAAACCTCCCTGGGACAAGTACTTCTCAATGACAACTTTGTGCGAGCCCACAGTCAACACGGTGCCCGGTTCATATACCAAGGGCGGGGCTCCAGCGGTCATGGCTATTCGAGGCCGAAATCACACTTGAAAAATATACAAAAAGGAAAGCTGTGGGCGTCTTGCTACTGCCGCCTGGTATTCGGGCCTCGGTTAGTTTGATTCAGTGGTTCACAAGCGGCAATTCCCTCTAGTGTGCTTGCAGCCTCAACCACCTTTAATGTACAGCTGGTTTTATTTTTTAACATTTAAAAACAACTCAGAAAAAGTCGTGCGCGCACACACACCTTTTCCTCAGTACGGCCTGAATCTCTTGGAGTCCTTCTTGTGCTTCTTTTTCCTGTGTTTTCTGTCCGACTCGGGCTTTGGCTCCTGCTGCTTCGTCTCAACGGGCTGTGGCGCGCTGCTGAAGAACGCAGCGCTCGTATCCGCCAGAAGGCACGGTGTTTTCCACAGCTTCACCAAATTGTCCTCGCCGGCAGTGTACACCATATTATCCAGCACCAGCGCGTCACGGACCACCTCCTCGCCATGTGCATCGGGGAAATATACGGGTGACTCGCCCGAAAAGTCAAAGTTCTCCACAGCAGGGTCGAAACGGTGCATCTTCAGCTCGTGCTTCGAATTCGACCCGCAGAAAACATAGCCCGGAGCCTGCAGATCCACCACGTACTCGCACCCCCACTTTTCGCGAACGTCGCCAAACTGTTTTGGCTGTGGCTCGATGTGCTCCTCGGTGCGGTGGTCGTTCAGCTCGTGCACCGCAAACGTCTCCATGTGCGACAGAGTGTATATTCTGTTTGGCGAGAGAAAGTTTGCGGAATGGATCGACGTGAAGTTGATCACCTGCAGCAAAGCGTCGTCCTCCTCGGGCACCGAAAGATCGTAAATATTCACGTAGCCGTCTGTCGACCCGCTCAAAAGCAGCTGTCTGCTGGACGGGTGGAACCGCGCCTCGGTGATGTCGTCGTTGTGCGAATCAATAAACGTCCTCAACGGCTGCGTTGGCTTGCGCAGGTCCCAGAGAATCAGCTCCGAGTCGGACCCACTGAGCTCTGTTCCTGCTACCAACAAGTTGTAGCTGGTGTCGAGGGATAGAAACGGCAATTGGCGGGCGTTGGAAAGCATGAGTGTCTCGCGGTTCGTTCTCGCGTCCCAGACCTTCACGGTACCGTCGTTTGAGCAGCTCGCAAAGGTGTACGAGTCCAGGGCCCTGATTTTATTGATGGAGCGTGAATGTGCACTGAGGGTGCTGGTACTTTGAAGGGTTTTGGATAGAACGTGGATCTTACCACTGGATGCTGCAACCGCAACATTATCGGCCACAGCAGCCAAACCCAGCGCCCAATCGTTGCAATTGAAACTGGAAACGAAAGCTGCCTTCATGGAAAACAGGTGAAAAAATTCGCAGCACAGCCGGGTTATAAGCTCTAGCCAGACATACCATAACTTGGGTATCTGCCACCATTTGGCAACCGAAAAACGACGACAATGGTGAGAAAAATTCCAGCTCTCACATAGTGCTTTTCAGGTGCGCCGTATCCCATCTATGCCCTGAATGCCTCCCGTTTTTCAATTGCCTCACCGTAGAATTATTTTTTTTTTTATTTTCTTAACTCATGTCTGGCAAAATGCAGCCCTCCCAGGAGGAGATGGAGCTGGAAACCCGCAAGTTCAAGAGCACGGCAACACCCGAGCTCCAGGAAAACTTGTATGTGCACGAAGTGTACAACGACATCGCGCAACACTTCTCGCAGACCAGGTACAAGCCATGGCCTATGGTGGCCCAGTTTTTGGGATCCATCCGCGACTACTCGCTTGGTGTGGACGTGGGATGTGGTAACGGCAAGTACCTGACTGTGAACCCGAGACTGTACATTGTGGGGTCAGATTACTCGACTGGATTGCTCGACCAGGCTGTGCAGCTTCACCAAAGAGAATTGAACGATTTGGTGGTAGCAGATGGTATGATGCTGCCCCACGAGACCAAAAGATTTGATTTTGCCGTGTCGATTGCGGTGGTGCACCATTTCAGTACGCAAGAGCGGCGCGTCGCGGCGATCCGGGAAATTCTACGGGTGGTGCGCTGCAGCGGCCGTGTCCTGGTATACTGCTGGGCTTTGGAGCAGGAGAAGTCTCGCCGCGGGTACAGAGAAGGGATGGAGCAGGATATATTGGTGCCGTGGGTGACAAAAGATGGAACAACTCGAATGAGATATTATCATTTATATAAGAAAGGCGAACTGGAGGAGGATTGTGTGGCCGCTGGAGGAAAAATTGTGCAGAGCGGATATGAGAAAGACAACTGGTGGGTAATCGTTGAGCGGATATAGATGGGGTAAAATGACTATATGACTATATTGACACGTTGGGGCTGTTTGCGTAAGTCATTGCCGTGCGACGTTCGTGTTTGCCTTTCTTCATGAGCTGTTTCAGAGCCACCCCGTCGAGCGGGTCGAGCAGCTCGAACGAGCACAGCAGCTCTTCGGAAACAGACATGACGGCCCCCCAGTTGTCGAACTCGCCGCAGTAGTTCGGGGCAGAGAACACGGTCACCAGTGACCGGTCATTGAAGAACTCGTATCCGTCCTCGACCACCATGTGTGCACGCACTACAAGGTCGAATTGGAACTTGTTGAGGAACTTGTTGATGGCCACCTTGTTGAAACAGTAGGAAACTCCTCGCTCGTTGTCCTCCCATTCGTTCGGAGTATCTGCTGGGTCCGACCAGAGCAGATCGTTCAGCAGACCAAAGTCCGGCACGTCTGTTGGTCGTTTGATCATTCTTATTTCGTCCATGGAATTCAGCACCGGCGACAGCCCGCCGTGCACACAGAAGATCTTGGAGGCCACTATTGCTGCGATCGGCAGCGTGTTGAAAGTGTCGATAAAGATTTTCCATGTCTTAAGGTTTGCTCTTCGCTTGCATTCGTCGTAGAACCCGTAGGCCCTTGTTATCTGCGCACACTCGTGGTTTCCTCGTAGCAGGAAGAAATTCTCTGGGTACTTGATCTTGTAGCACAGGAGCAGCAAGATGGTCTCCAGCGACTGTTTGCCCCGGTCCACGTAGTCTCCCAGGAACAGATAGTTGCTTGCTGGCGGAAACCCGCACTTGGTGAAGATGCGGATCAGATCGCTGTACTGGCCGTGCACGTCGCCAACAATCTTGACGGGCGCGCTGAGCTCCAGCAGCGTGGGCTGGCTCAGAAATATTTCTCTTGCCGTGGAGCATATCATCTGGATTTCCGAGTTTTTAAGGCATATCGCCTTGGTTCTCTTGCCCGAGTAGCCTGCGTCCAGCAGCCGCTGGATCAGGTCTTCGATGTCCAGCACGCCTTGCTCCTGCGTCGATGCTGCCTCCGGAGCCCTGTACGACCCCGACTTGAACGAGCTCGCCATTGGCGATACCTGCGGATTTGGAATATCGATCGATTGTGGTTGATTGG
Source organism: Ogataea polymorpha (assembly GCF_001664045.1). NCBI lineage: Eukaryota > Fungi > Ascomycota > Pichiomycetes > Pichiales > Pichiaceae > Ogataea > Ogataea polymorpha. Next base: position 405,356 of record NW_017264703.1, on the reverse strand, counting down.
GCACGTTCGAGGCGAGCGACGAGGACGAGTTCACACGCAGTATCGGCGACTTTGGCGGCACAGACAGCATGCTGGGCGGAATGTCGATGTTCAGGTTCTCCATCTCGTCTGTGAGCTCTGTGAGGCTCTTGGACGAGTCCCGTCTGTTTATTATGGGGGACGACGAAACTGTCTTGAAGCTGGCCGTCTCGCTCGCCGACCGCCGCGACCGAATTGAGCGGGCGCTCCTCGCGGACGTTGATGTGTCTGTCCTGGAAAACTGCGGATTTTTGGGCTTGGACGGCTCGTTACCCATTTTAGTTGTGATAAACTTTTTGTAAAAAAACTTGAGGGGCAAGGAAAGAAAGAATAAGTCGCCTGGATTATTTTATTGAGCTGGCTACGAAACGAACGGTAAAAACCAACTATTTGCACCCAGCCATATTAACACTTGCCCTATTCTACAACGATACTTCCGTAGACCACCTCTTCTAGTCTGTCCTTGCGCTGTCGCTACAAGTCACCGTCCTTAGCCTTGTGTGAGACTCTTGTGCCAGAGCCCCAAGTTGTCACAATTAATTCTCCAGCTCTGCCTGCCTCTTTTAGCTTTCAGGCTGTGCAGAAAATTTTATCCATGCTTTCTCGTGTGCGACCTTGCGCCCCTACTGTCAAGCAGTCGGCAGCTGCGCTCGCCAGAATTGACCCCGTGTACTACGCAGACCACGTGCGGTACCACGCCGGGCTGGAACCCGCGAGCGAGCAGGCACACGACCTGCGCGAGCTGTACACCGTCTTCGGCAAGTTGACTCACCAGGCAGCTCTTCCACGACAAACCAAGGTTCGCTACTATAACGAGCTGATTCGGACGTTTGCGCGATTGGATTTCGGTGTCTACGCCTGCACACAGCCGCATCTGGCCCAAATCAACGGCAAGCTTGAGCCGAGCACTCTCAAAGAGGTCTTGCTGGCCAATCCGGGCCGCAGATGGTCCAGCTACGAGATCTTTGAGCAACACCGCACCTCGGACCCCGAACTGAAGCACATAGTGCTGGAGCGGCTTGTTAATGGCGAAAAGGCTGACACAGAGCCCGAAGATATCCAAATCTCCTTTTTCAAAGCATACAACATCCTCAAGCTAGAGGCCGATAGTTTCGCCGATCTGGGCGAAGAGTCCCAGAAACGGCTGGTCACCGACTTCTTTGCTCTCGAACTGGATTCTTATATTGCTTCCCTGCCCCTGGACGTGGGTGTCAGAAAACAAGTGCTGGAGCTGCCAAACCTCACGCCCAAACAGCGACTGAGTTTGCTGACGCTCGATCTGCCGAATTCGGTGCTTATCGAGAATCTCGTGCCGATTGCCGGCGCGGGAAAGCTCCAAACATCCGAAAACGAGAAACTCATGCACCAAAAGCTCGGCTCTCTGCCGCTTCTGGACCCTGAAAAATGTGCCACCAAATTAATCAGTCTTCTCGAGCCTCTACCTCAGGCCGCCGCTGCCATTGCAAAGGCGCGCGGGTTTTTCCTGAACAAATCGCAGCCAGTGGCCACCGCCCCGCCGGCCGCCAGTCTGGACGAGATCAAGTTCCTCATCGGCGCACACGAGACCGTGCGCACGGGAGCTGCGCCTGTTTTTGTCGAGACGGCCAGTCCCCAGATGGCGTGCGCAAAAATTCTGCTGCACGCGTGGACCGGCAGCCAGGACGAGGCGTTGGATGAGTACAACGCCGCAATGGCCAGGTGGGGCGCAGAAACTCACGCCAGCAGCCGGCTGGTGTACTGTCTCGTCCTTGCTGCGCTGCTACAAAGTGACGTGCAACTGGCGCAATACATCCGCAAAAGAGCGGTCGACGCGGGCCTTGTGACCAAGGACGTGGATAGACGCGTCTCCGACACGATGAAAGCCTACGGCGACCTCGTCGAGGAGAAGAAAGATGTGCGCCAGGGCCTCCGCGACCAAGTGTTATCCACCCTCGTGCATTTGGCAGAAACTGTGGAGACGTGATGGTCACGTGACTCTTCATAAGCGTACGGAAAAAAAGCTCTGGAGGACGAAAAGTTGGTGAAAAATCTCGATCCCAGCATGTCCAGCAATATCACTTGGCACCACAACCTCACGACAGAGGAACGCAACAAACTGACTGGCCAGAAGGGTGCCACCGTGTGGCTGACCGGGCTGAGTGCGTCTGGAAAGAGCACGATTGCATGCGGTCTGGAAAGACTGTTGCTGACCAAGGGAATCAATGCTTACAGACTGGACGGCGACAACGTCCGGTTCGGCCTCAACAAGGACCTGGGCTTCAGCGAGAAGGACCGTGCGGAGAACATCCGTCGTATTTCCGAGGTTTCGAAGCTCTTTGCCGACTCATCTGCCATTGCTATCACGTCTTTTATTTCTCCTTACAAAGGTGACAGAGCACAGGCCAGAAAACTGCACGAAGAGGCCGGACTTCCGTTTGTCGAGGTGTTTGTCGATGTGCCGCTGGAGGTGGCCGAAAAGAGAGACCCCAAGGGCCTGTACAAGAAGGCCAGGGAAGGGCTTATCAAGAACTTTACTGGTATCGACGACCCGTACGAGGCTCCCGAAAAACCAGAAATCCACCTGGACACCAGCAACACCGGCATTGAGGAGTGCATCGCGGCCATTGCCGAGTACCTTGCGTCGCACGGAATTGTTCCTAACTAGATTCTAATGTCATGCATGTAGTTATCAGTTGTATGTTTCCGCAAAGTCGTCCCAGAGCTCGTCCACGTGCTGCCACGACTTGTAGCCGTACTCCCAGATGTTCAGGTCGTGGCCTGCGAGCGCCTGAAACGTCTCGATCGGGTTCTGTGTCCACAGCGTGTCTGGAACGTCCAGACTGGCGAGATCCAGGCCGGGAGACGAGACGTCCGGCAGCTGCGGCCGGTAGCTGGCAAGCAGGTTCTGCACCTTGGTGTGCTTGACGGTGGCGTCCTTGTTGCCCTCGCTGGCCATTTTCGCGACGATCGCGAGCGACGAGTCCAGGAACCGCGAACATTCGTCGGTGTTGAACTGCAGCACGTCACCGCAGATGAAGAACGTCAGGCACGCGCTGTAGATGTAGTCGAGGTCCATGACGCCAAAGGTCGCGAGCATGCCCTCGTTGGCGCACGAGTTGGCGATGTAGACGGTCATCTGCGCGGCGTTGAGACAGATTGTGAGCAGCTCGCACAGGTCGGTGCTGATTTTGAAATCGGGGTCTGTCTTCTTCATCTCGACCAAACTGTACAGAAACGGGATCGTGGTGAGATGGATGCAGAAACAGCGGTTCAGATGAAGCGAGCACACCAGGCGCTTGTGTTTGAGGTCGTCGGACGTGACAATGTACTGCAACTGCAGCTCACGAGGCAGCGTCTCGTTCCACCGAACCAGTTGCTGGATAATGCCTCCCAAAGTTTCCGTCCAGTCGGACGTCTTGCCGAGTCGGTATATTGCGCGGAATATGTCCTCCGAGATGGCGCTGAGCTTGATGTAGGTTGCGAACTGCGCGGCAGCCGTTGTGTTGGGCACATCCTTGCACAGCATCTGTGGCAGCGGGCACGAGATGTCTTTGGACTGCAGGAGCGACGGCTCGCCCATTTTCGCCGCGAGGGTCTTGTTCAGCCCGTACGAGACCCAGAAGACGCGCGCGCGGATGTCTGCCTCCTGTTGCATGTGTGCCGGCTCGTTCTTGTTGAGCCCGATGTGGCTGGCTAGTTGGATCGCCATATTCGAGTAGAGCATGCAGTCGTCGTCGCGGCCCAGCGAGCGGAAAAACAGGCTTGCAAGCGTCAGCGTCGCCACTGCAACGTAGTTTTCGGGCTCGTTTTTCATCTGCGTGCAGGGCAGCACCAGCGTGAGGGCGCTGGAGAGCAAATATCCGGTAATTGGGTCGGAGCTGCGGGTATACTTTGTGCCGAGGGCCATGACAACAAAGCAGAGCGCACGGAACTGGGTCGAAGAGTGGTCTTCCAGATTGCTGAACCGCCTGGACGGGTCGTATGTCTGCGACAGTCGCGCTTTCAGTAGATCGACGTCGTACGGGAAATAAATATCGTTGAGGAAGAAGTGCGGCCGGTCGACAAGAAACATGGCCTCCTGGAAGGTGAGGGACTCAAGATAGTCCAGCACGCGTGCCCTGTCGGGCTTCGGGAGCCGGGCGGGCACGACGTCGGGATCCAGCGGATGGATCTTTATTTTGTCCAAACTCTCTAGTCTTGTTCTGAATGAGGAAATAGGGCCGATGGTATCTGGGGCCGGAGCCGGCACCGTTTCGCGAGCAGAGCGGGCCGCCGCAAGCTCCTGTTGCAGCCGCTCAATCGTACTGAGCATCTGCTGGTACTTGGAGTGGAGCACAGAGATTCGCTTTTCGTACGGCGAGTACACACACCTAATCTTGAGCTTGAGGCAGCGGTCGCACGGGTCTGAGCCCGAGCACCGGTTCTTGCGACGTTTACACGAGTCGCAGCTGCCGTGTTAGAGCCTGTTGTGGCCATACTTACGCCTTTTTGTTTCTGTTCGACACCGAGAGCTGGGTCTCCGACATGGAATAATTCCCTGGGCTCATGCTAAAAAAGATAACTTGATGTTTTTGTTATGTAAGCTGGAGGCATTTTTTTTATTTAGCTTCTTTTGTCATGCGATGGCATAGAATCCGGATCTCCATCCGGACGCAACTAATAGCGCTGGTGCTGTTTGTGGCGCTGTTCTCGCTGTTTGTGCTTGCCGTCGTGTCCGGGCTGTACTTCACGTCGGTGTTTACGTCGGCTAGAGTCGAGAAACTGCAGGTTGTGGCAGAGCTCAAGGCTGCCCAAATAAAACAGAGTTTTATCTACTACTACTACCAGATCTACTTTCTGAGCACGCGAGATACGCTCGAGGACGCGTTGAGTTACCGCAAGGCCGGAAACACGTCGGACTCGATCACTGCAGAAGCCATCAATACGATCGAACAAACACTCGACTCCTCGGCGTCGCTGAACGCCGCGCGGCTCTACGACATTGAACTGTCGCTCATTGCGAATGTGTCCAACAGCGAGGCGTCCGCGAAAATTGCCGCTGGCCCCCTCGAAAGCCTCTACATTTTGGGCCACAACGACTCTTCGGAAGTGACCGACCAACTGGCCAAACAGCAGGGCTACGTTGCCGGGCCCATCTACTACAACACAACGTACTTCATGTCGCTGACGCTGCCCGTGTACACGAACTCGTCGGTGCTGCTCTCAACGCCCAACTTGAGCGGCTACATCTCTGTCATAATCAACGTCGACTCGGTCAAGGACGTCACCGACGTCGCGTCGACCGACGACTACGCGGGCATCTACTGTCTCAAACCGCTCAACACCACCGGCAGCGCGACCCTCACCGACACGTATGCGTACGTTTTTGGGCCTACCGACGACGAGTACAACATCTCGTCCTATCCGCCCGCCGAGGCCGTCTTCGTCCAGAACAAGGACATCGGCCATTACACAGACATGCGGAACCCGTTTGGAGAGCGGGTTTCAGTTGGGTATTCCAAGGTGGACTTCACGTACGCCGACTGGATGATCACCGTGGAGCAGAGCCGAGGCAAGTTCATGGGCCCGACGGTCAAGCTGACGAAGCTGATAGTGGGTGTGTGCATCGGGATTGCCGCGTTCATGTGTTTTGTGACCTTTCCGCTTGCGCATTACGGTGTGCGGCCAATTCTGAAGCTGCAGAAGGCCACCGAGCAGGTCACGGAGGGCCGCGGGCTGCGCACTCAGAGACGACGACACAAGAAAAACGGAGCCATTTTCAATTTCGACCGCAGAGACAGCAGCCGGCGCGCAAACAAAGAGAGCATGGACGATACACCGCCGCCACCGGGGCCGCAAGGCAACCAGTCCGCCTACCGCAGCAAATTCCATTCGCTCGGCAGCCTGCAACGGCTGACGATCCCAAAAGACGTCGACAAGACAGATCACGTGAAGACGGAGTCGAGCGACACAAGCGATGAAAAGCTGTTTGCGCGCGAGTTAGACGACGAGCGGCGCCACACGCGCGACGAGTCGCAGTTCGACAGCGTAGGCCGCACCGTCGCAAGCCCGCACTCGCGCGAGAGCTTCCCCGACTGGGTTGCTGAGCGGCGTGTGCCGACGCCTGCGATCGTGCAGGGCAAAGGTCTCTTCTATGACGAGCTGAGCGAGCTGACAGAGGCGTTCAACGCAATGACCGAGGAGCTGGACCTGCAGTACGCGCATCTGGAGGACCGTGTGCGGGCGCGGACCAAGGAGCTGGAGGTGGCCAAGATCCAGGCGGACGCGGCCCGGCAGCAGGCGGAGGCGGCAAACGAGGCCAAGACAGTGTTCATTGCCAACATCTCGCACGAGCTTCGCACGCCGCTCAACGGCATTCTGGGCATGACCTCGGTGGCCATGGCGGAGACCGACGTCGACCGCATCCACTCGTCGCTGGAGCTGATCTTCCGCAGCGGCGAGCTGCTGCTGCACCTCCTTACACAGCTTCTAACGTTCAGCAAGAATCAGCTGCAGCGGTCGAAGCTGCAGAAGCGCACGTTCCAGATCTCGGAGCTTGCGTCGCAGACAGAGTCGATTTTCGGCAAGACCGCAATCGACCAGAAGGTGAGGCTCGAGCTGGTGTTGAAGCCTGCTCTGTTGCGGAACATGGTGCTGTTTGCCGACTCCAATCGGCTCATGCAGGTGATCATGAATCTCGTGAGCAACTCGCTCAAGTTCACGCCCGAGAACGGCGTAGTGACGGTTTCGATGCGCATTCTGGGCGAGTACGACGCGCAACGGTCCCGCGAGGCCAACTACGAGAGCGTCTTCATCAAGAACAACATGACGTACTCCTCTGCGGCGGCCGCAAGTTCAGACGCCGCCAGTATCGACACCATGGCCTCGGGCAGCTACAGAAGCGTGCTTGCGGCGTCGTACAACCACGGCAACGAGTTGCGCGCCAGTGTCGATTCGCTCACCTCCGGACTCGACGACGACGGGTACCTGGACAGCCAAAAGGAGAAAAAAATGTACTGCAAGTTCAGCAGGCCAATCAAATGGGTGTTTGAGCTGACCATCACCGATACTGGGCCGGGCATCGACGAGTCATTGCAGGAGAAGATTTTTGAGGCCTTCGTGCAAGGTGACCAGACTCTGTCGCGGTCGTACGGTGGCACAGGCCTGGGACTATCGATTTGCAAGCAGTTTGCCAAAATGATGCACGGAACACTGACGCTGCGGTCTAAGGTGGGCCACGGCTCGTCGTTCACGTTCACAGTTCCGCTTCCGCAGGTTGGCGAGTGTGCGTATGAGGAGCCGAAGCTGAAGCGGGTCAGTTTTGCGAACGAGTCGACGCCGGTGCCGGAGATGCCGACGGTCGAGTCCGCGTACATGGGCAAGCCGGACCTAATCACGAGAGCGTCTACGGGCACGGCGTTGTCGAACAGAAAGTCGTCCAACAGCTCAAACCTGTCTGGCGGCGACTCGTCGTCGAGCAGCACGTTTCCGCTCAAGGTGCTAATTGCAGAGGACAATCTTGTAAACCAAGAGGTGATCAAGCGGATGCTCAAGCTGGAGGGCATCACCGACGTGACCATGGCATGCGACGGGACCGAGGCGAGCGAGCTCATGACAGAGGCCATCGACAACAACGAGACGTACGACCTGGTGTTTATGGACGTGCAGATGCCCAACATGGACGGTCTTTCCGCGACGAAATACTTCCGCGAGGAGCTCAGGTACACGGGCCCGATCGTCGCACTGACGGCGTTTGCCGACCAGAGCAACAAGGACGACTGTCTGAAGGCAGGCATGTCAGGCTTTTTGTCCAAACCGATAGGGAGAGGCGTGCTACGGCGCATTCTGCAAGACTTTTGTCCTGCGCTGTCTCCGAGTCTCGGCGCTGCCGAGCACGAAAAATCATAGAGTTTAACGCTGTTATTCCTCGTCCGAACTACTTAGTTCCACCATTGTAGGGGCCTCGTGCTTGCCGTAGATCCTCTGTCTGCGTAGTGTTTCCTCCTTCGTTCTTTTCAGCGATTTTTCTGTTTTCGCCGTGCTCAGCAGCTGTGCTACGCGTTCAGACCGCACGGCCGCATCTTCCCGCTCTTGGCGCCTCTCGAAGATGCGCTGTGTCGGGTTGAACCCGATGCGCACCATCGTTTGCGGGTCGAATGCGACCTTGGTGGCCTTTTGCCTGCTCTCGCGCGACTCCGGGGTCTCGAGACTCGTGTCTTTGAGTGTGTCGCCATCGGCAAGCGCAGCGAGCTTCTGACGCAGCCGTTTTTCGTTTTTCACGCGTGCGAGACGCGACTTTGCGCTCTGCAGATCGTTGATCAGTCTTGGGTTCGAGTAAGAGTCGTCGAAAAACGCCCTCGACACGTCCGGGTTTGAGAAGTAGAGCCGGCCGACATCTTGCTTCGGGACCGACGCGTCGGCGACGAGCAGCCCGTCCAGCTGCTCGCGGCCGTTTTTGCGCTTGGTGGACATGTACATCGCCTGCTTCACGCCGTCTTCTGTAGGGGTGAACATTTTGGCGTTGCCCGTGAGTTCGAGCCGTTTAGACGCGGTGCGGTTGTAACTGAGCTCGGTGTGATAGTCGCAGTGCTGCGTTTTGGAGAGGTCGATGGGCGTGTGGCACAGAGAGCCGTCTTTCCTGACCGAGCTGCAGAGGCCAAAGTCACGTGCGTGGCCGATCTCGAGGATCGCGTCGTAGTCCTCCTTGAGCGAGAGCGCAAAGCCGGTGCGCTCGCGCTGCACCCAGATCTGCGGGTTGAGCACCGCCACGACGTCTCCGAGCCTCAGTTTGTAGTATTTCTTGAACGCTTTCGAGAAAAGCGTGAGAGTGAGCTGCTGTTTCAAATTGGACAGCTGAACCGACATGTATTTCGTCCTATCGTTGGCCGTTTGTTTGGCTTCCGACTTCGCAGCCACCACGCCGACAACGGCAAAGTTAGCGTACTGCGGCGGGTCGAAGTTTGGCGCGTGGATCTTGGCCAGCGCGTGGTGCACACGCAACGGCTCGATATTTTTCAACAGCCTCTCAAGTGTGTCCTGTGAGTAGTACCGTTTCGAGAGCCTGTGCTTTGAGTATGTGTCGACGTCGTCGACGGTGTCGTTGATCTTCTGGCGCAGCAGCTCCTCGTCGAACGAGAGCACGCGCAAGTCGCGGATCTGCTCTTGGACCTTGCGTCGTTTTTCCGTCTCGTGTGACAATTGTTGGTTAAAAGTCTCGAGTCGCTGTGCGAAGGTGTCCGTTTGAGGCCTCGAAGCACTGATCCTGGTGAGGATCTTCTTCTCTGCCGCGCGGTGGCCGCGGAAATAGGGTGTTTGGCCCGACTCGCGCGGATCCTCCTCGTCGGACTCGACCGCGCTCTGGGCCTTTTTCTGCTCCTTCAGCGTGCGGATCTGGTGCAGCTGGTCCAAGATCTTGTCCTCGAGGTCGGAAAGGTCTGAGTTAGAGTATTTGAGGGCATCTGGCGAGGCCTACGCGTCCACTTACCGTCGTGAGCCATATAGTTTGGGAGAAACACCTGCCACCAAGTCAAGCCATTTATTTATTTTATTTTATTCTTTTTATTTTATTTTTTAGCATGGAGACCACTAGCGACAACGAGCTGAATGCCGCACAGGCGCAGTCGTCGGCTGGTGTTGCGGAGTCTGGCGACGTGGAGATTGTGTGCACGTTTTACCAGCTCGACCCGGGCGCGGTTTCGCAGCCGGATCTGGTCAACAAGTTGCTGGCCAAGATGAACGAGTTCCAAGAATTGAGCGCCTCGAAACAGGTTCTGGAGCTCGATTTTGAGCAATTCCGCCATACTGCCAGCAGGAAGATTGAGCAGCTTGTTGACGACAGCCAGAAGAAGGCCCACGAGGCCGAGGAGCTGCACAAACAGGTGGACGTGCTTAAACAAGAAAAGACACAGGTCGTCGAGACAAGCCGGGAGACGGCGCAAAAAATCGGGGAGCTGGAGTCGAAGGTGGCGCAGGAGGCCGAGTCCAAGCGGACGGCGTACCAATTGCTCGACAAAAAGCAGCAGGAGGTGATAGATTTGGGACAGGAGATAGGACGGCTGTCGGAGCTCAACAAGACGCTACGAGAGAACGTGTTCAGTTTGGAGAGCGCAAAGGAAAGTGCCGTCTCGGAGTCGCTCAAGGCCAAGTTCGAGACGACGCGTTTGGAGCAGGAACTGCAGCTGACCAAGCAGACGTCGTCGTGGTTCGAGACAGAGCTAAACCGCAAAGCTGACGAGTTGGCGCGACTGCGCGAGGAGAGCCGGTCGCAGACAACGGCCTTGCAGAGCGAGCTGGAAACTGTGAAGCAGGAGTACGCGGTGGCGAAAAGTTCTGTGCAGACTCTGAGCGACTCGTTGCAGGAGATCAGCGTCAAGCACAACAAGACGCTGGTGGAGGTAAAAAACCTCCGCGACAAGCTGGCGGTGAAGCAGCAGGAGTTTGCCGAGGAGATGGCCAGCAAGGACCGTTTGAACCAGCTGTTGGAGAAATCTGCCAACGACCGCAAGCAGCGGATCGAGGAGCTGGAGAAGATGTATGCAGAGCTGAGCGAGCGGGTGGCTTCGGAAGAGGCCGATTACAAGCATCAATTTGAGACGTTGCAGGAGCAGCTGACAGCAAAGGAGACGGAGCTGCGCGAGATAGAGACTACCATGGCCAATCAGTCGGACTATGACACAACCAACGTTCTGGGCGACCTTGGCCGGGGCAACAGCGTTGTTCTGACGCCGTCGTCGCAGAAAGTGCTGAAGAGCATGGGCGACGCGTACTCTGTGACAGAGCTTGTTTCGGAGAGCAACCGACTGCGCAAGGAGCTGAACAAGGAGAAGCGGCTGCGTGCGCGGGTCGAGTCCGAGCTCGGGGCGATCTTCAAGGAGCTGGAGGCGCGGATGCCGCTGCTGCAGTCGTACAAGGACAAGTGCGAGGAGTACGAGGCGCGGCAGACGCAGCTGAGCGCGATTCTGGACTCGATGAAGAAGGAGAACAGCGTTGTTTCGGGCCAGTACGACGCTCTGCGCAAGAAACAGGAGGAGACGCTGGTGCAGGTGCGCGAGCTGACGCAGTACAACACCGATTTGAAGCGGCAGGTGGCGGTGCTGCTGGCGCAGATAACGTTGCGAGACTCTGGCGAGGAGCCGCTGAGCAGGGCCGAAAAGCAGCAGCTGGGTGACCTGGTGGAGCGTCCCGAGGAAACAGAGACGGCGGGCGTGATCACAGAACGGCTCTCAACGTTCAGAAACATTCCGGAGCTGCTGGAGAAGAACAGACAGCTGTTGGCGGTTTCTAGACGGCTGGGCAACGAGCTGGAGCGCGGCGAGAGCCACGCAGACGAGGCCGAGAACGAAGCCCTTGAGAAAGCCACCCAGGCGATCCAGAAACTGCAGCAGCAGCTCCAGCAGACGGAAACGCGGCTGGAGGCCGTGAGCAACAGCAGAGACATGTTGCAGAAGCTGGTCGAGGACCGTGAGACAGAGAAAAGTCCGGCGGCGGACGTGGGGCGGTTGCAGACGTTGGCCGAGGAGCAGCAGAAACAGATGGAGTCGCTGAAAAAGGACTACGGCGTGACGATCGAGAATCTCAACGTGCAGGTGCGCGAGCTGACGGGCGAGAAGCTACAGTTGTCGCTGGATCTGTCGCGCGCGCGGTCGTCGTGCGAGCTGCTTGCCGAGCAGAACAGATCGGCCGCGTATTTGCACGAGCTGGCCAAGTCTGAGGCGGCAGAGCTGAAGAAGAGCGCGGGACTGATGCAGCAGAACTTGACACGGCTGGAAACCCGTGTCCAGCAATTGACGGAGGAGCTACTGGCGTCCAAGAGCTCTCAGAGCGGGCTGGAGGCGCGCGTGAAGGCGCTCATGTCGGAAAAGAGTCTGTGGCAGAGCATGGAGTCGCGGCTGCGCGCAGACATTAACGGGCTGGTTGACGAAAAGACGCGGCTGACGACGACGATCGCCAAGATGCAGGCGCTGGATAACGAGCGCACGGCGTCGTACGAGTCGGCGACGGCCCGTCTGGGCGAGAATCTGGCTGCGGTGGAGAAAGAGCTGCAGAGCACGCGCGCTAAGCTGGAGAGCACTAACGAAGAAATCAAACGGATTCTGCACTCGAAGAACTCGGACGCGCAGATGTACCAGAAACGGATCGACGCGCTTTCGGGCGAGCTGGCGTCGTTGCGTGAGAGTCTGGCGTCCAAGAGCAGCAACGTGGAGCAACTGAGCGAGCAACTGGCCACGGTGAATAGAAAGTACCAGGAGATCTCGGACCGCAGGAACTCGGCAATGACGGCGATCAACGCGTCTGGAGATACGGCCGAGGACGTGGTGGCACTGAAGCGCGAGCTGACGCAGACGCTTGAGGATCTGGAGCTGGCGAATGCCAACGCGGAGCAGTACAAGGAGGTTGCAAATGCGGCGGAGCGGGAGCTGGCGGCGCTGAACGAGACGTACGACAAGTTCCGCCAGGCGTCCGAGGAGCGCGAGCTGGCGCGGACGGCGGACTACGAGAAGCTGCAGGGCGAGCTGGCGCAGGCGCTGGAGCAGCGGGACGGGCTGGAGAAGCGTGTTCTGGAGCTGGACGCTGCCAACAGAGAGTTGCAGGCCAAAGTTGGGGAGCTGGGCGCGACGATTGATTCCTTCGACGGCGTGAAGAAGGCGTACGAGTCGCAGTTCGCCAAGTTGCGTGACGAGATGGGCAATGTTCAGGCTGTGTTGCGCGAAAAGCAGCAGGAGGTGGCGGGCAAGAGCGACGAGTGGCAGCACCTTGTTGTCGAGCGCGAGAAGGCGCAGGGGCTGGTTGACGAGCTGAAACAGCGCGTCCAAGGCCTTGAGGCGCAGCTAGCGAGCGCGCGAGCAGACGTGTCTGCCGCGGAGGAGCGGCTGGAGCAGGAGAAGCAGGAGCTGGTGTTAGAGCTGCGGGCAAAGGAGGCGCGCGTGACAGAGCTGGACGTGCAGAACCGGACGCTGATCAACCAGCTGGAGAGCCGCGTGAGCGTTGGTGACGTGGGCGAGGACGGCGACATGAAGAGTCTGATCACGTACTTGCACAGAGAAAAGGACTCTTTGGCCCAGCAGCTGGAGTACGCCCGCGTGGAGGAGAAGCGGCTGCGGCAGGCTGCCTCTCTGGCGCAGAGCGAGGCGGCGGAGGCTCGAGCAGAGCTTGCGCGGGTGCAAGAGGAGAGCGCGTCGAGCACGAAGTACGCCGAGGTTCTGGCGGAAATGCAGGCCACGAGCCACGAGCTGGAGCTGTTCAAGGACAACAACCGACAGTTGCGCGAGGAGAACTCGCGGCTAGCTGCCCGTTTGGAGCAACTAGAACAGCGCGCGGCAGCTGCGGAGCAGAAGTGCGGTCCGCTGGAGCAGCAGGTGGCGCAGCTACAGAGTGAGCTGGAGATCCGCGAGTCGCAGCAGCAGCTGGTGGTTTCGCAGATGGAGTACTGGAAAAAGCGGGTGGAAGAGAAGGGAGAGGAGAGTGGCAGCATGGCAGAGGTGGCCGGTTTGCAGAGCGAGCTGGAGGCGGCGCGCAAGAACGAGCGGCAGCTGCAGGAGCGGTACGACAAGCTGCGAGCTGAGGCTCAAGACAAGCTGAATAAGAGCCGTGTGGCGCGGCAGCAGCTGAACACAGAGAAGGACGCGCTGGCGGCAAGAATTCGGGAGCTGGAACAGCAGGTGCAGCAGGTGCAGCCGGACTCCTCGACGGCCGAGCTGGAGCAGAAGTTGCGCGACGCGGTGGCGGCCAGCTCGCGCATCAAGGTCGATTACGACATCCAAGTGAACCGGCTGGAGGCCGAGATCAGCCGGTTAAAGGCCGAGATCAAGCAGAGCCAGCCCGTGGATGAGGCGGCGATCCGTCGGCAGATCAAGGCGGAATGCGACGCAGAGCTGGAGGCCCACAAGAAACGGATCCGTGCTCCCGTGCAGGCCAAGATCAACGAGGTGATCGAGCAGCGGTGGAAGGCGCGCAAGGAGGAGCTGGAGAAGGAGTTTGCGCAGAAACAGGGTGCCACGGACGAGTTGCTGAAGCGGTTCGAGCAGGAGAAGGAGCAACTGAAGAAGGACACAACAGCGGCGATCCGCAAGGAGACCGAGTTCAAGGAGAATATTCTGAAAAAGCAGCTGGCGTCGTTGCGCGAGAAGGTCAAGGCGCTCGAGGCCAAGCGGCCCGCCGAGGACGACCGTGCCGACGAAAAGCGCGCAAAAACTGATAATTAGTGTAATATTAATTCCTATTTGGCGAGATGTATTGCAGGTTGGTGGACTCGACGGGGCGGAAGAGCACCTTGGATCCTGCTGCCTGGACGATCAGGCCGTCCACGCAGATTCGGCGCAGGTCGGCGTCCTGCTCGTCTATTTCCAGCTCTACCGTGTGCGCCTTGAGGTAGCCGACGCGCGGGTCCTGGACGTGCTTGCCCGCATCGTATGCCTGGCCCAGGATCTCCATCACGGCGGCCGGGGCCTGGTGGTGGAAGTACACCACGTGGAGCGCGTTTTCGGCCGGGTCAGAAGCGGGCGAGATCTCGAATGTTGCTTCAAACCGCGGCACGGCAGCCACGACGAAATAGCTGAGTGCGGCGTGGTCCTCCACCGCTAGCCCGTCTGTGCGAAACGAGCCGTGGAACACGGGATTTTTCTCGAGAATGTGCTGCGCGGCAACTTTGAACCGCTCGTTGCCCAGCTTACGCAACTCGGGCGAGTCCGAGTCGGCCACCAGACACGCGTGCAGCCCCCATGATCCAACTACAAGGAACCGCAGACTCAACACGGGCTGCGCGTGCCCTTGCGCGAGCAGCTGCGACCCGGGCTCAAAGACGGCCTCGTACAGCCGCAGCGGGTGCGCGGTGCCCCCTGTGAGCGCCTGGACGGCCTCTAGCGGCGTCGACAGCCCGACAGAGTGCGCAAACGCGTTGCCCGTGCCCATTGGCACCGTCAGCAGCGTCACCGTGGCTGTGCTGGCGACGGAGTTGACGAGCTCCGTGATGGTGGTGTCGCCCGAAATTAGGATGAGCAGCGTCGGCGCGGCACCAATGCTGGCGGCGACTTGGCGGGAAGTTTCTGGCGATGTGGTAGCAATGTAGCGGTGCGAAAGGTTCCAGCTGTCCAGAAGCGGCAACAACAGCTGTTTGTAGACGTCTTTCGTGGAGACTCTGTTGCCCGACTTGACGGAGTCGAGAACCACGACGTTGGCGGCCTGGAGTAGCGGCGGGACAGGGGCCTTCTCGCTGCCTTGCGGCATCCAGAGATACTCTGACGGCGTTTCTGTAACGAGGACGGGACCTGTTCCGGTGACGATGAGAGACATGGAGTTGGCACAGCCATGGGCGGGACTGGAAAATATAGCGGTGGCGGCGACGGAGTTTGCGTGGTGTGGCTGGTGGGGGTGAGCCAGTAATCACAGCCCCAGGCAGCGGCCCCTGGCGAGCTATCATGCAGTCCCACCAAACCCCGAATGGCCCATCAACTGCCCAAGCAATCGCCGCACCTGCTGCGGCTCTTTCGCTCCTCCCACATCCAACCCTGCTTGCCCAGTCCCAATTGGACCAATCACGGGCCCGCCTTACCTAATCCGAGCCAGTAGTGCACGATCCAGTAAAAAAAAAATGTCAACCAAAAAAGAACAAAATAACCGTTTACTCTTTTACGATGGAGTCTCTAGCTCGCAAGTCCAAGGCTATCTGCCCGTTCATGAAACACCAATCTGCGTCTGCGCTCAGACAGATGGCGCAATCGTCATCGCTGGCCGCCAAGGCCCAGGGCTGTCCCGTTGTGGGTCCTGCTCTGGAGGCCAGACGGTCGTACAGCACTCCTTCCAAGCCGGTCGGTGCGCAGGCCACGGACGCGCTGTCGCCCAAGGCGGTTGCCTCCGATGCCGCCAAGCCGGTGTTTTTGCACGGCTCGTCCAACGAGACCAATTTCGACTACGAGGCGGTGTTTGAGGAACAAGTCAACGAGAAACGGCGCGACAAATCGTACCGCTTTTTCAACAACATCAACCGGCTGGCTAGGGAGTTCCCGAAGGCTCACTTGGCCAAGGAAGACGACAAGGTGACTGTTTGGTGCTCGAACGACTATTTGGGGATGGGCAAGAACCAGGAGGTTCTGGACACCATGAACAGGACGATGCTCAAGTACGGCACAGGAGCCGGTGGAACCCGTAACATTGCGGGCCATAACCGGCACGCGATTGCGCTGGAGGCCGAGCTGGCCGCCCTGCACAAAAAGGAGGGCGCGTTGGTGTTCTCGTCGTGCTTCGTGGCCAACGACGCTGTTCTGTCGCTGCTGGGCCAGAAGATGAAGGACCTTGTGATTTTCTCGGACGAGCTCAATCACGCGTCGATGATTGTGGGCATCCGCAACTCCAGGGCGCGCAAGCACATTTTCCAGCACAACAACCTGGAGCAATTGGAGTCTCTGCTGGCGCAGTACCCGAAATCGACCCCGAAGCTTATTGCGTTCGAGAGTGTGTACTCGATGTGCGGCTCTGTCGCTCCGATTGAGAAGATCTGCGACCTGGCCGACAAGTACGGTGCTCTGACGTTCTTGGACGAGGTCCACGCCGTTGGAATGTACGGTCCGCACGGAGCAGGTGTTGCTGAGCATCTGGACTTCGAGGCGCATTTGGAGGCCGGTATTGCGTCGCCAGCCTTCAAGACCGTCTCGGACCGCGTCGACATGATCACCGGAACGCTGGGCAAGTCATTTGGTACCGTTGGCGGCTACATTGCTGCGTCGGCCAAGATGATCGACTGGATCAGGTCTTTTGCTCCAGGCTTCATCTTCACCACCACTTTGCCTCCGGCACTGATGGCCGGCACCACCGCGTCCATCAGAATCGTGAGACAGAACTTGATGGACAGAATCAACCAGCAGAAGAACGTCAGATACGTCAAGAAGCAGTTTGAGCAGCTGGGCATTCCGGTCATCCCGAACCCGTCCCACATCGTTCCGCTGCTGGTTGGCAACGCCGGCCAGGCCAAACAGGCGTCCGACATCCTGCTGGACCAGCACAAGATCTACGTTCAAGCCATCAACTTCCCGACCGTTGCCCGCGGCGAGGAGCGGCTCAGAATCACTCCGTCGCCTCATCACTCAAAGGACATTTCCGACGCGCTGATTGAGGCTGTCGACGACGTCTGGACCAGGATCGGCCTCAAGCGCGTCCCCGACTGGGAGCGCGAGGGCGGTTTGTGCGGTGTCGGCTCGCCCGTGCCACGCGCAGACAACCTATGGACTGACGAGCAGCTGGCCCTGACCAACACCGACCTCAACAGAAACGTGGTCGACCCGGTCATCAACCAGCTCGCCACGTCGTCCGGCGTCGCTGTGTAAGCTGCTTTCTCGCGGCCTGTGTTCTTTGTCTGTCTACGGTGTGTACATAAAAAAAGATATATTCGGCAGCTTCGCCGATACATATTACAAACTACTCCTCGTAATCGGGCAACTCCTCGTACGGCGTGTTGAACTGCGCTGGCGGATATGGCGGGTTGTACACGGCCTCCATCTCGTCCCAGGACTTTCTCAGGTACCGTTCCATCTCCTGGCATTTTTTCGCAAACGCGAGCTGGTCAAACGTCTTGCCCGAGTCGAACTCCTTCATCAGCTGGTCCTTGTAGTACCCGATGTGTCTCTGAAGGTTGTTGAGACGGAACTCGCACCAGTCGCGGTAGAATTCGTTGTACAGCGCGCGCGGCAACACAGACGGCTTGGTGCTGGTGAGCAGGTTGTTGTCGAGGTGTTCTGGGCCGGCCAGGCAGAATCCGCCCACAATGGTGATTCTGTTGGAGTTGGTGACGGGCTTTGTGGCGACGTGGCGCAGCACCATGCCCTGGATCAGCGTGGCCCAGCCCACCTTGGGATCTGGCACACGCACCATCTGGTTGTCGCCGGTGATGATTCCCGTTTCGCCGCCGATAGCCGAGTCGCCAAAGTCCAGCATGATGACCAGCGCAAACGCAGACGAGTCGTAATGCAGCCCGAGCGTCGAAGGCACCTCGTTGCCGCCCGCCTTGGTTTGCGCCTCGTACGTCTTCAGCTGCTCCTCTCTGGAGACCTCGAATTGTGCCGCGTCCTCTGGCTTGAGGCTGGCCAGCGACACGTTGAGATGGCCGTACTCGGCGTTGTACACGGGCTCAACTTTTGTTCTGGTGAAGCCTTCGAGGATTTTGCACAGCTCTGGCGACGTGAACAGCGCGTTGGAGAATGGTGCCTTTTTGGAGCAGTGCCCGCCGATGTGGAAGTCCAGTCTGTTGGCGCCCTTGGACAAGTTGGGGACTCGGGCGTAGTCGCGCAGAACTTCTGGCTGGAGAGCCTCCCACAGTAGCATGTCCACGGCCTCCTGGGTGATCAGTGGGAACGGAAACGCGGCCGCAAAGTCGGTGACCGGCTTGACTCTGGTTTTGTTGATGTTCAGGTCGCCGAGGGTGAACTGCTGCGTTGTTTTGTAGTACTCTGGCTTGAAAACAAAGTGCTTGGCCGGGTCAAACTTGAGGTTTGGGTCGAAAGTCGGCTTGGCCTCCAGTCTCTCGCGCAACGCAGCAACCTCGAGGTCAAGCGTCTCCTGCGGAATGTCGTAGTCGTGGTTGCCGGACAAGTAGTTGACGGCGTGGCCGAGCTCTTTCTGGGGCGTGGGATATGGGGATTGGATGGTGACGGTCATGGGAGTATTTTGAGCACAACGGCAACAGTCACGAATATTTATAGTGCTCCGAAAATACAAGAGAGATAAGCAGATCGCCAATTCCCTATTTGGAAAACGAGATAAAAATGCAGCTCGCGTTTGATTTGATTTTTAAATTTAGCTTACCTAATCTGTGCAGCGGCCATCGGCTATCCTGTTCAGCTGATCAAACAGCCAGGCGCTGGAAAACGTGGTCAGACCGATCGCCTTGCTGCGGATCGCCATGTTACGGTCGTCGGTCACCAGGATGTGGTAGCGGAACACGCTCGCCTCGAGCCTGTCCAGTAGTCGCGCGCCGCCGTTGATTGCTGCGCCCTCGCCCTGTAGAACGCTCTTGCTGCTGTCGTCGCTCAGCTTGACGGCCTTGATGATTATGTCGTCTGTGTGGTTGCGCCAGTTCTGGTTCTGCTCGAATTCCAGCGTCTCGTTCAGCGACGAGGCCACTGTGCCGTCTGCCCTGATGGGAGTGATCTGCTGGTCTGCATACAGCTGCCGCACGATGATCACTGCTCTGGTGGCCGAGTCGGCAACGGAGTTGTCTGCTGATCGTCTAAGCGAGCGCAGTTCCTGGAAAACCGTCAGCGGGATCGCCAGACGGAACAGCTCCGACCGAACGCACTTGTACACCTTGCCGCAGTGCTTGAGCCACGTATTGGTGTCCAGCGAGATCATTGTCACCTGCGTGTCCATCTTCTCGCCCAAGTTGCCCGCCACGGCGACGGCCGCCGGCGCGTACGGAGCCGTGTGCCTTTCCGAAGCGTCCTCGCCCGAGGAGTCCTCGTAGTCTTCGTCCAGCTCGTCCGCGCCCATAAAAGAGCCGTATTCCGACGTGGAGCCGGAAACAGAGGCCAGGTCCTGTTTCTGGATATATTCCGACATGAACCCGGGCGAGTTGAAGTCCCAGCTCGGCAGTGACGACACCGGCAGCTCCACAACCTCCTCGCCCGGTTGCACGCAGATCTTGGCGTTCAACGGCTCCGCCAGAATCTTGAGGCGCGGGTCCTGGCAGAAACAGCCCACGCTCGTGTTGCTCTGCTCGTACCGCGACACGTCCGGGTTCACTCTGTATTTGAAAACAGAGCCGGCAAGAACGAGGCCAAATTCTGGGAAACTGGACGCGATGAACGACGCGAGAGAGTACACGCGCAAAAAGCGGCGCGCGTCCTGCTGCGCGTCGTATCTAATGCCGGCCGTTGGAATGTCAAAAATGTCGCCAACGACACCGGTCTCGGCGACCGACTGATAGTCGCCCTTGAGAGCGACCTGGTCGAACCACACAGACCCCCAACACTTCCACGCCTCCCAGAGCGTTTCGTTTTCTGAAAAATAGTCCAAAACCTTCTGCCAACGGCCTTCCTGCAAGTCTGCAGCATGGTCAGGAATTTCTTTCCGCACGGCAGCCGACGTGGCCACCAGAAAAGCCACGTCGTTCAGGTACGGAACAAGCTGCATCCAGGGGATGTAGCGGGCCACAAAGTACGTGAACAGCGGCCGCGAGGCCGGATATTTGCGCGTGGCCTTGCCAACAGCAACGAGGAAGTAGAGCCATACGATCACGTGCGGCGTGGACGACGGAAGCGGGCCCATGACGTACTTTTTCAGCATCTTCATGCTGAGCTCGATCACGCCCTTGTTGACAAAGTCCAGCAGCGTGAACCAGGACGATTCGTCCTGCTCGTCGGCGGTGGAGTTGTATATGGCCTCGGAGTCGAGCGTCTTGCCGAGGTCCTCAGTCTGGTCCGTCTTGGACTTTCTGCGCTTGTCTTTCTTGTCCTTGCGCTGCTTGAGAGCCTCGGGAAGCTCGAATAGCTTGGCAAACGGGTTGCGGCAGTCGCCAAACCCGATCAGGTGGTTTATGTTGCATAATGCAAAGTTGGCTCCCTTCTGGAACCAGAAATTAAGCTTTTCGGTCGAAAGAGCCGACCTCAGGTCGCCTCTGAGTTGGAAGTAGTCAATGCTAGAGCTGTCAAGCCCAAAATGCGAGGAGTAGTGCGAAACAAGGTTGGTCATCTCCAGGTTCGTGCTGTAGTTGGGCATCAGCAGAATCTTGTGGATCTTCACGAAATCGATCATGGCCATCTCCACAGACGTCAGAATGCTGCGCTGCGCGCACACGTTGTCCACAATCAGCCACAGATACTGCAAAGTCGGCACGAACGGGTCGCGGCACGTGACGCTCTTGCCGATGTCCACAAGAGCTTCCAAGTTGTCGTTCTCCACGGTGCACATATGGTAGTATATTTTGCCGTGGCCGTACTGCGTGCGCATCGCCAGCTGGTACCAGTACACAGAAGAGATCTTCCAGTCCATGTAGCGCGCCGGATACAGCGCAATGGCCATCCGCGACAGGTCGCCGAGTTTCTCGGCCCACCAGCCTTCGACGCCGAGCTGCGAGTCTGTGAGACAGCTGATGATGTTGAAGGCGTACACGATGAAACACCCGCACACCTCGTGGTCGACAAAAATCGCCGCCACGTTCTTGAGCACCTCGAGAAACAAAACCACGCCGTACACCCACATTCGGCGCAGAATCCGGTAGTTGGTCACCAGCGGCTTGCCGGCCCGCGCAGACGTGGGCGAAAGCGCGTACAGCAGGAAGTCGTAGTAGTGGTCCAGAAGCTGGACGATGTTCTTGTACACGTGCCACAGCTGCGGCGTGATTTCGGTGCTGGCGTCATTCTCGATCAGGCGCTCGTTCACCTCGGCACAGCCTTGCTGGGTCTCCACCTCGAGCCGCAGAATCGCCTTGTAGGTTTCCTGGAGGTTGGCCGCCAGGATGTGCTCCTCTTCCGTGATGGCACGGTGCGGCTGCAGCTGCAACGCCACGGGCGGCTGCGACAGCACTGTGTCCGTGCTAGGTCTGCGGTTCTGCAAAGCCTTCTCCGGCAACGATTCCGGCGAGTTCGAGTGTGCATTGCTCTCCTTCGTGGCCGGAACCTCGTTCAGCTCGCTGGAGTTCTCGACACTCACGTCCGGCTCGATCAGCTTGCCGATCGCCTTGCTTCTGGGAGACCCCGGCACGTCAACCGTCACGACGGTGGGGGTCGGGGTCTTGGTGCCTTTTGCCCGCGACTGGGGCTTCGTGGTAGCCGTGGAATACGCTCCGCGCTTGGTGGAGATGCCCTGGTTGAGGTAGCTCTGGGAATTATGGCGTTTTTGCTGTACGGACGGTTTCGTGGCCGTCATACTGGCGGGGCGGGTCCGTCCCGGTTGCGGGCTGTACTGGAGCACGTGTCTGAGCCCAGGATGTTCGGTAGTGTCTTTCTGCGGAGTCATAGGGAACCACGCGACAGATAACCGGCAGGGGCACTAAATTAAATTGCTGATATATTGTCCGGTGATGAAACAAAATATAACGCAAATTACCTAATCGATGGCCTTGATTATTTATTTTATTGATTTAAAATATTCTATTTTTCCAGCACAGACTCAAACAACGACAGCGTCTGCTCGGTGAGCTGCTCGCCCGCGTCGAGGTCGATTGCGAACACGGAGATCGTGGCCTCGCAATTGCCGTTGTTGATGATGGTGAACTCGTCTGGCAGCTCGCAGTCGCCGGCAGCACAGTTCTGCACCGCGGAGGTGGCCAGCGTCGTCTGCTTCATGTTTTCTGCCGTGTGGTCGTACTCCACCTTGTACGCGAGACTCTTAGAGCCGGTGAACCGCGTGTGTCTGAACGTGAGCTCTCTGCACGAGGCGTTGATGTCGGAGCCGGCGGCAGGGAAGTTGACGTTCAGCGCGTACGACTCTGGCAGCAGACGGTCCCCGTCGCCGTGGCCTTTGGCCAGAGCCTCGAGCACCTGGATCGCGTACTTGGAGTAAATGTTAGGGGCGTGGTCCGGGTCCTCGTCGAGGTTGTCCTTGAAGAATGAATTGTTGGAGTTTGCTCCCGAGAACGCAATCGCCGGATAGCCTCTTTCTGTGGCATAGTATGTGGCGCCGATGGTTCCCGAAATAACGTAGTCTCTTTCTCCGAGGTTGTTTCCTTCGTTGGGACCGCCAACAACAACGTCGACCGTCATGTTGTTGAAGTATTTAGGAACCACATAGTCCAGGCCGAACGCGACGCACGCGGCCGGCGACCCGTCGAAATACCACACGTTCGAGTCGTCCTCCTCGTGACCCCACGCTGGCGATCCGGCTGGCGGATACTCGAAGACTGCTGCGGCAGTGAGGGTCGAGGTTGTCGGAGTGATGAATCTGCCTCCGTTGCCCGAGTACTGTCTAGCAGGAGCCACCATGACAACGTTGTGACCGGAAGCTTTGAGATCTCTGTAGAAGGCTCTGATGTTGGTAGCGGCCCATCCATCGTCATTGGTGAGAAGGATGTTTTGAGCGGAAGCTGCAACCAAGGATGTTGCAAGGACGAAGAGAGAAGTGAATTGCATTTGTGACCGAGGCAATTACGAGATCTCGAGAGTTTATAAAGCGATTCCGGGCCCTGCAGAAGATGGTTTGCCCCCGACTCAGAGCTGCGAGCTGTTTACCCGAAATTGCATAAACGTGGTGAAGTCCTTGGTACCAGGATTTTTTTTTCCTAGTGCGCTCGTTTGGGAAGTGATGGCATTAGCTCCCAGGCACGTGCGTCGTAGCCGCGCGGAGGAGAACATTTTTTTCCTCGTCTTCCAAGCCAATTGGCCGCCACTCTAGCGAAAGGCGCCGGGGCGCTAAAGGTTGGGGCATTTGACGCTGTGTTCTACTCGCAAGATCCACAGGCTACCCTGCCGCCGAGATTTAAAAAATTGACTTGTGTGAATGCACTCAGTCATTGAGGTACAGAGAGCTCCTTCTGCGTCTAATTAATCTTTTTGATGAGCCCATGTGTTGCGCAACTTCCTATTGCGTCGAAGTCTTTAACGAATCAGGTGCTGTTGCCCATAACGACACCAAATTAATCCACATTCCCTCCTGGTAGAACAGAGGCGCCGCAGCGCCGCAAACATATCTCGCTTTGTTTTCGCCCCCTATGCCCGCCGTAATTGCGTTGCAACAAATGGTTTATAACCAACAAATTCCCCCCCCCCCCCCCCCCACGCACTGTTCGAGCACAGTTATCAATGAAACTCACTTCTCTACTCGCCATCGCAACCTCCCTGGTTGCTAGCTCTGCAAAGAACATTCTCCTGACCAACGACGACGGTTGGGCTGCTACTAATATCAGAGCTTTCTACAGAGACCTCAAGGCCGCTGGTCATGATGTCGTCATGGTGGCACCTGCCGTGCAGATGTCCGGCAACGGTGGGAAGTTCCAGCTTGCAGCCTCTAACACACTCGAGACGGACGCTGAGTTTGGCTATCCACCAGCGGGCTCTCCTTCGTGGGGCCACGAGGAGGACGATCTGAACGTGTGGTACTACAACGGCACCCCTGCAGCTTGCGTGGCGGTGGCCCTGGACTACATTCTTCCCACCTATTTCAACAACATGACCGTCGACGTTGTTGTGGGCGGTCCCAACGAAGGAAACAACCTCGGAGAAAGAGACTTTGTTATTTCGGGAACCATCGGCGCCGCCTACTACGCCACTGAGCGCGGGTACTCTGCCATTGCACTCTCCGGAGCAAACTCCAACAATTCATTCTTCAAGGACAACCTCAACGACGATCCAAACCAGTCTGCCAACATCTACTCCAGGAAGTCTGTCGAGCTACTCAATTCATTGTTTGAGAAGCAGGGTGACAACCAAAGACTGCTTCCTCTTTCCACCGGACTGAACGTCAATTTTGCAAAAGCCGGTTCCGACGTTGGCTCTGACTGTTTGGACCCAGTTTTCTATCACTCCAGACAAACAGGCCCGGGCTTTTCCGTCTACGGTGCCCGAGTCAACGAGGAGACCAATCTTGTGGAGGAACTTTATTTGTATGACAATGCGCTTGCCGTGTGTTCTGCTGGTGACTGCTCTCTGCCTGCTGAGTTTGAAGTCGTCAAGAGCTGTGCTTCTGCCATCACTGTGTTCTCGTTGGACCCAGACTCGAAGAAAAACGTAACAGACGACGTGATCGCCAAGTTCGACTTTATTCGGAGCTGAAACTATATAAGATAATCGAATAGAATGACTGAGATAGCCGCCTCACTGGTTCATTGCTCTGGTAAGGTACTCGCCAAAAAGCACGCCGATTCTGTCGACTCCCACG
The DNA here is from genome assembly GCF_001664045.1 of Ogataea polymorpha. Lineage (NCBI taxonomy): Eukaryota > Fungi > Ascomycota > Pichiomycetes > Pichiales > Pichiaceae > Ogataea > Ogataea polymorpha. The sequence continues at coordinate 380,585 of NW_017264703.1, read as the reverse complement.
TTTCTCATTCTGTTTAGCCCCACGTAGGCTCTTCTGAAACGTTGCAGCTGTGCTATCGAAACTGCGTGCGTGGGCATCTCTACCACGCACTCTCCGCCTTCAACATTCACCCGCACTACTCCCCCTATTCCGTTCATCTCCTGGTACTGGATCACTTCTTGGACCACCCGCGCAGTCACCCGGTCTAGTTCCTGAAGAAAATTGATTTCTATCGCTGGTTTCGTCACCGTGGACTGGTTAGGCCGAGGACCTTTTCTCAGCACGATTGCAGCCCATATGTCGTCAAACGGTAGCTCTGGGTCGTCATAGCCAATAGGGATCAGCGGAGAATCCCATTTGTTCTGTCCATCTGGCTCCTCGTACCGCAGCACCAGCTCTTGCATCACCTTCTCGTCCCATCTGTCTCTCGCTTCTCTATTTCTGTTCCACTCTAGACACTTCTCTAAGGGCGTGATAACCTGGATCACACAGTGCGGTGTGCTCAACGCTTTGCTTTCGCAGTGTAGTTGGTATCTGAAACCTTTAATGTAAGCCATTGAGTCCAGAATAACTATGGTGGACTTCGAGATGTCTCTCTTAACCGCAGAGATCTGGGCCGACCGCGCAGCCTTCTCTTTGGTGGAGTCGGTGTATGCGTCACGCTGAATTCCTAGATTCTGGTCGTTGTGCAGAACCACCTTATAATTTGCCCCCGGTTCTCCTTTTTGCAGACTAGCAATCTTTTCCTCCAGCTGATTTTTCAGCTTGAGTGCCCATGTAGTCTTGCCGCACGAAGGGTAGCCTGCAAACACAATCAGAGGCATGATTATTTTTTTTTGATATTTTTTTGATATTTTTTTGATATTTTTTGGGTTTTTTTCAAAACACTTTGTACATTACATGTCTGCCATTTCCAGGGCGGTCAGAGAGGTCCAGAAGTTCTATGAGCAGGTCTCGGGCAGGAAAATCGAGAAGATCCCTGATTTTAAGCCTCGTGTCCGATTTCCGGATTATAATGTCCCCCTGACAGACTTTCAGGGCCACCAGGTAACGGCACTCAAAAGAATGAGGAGGCTGGCCCCCGAAATTGATCTCGTGATCGAACTGCGAGATTCGCGTGCTCCGATAACAACCACGAATTTTCTCCTCGACCGAATATTCAAGGGAAAGCAAAAGATCGTTCTCTACACGAAAGCCGAGCAATCCTTAATTAATCAAAAGATCATCAAGAAATGGAATGTCAGAAACGAAAGTTGGAGTTTCTTTGACAAGAATAGATACGACCACACAGCCAAAGCTGCCAAAATGATATTTGAGAAGTACGACTCGATGTACCCACCGCCGCCTCTAGGAATGAAAGTTATAGTTGCAGGCATGCCGAATGTGGGGAAGTCGACTTTGGTGAACAAACTGCGCCGCAGACTTGCCATTGATCAAGGAAAGAAAAAGGACGTGGCCAAAGTCGAGCGTGGGGGAGGAACCACGCGCGTTACGTCTGAGATGATCAAAATCTCAGAAGACCCGTTGATCTACGTCTACGACACCCCGGGAGTGCTGATGCCCACAGTGGCAAACTCCAAGGCTATGCTGACACATGCGCTTTTGCGGACTGTCGACAATACGACCGTGGACCCGATCATTGCGGCAGATTATCTCCTGTATATATGGAATCTGCTGAGTCCCGACGGCCATTTTTACCGATCCTTCACAAAATCCCCCACAAACGATATCCAGTATCTTCTTGAATGTGTGGCGCGGAAAAAGATGTACACCAAGAACAAGGTCGGCAAGACGCGTCCGAGTGTGTCGCCAAATGGATATGACCTCAAAGCAGCAGCATTGGCTCTTCAGGAGCAGCTCAGGCTCGAGCAGACAAATCGGCTGGCTTTTGATCTTGATATGCTGCGGGACCTAAGTCAAAGAGAGATTGGCGAGATAATAGAAGCGGAGAGAATAAGAGTTGGAGAGATGGAGATGGAATATTTGGACTAAATTTTTTTTTGGCATCCGTGCACCAGGTTACTCCAACGAATAAGAATTTGCCCTTGTAAATAACAACAACAAATAAAGTCTATTTCAAATAAATCCTGCCCTTCACGTTGGTCGTACTTCAACAAGGTAGTTGCTGTGAAAATGGAGACGATTCTGGATTTCAGTAAGGAATTGGACATCAAGCTGCTTGATTCCGTCGTGGATGCGTTCTACAATGGATCGGGTGAAACACAGAAACAGGCACAAGAAGTTCTCACCAAATTTCAGAACCATCCGGACGCTTGGACTCGCGCAGATCAGATTCTTCAGTACTCGTCTGATCCCCAGGCCAAATATATTGCGTTATCGATACTGGATAATTTGATCAAAACCAAATGGAAAGCCCTTCCTGAGGAGCAACGTCTGGGGATCCGTAACTTTATTGCCAGCATGATCATTGTGATGTGCGACGACGACGCGCAGTTTGTTTCCCAGAAAGCTCTGATTCAGAAGAGCGATTTGACGCTGGTCCAGATCATCAAGCAAGACTGGCCTGCCAACTGGCCCAACTTCATTCCGGAGATCGTGCAGTCGAGCCGTGCTGGATTCAACGTGTGCGAGAACAACATGGTGATCCTCAAATTGCTGTCGGAGGAGATCTTTGACTTCTCAGCTGAGCAAATGACCCAGGCGAAAGCCAAGTCTCTCAAAACGAGAATGTGCGACGAGTTTTCAGAAATTTTCAAATTGTGCTTCGAAGTCCTCGACAAAGCCTCTAAACCTTCGTTGATAGTAGCCACGCTGAAGTCTCTGCTCAGATACATTCCATGGATTCCACTGGGATACATTTTCGAGACCGATCTGCTCAACTTGCTCTCTACCAAGTTCTTGCCCGTCGAGGAGTTCAGATCCATCACTCTCAAATGCTTAACCGAAGTGTCTCAGCTCATTGCTCACCAATACGACGATAAATTCGTGACTATGTTTGCTCTCACAACGGAAAATCTGCTCAAGATCATTCCTATCGACATAGATCTTAAAAACACATACAAGTACGCAAATTCCGCCGATCAGGAGTTTTTGCAAGATTTGGCAATGTATCTGGTCACGTTTCTTTCGAATCACTTAGAACCACTGGAACAGAATACCAACCTTAGGGAGTTGTTGCTCGCTGCCCATCAATACCTTGTTGGACTCTCGCGGATCGAGGAAAGAGAATTGTTCAAAACCTGTCTTGATTACTGGTCTAAGCTTGTCTCTGGCCTTTATCAAGAGATTCAAACACTCCCGTTACAAGACGCATCACCTTTGATGCAGTTACAGTATAATACTAGAGGTGGTGCTTTGAATCCAGAAATACTCAGGAATTACAATCTCAGAAAGAATATTTATAGTGACATTCTGTCAAAGTTGAGAGTCGTCATGATTGAGAACATGGTTAGACCTGAAGAAGTCTTGGTTGTGGAAAATGATGAGGGAGAAATCGTGAGAGAGTTCGTCAAAGAAAGTGACACGATTCAACTGTACAAGTCGATGAGGGAGGTCCTAGTGTACTTGACACATCTGGATATAAATGATACCGAGGCAATCATGTCTGCAAAGCTTGCAAGTCAGATTGATGGTTCAGAATGGTCGTGGCATAACATCAATACCTTGTGTTGGGCCATTGGATCTATTTCAGGGTCAATGGACGAAGAACGCGAAAAGCGATTCCTGGTCACCGTTATCAAGGATTTGCTTTCACTGACCGAAATGAAGAGAGGCAAAGATAACAAAGCTGTTGTCGCTTCTAATATCATGTACATCGTTGGTCAGTACCCAAGATTCTTGAAAGCACATTGGAAGTTCCTGAAGACTGTTGTCAACAAGCTCTTTGAGTTTATGCATGAAACTCACGAGGGTGTCCAGGATATGGCTTGTGATACGTTTATCAAGATCACCCAAAAGTGTAAGAGGCACTTTGTCGTTCAACAGCAGGGAGAGACGGGGCCATTTATTGACGAGATCATTCGTAACATTCAAGAAACCACATCTGATCTTCAGCCTCAGCAAGTGCATACTTTCTACGAAGCTTGTGCTACCATAATTTCCGCTCAGAACTCTACACAAATCAGAAACAAGTTGCTCTCCGATCTTATGCATCTACCAAATGTCGCCTGGAGGGCTGTTGTCCAACAAGCTGGTGATGATCCACAGCTCCTTTCAAATTCAGATATTGTGAAAATTATCGCTAATATCATCAAAACAAATGTTGCAGTTTGCACGCCATTGGGCCCTGGTTTCTACACTCAACTGGGTCTTATCTATGTTGACATGTTGTCTCTTTACAATGCCGTCAGCGGGCTGATCTCTGACGCCGTTGCGAATGACGGTTTGATCGCCACCAAAACGCCAAAGGTGAGAGGTTGGAGAACCATCAAAAAGGAGATTTTGATTCTGATCGAGACATACATCTCCAAAGCTGACAATCCAGAGGAGATCGTTCGTGATCTGGTTCCAAACCTGCTGTCTGCGGTTTTGCAAGATTACAAGACCAACGTTCCAGATGCCAGAGATGCAGAGGTTCTGAACTGTTTGTCCACGCTTGTCGAAAAGGTCGGAGAGCTCATTCCTGATGAGATTGTTCTTATTCTCGCCAACGTTTTCGAGGTCACTTTGAATATGATCAACAAGGACTTCACGGAGTATCCTGAACACAGAGTTGAATTTTACAAGCTGCTTCGTGAGATTGATCTCAAAGGTTTCAACGCCTTGGTTCAATTCCCACCTGAGTCCTTCCAGTCCTTTATTGACGCTATATTGTGGGCCTTCAAGCACAACAACAGAGATGTCGAAAATACCGGTCTGACTCTCTGTGTCGAGCTGTTGAAGAATATAGAGGATTTGGGATCTAACGCTTTTGCTATTGGATTTTACAAAAATTTCTATTTCCCTATTCTCAGCGATATCTTCTATGTCCTGACGGACTCGGATCACAAGGCGGGCTTCAGACTGCAGTCCCAACTGCTGGCTAAGCTTCTTGAACTGGTGTTGGAAAACAAGATCACAGAACCAATTTATCAGAAGGATGCTGCTCCAGAAGGTACTCCCAACTCCCTCTACCTCAAGGAGTACATTGCCAACATGCTTATAAGCGTTTTCCCTCAACTGAACCAGGAGCAGGTCAACAACTTCTTGCAGGCTCTTTTCTCCTCATACAACCAACAAAACAAGTTCAGAGGAACACTTAGAGACTTCCTGGTGCAAATCAAGGAGTTCGGTGGAGACCCAACCGATTACTTGTTTGCCGACGACAGAGAGCAAGAGCTGTTGGAGAAGAACAGGCAAGAAAAAGAAAAAGCCCGTCTTGTCGGCGGTTTGTTGAAACCTTCGGAGATGGACGAGTAGTGATGACGTAATCAAATTTGGCATAGAACTCTACATTAATATTAAAATATTGAATATTGTACTTAATTTCATGGAAAATGGGTTGGATCTGGCTATTCAGTTAATTGATATTTTTGGGAGGCACAGCTGTAAGAAGCGTTTACAGGTTAGTGGTGAAGAATATGACTCGGAGTTTTTCAGTAAAGGCCCAATTGTAATTTTTGAGGATGCAAAAACGGGTATTATGGAGATACTTGTTTCCAAGAAAACAATAATCAGTATATTCAAGGATTGCAAGCAAGTTCTTGATACAGAGAAGTATATTGATGACTGGCAATTATATTACGCATCAATTGGTGTTTTGATTACGACTCCAGAGGACCATCGTGCCATTTTACTCAATGAAAGCGCACTCAACAAAATCATATTGACTGATCCTTTCGCACCTGGTTATCATTACAACTGTCTGAGCACGCTTTTAAGCTGTGATTTGGCAAAAACCAATAAGTCAGCAAACCTATGGTTTTATTTCAGAAAGTCGTCGGTTGCTAAACTCGAGACGCTTGATTGCTCGTCTCTGAACGAAATGGTTGACTTAATCCTCCTCTCTGTTACCTCTCATCCACGTAATTACTATGCGTGTTCATTCCTGCGTGTTCTTCTGGCGAGTTGCCGATGCAGAGGCCTTCTGCGGATATTGTATGAAAGGATATGGGACTACTGTAAGACGCATTTTGGCGATTTTTCGATGTGGTTGGCTTTGCTTGAGATTCTAACTGGAAAGAGCGATTATTTTATTTGGGAGCTCAAGAGGTTAGGCGGTGAATTGAGAGGTTCACCAGAATACTTCGAAGAACAAGAGCTGTTGCGAATATATGAAGAAATTGGACTCTGGGGTGAGCAGATGAGTACTGCAAGCTACTCTTTATACTACGTGAAGCTGCAGCTTGGGCTTTATTTGGGCTTGGATGTTTGCTCCCTGTATAAGCAGGAGTACGAGGAATTTGAACGGGAGGGAGACTACTTGATTGACGTCAGGTCGAGACAGCTTGTGAGCAAGAATAAACCTGTTCCACTGGATAACGATGCGCTTTTGAAACAAAAATTCGAAGGAATGCTCATTAGAAAACAATTGTACATAAGATATGGGGCCGCTCGCAACTCGAGAAAATCTTATATAGTCCATTAAAGCGGGTAGTCTATCTAGGACTTCTTGTAAGCTGGAATCTCAAACTCGGGGTTGAACTGCTGGCCCGGAAGGAACGGCGCAATTTCAAATATATGTTTCCGCAAATCTTCTGGGTTGTGCGCTTTGAGGTCTTTATTCAGCACCTTGTCTTTATAGATCACATACTCCAAGTTTTCGTTGCCCTTGCGAGCGGTCTCGGCAACAGGCATCTGTTTGAACAGCTTTGGATGAAAATCCACGCCCTCTTCTTCACGTTTTTTCTGCTGGACTCTCTGTTCCTCCTCAATCTTGAATTTCTCATCTGTAGCGGTGTGATGGTCGCGCTGCGCAAGAGCATCAGTCACCTTCTTCCACAACCTGCGGCTTTCGTAAGCCCCTTGCTCAGAAATATCTCTCACCTTTGGCTTCAAAGGTGTGCTGTGCTGGCAATCGAAAAAGACCGATTTCTTGCCGGTCTTGGTATCTTTGATATACATCTCTTCCGACCACTTTCCACTCAATTCGTACAGCACCTCACCTGTCTTGGAATTCTTGATCTGACCCTCAATCACATTGTAGGAACCGGAAATGAACCCTTTGGTTTTGAATTCGATGTCCGCAATTAAATTGTTTCTAGGACATTGCAATAACAAGTGGTCTCCAAGCTCGAACTTCAAAGTTCCAAATAGAATACCTCTGGCATACATGTTTGGCTGTGTCATTGTATAGATCTCGCAATCGCCGGTTTCTTCGTCAACGATGTCCAAAAAGGAAAGCTTCGTCACACCCTCCATGATTGCTGCGGTGGAGTTGCCTAAAAACCTGGACTTCGGAACAACTATTCCATCCACTCTGATGTTATGATCTGGAATAATGTAGAAATAGGAGGATTTTGGGGGATGGTGAGATGTTTGCTCAGCAACGTAGTATGCCTGAGACCCATTAGGAAGGTCCCAGTAACACGTAAAGTACTCTCCCAGAATCGGGTTCAATGGCTTCTTAACCGCTTTCGGAGCAATGTGCCAGCAAGACATGTACCACTTCACCACAGTGACAAACCGCTCAACCGGGTCGGTCGCCGAATGAGCAGCCAAAAGTATGTCCGGCTGTTGCAATTGGTTGGTAATCCGCTCCAACATGCTTTTCCTCTCCAGAATAAAGGTAGGAAGCGTGATTCGAGACAAGTCCGATCCTGGCCGCAATTGCGAGATAATTCCCATTAAAATGGACTGACCCTGATCATCCACTTCATCGATATCCTCAATGTCATCGGAAACGTTTTTCTCCTGATGCTTTTCCTTGTCTGAACCCGTTTTGCCTGGCTATTAGTCTTCAAATGTCATGTGGCCCAAACCTGGCCCACCGGTACTTACCAAGAAGCTTGGAGGCGAAAGAAGGCATCTTGACTCAATTGGCTTGATACAAAAAAAAAGGGGTCTAACCTCAAACTTATTCCTGGCTTAAATAAATTCCGCGAAGGCTTTACCCTCCAAAAATATATACCCAAGCCATCTTTGACAGACGCAACTACGACACAGTTTCATGTTGCAGATAATTCGATTTTCTACATGTATATTTACTTAAGCTGTGGCGGGCTCCTCAAGAGGCTTAGCGGCGCTGCTGGCACTGCTGCCCGCGCTGAGTGTTGCACTGACCTTTGTCTCCTCTCCGCTCTTCAGCTTCTTGGTGCTAGCCCCATTCTTGTCGCCTTTCCGTTTCTTGCTCTCTTTCTTGACTGGTCGCTGTTCATCCTCTGAGTACACATCGTCCGGCAGGTCGTATAACTTGACATGCCTGATGCTCAGGGAGTACACGTCTTTGTCGAAATTGACCCAGTTTCTGCAAATCGAGTCAAAGTCCGAGCACGGAACTTGGATATCCATTTTTTTGTCGCGGCCCTTCAAATCCAGCTCCAGACCAATGTACAGCTTCAAAAGATGCACCAGGTGCTTGCCCTCTTTCTTCACTTCCTCCTCCAGCTTCACCATATCCGTGTCATCATCGATATCCACTTTTTTCAGGTGTTCCTTTGCGTATTTTTCCCCGTCCAGAGATCCATAGAGCTCCCGAATTTTGAACACCTGCTCTTCAGTGTCGCAGATGTAGGACGCCGAGAATGGCTTCACAAAAGGGTGTGCCAGCACAATTCCGTTGACAGCCTCCAGTTTCTGCACCAAAAGACGGAGCTTGGACTCCACCATACCACTCCACTTCAAATGGGCCTCGTAGGAGTCTCTGGTGGCAGTGATCACAGTTAGATAGAACTTGTACGCAAAGAAGAAGTCATGTTTCGCAAAAAGATCCTTCCATGTTCGCTTGCCAAATTGAATATCATTCATTATCTCCAAACCACGTTGCATCTCCTTGAGAATTATTTTCTGTGTAGAAGCGGTGATGTTGTGTGTAGCACACATGGAAGGATACGCAGGGGTGATGACCGGCATTCTATGCAATCTATCTTGTCCATACAGTTTAGGGTTCCAGATTCTGACCGGTAACGGACCGTCCTCAATCGGCTTCAAAAGCACGGGCTGTGGCCACTTCCACTGCAGGTAGATCTGGAAAAACTTAGACACAATGACTGCTCCCACGGCGTTAGGGTACAACTGGCAAATACGAGCAACCAGCATCGCCCAGGCCACTCCTCCCGGAAATCCAAACATGTTTGCGTAGATGGCCCTTCGTTGGGCCCAAAGCTTGATCGTTCGTAGGGCGTGACGGAAAACCATTTTCTGAGGAACAAGCTGGAGTATTTGATCCGTCACTCTGGTACCGTTCAGTGCTCTTAGATCTCTATCGTCAATGTTTCTAAGCAGGTTGTTATCCTCCAATGTGAGGTCGAGCGAGACTTGTGGAATATCCAAACGGCCACAGATCAGATCGATATCGACACCGTCAAACACGGTTTTGATAATGGGCATGAAAGCATCGGGGACTGGCTGGATCTTGTTCAACTCTGGGCGTTTTCTTAGCAGTTCCTCGAAAACAGTAAAGAAGTCATCTCTCGTAACATGTTTGGGAACAACCACAAGAGTGTCGATATCTGAGCCGGGTCCATAAACACCCAGTCTGTACGAGCCAAATGTAAAGATTTTTCCTCCCGCGTCACGAGCCATTCCCTCACTCATGTTCTTGCGGCGCGAAACCGTGTAGACAAACTCCTCTGTGAGCTTTTGCAGCGTGGCCAACACTTCTCGCCTTTTCTGAGTCTCGCTCTCGCTTTCGAACGAGTTTTGGTTTCTGAGTTCCTCGATCATCGCGTCGTTCAGTTCATTTTCCTTGGCAGTTGGTCCCGCAGTGGATATTGGCGCTGTCACACCATACTGCTTGGTTGTTGTGCTCATATTACGCTTTCCTGTCGACTTTGTTGCCTCGCGAACAAAAAAAAATAATATATTAAATCTAAAATGCCTAATTATTATTAATTTCTAGTACAAGATTTTCGTTTAATTCGGGATGCGGCAGGCTTGACAGCTCTAGTGGAAACCTTGAGGATTTTTCAGGTCCTGGTTGAATAACAAGAAGGCCCTCGCTGGTTCCAACTCTAACCAGCTCATCCAGAGCTTCCACACACGTTATAGCTCCATGGCCCAGATAAGACTGATGCACCATTTTTGGTTCACCCTGTAGCCCAATGATGAATATGTTACCCATGAGATCTCCGACAACCAAATTCTGCCTGAATACCGCGAAATCGGTGACCATGACGTTCTTCAGGATCTGTATAGCTGATACTTTGCGCTCGTTGCGGTCGATTTTGAACAGATACAACCCTGAAAATGCGTCCCCCACTACCAGGTCGCCATTTTCGAGCTTTTTCCACTCTGAAAAGTACAGAACCGGGATATTTGAGTTGCATTCCTCGTTTTGGAACCAGAAGCTAGGACCGCCGTAAATTCTCGTCCACACCAGCGAATGCGGCCCAATAAGTAACAGGCTGTAGTCCTCTACCTGTATGATGCTGTCAAACAGCTTGTTCACCACGGCATGGCCTTCCTGTTTCCACTCGTCGTCCACAAATCTCATAAGTAACAGTCCGGACTGATCCTCTTCATCGTTGACAAGTACGATAAAACATTTGCTCAGTTTCGTCTGCAAGACATATCGCTCGTCGTTGCTGATTTTGCTTTTTTCTTCAAACTGACACAGGAGATCAGGCACAGGCAAAACCTTACGCACTACTATTCCGGCGTCAAACCAGTGCTCACCTATCTTCTCGCCAGCTTTGTAAACCTCCAAACGATCAGTTCTTTTGATCTCTTCGACCTCCAAGTCGACTTCGTGCTCTTCGACCACCAAGACCACGAAATCATCGGTTTCCACTATTTCCTTCACCAACCCTGTCAAATTCTTCCAGTCATCAAGAACCACCTTTGAAGATAGATAAGTTCCCTGCGCATAGTACTTCCCGTTCATGGCAGTTACCGGAAGATTGTCTGCCTGTCTAACTTGCTTCAACAGTTGTGTATTTCTATCAACCTCAATTAAGAGCCCAAAATGGTTGCAACCTATCACACGATTGCCTCTGTAAACCATCTTATGAAGCAAGTCTACCTGCTGTTTCCTTTCTATGTTCCATTTGTTGACCTCTAATCCGATGGGCCGAGAGTTTCCGGCCCGTAATCTTTCTGCTATAGAAAGGTCCAAGTTATTTTCGGCAGCTTCAAGCGATTCCGAGTCCAACTCTATTTCCATCTGATAGATATCGCCCTGCTCACTGCTGAACCAGTAATATCGTCCATCAAAGCACCACGACAAAAGCTTGGCCATTTTCCCGTCAGCTCCAGAGAAAAGCTCCTTGGTAGCATACTGTCTGGTGGTCGTAGCCACCGATGAAGAAATACTGCGAACAGCGGGGGCTGGAAAAAGGTAATGCATGTCTTCGCAAATCACAAGTAGCGCTCCAAGTGACAGCGGTATGGCCAAGCTCGGGACAGAGTTCATCTGCGGTAATCGCTTTATCAGGCTGATTTCTTGGCCTATTCCGTAATAGTTCACGGAATACTTCAAATTGGCATTTCTGACCACTATTGCAAACACAGTCCCCTCTTTGTCTGCCGTTAGAAGTCGGGTCTTCAGAAAAACGGCGCTGTGCACAACTCCGTGCCCAATGTAGAGTACTTGCGGTTTTTCAAATATCCGGTTCACCTGTAGTTTGGCAGCGTCTGGCCTTTTCTTCACCTGGCTAGGAGGCTCATTTTGCAATGCCAGCCGGAACAACTCGGTTTTCGACGGATGAAGCTCCAACACAGCCATATATCCCTCATTGGAGTATATGAGAATGTATCTGCCCAGGTCATCAACACGAATAAATGGATGGACTTCAATGGTGTTTGCAACCGATTCAATGTGAAATTGCTGCAGCAGAATAAATCCGTCGTTCCATGCAATTACGACTAGTTGGTTGTTCTGTGTTAAGACCAGCAGCCAGTCATGTTGAAGGCCTGGAGGTCTTATATGGTTCATGGCCATGATTCTGTCTTGCAATTCAAGCACATCCAGCTGCTTGTAACTGTGATCCAGTAGCTCGATGCTGTACGGATGAGCTACTACGAGTGTATCATTTTGATAAAAATCCACAACAAGACACTCCACAATGGCTCCATCGTGGAGTTTCCTCACATTAAAGCTCATAAATAAATTAAATAAACTGGTTTTTTAATATATTACATCTGTCATTTATTTCAGAACGTGAACACAGAGCTATACAGTTTGACAGCCTCTGGGTTAATGCTGTGCAGCGCTTCAGGATCCAGCATCTCAACATCTGGAAAAGAGAAGTGGTCGATAACCGTTGGCTGTGGCAGCGGCAGGAATGGTGTCTCAGGAGAGCTTGGGGTCTCTACCTCTGGGAATGTGAACTTCTCGATGATCTCCAAAGATGAAGGCTTTGGAGGGACGTTAGGAGCGAATGGCTGCGCCTCGGCTAGTCCGAAGGTAAACTTTGGCTTCTGTACCTCTTCAGGAACCGCCTCAGGCTTGGAAACAACAGCTGGCTCGACAGGCGTGTGTTGAGGTGACTCTTCAAAATTGGCTTCATATTGCTCCACTGGCTCGGCACCTTGGGAAGCAGTAATAGCTGGCAGTGCAATGGATGGTGCATTGGCTGCGCGTTTGTTCTCTTTAGGCCTCTGGGGTTGCACAGGTGGCACAGGTTTCACTGCCTCCAGTTTAGGCTCGGACTTCTGTTCTGGCACATCGTCTTCAGAATCGATCTCTATAACCTCTTGCTCTTCCTTAAGCACCTTATTTTCCTTTGGAAGTAGTTTCTGTTCAGCAGTAGACGAATTGGGCTTGGACTTTGCGCCTAGAGTTTCTTGCTCGTCCAGAACCTTGACATCTTCATCCAGCGCCTCTGAGTTTTCTATTATGCTCAACACTTTGTTGGCAGTTCTGCTTCTTACTTCCCTCTTCTCCACACGTGGTTTAACAGGCGTCTCAAGTCTCATCCGGTAAGGCGAAGGCAAGCTTGAATATTGAACCACACGTTTTTTAATCGTTGTTGGAAATGGCTGCGGATGCCGAGTAATCTTATTCTCTTTGGGAGTATATGAAGGGACGTCAACTTTGGCAGTTGGTTTCACGGATGCAGGTCGCAATACGGTCTGGTTGCCGAAAAAGCTACTTTCATTAGGTTTGAGACCAGACGACGACAAAAACTGAGACTCAGTCTGAGATTGACGATATGTCTCAAGCTGCGATTGGTTCTGCTGGTGAACTTTGTTGATAAGAGAAAGCACTCCTTCCACTTCGATGTCATTGAGAGGGGCGTCTCCTTTGCTTTTAAAGAACTCAGACAGCGTTTTATTTGGGTTGGCATCACTTAGCACTGAGAGGGTCGAAACATTCGAGAGATTCGAAACATCGGCCACGGTGTTGTCGCGAGAGGGCTGCGGAGAGCGTGAAAATATCCTCCGCAGCCTGCCCAGAAATCCTTGAGAGCCTGAGGTTTTTGGCTCAATTTTATCGTACGGCTTGACTTTCGTTCTGTCCCTTCGAATCATCGAATCTGAGACAAAAAAAATAATCAAATAAATTCAATTTGCAGAATTAATTTATTTATTTCTAAATTATGTCCATTATAGGAGCTCTTGCCTGTCAAAAAGACTCCTACCTCAAATCTCTTACGACAACAGTGATAGCATGCCACAAGAAAGGAAGCAAGTACGAAGTAGAACTAGAGGATACGGTCTTGTTCCCTGAGGGTGGTGGTCAGCCAAGTGATACCGGCAAGATCTCCTCGGGGAGCGACATTCTAGAAGTTGAGAGTGTGATTAGAGCAGGACTGAAGGCGCTGCATCTTGTGGACAAGCCTCTGGAGACAGGTGCTCCTGTGAACTTGAGCGTGGACTGGGAAAGACGGTTCGACCATATGCAGCAGCATACCGGCCAACATCTTCTTTCTGCCGTGTTGGACAAGCGCAATTTGCCCACAATCAGCTGGAACATGGGGGATATGATCAATTACATTGAGATTCCTCGCAAGCTGACAGACACTGAGCGTGAGGAGGTCACAAAAGAAGTGAACTCGTACGTCACTCAAAATCTGCCAATCTCAGTTGAAGTTCCGCCCGATCGTGAGGTCGACGAAGTGAAAGGTGTGATGAGGATTATCCACATTGGCGATTTGGATTCTAATGCGTGCTGTGGCACACATTTGAAAAATTCAGGACAGATTAAGGGGGTTGTTCTATTGAATCAAATAGCTGGAAAAGGAGGCAATTCAAGACTGAATTTTATTGCCGGAGACAGGATCTTCAAGTTCGCTGAATCGTCTCACAGTATTCTGAGGGCCTTGAGCTCTGCAACTTCGGTACAAAGCGAACAACTGGTGGACAAGGTCAACGATTTGGTGACTGCTACCAAAAGGTTGCAAAATAGACAGTCGACGTTGCTGAAGGAGCTGGCCCTTTTGACTGCTGCAGACTTGAAGACCAAGGCGGAGGAGAAGAAAACCGTGTTTTTCCACAGGGCTGATGTGGGGCTTGATTTCTTGAGCCAGATGTACAAAGAGCTAAAAGATCAGCCTGGAACTTTCGTATTATTATCTGGAGAAGGAAAGGACGGAGGCGCTGCTCTGGTTTTTGGCGAGGATACTGAGCAGGTGAGCAAGGAGCTCAAGGAACAATTATCCGGCCTCAAAGGTGGAGGCAAAGCAAAATTCCAGGGCAAAGTGTCTGTATATGGCAAAGGCGAGCTTGAGGCGGTGAAGCGCAAATGGGCATAAGATTATTTATTATCGTAAATGAGTACATCATTGATTCGTTATGTTCTTAAACTCAGCCTGCTCCTAAGGCTTAATAGGCTTTTCATGGGGCTGGGTTTCCTGCGTGGCTGTGATCTTGCAATTTCGTCTGCAATCTGTATGCGTCGTAGAGTTGATATAATGGCGTCGAAGGTAGCAGAATCGTTGAGGGTGGTGTGGAGACAGACGGTATTGTTAGTATCTCTTGCCGTCTCTAGTGTTTCTGCAGTTTGGTCTGCTTCTGAAAAATCCAGGTTCACTGTTTCTGGCGTATTTTCCGACTCTGTGTCGGAAGACAGGTGAATAAGTGCTGGATCTATTTTCTTCAGAGCAGCCTGGAGGGTCTCGTACTCTTCGAAGCAGTGGCAGCAAACAATCTCTGCACACCGGCTTCGAGGGAGCAGAGAGCTTAGGTCGTACAACGGACGGTCACAGACAACACAGTATCGTAAGTTAGACTCTGTCGTCTTGATGTAGGCCTCCGTTTCACTATTGAGGGTAGAGCTCGAGTTGACGCTCTGTTTGCGGTAGTAGAGCGGCAACAATGCATCAGGAGGTGTCATATCATTGTCAATGGCACGCTTGATATCAAATAATGAGGTCTTTTTGCGAAAACCCTTCGGGTAATGAATATAATCTTCCACTAGTAGAAGCTCTCCGTGCGGGCTGGTCTGTGCGAAGTTCGGGTGCGGAAGCGGGAAGGAGGTTAGTTGCCTATTGTCAATGAGATCCAATCGCGACGGACGGATTTTCAGCGAGTGCGCAGCGTTCTCAAGCATTCATGAGAAATGAAAATAAGAATATTTACGTGAAATAAAACGTTTATGTATCACCTTCCAA
This sequence comes from Ogataea polymorpha, assembly GCF_001664045.1. Lineage (NCBI taxonomy): Eukaryota > Fungi > Ascomycota > Pichiomycetes > Pichiales > Pichiaceae > Ogataea > Ogataea polymorpha. The sequence continues at coordinate 365,016 of NW_017264703.1, read as the reverse complement.
ATATGGAGTAATCATAATTTAATATGAAAAATAAACATATTTTAGAATGTAACAAATAATTCTTGGCAGCTCTCAATGTACCTGCTGTATCGGAATCAATTGATTTTTAAGCAACGGCATTCGGGGCCAGTAGTTAGACGACATTGGTCCCAGATAAGGTAAGCCGAAACTTTTTTCAAGCGTAGATCATAAAACACGGGTTTTGGAGGGAATCCCGAACATGGAGTTGCATAATTAATAATTTGAGATGACAAACGTAGTGAATCGGGAAGTATAATATATTAGTGCAGCTTTTAGTTATAAATCTGTCAGTTTGGCCCACTTCATTCTAAAATTCAAAAATGACACGAATCACTATCATAGGCGCGGGACTCTATGGCGCTTTTGCTGCAAAGAAGCTATCAAAAGTTCCTGGATTAGAGATCACCTTGATCTCGAAAAAAAATTATATCAACTTCGTCCCTTCAGTTCCAAGAAACTTTGTTACCCAGAACCTGGATGGATACTCTAGAACTCTCGAAGAGATCTTCGGCGACTCAATCACGCTAATATATGACGAGGCTGTCAGCTTTGATGATAAAAAAGTGACCACACGCAAAAACGGAGATGTTGCTTTTGACGTTCTGATTGTTGCCACGGGCTCAATTCTCAGCCGCGAATTTGAGCTACCGAACACCGTGGATTCTGCAGTCGAGCATTTCAAGAAGGAGTTCGAACAGGTAGAGCGTGCAAAGAACATCACCGTTATCGGTGGCGGAATTTCGGGCTGCGAGCTCGTGGGAGAGCTGGCCCATAAATTCAAGGACGAGATAGCGAAGGGCGAGAAAAGAATTAATTTGATACACTCCAACTCGAACGTCTTGTCCGACCATGAAATTAACTCTGTTAGACAGAGCGTCAAGTCCCAGCTAGAAGGCATGAATGTCAAGCTCTACCTTGGTCAGAAGGCGACTTTGGACGGAGATAAGGTTTATGCTGGATCTGAGGAAGTCCCCACCGACCATATTATATGGACCACGGGAGTCAAGCCAAACACGCCAGACTCTCCGCTTGAAGGACTTAAGAACGAGAAGGGTGAAATCAAAGTCAAACCAACGTTCCAGACAGTGGCCAGCCCTAATATATTTGCAATCGGAGATTGTGTTGATTTCGTTATCAAGGCAGTGGCTCCACTGAAAAAGTGGAATTCTGTTCTGGTGGACAACGTGATAGCCTACGTCCAGGACAAACCGCTTACCAAGCAGGTTGTGCCTCCTACTAACACCGACAAGCCTACATGTGGTGTCAGCCTGGGTCCGGAACACGCAGCAGGTCAAATAGCCACGCCTTTCGGCACTTTCTCGTTGCCTGCATTTCTGATTGTGCAAGCCAAGTCCAAGACTATGTTCAAGGGGAGGTTGAGCGAGATCTAAATACAAACGTACGGTAGTTAATAGAAATTCAGTCAACTAATTATCTTTCTGCAGTCTCCATTGGAAATAGTTAAATTTTGGAGGCAGTATTCCAGTGTCGGACTTTTTCTCCGCTGGTAGCACTTGCTCAACGGAAAGAACATCATCGGACGAAGCCAAGACGTTTCCAGACTCATCAATTGCCTCCACAAAAACCCGCTCAACAGGCTTGTTGATCTTTAACTTAGTCTCAAACCCGGTTCTTTCTGTCTCGCCAAGCAACTTCTTGCTACCATTTTGCACGGCATGGAATCTCCATTTCTTGGTCTCTGTGTCGCCGTTCCACGAAACATAAAAGATTGTTTCGTCGTCATCGGTGATCTCAGAAAGCACAGCGACAGACTCCGAAGGGTATCCATGCCAGTCAAACTTGAAAGCTCTATAGTTTTGGACCTTGTCGGAAAATTCATCCGAGTCTAGAAATGCGTGAAAAACAATTTCTCCATCTGCGGTGTATTCAGTGACACTTCCCTCGGAGCCCCAATTGACCAGAACGTTGCCTGATTTTAGCAGATGGGTAGAGCCCTGGGACTTGGCCCGAATACCGTATGGAGCGGGATAATTCCTCAGAAGCTTGGCCTCCCATTTTTCGGTGTCGACCTCAACAATTTTTCCGCTCGAGATTTTGTTCAAATGGACCTGGCTACCGTCCTTATCTTCTGTTCCGTGGGCAGAGTTATCAAAGAACGAGATGATTTGTTTTTTCCCGTCCTCCGAGGTCCAAACGTACCGAGCATGGTGCTGGAACCCGAACTTGAAATCATCCACGTTCTTGAAACTGGAACTGGTGACCCCAGGAATGCCACCCAACTTCCACAGAATTTCACCTGTTTTTCCGTCAATCTTGTACAAAGAAGCGGTGTCGCGTGCTGAAAGCAAATAGTCGCCGTTGTCGTCCTTGTCGACAGAATTGATGTGGAAATAGTCCCACGCGTCGCTGGAATTGTATCCAGACCCGGCTTCTCCCTCATTCAGGGGGAGCACAGACTCGGCTGGCGAAACATGATCCAAAGAGGCCCATTCAAACAGCACCTCTCCGGTGTCGAGGTCCAGCTCCTGGAAAATCGCATTAATGATCCATTGCTGCTCCTCAGAGCCACCAAATTCGGCAAGGTTGCGAGGCACCGGCTGATAGATCTCGATCAAGGCAGTTTTCTCGTCCTTGATGTGAAACTCGTGCTTGTCGGTGATTTTGTGGTTTCCAGCCCTAATTTCCTTCACCAGATCGTAATTGCTGTTTAGAACCGTATGGTGTCCGTGTCCATGGCCATAGGCAGCGTTATGGTCACCCTCAAAGCTGAAAAGGACGTCATCATCTTTGTATCTGGCAGCCTGGAAATTGGCATTCCAGGTACCAAACGCACCGTATCCCGACCAGACCAGTTCGCCATCACTAGTGAAAATGTACGGAGCAGACTGACGGGGTTTGTGGAAGGTGTTTCCAGGGGCCCCCGTAAACGGAGCAATAAAGAGGTATTCGGGAGAGACTTTCTCTGCGTCGTAAACGGTGATGTTCAATTTGGGAGGAGACAAATCTGGCCGACTGCGGTACTGCCAGTCGGCGTACGCTGGAAGAGCAAGGAGAAGAAGTGCGCCAAGCATGGCAGAATTAAGATGTATTCAGGGGTAGCTTTATACTTAAAAATTGTGGCTACATTATTAATTAAGCCGCAGAACCACACAGCCACGAAAAGCTGCCTCGACAGGAAATTATACCCTGCGACTCCGCCACATCTATTCGTCATATGACGACCGTGAGCGTATGCGGGCAGCCTTTTTCACGCCAGCAAGCACCAAACAAGCGAGACAGCACAAACAAGAAAGGAATTGCGCGAATCGGATGGCACGCTCGTAACTGCCCTGAACAACACTGCGGACTTGTGGCTCCAGATGCTGGATCTGCGAGATGTCTTTGGACACTGTTCTGATGATCGTACTAATCTGGTGTTCGGAGAGTCCCGGCACCCGATGGAGGCTTGACAGACATCTGCGTGCGAAAACACGCTTGATGATGGCGGCGGACCCGGTGACACCCCACACCGAGCCCATGCTGCGGAAGAGGTATGCGGTGGACGTGGCTATTGCCTGTTTGTCTCTGTCAAAATTGTAAATGAACGAAAAGAGCGACGTGGGGAAGGCCAATCCTTGCCCCACGTTGGCGGGGATCAAGCAGAGACCTGTCACCCACTGGTTGACGCCCTTGTGAATAAATAATGTGACGAAATTTCCGAAAAGCATGAGTGTGCAGCCGGCAACGACGAGAGAAAAAAGACTGTATTTTTTGCGGCTCATCAAAACGCCTGCAATGAGGCCACCAACAGGCGTAAAGAGTGCCGGAATGGTGAGTCGCAAGCCCGCCTGGGAGGCCGTGTCGCCCAAGACTATTTGGAAGAGCAACGGCAGGACAAATAAATACGCGTAGCTGGAAATTCCGAGAAACACGCCTATTCCCAAAATGATGTAGCTGAACGAGGAATGGAGCAGGGCAGGAGGGATGATGGGTATGGCAGAAGTTCTCAGCTCAATAAGTGCAAAATGAAAGAGAAGTCCTATGCTCAAGACAAGCATAAGTAGCAGCCTGTAATCAGACCAGTTCAACTCGTTTCCGCCGAGAGAAAGCACAACCATCTGGAAAGCCAGCGACAGCACAAGCGCCGTGGCGCCCTTAATGTCGATTTTGTCAAACATGTGGACAGAAACGTGCACATGGGGCGGTTTGGGGTTGTGAATATAGAAGTATCCAATAACGAGGCCAGCCAGAGCGACGGGAACCTGCGCGAGAAAACACCATCTCCAGCCGAGCGTGTCTGCTATAACACCGCCCAGAGAGGCGCCGCAGATGCTTCCAAATCCCAGCAGCAGGTTTTGGAAGGCCTGCCAGCTCCCTCGTTTTTCTGGAGCCACGAGATCTGAGTTGACGATGGTTGCCAACGTGATGAGGCCGCCTCCACCTATGCCTGTCACGGCACGCATGGCGTCCAAAACAAAGATGTTGGACGAGATGCCGCATCCAAGACAACCCAGAATGAAAAAGCTTGTGGCTCCGATCACACACACTCGCCGTCCAAGGACATCGGAGAAAGACCCATATAAAGGCTGAAAAGCAGTGCTGGTGATGAGGTAGGACGACGTGATCCACGACGCGGTGTTGGCCGCTTTGAACTCGTTGCCGATGGTAGTGTATGTGGATGCCGTCACCGTCCCGTCGAAACCTGCAAGAAAGACGTTTGCAAGCAGAGAGCACTCGATCCAGAAGAAATTTGGGGGCAGAGCTGGAGAAACAGACAGAACGGTCTCCTCGTCGTCAGACTTGGTAGCACCGTACGTGATCTGGGACTCAACTGCGCTTTCCGAATCTAGCGACTGTTGTTCACGAGAAGAAGACATCGAAGATCTTTAATTATTCAAAAAAAGAGTGGCTTTACGTACAGCTGCAAAACGTGTAATTGGGTGGCTGCGGCGATGCGGCAGAAAAAAAAAATCTCGGTGATGTTGAAAATAATACTTAATATTACGGCATTTATTTGGTGGCATCAGACCCATTCTCCAAAAAAGAGCTTGAGTTTCTGTTTTTTCGTAAGAGGATTCAATTGCCTCTCCTTCTGGACCCGTCTCAGCTCCTCCTCGAGCTCGTATCTCCGGCCTGTGTCGAAATCCATTTCTTCGTAACTGACCCATTTGGTCTTCTTCCAAATCTTGTAGCCTAAGAAAAAACATGCCGATAACGGCAGCATGATGTAAGCGTCAATGAACGACGAGCGGTCAAACGGTTTCAAATACATCCAGCCCTGGATCAAGGCCAAAAACAGACTCATCAAGACACAGAAAACCGGAGTGTAAGGATACCAGAGACATTTGAACGGCAGCTCCTGTACGCTGTGACCCGCATGGATCCAACCCTTTCTAAACCTGATCTGTGCAATGGCAATTGATGACCACACAAAAAAGATAGACACTCCAGAAACGTTGACAAAGTAGGTGTAGACGGTTCTGGAGCTGCTTCCAACTTGAAGCAGACTAAGCAAGCCAAAAAAATTAAATGTGATGGCTGCAATGTATGGCACGCCACGTCTGTTGACTTTGCTGAAAAAGCACGGAAATGGCGTCATGTGCTCGTTCGCCATGTTCACGATGGTTCTTGTTCCAATGTAGAGCGCAGAGTTGATTGCACTGAAAGATATCACCACCACAAATAAGTTTACCAGATGGTGCGCATTGTGCCAGCCTGCATTGTACAGAGCCACGTAAATCGGTGACTTCAGAGAGCTCACACCATTTGACAGCTGTGGCGAGTTGTACGGAACGGTGATTCCATAGGACAACGAGATGCACACGTATATGTACATGATTCGGATCAGAGTCTGTCTGACGGCAATAGGAATAGCTCTAATGGGGTTTTTAGTCTCCGCTGCATTCAACGACAATAGCTCAATGCCGACATATGCTGTTGACGAGTTGACAATGGCACTCGCCAGAGATTTGATGGCCGACTGGCCAGCCCAGGGAGTGTTGAAATTTCGAAAACCAAACGCCCGTGTTCCGCTCACTCCTCCACACATGTACACGATGGTGAATACGTAGAATGCCGATAAGCCAAGCAATTTGACAACAGAAAGCCAGTACTCCGCCTCACCATACCCTTCTACGCCCAAGAACTGCACACATAGGAAGAAGGCCCAGAAGATCAGAAAATAGCCCCAGGTAGGCACCTGGGGAGCCCAGAAGTTCATTGTCGACGAAAGAGTGACGTATTCGGCCATCAAAACACAGATCCAGACAATCAGATAATTGTAGGAGGCCATGGCAGCAAACGCCTCGTCGACAAACCTTGTGATGTGGTTACTAAAGCCATTAGTGGCAGAGAACAGAGAGTTGAGCTCTCCGATAGACTGCATCAGCGAGAAAGCCACAATTCCAACGACGGTATAATCTATGACCAGGGCGGCAGGGCCATCCTTGTGTAAATAGACACCCAGTCCAACGACCGACCCAGGTCCAATAATTCCTCCCAGAGCCATAAGTGTGACATGTCTGGTTTTCAGACCTCTCTTGAGCCCGGAGTGTGGGTCGAATCTCTGGTCTAAAGTTTGCGAGCCCGAATCTCGATCCAGCTGCTCCGAACTGATCGAAACTTGGTTGGTCAGCTCCTTATTCATATTATAGCAAGGCCAACACTTTCAGTCGAATCTGTCATAAATTTGTTCCTGCTTTGCGTGCTATGCATGAATTTTTTTTTTCCGCTACAGCCACACATGACAAAGTCACGGGACATAAAGCCATTTTTTTCTGATTTCTTAGCTCGATACGAAGAGCAGAGCAGGTACAAAAGAACGTTGGAAGGAAATAAACGGCACGGTTTTTAAATACTCTTCTTTAATTTCTGCCAGCAGCTCTCCTCTTATCATTGTAGTTGAATAGACGAGAGCCATAGCGAAGTCAAATCCACTCGGAGAAAAATTCCTTGACTTTCTGCTTGCGCGTGAGCGGATTCAGTTGTCTCTCCAGCTTGAGATGTCTCAATTCTTCTTCAAGATCATACCTGCGTCCAGTCTCAAAGTCCATCTCTTCGTACTTCACCCATTTCGTTTTCTTCCACAACTTGTAGCCAAAGTAGAAAATTGCAGAGAGTGGGAACATGATGTACGCATCGATAAACCACGAGTGGTCAAATGGCTTCAAGTACATCCAACCTTGGATCAGGGCTAAGAAAAGACACATGCATATGCAGAGCACAGGTGTGAATGGGTACCAGAGACATCGGTACGGCAAGTCTGAGACTTTGCGTCCACTGCGGACCCAGCCAATCCTAAATCGGATTTGTGCAAAACAAATGGCGGACCAGACAAAGAAACTAGACACGCCGGAAACACTCACAAAACAACTGTAGGCTGTCTTCGAGCCACTTCCAACAGACAACAGACCCAGGAACCCAAAGACGTTAAATGTGATGGTAGCCACGTACGGCACTCCATGGCGGTTGACTCTGCTGAAGAATTTGGGAAATGGGATCATGTTCTCATTTGCCATGTTCACGATGGTTCTGGAGCCAATGTAAATAGCAGAGTTGATAGCACTCAGAGCGACAATCACAACAAAAATGTTCACCAGATGGTGAGCATTGTGCCACCCTGCGTTGTAAAGGGCCACATAGATTGGCGAACGGAGAGAAGTCACTGTGCTGGAGAATTGAGGCGAATCATAAGGAACAGCAATACCGTAAGACAGGGCAAGACCCAAAAAGATGTAGATGATCCTGATCAGGGTCTGTCTCACGGCGATTGGGATGGCCCTAATCGGGTCTTTCGTTTCAGCAGCATTCAACGACATAAGCTCAACACCCACATATGCAGTGGAGCAATTGACAATGGCACTTGCAAGAGACTTCATGGCGGATTGGTCTGCCCATGGAGTCTTGAAGTTCCTAAATCCAAAGGCAGGGGTACCTTTAACTCCTCCGCTCATGTAGACAATAGTGAAAATGTAGAACGCGGTGAGTCCAAGAAGCTTGATAATGGCCAGCCAGTATTCTCTTCTCCGTAGCCTGCAACACCTAAAAATTGGATCGACAAGAAAAACACCCAGAAGATAAGGAAAAATCCCCAGAGCGGCACTGCAGGGGCCCAAAAGTTGAGAGTAGACGACAGCGAAATGTACTCAGACATGAGAACAGCAATCCAAACCACCAGGTAGTTATACGAAGTCATTGCCGAAAAGGCCTCGTCAACAAATCTTGTAATGTGGTTCGAGAACCCGTTTGTAGAAGGGAACAAGAAGTTTAGCTCCCCGATTGACTGCATTAGCGTGAAAGCCACCAGCCCCACTATACTGTAGTCAACCACAAGAGCAGCTGGACCATCCTTATGGAGATACACTCCCAAACCAACGATCGATCCGGGGCCGATAATGCCTCCTAGAGCCATCAGAGTCACATGTCTTGTTTTAAGACCTCGTTTCAGTCCCGAATTTGGGTCATATCCCAACCTCTGAGCTGAGGAGTTCCCGGACTCTTGGTCGAGCTGTATGGCATCAACAGTAACCTGACTTTTAAGCTCTTTACTCATTGGTAGAAAGCTTGCTAGATTTCGTTCAAAATTTGGTCGATGTAATATGGATTTCAACAGATAATGCCTTACAAAGAGATTGCATGCAATCTTGCTTATCACAGGGTTGCAGAAGTAATAAAAAGGGGAGGCAGAAATCTCTATTGTTTGCAACCGTAAAGATTCTCTTATCTTGAATCGATTCCTGAATTTGGTAGGAGTATGCGCGGAATTAAATTCCGCATTGATAGCCCTAATGATGGAATAGTAGCCACCATCTTCTCAGTAGCTTCTAGAAGTGTAGTTGGGCAGTATATTGGTAGTCTTGGTCAATCTTGAGTGAAATAAATGGCAAAGTTCGGGCTCCGATGAGAACGGTTGTAGAAACATGGCAGAGGCAAGTAACCAGGATGAGACTATATTGGAATCCTGACTAATCTAATAAAGGGTATCGAGGCTTTGATCAGCTAACTATACTAACTCAGTTTGGATCCATTTTGTGGTGCATGGAAAATTTTAGCATTACGCAAGGACAATAGCGATCGGGTCAAATAAATATTGGAAACACGATTTGGTGAATCACCTTGGGTATTCAAGAAATGAGGCCGGAATATCAAGCAATGCAAAGCAACGTTGCCATCAATTAGTCCTCTTGTCGTGTCTTCTAGCATGCGAGAGCGCGTTTCCGTCGTTTTTGCGTGGATTCTTTTTACCCTTGTAAGGTAGCACAAGCGAGCACTGTGTGCACTGGGCAAACGTCATGGCAACGTAGGGACAATTTTTTGGAGCTACACCCTTGAACACAGTAGAGCCTTTAACCACGGGCAACTCTTGCTCTAGTTTGTACTGGTAATGAACCAGTCTGTATTTCTTCTCGCGAACGAGCTTTGATAGCCACATGTCGTTGAAGTAGAAAAAAGGATCGTTCTGCGTTAGCGGCCGGCTATGGAGTCGGGAGAAAACCTCGTTTTCTTCCACCAACAATGACTGGACCTGCTCCTGGCTTAGCGAGTGATGGAACCCACAAAGAACTTCTACCGGGGCTTCTTGTTGCACCAGGTCCAATTGTACCACTGAGTCAGGAATGACGGGTTCTGGCCGAACGTGAGTGGGCAGTGGCTCCCCTTTTGCCAACTCCTCGTGGTTTTCTGATTGCTCAGTTTTCTGTCTCTTCCTCAACACTATATGCTCGTGCAAGTGTCCCAGAAACTCGTTTACGTACTCTGCAACTTCCTGTGCCTCGTCCATGTTGGACGCGTGGCTGTAGTAGATATGTTGCCCCTTGTTGTCGTTTGAGAAATGGACGTCGTTGAGCGTTGCACCATGGAAGCAATTGAAGACGTACACGTTTGTTTTTCCGCAAACATGCTGGGTGTCCTGGTTGGCCAACTTTTCCTGTGCTGAGTCTCTGTTCGTCATAATCAAGTTATATTATATTTCTCCCTTTTATTCTATTTTTTTTCTTCCCCCAGATCCCTTTTTTCAAGCCCAAAAAGTGGCTGGTGACAGACTGAGCAACCTTAAATAGAAATATTTCCTCTTAGGTTAAATTTACAACAGACATGACAGAGGAAAAGAACTGGGCGGCTGAGCCGATCCTCAGGCCAAGGGGAGGCCCCCGGAAGTTCTGGAGCACCATTCTGCTTCTTCTTGTGGTCCTGGTGTACTGTTCTTCTGTTCTGATTGGCCAAATTAACGAGCTTTACGCCAACCACAAAGAAGCAAGCGTTGCAAGACAAAGGCCGCTCGTACCTGTTTTTCCAGACGGAAAACTGTCTCTCACTCTGGCGGCCACACGGAACGGGACGTTTACGCCCGAAAGAAAAAGCATACAGTGGCTCAGGACCGATTCCTCGGCATTCAACGACTCGGGAGAGTACATCGTTATAGACGGCGCCGACTACGTTCTTAAGTCGCTGACGGACAAGAGAGAGCACATACTTTTTTCCGGAACGGCTGTGGAATACAACGACTCCATGTTCAAGATTGAGGACATCGTTTTCAGCGACGACTTGAAACACGCTCTGGTTATTTGTGATAAGGTCCATAACTGGAGACATTCCTTCTTCGCTACGTATTTTGTGCTCGAAGTGGACTCCAAGAAAATTAGCCCGCTGTACAACGGCACATTGCCTGTGTCGCTGGCGAAATGGTCGCCAGACTCGTCGAGCATCGCTTTCATTGTGGATAATAACGTTTATGTCAAGAACCTGGCTTTGAACGAGGTGCGCCAGGTCACTTTTGAGGGAGGTAAAGAGATCTTCTACGGGAAGCCAGACTGGGTTTACGAGGAGGAGGTGTTTGAGGGTGATACTGCCATGTGGTGGTCTCCAAACTCCGAATATTTGACAATATTGCGCTTCAACGACACGCTCGTGCCAACTTTCCCTATCCCGTACTTTGTACAGCACAAGGACGACGTGTATCCGGAATTGCGCGAGCTCAAGTACCCAAAAGCAGGGTACCCGAATCCCCTGGTCGACTTCGTTGTGTACGACACCAAGAACGACAAGCTGGCTTCGCTGGACCCGTCTGACGCCTTCTACAACGACAAGGATGTTCCTAATGACGAGAGACTGATCACAGAAGTCAAATGGGTTGGCGATTCCGATTTCCTGCTCAAAATCACCAACAGAGAATCAGACATTCTTAAAATCTTCATTGTGGACGCCTCAGCGATGGAGTCGCGGCTCAAACGCTCAGATTACGGCTCTAATGCAAATTCGTGGTTTGAGATCAGCCACAACCTGCTGTATGTGCCGAAGTCGGACTCTCGCCCGCACGACGGCTACATTGACATCGTCGACGTGGACGGATACGATCATTTGGCGTACTTCTCTCCGCCAGACACAGAGAACCCGCTTATTCTCACGTCGGGCGAGTGGGAGGTGGTGGACGGCGCGGCCGCTTTTGACGCCGTCCTGAACAAGGTGTACTTCATATCCACCGAGAAGTCGTCTGTTGAGAGACATTTGTACTCGATCGACCTGGATGGCTCCAATAAAACCAGCATCACAGACGTCAGCCAGGAAGCATGGTACTCGGTGTCATTTTCCGCCGGCTCGCGGTTCCTGCTGCTCAACTACAACGGACCGGGCATTCCGCACCAGGAATTGCTTGACTTGCATCTACACACGAGAGAAACGCTCACTTCCAACAACAAGCTCGCAGAAACGCTTGATAAATATGCTCTTCCCGAAGACAGGTATGGCGAGATTGATGTTGGGGCTGGCAAGCCGCTCAACTTCCACGAAACGCTGCCTGTGAACTTCGATGCCTCAAAGAAGTATCCGCTGCTATTTTTTGTGTACGGGGGTCCAGGTTCGCAGCTGGTGCAGAAACAATACGCACTAGCAGCCTCGGTGTTCTCCTCGGTCGTTGCCGCGCAACTGGATGCCGTAGTGGTGACTGTTGACGGCAGAGGAACGGGCTACAAGGGAAAGGCATTCAGAAACATTGTACGCGATAAACTCGGACACTACGAGGTGATCGACCAGATCGACGCAGCCAAGCACTGGATCGCAAAACCATACATTGACGAGCAACGAACGGCCATCTGGGGATGGTCCTACGGCGGCTACATGACGCTTAAGACGCTGGAGGCCGACCAGGGCAGCACGTTCAAGTACGGTATGTCTGTGGCTCCAGTCACCAATTGGCTGCTTTACGACTCGATCTACACAGAGAGATACATGCACACGCCGCAACAGAATGCAGGATACTACAACTCGTCGGTGCACGAGGTTGCGAACTTTGCCAGCGTGGAGCGGTTCCTGCTGATGCACGGAACAGGCGACGACAACGTCCATTTCCAGAACTCGCTGAAGTTTCTGGACATGCTGGACCTCCAGGGTCTGGAGAACTACGACGTGCACGTTTTTCCAGACAGCGACCACTCCATTCGCTACCATAACGCAAACACGATCGTCTATGATAAACTGTTGGCGTGGCTGAGGCAGAATTGGTCATGACGGATGCGAATTGTATACTGTACTATAGGAACGATATTCACTGGTACTGGAAGTTGTAGCCGTCCAGCCCGTACGCCAGTTCTCTTTCGAGGTCGATGTTCTCGTCGTAGAGCATCTCCTGCGGTTTTGGGGGCAGCTCGTAATCGGCCACCTGGCCCTCGAACGGCGTCTTCAGCTGCGGCTGCTGCTGCGGCTGGTCCATCTCGTAGGCGCCCGTCGCGCCGTACTGCTCGCTTACTATCGTCTGCTCCTCGAGCGGTCTTCTCACGTATTCTCTGAACGAGCGGGTCTCCTCGATGATCATCTGCTTCATCTCGTTAATGTCGTCTGTTTCCTCGAACGAGAAGTCGAATTTGGCCGCGCAGACCGGCTCGTCGTTCGGGTCGTGCCACACCTCCAAGTACGGGTGTTGCAGCGCGTCCTCCACGGTGATTCTGTCCTCAGGGTTTAGCGTCAGCATGCGGTTGAGCAGGTCGATCGCCAACGGGTTGGCGTGCGGAAAGAAGTTCTCAAACGGCACCTTGGGCATATACGGCAACGAGCGCACGTACGCCTGTGCTCTGGACGACTTGATGCTCTGCATGGTATGCTCGTTCGGGGTGCCTAGCACCTTGAGGATCTCGTTGAGCTGGTCAACGTAGTCCTTGCCCTTAAATATGGTAGACCCGCCTAGTAGTTCCGCCAAGATACACCCCACAGACCACATGTCGATGGCCTTGGTGTAGCCCTGGAAGCTCAAAATAATTTCTGGCGCACGGTACCACCTCGTGGCCACGTACTCGGTCAGAAAGCCCTGGTTCTTCTCTGGGTCATTCGAGTAGCCTCTCGCAAGTCCAAAGTCACAGATCTTGAGCTCACAGTCCGCGTTGACCAGTAAATTGCCCGGCTTCAGGTCCCTGTGGAGCACGTCCGCCGAGTGGATATATTTGAGTCCGCACAGGATCTGATAGACGAACGATTGGTAGTGCGAGTCGGTCAGAGGCTGGTTGGAGCGGATGATTTGGTGCATGTCGCACTCCATGAGCTCCTCGTACAGATATATCTCGTTGAAGTTGCCGTTGGGATCCGGCACGATGTCCAGGTCGTACAAGCAAGTGATGTTCTTGTGGCCCCTGAAATGGCGCAGGAGCTTGATTTCTCGCAGCGCTCTTTTGCACAGGATCTTCTTGCTGAAAATGTTGGTCACCTTCTTGATGGCCACGTGCCCTCCCTCGTCGCCAGCCTCGATGTACTTGGCCGAGCACACAATTCCGTAGGCTCCCTGTCCCAGCCCCTTGATTAGCTGGAATCGGCGGTCGACAACGAAATTCTGCTGGAACACCCTGAATACGTGATACTGGTCCATGGTTTTGGAAGGTGCTGTCATGAAACTCGGATTTGGGTGCTGTTTTTATACTCAAACAAGGTCCCAATTTAGATACTAAAAATATCTCCTCGATTTCTTCCCAGTTAGTGACACGCGCTTTATCTTGGCATACCACGAAAAGTTGAAGAAAAATAGGTTTACAGAGACACTTCAGGGGAAACACTCTGCGCCGTTCGAACCCTGCAGACCCGTTTCTCTGCGCACGCGATCCAAGCAGACTCATCAAAAAGAGCATTTTTCTCGCACCAGCCGATTTTTAGCCACATAAATTAGGCCTTTTTCCGCTAGTCTCTGTGCAACTCCAGTATGGCCGTCACAGCCATGTCTCCGCCCCCACAGGCCGCCGCTGCGTCCACACCGTCCTCCGCGGCCTCTGCAGCACACATTGCCAATGGTTCGCTGCTGCCCAGAACGAAAAACGGCTCCTCCAGACGGATCGAGATCGACCAACTAGTCATCGAGTTCCAGAAGAAACTGGGCAAGAATTGGGACACCTACCAGGTCGCGGTGTCGATGTTTCTTGTCGGCAAGCTGTCGCGTCGCGAGCTGATGGAGGAGCTCGACAAAATCCTGGACAAATCAACCTACAGACTGCACAACCAGCTCCTGCTAACGAACCTAGCCAACTCGCTAAGGGACGAGCCGCTCGACGGAACACTCTCGACGGGTTTTGGCAATCAGCAGCTCTCGAAAAAACGAAAAGCAGGCACCAAATCATCTCAGTACGAGCTGCTGAAAAAAGATATTTTATCGCTGCCGATCAGAGAGCGACGCCGGCTCAAAGGCATCCAGCGCGAGGCAGGCAAGCGCGGCATGATAAACTCCACCATTGCGCTCACCAGACAGGCGATTGTGCCGCGCGTGCCCATTGTCACCAACAACGAGTCAAATGTCGCGGGCAACACCAGCCAGTGGGCCCAGGACGTTCTGGACGGCATCCAGACACCGCTGTGCTCCGAAACGTACGAGTTACCAGACAAGACACATTTGCGCTCACGTGTTTTGGGAATTGCGCGCGAGCATGGCCTGGTGGGGCCCGTGGGTGACAGCGTGCCGGACGTGCTGTCTATCGGCCTGGAATACCATTTGAAGCGTCTGATCGAACGTGCGCTGGACATGGTGCGCATCCGGCAGAAAAAACCGCAGCACGACTCCCGGGGCCCCGTCACGATGACTATCGAGGACCTGTACGATACTCTCGAGACGGCGCCGCATCTGGTGGAGCCCAACGGTCCGCTGTTTGCCCTCAGCAATAACCAGCTGAAAAACGAGGACGATGTGGCGCTGCTAGAGCAGCAGCGCCAGTATTTGCAACGCGGACCGGGACAGAAGCTGTCCAAAATCTCGTTTGTTCTGAAGCCTAAGAAAACAGAGCCGCAGCCGCCGCCTGCGTCGTCGTCGTCCACCATCACTGCGCCGGCGTCGATGCTGGCCGTGTCGCCGCTGCGCCCTGGCGAACAGGCCTCGAACGGAGCAGAAAAGCAGAATAAAACAGACTTGCCGGATCCGCAGAACGGCAAGCAAAACCCGCCGTCCTCGGCCGCAGCACTCACACAGCCAAATTTGCAGCTTAGCGACCCGAACATTGGCCGTCCCGACGAGCTCAATTGGCTGATCAATGATCTGCTGTGCAACAACTAATATATGCTACCACCCTCGAATTTTTTCTGCCAAATCGACTTTGCGTGTCAGTAGCCCATGGCACCTCAAACTTTTTCGACTCGTGGATTTTGCCACTCTCGTAAACACACTTGTTTTCTTTATGGCACCTGCAAAAGAACAAGAAACCAGAAGAGCGTCCATTGAGCAGGGCAAAGAGCCTGCAAAGGACGAGCAAAAGGGCAACGCCGAAAGCAAGAGGGCCGAGGAGGAGCTGAGCGAAGAGGATCTCCAGTTCAAATCCGAGCTGGAGATGCTTGTCGAGCGCCTGTCCGAGCCAAACAAGGACCTGTACGCCCCTGCGCTGGACAATCTGAAAAGATTCATTAGAGATTCTACCTCCTCGATGACGGCGGTGCCTAAACCGCTCAAATTTCTCAGACCTCATTATCCGGCATTGACAGCGATTCACAGCAACTGGACCGACCTAAAGCTGAAGTCGCAACTTGCAGACATTCTCTCCGTGTTGGGAATGACGTACAGCGAAAAGGATGGCGAAAATTACAAGAGGGAGTGCCTAAAGTACAGACTGCTCAGCAACATCGACTCGACAATCTCTGAATGGGGACACGAGTATCTCAGACACCTTTCTTTGGAGATCGGCGAGGAGTACCAGGAGAATCTGGAGAACGGAGTCAATAGAGAAGACACCCACACCGAACAATTAATCAAGCTGAGCTTGGAAATTGTACCTTATTTCCTCAAACACAACGCAGAGGCCGAAGCTGTGGATCTCCTGCTCGAAATCGAAGAAATAGAAAAGCTCTCGCAATTCGTCGATAAGAACACGTACAACAGAGTTTGCTTGTATATGGTGTCGTGTGTGCCGTTGCTTGCTCCTCCAGATGACCTTGCCTTCCTCAACACAGCGTTCAGCATCTACTTGGCCAACGATAAGCTACCACAGGCATTGAGTCTGGCTATCAGGCTGGGCGATGAGTCTTTGATTAAGTCTGTTTTTGAGGCCACCAGCGACGAGCTGGTGCAGAAACAGTTGGGATTCATGCTTGCCAGACAGAATTCTTGTTTCAAGGTCGACAACGAGGCCGTGCAGGAGTGCATATCCAACGTCAAGCTGAGCGAGTACTTCAAATACCTTGTTAGTGAGTTGAATTTGCTAAAACCAAAAGTTCCAGACGATATCTACAAAACTCACCTGGAGAACTCGCTGTTTGGCCATTCGTCTAGATTAGAGAGCGCAAAGCAGAATCTGGCTGCTGCGTTTGTGAACGCATTTGTTAACGCCGGTTACGGATCAGAGAAGCTCATCAGCGACGAGAAATGGATATACAGAACTAAAGGCGAAGGAATGCTGTTGACAACTGCCTCCTTAGGGTTGATCAATTTATGGGATGCAAATGAGGGTCTTCAAACTCTTGATAAATACTTGTACTCTGAGCAGAGCGAAGTGAGAGCAGGTGCATTGCTGGGAATGGGCATTTCGACCACCAGCGTCCACGATGAAGTGGATCCAACACTGTTGCTGCTGCAGGATTACATCAGCAGCGATTCGAATATTGATTCCAAGATGATCATTTCTGCCATTACGGGAATTGGCATTGCTTTTGCAGGCAGCGAGAACGATGAGGTGATGAATTTGC
This sequence comes from Ogataea polymorpha, assembly GCF_001664045.1. Lineage (NCBI taxonomy): Eukaryota > Fungi > Ascomycota > Pichiomycetes > Pichiales > Pichiaceae > Ogataea > Ogataea polymorpha. Next base: position 347,928 of record NW_017264703.1, on the reverse strand, counting down.
TGTTGCCTCTTGTGTCAGAGCCATCCGTTTCGGTTGAGATTCAAGCGCTCTCTGCTCTTGCATTAGGTCACGTTTTCGTTGGAACTTGCAACGGTGACATCACGTCAACCATTTTGCAGACCCTGCTGGAGAAGGAGACTTCCGATTTAACTTCCAAGTGGATTCGATTCATGTCTCTTGGTCTTGGATTACTTTACATGGGAAAATACGACCAGGTGGATGATGTTCTTGAGACTATCGATGCCATTGACCATCCAATTTCCAAAACTCTGAAGGTTCTGGTGAATATCTGTTCTTATGCCGGAACCGGTAATGTTTTGCAGATCCAATCTCTGCTGCAAATGTGCACAGTGAAACCGAAGGAGGAGAAGGAGGAAGACGAGGACGAGGAAGAGAAGGAAAAGAAAGAAGACGAAGACAGTAATAAAGAGAAGAAAGAGAACAGCGAACAAGAAAGCACAGAAACCCAAGAGGACGAGTCCTACCAAGGCTATGCAGTTTTGGGACTTGCTTTGATTTCTATGGGAGAGGAAATTGGTCAGGAGATGTCGTTGCGTCATTTCGGACACCTAATGCACTATGGTACTCCGCTGATCAAGAGAGCTGTTCCTTTGGCCATGGGACTCGTGTCCTCTTCGAATGCGCAAATGAAAGTGTTTGACACGCTTTCAAGATATTCGCATGACCAGGATCTGGATGTGGCATACAATGCCATTTTCGGTATGGGTTTGGTTGGTGCAGGAACCAACAATGCTAGATTGGCCCAGCTGTTAAGACAGTTGGCTTCGTACTACGTGAACGATCAGAACGCTTTGTTCATGACGCGTATTTCGCAGGGTTTGGTGCATCTGGGCAAAGGGACATTCACGTTGTCTCCCTTCAACACGGACAGACAAATTTTGTCCAAAGTCTCTCTTGCTTCGCTTTTGACCGTTACTATTGCCCTTTTGGATCCAACCTCCTTCATTCTGGACCAGCATTCGAGTCTTTTGTACTACTTGACGCCGGCCATCAAGCCTCGCATGCTTGTTACTGTTGACGAAGAGCTCAAGCCTTTGAAAGTGAACGTTAGAGTTGGTCAGGCAGTGGATGTTGTCGGACAGGCCGGAAAGCCTAAGACCATAACTGGATGGGTGACTCACTCCACTCCAGTTCTTCTTGGGTTTGGAGAAAGGGCCGAGCTGGAAAACGACGAATATATTCCCCTCACGAATTTCCTTGAAGGAGTTGTGATATTGAAGAAGAACCCCGACTACATTGAGGCGGAAAACTAAACTAATGGCTATAGTGAAAAAAAAAAATTAAAAAAACTATGAATGTAGAAATGCTGCTGGTTAAAGCGACAACCAACAGCTGATAAAGTACAAATGTGTCGAAGTGAAGAGCGAAAAAGTAAAGCACAAACGGTCATATAAGTCGTAGCACACCACATGAAGCTAAAAAGCTTTCTGGCTGATAATTAAGCGAAAAGATAATCCTAGAACTTAAGTCGTGAGTGTTGTATCTTTTCATGCTATGTCACAATTCGCTTGGTACCGCTTGGATACTTTCTCGGTGATCTATAATGGTTTTTTGATATTTTCTTACTTTTTTTTGTTTTTTTTTTGTTTATTTTCTGATAGTTCCAGCTTCCACTAATACTCGACCTGTTTTTGAGCCTGTGGTTGAGTTGGTTGGCCGTTGTATTTGTTGTGGTTGCGTTCATTTCCGTTGGGAACTTGATCCAATTTGAAAGGTCTTGGAATACTTTCTGGCTGACCAACAACGTAGAGAGACTTGTCGATCTCAGCAGGAATAGGCTTGATCTCGGTTCCGAGTTCTTGTTCAATTTTGTACAAGTTGAATCTATCGTTCCAGTTGATGAGGTTGATGGCGATACCGAAGTGTCCAAATCTACCAGATCTACCAATTCTGTGCAAATAAGTTTCTGCAGTCTTGGGGAAGTCAAAATTCACCACCACGTTGACTGCCTGAATATCGATACCTCTGGTAAGCAAGTCAGAACAAACCAAGTTTCTGACTTTCCCCTGTCTGAACTCGTGGAAGACCTTGTTTCTTGCAGCCTGAGGCATCTTGGCGTGGGAGTAGTAGCAAGAGTAGTCAAGTTCTGTGATTTTCTTGGAGAGAAGCTCCACTCTGTTGGTGGAGTTGCAGAAAATGATCGATTGGTTGATCTGCAGTTTGGAAAAGAGAGTGTTCAGGCAGTGCAGTTTCTGCTTCTCCTCCACAAAGGCATAATACTGGGTGATACCCTTCAAGGTAAGTTCGTCCATCAAATTAATTTCGTAAGGCTTGTAGAGATGCTGGTCCATAAATGATTTGACGGCCAGAGGGAATGTGGCACTGAAGAGCAGCGACTGGTAGCCGTTGCCCTTTCCGGACGACGACTGAGGGAAGAACTTGAGGATCTGCTCGATAATGTTTTTAAACTCGCGCGATAACATCTTGTCGGCTTCGTCCATAACAAACATGCGACATTCGTCAAATTCGGCCAGTTTTCTTGATGCTAGGTCCAGCACTCTTCCTGGAGTACCCACCAGAACGTGCACCGGCTCGTGCAATCTCATAATGTCGTCTCTGAGCGAGGTTCCTCCAGTAGTGACCATGACCTGGATACCCAGATGGGCTCCCAAAGTCTTGACGACCTGAGACGTTTGAAGAGCCAATTCTCTAGTAGGAACGAGAATTAGCGCCTGTATTTTGTTCAGTTTCGGTTTCAGCTTCTCCAGAGTTGGAATCACAAAGGCTGCCGTTTTCCCTGTTCCGTTTTTCGCTCTAGCGAGAATGTCTCTGCCCATTAATGCCACCGGGATGGCTTCTTCTTGGATGGGCGACGGTTTTTCGAAGCCTGCCTCGAAAATGCCCATGAGAAGTTCTCGTTTGAGGTGGAACGACTCAAACGTGTTGCCCTTGGTGGCAAGCACGTCGTCTGTCTGCGGCCGGCCGTCCTTTTTCGGGAGATTGAGGTTTGCTTTCCAGTCTTCGGACATTGAGTGTAATTTTGAGGTGGGAAAAAACTTTATGTGCTTGGCCGGGTAAGTTTTGGTGGAGGGGCCCAGCAGCGCACACGAGCTGGCGACTGGCGGGAACAAGACCTTTGCCGTCAAACAGGGACCACATACTCTTGCAGGAGCTCGTCTTCTCATCGTGCGGGCTGCGCAGTCGCATCGCCTGCTGAGTCTGCCGCCGCACCATTTTGTCACGCTTGCTCAGCGTGCGCTATCTTTTTTTTACACCCCCCACCAAAGCAATCCATCTCCCCTATGCATCTCTTCTACCTAGGAGTCGTCAGACCAGGCAAAAACGGCACCAAGACGCTGGAACTTGCCGAGGCTAAGGATCTGTCCTCGTTCTCGTTCTTCCAGCGCTCTTCGGTGGGCCAGTTCATGACTTTCTTTGCTGAAACGATCGCCGAAAGAACAACACCTGGCCAGAGACAGTCTGTGGAAGAAGGCAACTACATCGGCCATGTTTACACCAGAACAGAGGGTATTTCGGGTGTCATAATATCAGACAAAGACTACCCCATCAGACCAGCGTATACTCTGCTGAACAAGATCCTCGACGAGTATATATCCATCCATCCTCCAAACCAATGGGCCACCGTTGCAGAAAAAACGCCAGACCTCGCTTTCGACAGCCTGGAGCCTTACCTGACAAAATACCAGAACCCGACCGAGGCTGATGCCATCATGAAGGTGCAGCAGGAGCTGGACGAGACCAAGATTGTGCTCCAGAAGAGCATCGAGTCGGTGCTCCAGAGAGGCGAACAGCTGGACTCGCTTGTGGACAAGTCGGAGGCACTCACGGCCAGCTCGCGCACGTTCTACAAACAGGCTAAGAAGACCAACAGCTGCTGCGTGATTGTCTGAAGCAGCTTACCCCCTAATCATCGCTGTTGTGGGCAGCGCTGCGCTGCTGGTCATGCCGCGCTTTTTCGCTCGCTCATAACCATCGTTTAACTAATTGAACTAAAGAAAAATTTACTTAGTAATCAGCATGTACTCCTTGTTGTCCCGCACTGCGCTTAGAACCTCGCGGAATCTCGCTAGACACTCGTCGTCCTTTTCGAGACGGCACGTTTCCGCTGCTGCCCCGGGCGGCGTTGTTGTGGCGCTCGGTTTTGCAGGATTCATCGCCTACACTTTTGCCTCTCCGATTTCGATGGAGTCGGTTATTGACAAGGAAAAGCTGGCCGACAAGGCTGACAAACCTGTCGAGACGATTGAGCAGGATGACGAGAAGGGAGCCTACGACCCTGAAACGGGAGAGATCAACTGGGATTGTCCTTGTCTTGGAGGTATGGCTCACGGGCCTTGTGGAGAGGAGTTCAAGGCCGCTTTCTCGTGCTTTGTCTACTCCAAGGAGGAGCCCAAGGGAATTGATTGCATTGAAAAGTTTAAAGGAATGCAGGAGTGTTTCAAGAAATATCCGGAGGTTTATGCTGAGGAGCTGAGAGAGGATGACGAATACGGCCAGGTTCCAGAGGCTCAGGATGCTGCGGAAAAAGCGGAGGTTGTCGTCACGGAGGCTACCGAAACTGTTTCTGGGACTGTTTCTGACGTGGCGACGAAGGTTGTCGAGAAAACAGAGGAGTCTGTGGGCCAAATTGCTGAAAAGACCGACGTTTTGGTGCAGTCACCGCAGGCAACCGATCTCTCGCAAGAGGTCGCCGACGCCGTCGAGAGCGCTACTGAGGTGCCTGCCAAGGTGATCGAGGAGACTTTGGAGGGTAAATAGACTGTAAATATTTAATGTACATAATGTTCCAATTCGTTAAACGCGACGGGCTCGAAGTCTGCACCAGTTTTCGCCCATACGACGTCGTCGTCCAGATAGATCAGAAGACCGCTCTTCATGTTTCTGGTCACGCGATACATTGCCTTTCCTGCCATCAAAGTGGACTCGGGCAGAACGAAAAGGTCGTGCTCCTGACAGTAGTCGTCCAGCAGCTGTTTGAGAGTAATGGTGATTTTTCTTTGCGGCTTGAAACTGAGCTTTTCGGTGGCTTCCACCAGCTTGGATAGCGAAAACTCCCGCTGCGAAACAAAACGGTGTTCCGGCGGGAGAGTCATCTGGAGCTGTTGCAGGGAAGTCTTATATAGGAAGTTGAGGTGGTCGAGTGCCAAAACAAGATATTTTTGGACTCGCGGAAAATGGTAGCATGAAAATAGCCGTGCGTACAGATGCACCAGAGAGTTGAAAAGGTAGTGGTACTGGTCCCTTGCGTTTGGAAGGGAGTAAAAATGGTCGGCCCACGACAGCACAAACTCGTTTTCGAGCAGATAGTCGATCTTGTCGTAGCGAACTCTGTTCGCACGCAGAAGAGCAACAAACTGCACAACGTCAGCATTCCGGAGCTTGCTTTTTCTCAGCTCCTGGACGCATCTTTTGATCACCGAGGACTCCATCTTTTGTCTGGTCTGCTCGTCTCCGTACAGATCAAGCCACAGACTCAGATGAACTCTCTCTGCCGGAAGCTGCTGCTCCTCTATGTTCCATCCCACGAGTATCCAGTCTGCGTATTTTTGGAAAATGTTCGCCACCACCTGGTCGACAAGCCGCTCATCCATCACGTTCAGCCAGTCTGTCAGCCAGGTGTCCGGCCCAGGCTCTTCCATTTTCCAGTTGCCGATTTCGTCCTTGAATCTCGGCAGCAGCACGTTTTCGTATACTCGCGCAACAGCCGCTTCAGACACGAGTTCTTGAAAATCCTCGATCAATGCGATCCCCAGATTTGGTTGCCAAACAGACCATTTTGTGGCATAGAACTCGCCGGCCTTTTTCTCCCATAATTCACTGACTAGAGCCTGGTAGGCATTGTCGTGATCAGACTCAAACAGCGAGAACTCGCTCCTGTACTCCAGCAGCCGATCTGGAACACTCGGGTCAAGGTTGGTAGGATCCCACGACTCCATTAGCTCGCGAACTAGGGGCTCTAGCTTGGCCATCAGCATCTTGGCTGCCATCTCCCTGTCCTCGTCATCTTCGATCGTCCCATGATTTCCGTCTAAAACTCGCTGCAGCGCCAAGCGGCGCTCTCTGGACATCGCCTCTATCCTCCGCTGTTGCTCCAGCTCCTGCTGAGCAAAATCGATCTTGGTCTGGACATCTTTGAGCTGTTTGAGCAAGCCCACCAAAGCTGTTCGTATTTCAACCGTTTCTAGGCCGTTGTCACACATATCTTTGATTTTTACAGGCACGGTGATACCAAGTTGCTCAAATTGCTCGATCAGCGAGTACAGGGACGGCAGAGTGCTTTCAAAGGCCACCTCGGAGATTGGCTCATCGTCAGACGACACTTCTTCGGGAGATTTCTCATCGATTCCGCCAATACCCAGTCCGCGCGGTCGCATCTTGGTCTCGATGGGGGCCACGATTCCCTGTTCGGCCTTTCCCAGTCCTTTTCCCTCGACGTAACCCATCTGACGCAGCAACGAGGCACCGATACCATACTGTTTGTCCACATCTGTGAGCGGCCGTTCGTCTGCGGCGTCCGTTGGCCTTCCCAGTCCAGGACTTTCATTTTCGCTGCTGTCATCATCCTCCGAAGCCCGCCGTCGTCGCTGAAATTGCAAAGGATTAAACATAGAGAATAAAAATATAAAATTAATGTCTGACAACTTAATAAATAAAGGCCCAACATATTTTTTCGTTTCACTTTAGATCTGTCGCGGCCAAATGAGATTCCTTTTTGCCATACGACGGTATTCGACCCCGTCGGCTGCCATTCGCTGGTTTTATGCCACCGACATCCCCGTTTCCAAGCCCAGAGGGTTCGATTACAAGCAGACGGAACGTCCCAGGAAATTCATCCCGTTTGCTAGGACCGATTCTGATAACCTGGAAGCAGCATTTCTTTCCTGGCAAAAGGGAGGGAGTCCTAGGGAGGTGGCAGTAAATGAGGACCAATTGTTTGATTGCAATCTGGAGCAAATGATTATGCGGCCAGCCTATTGGGAGGGCCCTGCTTACGAGATACGCAGGGGACTCTGGTTTCTGGACAACATGCCGCTTCCGGCGCCAATTTCGGACCAGTTGGAGCAGAAGTACAGGGAATTGGGTCCATATAACGAGTCGCAGGCATCGAATGAGCCCTTGACGGCTGAGATCACGTCGGAGGTGAATTTGTACGAGCGGGAAGGGAAGAAGTGGCCGTTCGAAAAAGCGACCGATTTTGAGAAAGAGGACAAGATTGCGGTGTTCAAAGATCACAAGACGGCGTTCATGATCTCAAAGGGCTCGAAAGTCGGCAAGCTTCAGATCAAAAATTTCTATAAGCTGCCAGCACAGCAGGTTCTGGGCGCAGACACTGTCACCCGGGGATACGAGAAAGCGGAGCCGAAAAAAACCGAGGAGGCCCGTGAGGAAAAGATGGACGAAGAGAAGGACCTGCTGACGTCCTGGATGAAGAGCTGGACGGGACAGGCCAGCAACGAGCGATTCCAGAAAGACATGGAGGCAGATTACACAAGCCCGAATTTCATAGCCAACTCTGGCGACCGAGAAGTGGACCATTTGATTCTGTGCATCCACGGGATTGGCCAGACGCTGAGCTACCGTTTCTCGTCTATCAACTTTGCCCACGATTGCAACAACATGAGAAGACAGTTCAAGCAGCTCTTCACCCAAAACCCCAAATACGTGAAAATGGCCTACTCAGAAGACGAAATTGCGCGACACAAAAATGACGGAAAGCTTAGCAACTGCAAGGTGCAAGTGCTGCCGATCATCTGGCGGTTTGACGTGGACTTCTCGCTAGATAAGGTATTTGACGAATACGAGCAGGACGGACATTTGCGGTTGCCCACGCTGAACCAAATCAATATCGATGCCATCACACCACTACGACATCTTGCAGCAGACGTGGTTATGGACATTTTACTTTTTTATGAGCCCCGTTTCAAGCAGCAGATTCTGTCTAGCGTCGTCAAGTACGCCAATGCCATTTACGACAAGTATATGGAGCGCCATCCGCAGTTCGATGGCAAGATATCCCTGCTTGGCCACTCGTTAGGCTCTGCCATCTGTCTGGATATTTTGTGCTCCCAACCGGACTCTGTGGAGGACATCGACCCTCAGAAACATCTCAAATTCCCGGTGGAGAATTTCTTTGGACTCGGCTCGCCGAATGGCGTGTTCAAGCTTATTCAGGGGCACAATATCCGGGCCCGCGATAGTGCGGGCCGCAACAATGTGAGCTCTCCTAAAGTCAACAACTACTACAATATTTTTTACCCAACGGACCCGGTGGCCTACAGAGTCGAGCCTCTGGTGCATTCGTTGCTTGCGGGCATCAAGCCCGAAACCATTTCTTTTGAGGATGACAGCCTCAACTCGCAGATCCAGTCTCTTGCCGAGCTGCCGAATAACCTGATAAATAACGAGTACTTGCGTCGGGCTATCAATTTTGCAGGACTTGGTGATGCGGCCCAGCTTGGCGAGAAACAGGATAAGAATCCGAAGCTTAGCGAGCAAAAGGAAATCCCTGACAATGTCAGGAAGCTGTTGGAAGGGCTAAATCGCACTGGACGGGTGGATTACTCGCTGCCGCAAGGCTACTTCGACATTGACCTGATCAGCGCGGTGGGGTCCCATATCCAGTACTTTGACGACCGCGATGTGATTGGATTTTTGCTTAGGCAGCTGTGGCCGCCCAAGAAGCAGTAGAGCTGGTCCCCATGGTTCCGGAGCAGCCCCGCGTTCTAGATTATGGTTGCTACCGAATCTGTGCGGGCGGCGCACGACCTCGAAATAAAAGCTGGAAAATTTTTTTGACACTAGTTATGTGACTACCAAGTACGCGTTCTTTTGGTGAAGAAAGTGCAGTTGGAAGTGCTGGAGATTTGTATGATGACAATGAGATGCTGTGCACCAATCGGATGTACTCAAAAATCATGACGAGACCATACCCTCATTTCTGAAATCAGTGCTGTTCTGCAGCATCTGTGTCGAATCGCCAGACTTGCTACTGCACACCATTTCTGCCGTCACAGAAGCCGCAAATAGGTGGCAACTGGAGTACGGGGTTACGCCAAGCGGAAACTCATGTGCGAGATAATTGTGGAAGGCTGTGTAGCTGTCGCAGACAACGACTTGGCACTGCGTGCGTCTCGTCCTGTCATTTTGTAGTTGGCACTGCTGCAAGGAATCTCGCTACCGAGTTCTCGTGCATATTCGCTTGTTTTTAGCAAGAACAGAAAAACCCTGCTGCAGGTCGTATCTGTAGGCTACGATACATAATTGACACTTTGCTTTTTAGTTCAGCTGCAACAATCCTTGATTGGGTGCTGGATGCAAGCGTAACTTGACAGTGTGTCGCTTAAAAAATGCACGCTATCAACTGCATGTCCTCTAGCTGCCTGGTGCAGTATTTAAAACGCCAGCTTTCGCCAGAGGCACCAGAGGCATCCAACTAGCATGTATTCAGCTTCCGTCACAGAGGCGTACGACTTGGAAGAATGTCAACGCGCCATGAACAGCTACTCCTTCCCAAAGCCAGAGGAGTCGCCGCAGAAGTGTCGCAGAAGCTCTAATTATTTAAACACTCCTCAGACCCCGACGATCCAAGAATCCGACAACGAGAGCGACGGAAAAAACCTTTGGCAGGCAGACGTGTCGCCGCTCCAGCATGCCGGCAGCCGCAAGAAGCTCAAGTACGACAAGTACGAGCAGCCGCGCACGATTTTGCTAGCCAGCTCTTTTGGCGAGCTCTCGCTCAAACCGCACCAAAGACACCAGTCACTGCATCGGCCGTCGTCCGCATCAGAATATTCCAGTCCCGCCTCGCCCAGACAGCACCGTAGATCGCTGAGCCGCACCGGTGCGGCCATCCAGGATGACCTCGCCAGTGTCCTATGCCGCTCTTCCAGCTCGCTGAGATCGCCCGTGAGCTCTGTGCATTCGTCGCCCAAAGCAGAGCCCGCAATGACAGACGAATGTCTGTGCTCGCCGCTCCTGAAGGAGGAGAAGTCACGGATGGAGAGTTTCAGTTTTGGAGCACGGCCCAAGTACGACAACCTTCCGCAGGAGCTGATTGACCTGGACAAGGTGGAGCACTATAGTTGATGTGTACCGTGGAATATTAGTTAATAAACACCCGTATTTATTTGTGGAGTGTCTGTTTGAGCTGTGCCAGCTGCTTGAGCACCGCACTCCTGGCGGTACCGCCGGTAGCCGTTCTTCTCTCGACGCTGGCCTCGAAGTCGAACGTCTCGAAAACGTTTTCCTCGAACCTTGGATCGATCTGCTGGAACTGCGCCAAAGTCAGCTTGTCGATGCCGCTAAGCTGCTCCTCCTCGGCCTTGCGTACACACTCGCCCGAGATGTGGTGGGTTTCTCTGAACGGAACACCTTTTCTGACGAGATAGTCGGCCAGATCGGTAGCCAGCATGTCCATCGACAGAGCGCCCTTCATCTTGGCCGCGTCGATGCTGAGCGTCGACACCACGCCGGTCGCAATCAGAATCGAGTGTTCCACGGTCGTCAGACTGTCAAACAGCGGCTCTTTGTCCTCCTGCATGTCTTTATTGTAGGTGGATGGAATCGACTTGATTGACATCATAAATCCGGCCAGCGAACCGAAAACACGTCCAGATTTCCCACGCAGCAGCTCCAGCGAGTCCGGGTTCTTCTTCTGCGGCATCAAGGACGAGCCGGTCGAGTACGCGTCCGCAAGCTTGACGAAACCAAATTCTCCGCTGGAATAAATAATCAGATCCTCGCTAAATCTCGAGATGTGGTTCATGAACAGCGACGACCAGAACATCGTTTCCACGACAAAGTCTCTGTCGCTGACGGCCACGAGCGAGTTGCCAATGACGCCCGAAAAGCCGAGTTCTGCGGCCAGAAACTCTCTGTCAATGCCGTACGGATGGCCAGCAAGAGCACCCGAGCCGAGCGGCGAAACGTTCACTCTCTCGATCAGCTGCTGCAACCGCTTGTAGTCCTCGGTGAAATACGTCGCATACATGCTGATCCAGTGCGCCCATCTGATTGGCTGCGCTTTTTGCAGATGGGTGTAGCCTGGCATCAGCACGTCGATCTCCTTCTCGGCACGTGCCACCATGACCTCAATCAGCGACCTCAGCAGCACAGCCAGCTTCTTGAGCTCTTGTCTGACATAGATCCGCATGTCGGTGGCCACCTGGTCGTTTCTGGACCGGCCCGTGTGCACCTTGCCAGCAATATTCCGGCCGATGATCTCGCCGAGCCGCCGTTCGTTGGCCGTGTGAATGTCCTCATCGCCGGGCTTCTCCACAAACTTGCCATCTGCCCACTCCTTGTGGATCTGCTGGAGCCCCCGGTGGATCTCAGACAGTTCCTCCGTGGTCAAAAGACCCAGTTTGTGCAGTCCCTGCGTGTACACCCTGGTGCCCTCGAGGTCCGCCGCATACATCTTCTGGTCGTACGGCAGCGACGCGTTGTAAAGGTCCATGAGCGGGTCGGTCGCTCCCGTGAAACGGCCGCCCCAAAGTCTCGACTCCGCTGGTTTTTCAGTCATTAATTAAAAAGATTTTCAGGTGCAACGCGGAAAAAGTGCACATTACCTAGTTGGTCACCGTCGCGTCGAAAAGAAGAAAATTTCACTTGTCTCGTTAATTTTTCCTTTATACGATGGCTCTGGATTCTGTGCTTTTGGTGGGAGGAGCCGGCTTTTTGGGACTGCATCTGATTGAGCAGTTTTGGCAGCTTGAGAACCGGCCCCAGATCCACGTGTTTGACGTGCGGCCACTGCCCGAAAACATCTCCAAGTACTTCACCTTCGACCCAGCCCAGATCGACGTGTTTGTGGGAGACCTGACCTCCGAAAAGGACGTCAAGGACGCTCTCGACCGGTTCCAGCCACAGGTTGTTGTGCACTCGGCGTCCCCAATGCACGGCCTTGCCCAAGAAGTGTACGAAAAGGTCAACGTGCGCGGCACTGCCAACCTGCTCCACTGCGCCAAGCAGAAAAAGGTGCCTGCTCTTGTGTACACCTCGTCGGCTGGCGTGATCTTCGACGGACACGACATCTACAATGCGGACGAGAGATGGCCTATTCCGGAGGTCCCAATGGACGGCTACAACGAAACCAAGGCAATTGCCGAGAAACTGGTGATGGAGGCTAACTCGCCAGAAGAACACTTCTACACCGTTTGTTTGCGGCCGGCGGGCATTTTTGGGCCAGGTGACCGTCAGCTTGTTCCTGGTCTGCGTCAGGTGCTGCGCAGGGGACAGACCAAGTTCCAGGTCGGCGACAACAACAATCTTTTTGACTGGAGCTACGCCGGCAACGTTGCGGACGCGCACGTTTTGGCAGCCCAGAAACTGCTGGACCCCGAGTGTGCCGCCGTTGTAGGCGGCGAGACGTTTTTCGTGACCAACGACGCCCCTACGTATTTCTGGACGCTCGCCAGAACCGTGTGGAAGGCCGACGGCCACATCGACAAGAAAATTATTGTTTTGAGCCGGCCGGTGGCCATCGCAATTGGCTATGTGTCGGAGCTGGTGTGTGGCTTGATTGGCAAGGAGCCCGGGCTCACGCCGTTCCGCGTCAAAATGGCCTGTGCCAACAGATATCACAACATCTCCAAGGCCAAGGAACTACTCGGTTACAGGCCCAAAGTGAGTCTTGCCGACGGCATAAAGTACACGCTGGACTGGATGGACGAGACCAAGGCATAAATGTGGCTCTATTTTTCTCTACACAGGATACACTCCCTCTCGACGCCCATGTTATGTAGGCATCTTGTATGATAACCGTGACGACATTGGAACACCATGATATTTGCGTCGATCGGCGCGCGCACGACGCCCTGCACACGGTACTCCTGCCACTCATCAAACACCTGGGCGCTCACCTTCGACCCCCAGATCGGCTTTCCGCACACCTCGCACTCCAGGTTGGCGAGCGACCAGCCTGATTCTCTTTTCGCCTGTAGCACCATCAATTCCTGGAAAATGTCGTTGTTCACCAGCCGCAAGATGATTTTGTAGATCACCTCCTGGTGAGAGTAGGCCTGAAATATCTCGTCCAGCACGGGCCGCACCTCTTGTAGCGTCGTCAGCTGGACAGAAGAGCGCGTCAGGAACGCGTTGAAGATGCGAGAAAACGAGTCTGAGTGGTCTCTTTTGATGTTAATTAGCGTAGTGAATGCGTCCTGGACCAGCCGCTTGAAACTGTCCAGTAACGGCCCTTCGGCCGCCACAAAAAATCCAACCGCAGTCTCCACAAGCCGCAGGTATAGTCTCTCGTCTGGCTGGAGATCCTGCGACACGTCTGGAGTGAGCCGCGATTCGCTAATGACGTCAAAGCCCAGATACAAATACCTCCAGAGGACGTCGCTGTTGTCTGCCTTTTTGAGGTGTGTGGCGCAGTAGGTCAAGGCTTGGATGATATCCTCCACGGCCTGTTCGGTCTCGTTTGCTCTGCGGTGGATTTCGACAATCGTCTCGAACTGCTGATTTTCTCTCAGAAAATGCATCAATTTCTCGTCCGTCTTGCAACCTAGCACAAACTGCTTGAGACTGGCAGGCTCGTACTCAAGCAGACACTCTGCGTAGGCAACTTCCATCTCCGAAGATACTTCGAGTCCAGTCTGAGAGCGGATATCGAACACTGCTCTCAGATATTCGTATTTCTGCGGCTGAGACAGCTCGAGGGCCTTGGAGTTGAGCTTTTGACAGTGCTCGGAGAACACTTTGGCTGCAGCGGCAGGGTCGGCGCAAAACTCGGAGAAATGGCGTTCCAGAAACTGCTCCACGTCGAGCCTTTCGCCAGTATTGTTTCTGACGAGTCTGAAACAGCGTTCTATGATCTCCGTGGCCTTTGGCCTGTTTTTCTGCTCAATCCAAAGCTCCAGCAGCTTGAGCGCACGCTGCTCAGATTGATAAATGCTCATTAGTGCGTTGTAAAACCCGGCAGACTCCAGCATTGGTACCAAGGACGTGCTGGGCTTGTGCACAGAAAGCAGGCTCTGCAGGCTCAATTCGCATTCCTCCTTGAGTTCAGGAACGGGATACGCACAGAGATCGCGAATTACCACCTCCAGCAAAGAATTGGAGAGTCGAATGAACTGCATGTATTTGGGATAGTTCCGGGCAATGAAAACAGCCAAATACGTCTGGTACTTGCTGCCAAAGTCGTTCTCGCCAAATATGCCCATCAGGACGTCGAGAATGTATTGGCGGCTCACCTTTAGCTCGTAAGTGTCTGAGTTGCTGGAAAACCCAAACACTTCGTTGTCGTTGAGAAAAGTGTCCTCAAAAACTTCGTTCAGACACCGGAAAAAAAGAGCTCCATCGTGCTTGAGCAGCAGAAAAAGGTACGGGAACGCAGGCTCATCGACTACGTTTTCTTCATCGACGATGTGAAATTTTGGAGTCCCGCGGGGCCACGAAATGGCTGCTCCGCTGAAAAGCACATAATAAATATTCTTTCTCGCTGTCTCGCTCGTTCTATAGTTAAGCGGCTTCTCGGTCGGATACTGTCTTCCAGTCAAAATGTACGCTATGTATGCGTACACGTAGTCGGAATCGCGGTATTCCGGCTCGTTGCTATGCTTTTTCAAAGCTTTCAAAGCGTCTATGAGTGGGGTGATATAGTCGTCCAGCATGGTGTTCCAGATGTATGCTAGCGAGTCGTTCAAGTGGTGTTCGCGACACAGAGTGATGGCCAGGTCAATATCCAACTGCTTCAAGTCCAAGAAACAAATCATTTCCTCCAGAGTATGGCCTCTGCCGTCATAGACATAGCGAGCCACCATTTTGCGTAGCACGACAGGAGGCAGGACAGTAATTTCTTGTTTGCGGATGAACTTCTCCAGAATGCCGAAATAAACATCCTCAAGCCCATTGGCCACGTATCTCTCAAACAGCTGCTCGTAAACCGCCGGATCCGGTTTCAGACTGACACAGACTCTGAATGCAGTGGCTAGGAATTGCGCAAGAACGTCTTTTCGTGCCATAGGTTCCATCGCAAGAACCGACTGGTCGGTGAAGATGTATTTGGAGGACGCTTCGAGCATCTGCATGATGTGATGGCGCATTTTCTGATGACGTTCGGCGTCATCTTTTGGCAATCCGATTAAAACCAGATCGCATTGTCCATCGTACTGAATGCGTGCCGTCTCCAGTGCGTTAATGTACTGGCCCGACTGTAGCAACTCAAACAGCTCGTCTGCCCAGTTGCGTGGGGAGCCCAAAAACGCCTGGTATTTTCCCAGAACAAATAGTTTTCCTCGGAAAACTGCACTCGTAGCTGCAAAGCTGCGATGCTGCGAGTCTGCGAGCCGATGCTTCACGTGCTTGTTCATCACGTCCTGTTCAGTAAGAACCTGTAGTTTTTCCCGCGAAAGACAGAAAAGGCGTTGTGAAACGGTCAGCACCACGAGAACCTTGGCATTCAGCCAGTGTATGGCAACTATGGGCTCCTGGCACGGGTACCTGCGTTTGTTCTCGTACCGGAGCAAGACCGACTCGCTTTTGCGCTCGTCGACATATCTCTCCGCCACAACGTCTATCAAGGTCAGCACGTTGCCCCACGAGTACGCCAGGGCGGGAAACTCTTTGGTAGCAGGAAACCACTGGACGCAGCCAAAAGTGTCGGTCTCGTCGAGAATTTTGGGTTTCCCGACTCTGAAATGAGTCTGCACTACCGGCTCTGTCGATAAAACCGTCAGTCCGGACGGCGACATCAGCGCGAGAACGCCCATAGTGTCTGTAGGGTAAGCCACGGGGCCCATCAACAGCTGTGCGGAAGCAAGGACATTTTCCGCCAGTGTTCGCGAACTGCAGCTGAATCCAAACAGCGTGCGTGTGGCGTGATGGTACACAAGCCTGCCGTCGTCCGTGGTGCTCAGAAGAGCCGAATGGCGCTTGCCGATAAACGAAAGCGTGGATATCGGGCTGCTGAGAGAGTCAAAGCTGTGGCACGGCCTGTCCTGGTTCGAAAGCTCGTAAATGCTCACTTGGCCGGTTCTGTGGCCCGTGGCAAGCGAATTAGAGTCCAGCGAAAACGAGATCGCTGTGATGGGCACTCCGGTAAAGAAGGCAGCCTCCAGAGACTGGTCGTAGTTGAACGCCAGCACGTGACCCTTGGATGTTCCAAAGGCAATATATTTAGCGCAAACCGCAATGCACACGGGCTCGCCCTGTTGTTCGAGCTGCTGCGGATTCTCAAACAGCCGCGACGTGATCTTTTTAAGGGTGATCAGCTGTATAGCGTCGCGATCAGAAGCGCTTCCATACAACGACGGAGACTGCGACCGCTCCAGCGGCTCCAATTCGTGTCCGGCAGCAACGCTGTCCCTATTTCTGGCTACTCGCGACTGCAACCGGTGGTCAAAGTTGAACTGCGCCGGCATGAGATATAAGTTAAAGGAATTATTTATTTTATACACCACCTCCCTCCACTCAAGAAATATAGAATAAAATTGCATTATTTCTATGTCGCTGGACCCCTGGAAAGCGTCACTTTCTTCTGTGCTTTCGGCAGATCCCAACTGGGCCAAGGTTCAGGCGGCGAAAAAAGCGCTGGAACTGGCCGCAGGCTCGGACTGGTTTGCCCAACTGTGTCTCGCATGCACCACCAACGATCATATCCTGCTGAAGCGGTTTATCTCGTCTGCGGACCCCGAAAAGCTGTCGCAGCTCAACAACATCGACCTCAATGGCCTGAGTCCGCTGATATACGCCATCTGTTTTGGCTCGATCGAGTGCGTCACAGCCCTGGTAGCGATCGTGGACGTGAACAAAAGCGACTCTTTGCTCCAGTGGACGCCTCTGATGTGGGCGACGTATCTGGAAAACGTCAAGATTGTCGAGGTGTTGCTTGAGCACGACGCAGACCCGTACCTGCGCAGCGAGCGGTCGCACCAGAACGCGCTCGATATGCTCAAGCCGGAGTCTGAAATATATAACTACTACAAGGTGCACAATTATCTGGACAAAACAGCACCACAATCGAACGACAGCAGCTTCTACAAAAAAGACCCGCTGCTCCCGACAGATGAGCAGTTCGAGAGCCACGTCCAGGCGCTGCATATGGACAGTGACAACACGAAGACGAATGGCCTCTACTCGGGCTCGAAATTCGTCGACGACGACGAGGCTAGCATGCTGGATGACTCGTTCTACACAGACAATTTTGACTTTGGCCACCTGATGCGACGCCAGTTTGTGAAAGTCAGCGACGAGAGCATTTCTGCCACTATAGACTACATCATCTCGCTGCACGCAAAATACCCGCACAAGGCCATCTATCCCGCCGCCGTAGTCTTCCAGTCGGTCCGGTACATCAGCGGGAAGATGGACAGCATGGAACTGGCCGAGACATTTGTGGATCTGTTTTTCACAAGAGTCAGAAGTATCACCAACACCAAGAGCGGCGTTGTGCAGCCGTCTTCAGGGCCCCAGACGGACATTGTTCTGCTTGGGTACTGGATCTCGTGTCTGAATCATCTCCAGTATTTTTTCCACAGAGACACGGCCTCTCCGTTTCTTGCGAATAGCCCCAAAACGCTCCAGGATTTGATATCCACCGTGCAGTCGCTGATTTTCCAGCTGGCATTTGTAATGGACGCCAAGCTGGAGCCGTTGCTGGAGCCGTGCATTCTGGACTACTGCAGTGTTCCAGACCTGGATACCGTGTACAAGGCGCAATGGAGAGTGTTCAAACAGAAAGTGGCTCTGAAATCTACCTACGACGAGATCCTTGAAATGCTGTATCCTCCTTCGTTGGAACAGCAGATGAAACCGTCGCCATTGAAAGTTATCCAAACTCTGGGAGCACTGGTTTACGTTCTAGAGCTTCATCACGTGAACGACGTGTACAAACAGCAATGCTTTGCCGCAGTGTTGTACTGGCTCGGCAGCTCTGTCTTCAACAGAGTTTTAGCCAACAAAAAGTACAATACGCGTGTCAAGGCGCTGCAGATTAGACTAAATATGTCCTACATCCAGGACTGGCTCAGAGCTAACAACCTGGTCCCGTATCGGGCTGAAACTTTAGACTTCAACGATGACAGCTACCCAGAAAGTATCGTTGGAGCTGAGACAAAATTCACCAATGTCGCACGTTTCCACAACAACAAACAGGATCCGATGGACGGGACGTTTTACTACAATTCGCTGTACAAAATCGGCCAGCACCATTTTCTTCCGCTCGTCGAGCTGCTGGAGTGGTTACAGGTGATGAGCGGGCTCACAGCAGAAGATGTGGATTTGCTGAAGAATATTATGAACAGATTCGACGTGCTGAGCTCCAAGCAGTTGCTGCACGTTGTCAAGCAATATAGATACGAGATCACAGAGCAGAAGTTCCCAAAGAACCTGAAAACACATTTGAAGCAGAACTCTACGGCCTGCCGTCAAAAGGTGTACTATGCTGGCTCCGACAAGCTGTTTTTAAACCCCGGCCAGGTGTTTCCGGTGGTGCTTCCACGCCAGCTCGAGTTGCTGCACCAATACGGCTCCGACCAAAAGAAAATTCGGCTCTACCAGCCGATCTTGCCGATTCAGGTCATTGACGACCTTGAGGACCTTTATGACAAATACACTGACCAGGAAAACCAAGAAAGAAGAGGCCCGGAGCTGGAAAACCCGGGCACAGATTTATTCAAGGAGCTCACGGTGCCAACGTCTATTGCGTACAAAACGTGGGAGGCCGAGGACGATGACAACCCATGGAAATGATCTATATGACGCCTGCTATGATTCTGCGACAGTGAGCCTTCAATTTCGGATATTCGAGCTCAACGTCCTCAATATTCATCAGAGCATAGATATAGGCGGCCAGCTTGAAGTCCAGCACGCCGGGTTTATCGAAAAATAGCTCGTCCTCCAGCAGCCCCTCAAGCCACTCGAGAAGCTGCTTTCCTTCGCGGTCGCAGCGGTCATGCTCGTTTTGTATGGCCTGGGTAGTGTATTTAAGAGGTAGATGAACGGAGTCTGTGTATTGGGCAGAAATGGCTGGATTGCGCAGAGAGAAGCCATTTCGTCTCACGAGATGGCCCAGAGCGGAATTAAAGGGCGTGTTGGACTGACTGTAGATGGAAGTTGCCGAGATCCGCAGCACTTTGGCCATGAAGTAGTCGTATAATCTAGTATCGACCAATTGTATATACATGAGTTCTTTTGGGTTCGATACCGTGGACAGATTGAATTTCTCAATGGTGGCTGCAGACCGGATCTTTCTGCGCAGTTTTCGTTCTTTTCTGTCGTCCTCGTCCTCCACAAGAATCGGAAGTTGGCCGTCCACGGCGCTGTGGTAGGACAGCACAGAAATACAGTTTCCGGAACCTTCATCGTCCAAGTGTGGCAATTTGTAGCCCTGCTTGTATGCCAGAAGCAGCATGCAGTAGAAACACACGGGGTCGAGCGACGCTGCGACGTTGTTGTCAAAAGACAGAGGCACCACGTTGTATACGCCTAGGTTGAAGGTATTGCGCGACTCGCGGCTATTTCGAAACGCAAGCTTCGCTGCCGGCATATCCACATCCTTGTTGTCCGAGGGGTACACCACCAGCGGGAATTTTGAAAGAACCTGTTTGATTGGAGCGGATATACCCATACAGAAGTTGTTGGTGGAAAATTGTGCAAAAATAAAGAGCACAGCCCGGTATTTTCTTATCAGTTCGTCCATGTTTATCAGACACTTTGGCACTAAACCGCGAGGAGTATTCACACGCCACTACTCTCAGAGAGCCTCTGGGAATCTGAGGTGGGGACTCAAGATGACTGCTTTTGTGGGGGTTGTCGGGATTGCAAGTTCTTATGGCACATACCGGTACTTCAGAAGTTATCCACCAATGGACGTATTTCCGCCAAAATCGACCACGCCGCTCAGTGACCTGAGCCAGTCGCCCAGCTATGCATCTGAGAGTACTGTCCAAGTAGCAATAAAGGAGATTTGTCAGTTGTTGCGTCCGGACCAGACGTCCGTTTCAGACGGGGAGCTGGCATTCCATTCAGACAATTCGTCGAACTTCCACAAGCCGATTGAGGGAGAGCGTCCAGACCTTGTTGTGTATCCTGAAAGTGTGCAAGAAGTTGTCTCCGTGGTGAAAATTTGCTCAAAGTATCGAATACCTATGGTTCCGTACTCTGGCGGAACGTCTATCGAGGGCCATTTCATCCCGACCAGACGGGGCATTTGCATTGACGTCAGCCGCATGAACAAGGTGCTGGAGCTTCACGAGGAGGATCTTGATGTTGTTGTGCAGCCGGGCGTTGACTGGCAGGACCTGAATGCGTATCTTGACCAGTACGGTCTCATGTTTGGACCGGATCCGGGACCAGGAGCCTGCATTGGCGGAATGGTTGCGACCAACTGCTCAGGCACGCGGGCCACCAGATATGGGACTATGAAAGACAATGTGATTGGGCTAAAGGTGGTGTTGAGCGACGGAACTGTGATCAAGACCAAGAACCGGCCTCGAAAATCTTCTGCTGGCTACAACCTGACGGGGCTTTTTGTAGGCAGCGAGGGCACCCTTGGGATTATTGTGGAGGCCACGCTAAAGCTTGCAGTGCGGCCAGAAAACGAGGTGGTCGCGATCGTCAACTTCAACAAATTGTCGGAAGCAGCGCAGACGGTGACAGAGCTCTTCCGCCGCGGATTGCCGTTGAACGCGGTGGAGCTCATGGACAACCGTCAGATGCGCTGTTTTGCCGAAATGGGGGGCAGCGAGAGCCGCAAATGGAGCGACAAGAATTTACTGCTGTTCAAGCTCGGAGGCTCGAAAACCACCATGAATGACCAGATCAAAACCGTGAGGCAGATTTGCAAAAAGAACGGGGGCTTCAACATGCAGGTGGCCTCGGACCCGGCAGAAAAAGATGACATCTGGAGAGCCCGCAAAGTGCAGCTGTGGACGTCGATCAACTGGGCTCAAAAAATGATCCCCAACGCTCAGGCCTGGCCCACAGACGTTGCCGTTCCTATTTCGAAGCTGCCGACTGTCATCACCGAGACAGTGAACGATATCGAGTCACATGGGCTTCTGACCACGGTTGTTGGACATGTCGGCGACGGCAACATCCATGCACTGGTTATCTTCCCGCCCGAAAAACGAGCGGTGGCAGAAAAGGTGGTGCACAATATGGTGAAGCGGGCAATTGAAAATGAGGGAACAGTTTCAGGAGAACACGGCGTAGGCATTGGTAAGAGACAGTTTTTGGAGCAGGAGCTGGGCCCTGATTCTGTCAACACGATGAGACGGCTGAAACTGGCTCTGGATCCTCATCTTCTTCTGAACCCGGATAAAATATTCCAGATAGACCCTTATGAAATGAGGATAGAGAAATAAATTTAATTTTGGGACATTTAAAATGGGAGACTGTGGCTGCGAGTTGACATTTAGAAAAACTGGATCTGCCTTGGTGAAGAGTATGGAAGTGAAAGTAAAGATTAGGAAATGTGATGAAAAGCTTGGATGTGCAGGCTGTCCAGGAGACACGAGGGGACTAGGGGTTGGCGTTGCGAGCAACTTATCGACAACGGCTATATATTTGTTGAGTTTGCTGACTTAGCTCAGTTGGGAGAGCGTCAGACTGAAGTTCTGAAGGTCCTGAGTTCGATCCTCAGAGTTAGCACTCTTTTTTTAAGAGAAAAAGATTTTTTTTCTACTAGATCCGTTGATTCGTGGTTTTTGCTATATACATCACTCACCCGCATTCTCGA
The DNA here is from genome assembly GCF_001664045.1 of Ogataea polymorpha. NCBI lineage: Eukaryota > Fungi > Ascomycota > Pichiomycetes > Pichiales > Pichiaceae > Ogataea > Ogataea polymorpha. Next base: position 326,264 of record NW_017264703.1, on the reverse strand, counting down.
CCTTCTCATACACTTTGAGAAGCCGGAGCACACGCGGGTCACCAACAAACTCACGCGTCCACTCGCTCCCCTTCTCTTGCGACTCTTTCACGAATCTGCGGGGCCAGTCGTTTTCCTCGCACTCCAGCAGCTTCATGTCTTGAGGAGTGAACGGACGAGAATTCTTCGTGATGAGTCCCCAGAGCCGCTCGTTGTACTCAATAAGCTGGTAGCGTTTGTTGTAGAACCTGTATATTCTTTCTGGCTGTTTGGTGAAGCCGGCCACATTGTAGTTTTGCAGAGCCAGGATTGGCTGCGTGAAGAAATATGGAACGCCGTTTTCGTCCCTAAGATTATTGAAATCCAGTTCTGGCGCAAGCGAAGCAGACGGGTAGTCTGCAGGATCGATATACGGACGTGCAACTGGTTGTGGTCTTTTTTCGTCCTTTTGTTCTTGAGAATCCACAGGCTCTTCCTTTTTTTCAGGTTTCTCTAAGGGACCTAACAATCCTTCATGGACTCCATTGATGTACTCTTTGAACGCTCCTCGGCCAATCGTGATAATCCCGCCTGCATCCTCCGGGGATAGGCCGGCGTCTTCGTAGTTCAAGGGCTGCTGTTGGGTGCATGTGAAAATGCCCAGTACATCGGCGGGCCTGAACAACTCTTTCAAAGGCTTCGTCGCTTCGGGGTCCACTGGCTCAGCCTTGACCTCTGGTTCTTCCCTGGCGGACGCCTGAAGCCTGCTCCGTCTGATCTGGCGGATCTCCTCCGACACGGCATGGCGAATATCTCCCTGTCTTTCAGCAGTGTAGATGTCAAAGTCGATGGCGGCAGAATTCAATATAGGCTTGCAAAAGCGGCGCAGATACTTCAAGCCCTCGCTCAAAAAATCGTTCGGAGGCGGCGCAACATAGATTCGCAGCTTGCGCGGAAGCTGGTTGGGCAGAAACGGCTGCTCTCCAAAGTGTTTGGCCTTTTCCATGTACTGAGCTCGCAACACAGACTGCTGACGCTTGTCATAGACAATTCCTCCTCCAACGGCAGCCACGACGGTCCAAAAAATCATCCAGTTCCGGGACGGCAGCTTGAGTTTCTTGATGCCGAGCATCTGCAACGCAGGGTTCTCGATGGCCATGGTGAACAGGGAGTATTTTTTTTTTTTTTTATTTGATTTATTTTTTTCATTTTTCTTACGATAATACATTTTCGGTCGTTACTACTCATTACCTTTCAATGCCCTGATAACCGCAGGTCGCCTCATCATCTGTTTGGTCCACTTGTAGACTTCGGGGAACTCTGCCTTGAGATCGATTCCTATGCGGTCGACGACGTAGTTCCACGTGACAAAACAAAGGTCTGCAATGGTGACACGATCGCCGACGAGCCACACTGGGTGGTCAAAGTACCTGCTCTGGGACAGCGGCGTGAGGCCGGCGGAGTAGGACGCGGCATTTTCTGCATCAAGCTCCATGATCAGAGCCTCGCGACGCTCGGCAAGGGCCATCTCGAGCACACCGTACACGCGGCGCACTTCGTCGGTGTATCTCTCGATCGCAGAAGGCACGTTGCTAGAATGGAAGTATTTGAAGTGTAGCGCCTGGCCAATCATGGGCGAGTGGCCCGAGGTTTGGAAAAACAGCCAGCTGAGGATGTGGCTTTGCTCAACAAGGTTATCGCTCCAGATCGAGCAGGAGCCCTCTTCCTTGAGCTTTTTCTCGACCAAATATAGAATAATGGCCCCACTCTCCCAGATAGACACCTGCTGGTCCTGGTTTGTGTGGTCTATCAGGGCAGGCACTCTGCCGTTCGGGTTGATGGCGAGAAACTCCGGCGTGCGCTGCTCGCCCTTGTTGAAGTCCAGTAAAATCGTGCTGTAGTTGTACTCGAGCTCGGATAGTATGATGGCGATTTTGAATCCGTTTGGCGCAGACCTGTGGCTCACAAGCGTATATCCCTCGTTAGGGGCTCCTTGCGAGAAAAACTCCTTCAGCCGAGAAACCGACTCCGAGTCCAGCGTCTGGTTTGTCTGGCTCTCGTATTCATTCTGGATGCTCGAGTGGCTGACGGGCTGGCTGATGCGGACGTTTCTGAGTCCGGCAGAAAGGTTGGAGATGGTATTGTTCATAAAAGTTTTTTTAAAAAAAGTGCACCAACGAAAAAATACCTAACAAAAGAGAGCTCGGATTATTTTGCGCAAGGCAATACCGCTATATAAACTACACAGACAATGTCTTTAATTAGAAAGTGATCAGTTGTAACCCTGGTTGCCGTTGAAGCCCATGTAGTAGTTGCTCTGGTCCGGGTTCAGGTAATTGTTGCCCATCTGGGGTATGTGGTATGGGGGTTGCCCGGCTTGGGAGGGGTCTGCCTGGGGCTGGCCCTGTGGAGGAGGTGGCAGCGGCTGCTGGGGCTGCTGGGGCTGCAGTTGCGGGTGCATGTGCTGGGCAGCAGGATGGCCCTGAGGAGCGTGTGTGTCGGGGACGCCACCGGCCTGCGCGTCGTCGTCCTCGTTCGAAGGCTCCTCAGGAGCGTTCAGACAGGCTTGGATGAGGTTTTTTCCCTCAGGCTTGGTCACCAAAGGTTGCAGCTTAGGCGTCGTGAAGGTGTACACGAGCCCTGTCTCGGAAACAACAAGCAACAACACCTGGGTGCCGGTCAAAACAGAAAGCTCGTATGCCTTCTTCATAATACCTGCCTTCCGCTTGGAAAAAGTGATGTGTCTCCTGGACTTCTCCTGGATGAACCTGATTTCGATCTTTCTGCGTTCTCTCTTGTTGGAAGGCTTGGAGTCCTCGTTCTCGTCGTCCTCGAGCTCTGAGTTTTGAGGCTGCAAGTTGAGGTCCGGCTGCTCGGACGCCTGCGACTCCTGTTTCAGATTGGCCATTTCAGACACTGCTGTTAGTGTGTAATTATGGTGCACTTACTTTTCACTTATCGATTGATTATCCCTAAGAGGAAGAGCTTTCTCACAATTACTTAAAGGAGAAGTGTGTTTATAGGTTTATTAAAGAAGAAAAACCACCAAACTCGGAAAACAAGATGTGTAAAATTCCAAATTTATCGAAAGGATGCTATTGTTACCCGATTGAGCCACCACCACCAGAGACACCCGTACACCAGCAGAAAATCCAACTTCCAAACACCACCCCGGGCTCGACGGCCACAGACGGCACTGGAGGTTTCGGGATTTTGGGGGCCACAGGTAGCGGGTCTTGGGGGCAGGCATCCAGTGGCTCCATTACGCAGGTCAACTACAGTACCAAACCGGGGCCATTTGCGCAAACGGGCAGGCCGTTGGTATCGACGGCTGTCTCGAAAGGGCCTCGTGGGCTACTTGTCGAACTATTCCACCTTAGTGATCATTATTAGGTCTATCAATTAAACACATATCAAACCATGCTCAGCACATGAACGGACTCTCATGGCTTATTTCTTGAACTTCTTGACCAAGTAGAGCGCAAAGACGACGCAAGCTGGAAAGTTAGTAAAAGAAGCCCAATTTCAGCACTTACCAATGACGAAGATCAAGCAGAAAACAAGGATAACACCGGCTGGTAGCATCTCAATTAATTATAGGTATCAGGTTTGCAATTAGGAAGCACTTGTGAAAGAAGAGCTATAAGATTAATTGGAAAACAAACTTTTCTTTCAAGAAGTTTCCGTTTCGGTATATATATTATATGCACTTGAGACAATTTGCTGCCTAACCACGAATAAACGGTGTGCAATTATTTTCTTTTTCCGGGGGGTCCGGAATTCCCAGATAAGCCGGCAAAGAAAGCGAGATACCATGTAGTGAAGAGATGGAGGTGAATGCTGCATACGGCGGTGGTGGTGATTGCCCTCAGCGCTGTGTTTGGCCAATGTAGCACGACGGAGTGATGGCTGTTTCCGGCCATTCCCTCTTTGGGCTGCCGTTTTTACCCAAAACAATCCTTTTCGCTTCCATTTCCGGCTTCAAACAGAGTTTCCGGCACCCATAAACAATTGCATCATATCCGGTCCTGAGGCAATTTTTCTTCCCATCGTTCCCGAGACATAAACATTACACCGGCTCATTCTCGCCGACCCCAAAACTTTCCTCCTGCCAAGACTTTCCTGCCGGCCAATAATAGCCAACGTAATTGTGCGTCGATCGTCTCTACCTATTTGCACACCCCTACACCACACATTTTTCGTGCCAATGTTTCCTCCAGGCAGCCTTGTTCTGACAAAGATAAAAGGGTTCCCCGAGTGGCCCTCGCGTGTTATTGACTATGAGCAGCTTCCGGAGAAAATACGCAACATGAAGCCGGGCTCTGCGCCCGGTAGAAAGCGCCGGGGTGCCGCCTCCGACCCGCAACTCGTGTGCGTCAAGTTTTATGGCGACGATGAGTATTTCTGGTGCACAGAGAAGGATCTCAAGCCTCTGACTGACGATATGGTCACGGAGTACCTTGTCAAGAAGGGCGAATTGCCCGATTCGGACGGCAACTTCCGTGCCAAGCGCGCCTCCAAGGTTTCCAGTCTGACCAACGCCTATTTGTGTGCCAACAACAAGGACGTCTCGCCGCAGGACTTTGCGTTGTATGGCAGTTATGGAAGAGTGGGGGAAGAGGACGAGGATTACGTGGAGGAGGCTGACGAGGAGGAGGAAGAGGAAGAGGAAGAGGAAGAGGAAGAGGAGGAAGAAGAAGAGGAGGAGGACAGCGACTCTGACGAGGAGGCATATGGGAGGTCCAGCAAGAGGAAACACAACGGGACGCACGGGGCTAGAAAGAAAGCAAAGGTGGAGGTTGTAGAGGACCTTGACAGCGACTGGGGGCTGGAGTCTGACGTGGAGGACGCCGGGCTGGAGATTCCGTTGCTGAACAGTGCCGAGCTGGTCGACGAGGTCAAGAGAAGTACCAAGTTTTTCGGCGACATAAGGGTCCAGATCCAGAAACTCGCATTTCCAACAGACACCCCTGTGGATTACGCCAAGACAGGCAAGGAACTCGAGCCGCTCGTCAACAAACTGTCGGGCTACAGGCCTGTTTCGCGCGCTGTGCTCAAATCGACAAACATCGCAAAGGTGCTGGTGGTGTTACTGAAAAAGCCGGAGTTTGCACGGCTCAGGGTGGCCAAGAAGATCGGTACGGTCCTGAAAAACTGGCTCGACCTGCATGTCGAGCCTGACCCGCACTGGGGCGACGACTACGAGCCGAGCTCGGAGCCGGAGGCGTCTGCCGACGAGGTCAAGCAAGAGCCTACTGACCAGTCGGTGCCAGCCAACGGGGAGTAGCGTGTACAATAAATAATATATTGCCGGGCCGCTTACGTCAGCGACACAGCGCTTGTGCGGCCCGAAAAAACTGGCTCTCAAACCGTCCTACTGCGCTCCATGACGACTCCCCAATCGCCGCTCCTACCCGACGCCTCGACCTCGCTGCCCGGCTACATCGCCGAGGAGCTCACCGAGGAGCTCGACCCCGGCTACGGCTCTGTGGCGTCTGAACAAGAGGTTTCCGACGAGTATCTTGTTCCCAAGAGCCAGCTGTATGTGATTTTACCGTGCATTTTCTCGCTCACCTTCCTGGCGTCGATGGACACCACCATTCTGTCGACCATCATGACGGAAATTGCATCCGATCTGGACGCCATTCCGTATCTTTCGTGGATCGCGACCTCCTATTTGCTGGCGTCTTCCATTATCCAGCCCTTGGGCAAACTATCCGACATATTTGGCCGCAAACCCATGATACTGGGCTGTATCTGTGTGTTTACGATCGGGTGTTTCCAGTGCGCCGCGGCCACGACGGCCGTGGGCTTTGCGGTCGGCCGTTTTCTGTCGGGTTTTGCCTCTGGCCTGAATACCCTGGGAAGCATCACCATGAGCGACCTTGTCCCGTTGCGCAAGCGCGGCGTGTACCAGGGCCTCGCCAACCTGTGCTACGGCACGGGATCTGCGTGCGGGACGTTTGGCGGCCTGGTTGCGAAACGATACGGCTGGCGGATGGTGTTCTGGATCCAGTGTCCGATCGGCATCGGCTGCTTCCTGCTGTGTCTTTTCAATTTGAACCTGCCGCCAATTGTCAGGGCGCAGCTCACGTGGCGGGAGAAACTCAGACGTGTGGACGTGCTGGGCATCCTCAGTCTTGCTCTCACTTTGTTTGTGTTCATTCTGCTGACCTCGTTCGAGTTCGAGTCGTCCAAGTGGCCGGTCCTGCTCTGCGTCGCATTTGCCGCGTCGCTCGCTAGCTTCGTGAGGATAGAAAACTCTGCGGTCGACCCGATTGTGCCCCTCGAGCTGCTCAAAAACCGCTCCATCCTTGGCTCCTCGCTGGCCAACTGGTTCGGCACCATGTACATCAGCTGCGTGCTCTACTACTACCCGGTGTTCTTGTCGACGGTGTACGGGTTTGACACCGGCCAGGTCGGCAACCGGCTCGTCCCGTCGATCGTCCTTTCGTCGTTCTCGTCGATCGGGTCCGGCTACTACATGAAGGTGACGGGCAAGTACCGCAACTTCTCCCTTGTGAGCGCCACGGCCGGCGTGCTGAGCCTCACGGCCCTGGTGCTGTGTACCCAGCCGGCCCATGCCGACCGCCCGCTCTCCATCTACGTCATCATGGCGCTGCCAGCCGTCCCCTACTGCGCGTACGCCTCCATGCTGACCACCACGCTGCTGTCCCTGATCGCGTCCGTGCCTCAGGACCACCAGTCCGCCGTCACGTCCATCCAGTACGCATTCCGCTCCACGGGCTCCACGCTCGGCACCTCCGTTGCTTCTCTGCTGTTCCAGTGGCATCTCGGCAGCTACATGCGGTCTACGCTAGCGAGCCACGCTCCCGACGGTGTCTCCAAAGGCCAGGTTGCCCAGATTATCACCAAGGCCCTCCACAACGCAGCATATATCCGCACGGCCCCCGACTGGGCCGTGCCTACTCTCATCAAAGCTTACAACGTCGGGTGCTGGTCCACCTTCTTGTACTCATTTGTCACGTGTGTGCTGTGTCTGTGCGCGCTTCTGGCCGTGCGCGAGTACAAATTGCACACCACAGTGTCTCGGAAATAATTTACAAGATTTAATAGATAATTTGTAAATTATTAATTTATTCTCCTTGTTCGGAAATAACAAATTTTTTGCCATGAGTCTGCGCACCTCTTTGCACATCGATGGAATGACGTGCTCGGCCTGCACGGCTGCGGTTGAGGATTGCCTGCGGCAGATAGACGGCGTCGAGGCCGTCCAGGTGGCACTGATTACGGAGGAGGCTCTGGTCGAGCACTCGCACGCCGTCCCGGCATCGGCTCTCCAGCACGCCGTCGAGGATATAGGCTTTGGAGCGAGAGTGATTGCGTCGGAGGACGCGGCCACAGAAATGCGCACGTCATATATCACCATTGGAGGCATGACGTGCAGTTCTTGTGTCAACGCCGTGACGGACGCACTGAAAAAGGTGGACGGAGTCCAGGCTGTGCAGGTTTCGCTTCTGACCGAGCAGGCGACTGTGACACATACGTGCGAGGCTAGCAGGCTGTGCGAGGCCGTGGAAGACTGCGGGTTTGAGGCCAATCTGTTGGAGACAAAGAACGAGCAGGCGATCAACGACAACGAGTCGCTGGCGCTGAAAATCTACGGAATGACTTGTTCGAACTGCTCGAACTCGATCGAGAACGCGGTGATGAAACTGGACGGCGTCGTCAGCTGTCAAGTGGCGCTGGCCACCGAAGAAGCTCGGATTGTTTACGACACGAATCGCACAGGCATAAGAAAGATCATGGAGGTGATAGAGGACTGCGGATTTGACGCTATCCTGAACTCGAACTTGGATTCCGCATCGCAGCTCGATCTGCTGCTGAAGGTCCGCGACGTGGCCTACTGGCGACAGACGTTTCTGAAAATGGTGGCCTTTGGGTTCCCGATCTTCTTCCGCCACCACATATGGCCGCTGATGGCCATGATACTGCACGTCCATTGGACACCCATAGTGCTGTATCACGGCCTCTTTCTCGAGACGCTGCTCGAGTTTTGTCTTGGCTCATACATACAATTCTGGCTTGCTCGACGGTTCTACATCAACTCGTACAAGGCCATCCGGCATCGCAACGGTACCATGGACCTCCTAATATGTGTTTCCACCACCACTGTCTACGTCTACTCGACATGCTCCATTCTGAACGCCATTTTCCATGATTCTCAAAAGCCCGCTTCCGTCATGTTCGACACTTCTGCCATGCTCTTCATATTTGTCTCTCTCGGCAAATGGATAGAATCCAAGGCCAAGGGCAACACGTCTACTGCTCTTTCGAAGCTTTTGTCCCTGACACCATCCATGTGCACGATTCTCGAAAACCCTGACGACCTCAACTCACCCCAGAAAGAGATAAGCACCGACCTGCTCCAGAAAAACGACGTGGTGGTGCTCCATCCCGGTGGAAAAGTGCCTGCCGACGGCGAGTGTATCTACGGGTCCTCAGAGGTCGACGAGGCGCTTTTGACGGGAGAAAGCCTTCCCGTGGTGAAAAGAATTGGCTCCAAGCTGTACGGCGGATCCATCAACGTCGCGTCGCCCTTGTACATGCGTGTCGAAGTGATTGGCGAGAAGACGCACCTGTCGCAGATCGTCAAGCTTGTGAGAGACGCCCAGATCACCAAGGCGCCGGTCCAGAAATTTGCCGACGTGATTGCCGGCAAGTTTGTCATTACAATCTTGGTACTATCGCTGCTCACCTTTATTTTCTGGTGCGTCTACATATTCTGCCTGCCTGCCGACAAAGTGCCGGCGTATTTCGTCGACAGCGACACCGGGAACGTTGTTTTCTCCAGAATCTTGCAAATCGCAATATCTGTCGTCGTTGTGGCCTGTCCGTGTGCGCTCGGACTGGCCGCGCCGACGGCGGTGATGGTTGGTACCGGCGTTGGGGCCACGAACGGAATTTTGATCAAGGGTGCTGACATACTGGAAAAAGCGAGCGGCATCAACTGTGTCGTATTCGACAAGACAGGCACCATCACGACAGGCAAGATGCGCGTGTCGAACTACCACTTTATCGGTGACATGGACGAGAAACTGGTCTGGAGCATAGTTCATGCCATAGAGCACGATAGTGAGCACCCTGTTGGAAAAGCACTGGTTTTGGGAGCCTCTGCTCGCACCTCGCTACTTGCAGTCGAGGTCACCAAGGTGCACAACATTGTGGGTCTTGGATTGGAGGCCCAGACTAGGCTGGACGGTCAGGACTATAATGTTGCTATAGGAAACGACCAGCTGATGAAGGAGAGAAAAATCGACAACCTGGCCGACTTTCTCGACTGCTGCACGCGCCTCAACAACCCGCACATCTCCACGTTCTCGCACATTCTTGTCAACGACAAGTACATTGGCTACGTCGAGCTGGCCGACACGGTCAAGTCCGACGCTTCCGGCACCGTTTCTGCGCTGATCGACCGAGGCTTTGCCGTTGCCATGGTGACGGGGGACAACGTGCAGACTGCACGTGCCGTTGCCCAGGCCGTGGGTATCCCGCTGATGAACGTTTTTGCGCAGGCCCAGCCTGACGACAAGCTGCGCGTGGTGGACCAGATGCAAAAACACGGCCTCAAGGTTGCATTTGTCGGCGACGGCATCAACGATGCGCCGGCGCTCATCCAGGCAGACTTGGGCATGACTATTGCCACGGGCACCGATATAGCCATTGAGGCTGCAGACGTGGTGCTGCTCTCCTCTGTGCAGCCGGACGACGACGACGACGGCATCGCGTTGCAGGAGTACGGTCGCAAGGACGGCACCGCAGGAATTCTTGCCGCCCTGGACATCTCGCAGCGCACGTTCCGCAGCATTAAGGTGAACTTTGTTCTGGCCGTGGTGTACAATCTGATTATGCTCCCAATTGCGATGGGCCTTTTAATAATTCCTTGCGGCCTCACAATGAACCCGATGATTGCATCGGCAGCGATGGCGTGTTCTTCTGTGAGCGTTGTTTTCAACTCGCTCCGTCTCAAGAGCTGGAAGATGCCCGTGTTGGACAACATACGTGTTGCAGAGGAGCGTGTTGAATGGGCCGACGACCAGGTTCTTTCGTCGATGGACGTCGAAAAAATGGACGTCATCGACAGCAAGCGAACCAGTTGGCACAGCCGGTTGCTAAGCCGGTTTAAATCCCCGTACGAGAGACTGTTTTAGTAAGTACGCAGATAAATAAATGGTATTCATTTATTTTTCGAGATAGTCCGCCGCATGCGCATTGTATCTACCGCCCCTGATTTCGATCTTGTCGAGTTGCTCGTTCAGGGCCGCAAATTCGGCATCTGTGAGTGGGATCTCCGTGTTGTTCTCGTGGTTTCTCGCTGGCGTTGACGAGGACGGGATCGGGATCACCCTGGCGTATTTTTCAGGGAACTCGTTGTGCTTGCGGATCCACGCCAGCGCGATCTGCGCCAAAGTGCACTTTTTCTGCCTTGCAAGCTCCTCCACCAATTTGACCACGCTCATGTTGTTCTCCAGAACCTCCTGCGACGAGAACCGGTCCAACGTCCGCCGAAAATCGCCTTCGGGAATGTCGTCCACCGATTTTATCTGGCCGGTCAGATAGCCCCTGCCGAGCGGCGAGTACGCAATCACAGGTATTCCCAAGTCCCTGCACGCGTCCATCACACCGTTGCTCAGAATGTCGCGCGACCAGAGTGAAAACTCTACCTCCACGCACGAAATTGGGAACAATTTGGCAGCGCGACGAACAGTGGTGGCAGACACCTCGCTTAGGGAAATTCCGCGGACAACGCCCTGTTCAATAAAAGGAACAATGCTTCTCACCACCTCTTCGATAGGATGCTTGCCGTCCTGTCTTGCCGGCTCAAAAATATCAAACATCCCGTCCGGAAAATACGAGGCAATATTGCGGATGGACTTGGCAATGTTCTCAGGCGAGTTGTCCGGCGGATTCGGAAGGTCAACGCACCCCTTCACGGAGACAACCATCTTGGAACGCGACTCAGGGTATTTGGCAAAATAGGCCCGCAAAAGCTCCAGATTGGCGTGCTTATCGTTAGGCAGATTGCCGTAGAACTCGCCCGCGTTGAAGAACTCAATGCCGTCCGAAAGGGCGTTATTGATCGTGGCAAATGCCTGTTCATATGAAACAGGCTGCGGCCGCCATGTCAGCGACATAAGACCGTAGCCAGTGCTGCCCTTGATCTCCACACTCATGTTCGCTTATTCACGAAAATAATTTCCAGCCTGAATTTCGTAATCTCTTCCGTCCGCCTTACGTAACACGCTTCGCGTCGGCGTCGCTCAACTTATCAAACGGGTTGTACTCGGGCGGGTTGACGTTCACACCCATCGGCGAGGCTACCGGCAGCACGACAGAAGCGGCAGTGGGCCCAATGGACGCCACGAGCGGCGTCGTGACCGGCAGCTGCGCCACATGCTCGAGGCCACTCGTCTGGAGACTCTTCACGTGCTGCTGCATCGAGTCCTCCTTTTCCGACTGGAGCGGTGACGGAACTGTGCGGGCGGTGGCTTCCTGGCCAAAATGGCCGTTTTGGAAGTTGGCGACCGACGGGATCGATGAGAGAGGCGGCTGGTCCGTGGCGTTGGTGACCGACTGCTTGAGCACGCTTGTTTCGAGACGGATCGTCAGCTCTTTGGTGGCTCGCGTAAGGTTCGAGAGTGCCCCACGCACCTCGTTCAGCGCTGGCATGTCCTGCAACGCACCCTTTGTGGCTGCCAAAAAGCTGATGATCGACTTGAGAAACAGGTTTGTTTCCTCGTAGAGTCTCTTTTGCTGGTCCTCGTCGAGCCGCTGCGCGCTGCGCGTCTGATTGAGCACCGTCTTGATCCGTTTGGTCTGCTCCATCGAGCTCATGCAGTATGTCGTGAGCTCCTTGACCTTTTGCGCGATGTTGGGTAGATCCTGGGTGTCTGGGCCGCCGTCCTGCGAGACTTGCGAGTTCTGTGTGTTTTGTGCGGTGCTGATGGCGCTCTTGGCCAGCGCATCGTTGAGCTGGGTGAACACAGCGTGGGCCGCCTGTGTCGTGAAGCTGATGATTTCGTATAGCTTCTCGTTGTCTGTCGTTGACTCGATGTTGCTGATAGCACTCAGCTCCGAGTCCTGCCGCGGCACCGCCGGCAGATTCGTGTCGATCTTGAGCGGCTGGCGATGCACGGATGGCTGACGCTGAGGTACAGGAATTGTTTGAGCGTGCTGCGGATTCGGAGGCGGCGCCCTATTAATCTTGGGTGGCTGTGTGCGCAGCTTCTGGGGCGCCAGCGGAGCAGCCGCAAGTTGGGCGGGACGCGAGGTTTTCTGCTGTGTCCGAGGTGTGAACGACGGATCGAGAATTTTGCAGATACCTGTCAGCTCCACCAGCAGCGAAAACAGCGAAAAGTACGCCATTCTGATCGTTTCCGTGCTCAGCGACGCCACCATGTGGCTCGGAAACGTGAGATGGTCCACTATCTTGCGCAGATCCTTCAACAGTTCAACCAGCTGCGTCGCCAGCTGCGAGCGAAGACTCTCCTGGATGGCTTCCCTGTCTGTATCGTTGGCACGTCGGTTGACAAAGTCGTACAGACTCACAAAGTTGTTGAACGAGTTTGTTGACGTGTTGATAGAGATCCCCAGGTTTTTTAGCACGCTCGTAAACTCGGAGTAGACAAATCGCACTTTGTGTGCTATTTTCATGGTGTCAGAAAAGACCAGCCGTTCTGAGGCCGCCGAGCCGTGAACCTCGCGCAACGTGGTCAGCTTGCCGTCCGTGCCGGCTGTTTGCGATGCCAGAGACGGCTTTCTGGGTAGAGCCGACGCCGACAGCCCGCCATTTTGCCCCGTCACCGACGAGGTGGTAGGAATGGCACTCTGGCTCATGCTGCGCAGATTTCGCCCAACATGGTATTTCAGATCCTCCAGTGCCAGCTGCTTGGGCTCGCCCTTGCCGCTCGCAGACGGCACCGACGACCCTACGCTGGCTGTGGAGCTGTTGGTGTTCGAGGGGCCCTGTTTGGGAGTCGAGCTCGTGGTGGACGGAGGCTTGAACAGCCGGCCCAGACGCTTTTCCGCGCGCGTAGACTTGAACTGCGACTCGCTGTTGCTTCGGGAGCGCGTCAGCAAGACATCATCGGAAAATATCGACATCTTGTACTGGCACACAGAGCGATCGGATTTAGTTGTTTTGTCTTATTTTTCGAGATATAAATTATACACACACACCCGTGCACCGTCAGGTCTCCTTTCTGACCCCAGACACAATGTCGTCGACGCGGAGCAGCATGCTGGCGCTCTCGATGGAGGTCTTAGCACTCTGCTGCTTGATGACCTCGGGCTCCCAGATGCCGTACTCGTTCATGTCGACAATCTTGCCACTTTCGCCGTCGATTCCCCACGTGTGTTCGCCGTTGGCGTGCTTGGCTCTCAGCTGGGAGAGCACTCTGATCGGGTTGCCTCCGCAGTTCTGGATCAACGTTCTTGGAATCACCTCAAACGCGTCTGCAACCGCCTGGTACGGCCATTGCTGCACACCCTCGATTTTCTTGACGCGCTCGGCAAGCCCGACGCTGACGGCCATCTCGGTGGCACCTCCGCCCGGGGCAAGGGACGGCTCGAAAAACACGTTTCTCGTCACCGCCATTGCGTCCTGCAGATTTCTCTCGATCTCGTTCAAAATGTCTTTGGACGGGCCACGCAGCATCACCGTGCAGGCCCTTGGTTCCTGACATTTGACCAAGAACGAGAAATACTCGTCTCCAATCAGCTTCACCTCGAACAGACCGCATTTCAAGCCAACGTCGGACTCCTTCAGGTCCTCCACGCGGTTCACGATCGTGGCTCCCGTGCATCTTGCTATTCTGTTGTTGTCACTCTTTTTCACTCTTCTCAGCACGGAACAGCCGCCTTTCAGCAGATAGTGCTGTGCCAGGTCCGAGACGCCCTTTTCGGTGATCACCAGATCCGGATTCACAGCCAGAATCTGCTCACACATCAGCTTCACCTGCTCCTCCTCGATCTGCAACAGTCTGGCCCAGTCCTCCTCCTTGGTGATCTCGACGTTTGTCTGACTCTCGCCCTTCTTGTACTCCAGCGGACAGTCCAGCAGCACCACGCGCGGCTTCTCAATCACACGCTTCATTTTTGGATGGACCACGTCCTTGTTCAGCAGCACGCCGTCCAACACAACAGAGTCCTCGATCTCGCCTCCAGGAATCTTCTCCACACGCACATACCGCTTGATATCGATCTCCTTGTGCTCGCCCTCCTGAACAAGTACCGTCTTCACCGCCTTCAGCGCCAACTGACACATCAGCTGCGACCATTTGGCCACGTACTTGGTGCCAATGGCTGCGCTGATCAACTTCACCATCGCAGCCTCGTTTTCCAGGTCCACAGGAATGCTTGTCTCGTGGATGATCTCCAGCGCGTCCTTCAATGCCTGCTTCAACGCCTGGATGATCACCACAGGATGGATGTTTTTCTCTATGTATGGGAACGTCTGTGCAAGAATCTCGCCCGCAAGAATGATCACCGACGTGGTGCCGTCGCCGACCTCTTCGTCCTGCGTGCGGCTCAGCTCAATCATGGACTTGGCTGCCGGGTGCGCCACGTCGATCTCCCGCAAAATCGCGTGCCCGTCGTTGGTCAGCACAATGCCTCCCATCGGATCCAGCAGCATCTTAAGCATGGCCTTCGGGCCCAAACACGTCCGGATGATATCCGCAACGGCCTTTGCCGCGGTGATATTCTGGATCTGGGCCTCGCGACCGGTCTGTCTCTGCGCAGCCGTGTTCATAAACACAACAGGGGCTTGCATGGCGAATAGAAGAAACAAGGTTTGAATATTTTTTTTTCCATGTCCAGCGAATTTATCTTACGTAATTTTTTTTTTACATTTTCGCGAGCAGCCTGCGCTGGTAGACGAAACGCAGCACCGACAGCGATGCGGCTGTCGCGAGAAAGAGCGCGCCCACAAAGACGCACAGCTTGTCAAAGCCTTTCACGTTGTCTACGTGTCCCGGCGGGATGAATGTTCCCGCAATTATGGGCCCCACAAGTACGCCCACCGCTGCTGTCGGGAAAAAGACACCGAGATACGACGGCAGCTCGTCTGCAAACAGTTGGCCCACAATGGCCGGAGCCAAGCTCACAAACGGGCCCGTAGAAAACCCCCACGTAATGCAGAACGCCAGCGTCGCCGCCGACGAGCGTGCCGGCATCCACAGCGCCAGTGGTAGCACGCCGCTGATCACGAGCGTGGGGATCATTATGTTGAATCTGCCGAGCTTGTCGCCGATGTACCCGCACGAGACGCGCGCCAGGAGCGTCGCCGCATTGACAATGGCAACGTTGTAGTCCTGGATCGGCTGTGCCACGCCCAGCCGCTGGCAAAACAGGTCCACGTAGAACAGGCCGGGGAAGAGCCCCAAAATGGCCACCGCGAACGAGATGTTGAGGACCTGGAAACGCCAGTTCAGCACCACTCGGAAGTTGATACGCAGCACATTCTGGCCCGGCTTGCGCGGCGGCGGACGCACTCTAGGCCGCAGATTTATGGTTGCAAAGGCCACCATCGGGATGTACAGAAACCCGATTACTCTGTTCCCCCACGCAAACCCCACTTTGTTGATGAGGCCGCGCACACCGATCGGCCAGTACACGCCCGCCATACTGGCCCCTGCGGTGATCAGCCCGGACGCAATAGCTTTGCGCCGGTGGAAGTACTGGAACACCACTCCAGCACAGTGCACGTACATGAGTCCAGACCCCACCCCGAACATCAGGCCTTGCACCACGAAAATCTGCCACGGAGCCGTCGTGATCGACAGAAACATGTACGACAGTATGCAAACGAGCCCGCCAGCCCCCACCATAACCTGCGGCCCTAAATAGTACATCCCCACAGTCGACGGCAGTGCTGTTGCAAACGTGAGACAGCCCTGCAGAGACCCAATGATCGAAAGCGTATTTGAGCTGATGTGGGGGTACTTGTTCTCATAGTAGCTCTGGTACACGCCAAAAGAGTTGACCATGCCGAACGAGAGCGCCATGACTGTAGCTCCAGAGCACAGAGCCAGCCATGCGCGCAGCCCTCCCTCGGGCGGTGGGCCGGGCGTTGGCCGCGGAGACTGCTGTGGGGGCGCCAAATAGTGTGTAGACGACAACTTCTTTTCGAGGTCGCAGCCGTGTTCAGTATTCATGGGCGGTCAAAGACGGTCCAGCCTGCTCATGGAGGCTATTATTAATCTATCTAACTCCAATTATTTTTCTGGATTACATAAGCCACAATGTTAGCATTTTCCTCTAGCTAGCATGTCTGTCAGTTCCTCCGGCACGTCGAACTTCGGCAGCAGCAGCTCGAAAAGCTGCAGGCCTGCGCCAAAAGACAGCTGTGACAGCTGTGACCGGTTGGCAATTTGTTGCCCGACTTTTCCGCCTCCAAAACACCGCACCATCTCCGTCCACTGCCATTTGGTAGCAATGTCATTGTACGACCGGTTTGGGCCCTGGATCACACGTTCAATCGTGTATCCGTCGTTGTTAAGCAGATAAAGCACAGGGTCAACATTGTAGCGCACCAGCGAGGCGATTTCTTGCAGAGTCATCTCTGCTGCTCCGTCTCCCTCGACAGTGATAACGCGGCCTGGAGAGCCCGAGTCGCGCTTGGCGATACATGCACCTAAAGTGGCCGGAATGGCGTATCCGATAGCCGCCCACAGGAACTGGTTGATGAACTTGGCCCTGTGCAGCTTGATGGTTCCTGTGGCCCACATAAACGAGCCGGTGTCGACGATTAGCACGTCGTCTGGCGTGAGAGACTGCTCAAGATGCGTTCTGAGGTCGTTCATGGTGAGCGGCTCGTTGCCTGTTGGTCTCAAAGGCGGCGAAATCTCGTATTTCCTGCTCCGGGCCACGCGCTCCACGTCCAGCTGTTCCACAAGCATCTCAAACACGTCTCTCATGCTGACGTCTGTGACCAGCTCTCCGCAAATGGAGACGCTGTCAATGGAGAGCGAAACAACATTGGTGTCCTGCAATTTTGCCGAAAATGCGCCGTTGTTCATCTCGACGTCAAACGCTCCAATTCGTAGCACCAGATCGCTCTCCTCGATCGCGCGCGCCACGTCGCCGTTGCCCAACGCACCTTGGTACGTGCCCACAAACCAGGTGTGGCTTTCGTCTACAAGGCCCTTGCCCATGAGCGTGTCGTAGACGTTGACCCGGCCGCCCAGCTTGGAAAGCAGTTTTGCCAGCGTGTTGGTCATCTTGCACCGCGAAATAAAATAGTCCACTAAAAGGGCCGGGTTCTGGCTGCTGTAGATCTTTTGCAGAATGGCTTCCACCACTGCAGTTGAGCGGTTGCTGATTTGCGGAACATAGTCCACAATCAGCGGCTCGTACAGCCGCGAGGTGGGAACTTTCATTTCCGTCAGATCGCACGGCAAAAACAGATACCCTGGCCGCAGACACTGGTGGATCTCTCTGAGAACTCTGTCGACAGTGGCACAAGCCTTGTCAGCGTCCAAATCGATAGAACCCTGGGCACAGCTGAAATTGGCGGCCACTTTCTCGTACAAATAGTGGTCTGGAGCCTCATACGTCCTGCTACCACTCAGCAAATGGTGGAATTTTTTGTCGGTGTTTTTCAGCAGCGTGGCAGACGTGCCTACCAAATGCAGCAGCGGAGAGTATTCGGAGTACATTCCAGCCACGCCAGCAAGCGCAGAAAGTTCGCCAACGCCAAACGTCGACACCAGCACAGCCATCTTCTCGCACGTCTTTGCGTAGCCGTCACAGGCATACGCCGCGTTAAGCTCGTTGCAACAGCCGATCCACTCCAGCCCATTGATATCGTACAGATGCTCCAGAAAGTTGAGGTTGAAGTCGCCCGGAACACCAAAAATCGATCTGATCCCCAGCTGGTAGATGCGCAGTAAAATATATTCTGAGATGGTGATGTAGTCGGAATTAATTGAGTTCACCACCTGGTGGTATTGCCCGCTGCGGGCGTCGCTTTGCAAAACAGGAGCCATTTGCGCACACTACAGCCCGGCGGAGGGCAGCTTATATAGCTTCGCAGCTGCCGGTGTTACCGTTGAAAACCTTTTCCCGTTAATAACCGTACATATCCGTTGCTCGCCGCAACTAGCCATGCCCCCCCCCAAATTCGTAATTCGTAAGCTCGTCATTCCTTCACCTCACGTGCCTCAACATAATACCACACCACCGACTTGGCCAGCCGGAACGGGTTTTCCGTCTTGCTGTGGAAGTTCTGCTCGGTGACCTGGCGTGGCTCAATTTTCGACACCCGCCCCACCAGCCAATCCCGGTCGCTCAGTTCAATGTAGCCCTCGCCCTTGGTGTTCTTGAGGTAATAGTTCGGACACCCCACGTTGAACGCGGCCCAAGGCTGCTCGTCGCCGCCGCCGAGCTCCTCGTTGGCCGGAGTAAGCGTCTTGAGAAATAGAACCAAATCGCCAACTTTGAAGTTCCGGAACGCAATCTTGCCGTCCAGCTCGGCAGTGAGCATCTTGAGCTCCTGTTTCTGCTGTGTCTTGTCTTTTTGCAACTTTCTCGCCAGCGTTTCCACGTCGCTGAACCGCCGGAACACCCGTTCAATCACAAGCTCGTTGTCAACATGGTTGAACCGCAAAAAGTTCTGGAACCCTTGCTCCACGTTGAAGCTCTCGTAATTGGCCAGCAGCTTCTTCACCTTCTTCTCGATCGAGCTCTCCTCGCACAGACTCATGTCAATTAGCGAGCTCTCGTTTTTCTTGTGCTCAATCTCGTCCTCGATGCCCAGATCCGACGAAATCGTGTAGTTCAGCACGTTCGTGTCAACCCAATGGAGATACTGCTCTGCTTCCGGCACAACCTCGCTCGACACAACCTCCATCAGCGCGTTATCGATATGCTCAGAGTCCTCGAACGTGTCGTTTTGCAAATTACCGTTGTGCGTCGAGTCGCTAGCCTGCTTGATTTGTCTTTTGCGACTGCGTAGGCCCTTCACACGCTTGATGGTCAGCGTTCCAGGATGGTTGTCGAACGAGGGCGTCTCGCGGATTAACAACAGTCCTATAGACTCCAGCAAAAGACATACCCTTGTCAGGTTGCTGAAAATCTCGCCGCTCATTTGGTTCAGCTTGCCGTATGCTCCTTGCACAAGCTCATACAACTGGCAAAGAAGTCCGTCTTTGATTGCCAGTCTTTCATTTAGCGTCTTGTTAACATTGACAAGGTTAGACTCATCTTCTTCCAGCTCTTCGATCCTCAATTTCAGCTCATTAATTTCCTGCTGGTTTACTTTGGCCTCCTTACCAAACTCGCTTTCTTTCTGCGTCATGTTTTCCAAAAGGTCGGACTTCATGCTCTTCAGCTCCTCGCACATGTTGACCAGTTCCTTGTTCGAATTCGTGAGCTCTTCGTTCGACTCTTTCAAATTCTTGTTCTCCTCTTCCAAGGCTGCCAACCGCTTGTCTTTCTCCATATCGGCCTTCTGCAGATCCTCAATCTCTTTTTTTAATCGATCGAGCTCTGCAAGATCAGTTCCTTTCTTAAGCTCCTCAATCTCGCCTCTGTACCTCTCGTTCTCTTTCTCAAGACGCTCGATCCGCTCTCCGTAATGGCTCGGAGGCAGATCGATTGTCTTGCGTCCCAAAACAACGTTCTCGTTGAACAATATAGTATTCTCATGCACAGCAGGCTCTTGGCTCATATCCGATTGGCGCCTGCTCACAGGATTTGGGAGCGTATGCACTGGCCTGTGACGAGACCATTGCTCGTTAAACTGCTGGAAATTCCGGGTATGCAAAACATTCTCGAGCTTTCTGATTCTGCGTTCGTAGCCCTTAATCAGCTCATCGTTGGACACAGAATCCTGCTGGTTCACATTTATGTTGATCACAATTCCTTCAGACTCAAAACTCTTGATGAATTTCTTGAATAAACGCATGTAGTTCACATCGTTAACGTCAAACGTGCCCAAGTCTCCGGCGTTCTTTCCTTTCACAACGATCTCCTCGCCGTCTTCGGTTTCAATGGCTTTTCTCTCGATCGCACCATACGTGATACCAAAATCCTTGAGACACTCTTCCAACCTGTTCACAATATTGAGATCAATGCCTTCTTTCCTGAGAGTGTTGATATACGACACAATGCTTTTGACTGAGATATTTCTGGCCAGGTTCGTCATAATGTTGGTTTCCCTCTGTTTCGGCAATTCTGTCGCCGTTGGACGCGGTGCCGGGAAACCATTGATGTTATGCAGCAGCCTGTTAATCGAGGTCAGATAATGTTTTTCTTGGCCGCTTACAGGACTTGCAGGGTGGTCGACTGGTGAAGGAGATTTTTTCGAACGAATAGCATCCACCTGCTCAAGTTTATACGAGAGCATGTTTTCGTTGATAAAACGCTCGCGGGCCTCCTCGTCCAAGTGCAGAAACTCAACCTTATCAGCTCCACTGCTAGCCAAAAATTCTTTGAGCCATTTTGCACGGTTGCGTGATTCCATGAACCGCAGCATCTCAAAGATCTCGTTAGCCTTCTTGACAATGTTGTTCAGAGATATACCGAATTTCAGATTGTTGAGGTTGGCTATGACAAAAATGCCAAACATAAGCGGCAGGTCAGAAACAACAGACAGCTGCAGCTCGTTCTCCTTGATGGATGCGATGTTTTTAGCCACCTCTGTATTTAGGACGGTAGACAGTCTCATAATATTGAGCTGGATCTTGGTGATGTTGATCAAGGTAGAGCAAATAAGCTTTGTTTGTAGCTCTTTTCGGGCATTCAGCTTGTTGATCTGTATGTCGTACAAGTTGTTGGCAAGCTGAAATATATAGGGCACAAGCTCGGACTCCTGGTATTTATAGAGCTGCGTAAGCTTTTTGATGTTTGCAATAGAAGAAGCAGATAATGTCGTGGACGTCTGACTTGCTGTGGTGATTAATTCCTCAAAAGAAGGCAGGGAAGAAGAAGACTGGATTAGCTTGCTGACATGCACTTCCAGTTCTGCAAGAATGCGTTTGCAATCCTGTATTTTCTGTGTTTTCTGGGTGGCATCCGTTTCTGGCCTTATGTACTGCGACATATAGCCATTATATTCCTGTAAAAGCTCCTGGCGGGGCTTGATGACGTCTGCTTCGATTTTGCTGCGAAGCATGACCAGTCTCTCGTTCATGCTTTTGTTGAGTCTGCGCGACTCCTCTGCACACTTGTCGAGATGCGACTCGTTCACCAACTGGCTCAAAAACAGTTTTTCCGGGACATTGGAAGACCCACTCTTGAACTCAAAAGGTATGCGTTTGAGCAATGCGTACTGGTCCCGCCATTGGTCTACAAGACTGTTGGACTGCAGCAGCACCAGGGCGTCGATGGAATCGTTGAACTTCTTTTCAAGCGTTTTGAATACCAGTCCCACGTACTGTATAAGCACGTTCAGCGACGTCAGAATGGTCTCGAGGTCGTTGTCCTCGGGCGTGCACTCGTCGAAGGCCACTGTTTTTTTGAAATCCGACAGCAGGGCGGACGCCCAGCCAGAGTTGCGTTTGAGCGAGTTGAGCAGCATCCGCAGCATGTTCAGGTTGATATCCACCGCCTTGATCTGTGTCGTGTTCTCCAGAACCAGCGTCAGCTTCTCCACAAACACCGACAGCTCCTCGGACAGCAAGGGCGAAGCTAGCGGTTTAATCATGTTGATGAAGTCTGTTTGGTTCAGTTCCGCAAGCAGATCGTTGACGTTGTCCATATTGCCCGAGGCCTCAATGTTATTGACGTTGAAGTAGCGCCTATCAAACACGTAGATCTCACTTATTTCTTCGTGCACAATCATGGAGAACTTGAGCTTGATGCCGAACGGCGTGAGCAAAAACAGGTTTTCTGTGGCCACATTGAAGGACATACCAATGAATTGTTTCAAAGCCTCCAGGTTGTGGAACTGGTACGCACTGGCCACCACTTTGGCCCCCGTGAGCGAATTGTATATCGTCAGCGCAGAGGGCAGATTTGTGTCCTGCGACTGGTTCTGCCGGTAAACAGACGACATCATCGAGAGCGGGTTGTTGTTCTGGATGATGGAGATATTCATTGCTGGGCAGAAAGACGGGTATATTTGCCCTTTAAGCGATACGATCAGTCAGAAGAGAGGGTAAAATGGGGAAATAAATAAAATAAAATAAATAAAATAAACTATTTATGTCCGAGATAGAGTATGAGCCGCTCAGTCTGGATGTGGACAGATTGGGGCGGGAGACGATCGACGCAAACATAGAGCAGGTCAGGCGGCTGGTGGACGAGCATCTGAGCGAGCCGTACTCGATCTACGTGTACAGGTTTTTCCTCAACAACTGGCCCAATCTGACGATCATGGCCAAGCACAAGGGCAGGGTCATTGGATGCATCATCTCAAAGGTCGAGCCGCACAGACACGCCAGGATACGTGGGTATATTGGGATGTTGGCGGTGGACAACGAGTATCGTGGCCGCGGAATCGCCAAGGAGCTAATCTCGCAGAGCGTGGACTCGATGATCGAAAGCTACCACTGCGACGAAATCATTTTGGAGACAGAGGTGGTGAACAAAGCCGCGCTGCGGTTGTACGAGAACTTTGGGTTTCTACGCGTGAAACGGCTGTTCCGCTACTATCTGAACAAGCACGACGCGTTCCGGCTGATACTGCCTGTGACAGAGAAGAGCAGCGTGCGATCGACGTTTCTGCCACCGCTGGAGAACGCGCCCGAGTCCGAGTACTAATGATAGAGCTAGCAATTCAATTATAATCCTACTAATCAGTCTTCGTCGTCGAACTTTGGAGCCAAGTAGTATCTCAGGTATCCGCTCGGCAGTCTATACTCAAACAGAGCTGGGGCCTTGTCTGTGAGCTTGATGGTGACGGTGGACGACAGCGCCGTGGCCTTGACGATGTCGTTGAGGTACTTGGCGCCAAACGTGAGGACGACCGGCTGGTTGAGCTCGATCTTGATGCTCTCGTCTGGCTTTTCCATGTCTGTGTGGGGCTTCAAAATAATCGACCCAGAGCCGATCTGGCCCTCTGCGTTGAACTTGACCGAGTCCTTGGTGATTATGATTTGCAGCGACTCGCTCAGCGTCTTCATGTCTCTGGCGATCTTGGCAAACTCGTACGCAGGCATCGTGATCGAGCAATCGTGCTCCATGTCGTCGATGGTGAGCACGTCGGAGTCGATGTCCATCAGCTTGAGTGAGAACTCGGAGATTCTGTCCTTTTTCTTGTCCTCAAACACCACCAGCAGCGAGTCTGGTGAGTCCTCTGCAATGATGGTGAGGTAGTCCTCGTTATTGCCCTGTTTGAGGATTTTGGACAGCGACTCCAGGTCCAGACCCAGGACGAGGTCTCTGTCGCAGCGGAACTCCTGGAACGAGCCCGAGTCGATCTTGAGGGCGATCAGCAGCACTCTCGAGTCGTCGATCGCCTGGACCGTGATGCCCTTGCTCTGGGAGCAGTTGAAGTTACAGAGTTTGACGGAGTCCTTGATGGATTCGATCACCTGGCGTGTTAGCGGCGAACGGGTCAGATACGTACTTTTTTCAGCAACGAGGCCTCTTCGAATTTTCCTTCCAACATTACGCGTGCAGTATAAAACGCGACAAATTAATTTGGCACGCGAATTTCTCAGTGTGCTGGAAATCGACCTTTGGAAAAAGGTCGCCTTTATTTTTTCCCGTCTATCGTCCTCTCTGTATGGATATTATTAAAAAGGCCATCTGGGGGCCTGACCCCAAGGAGCAGTACCGCCGGTGCCAGAGCGCGCTGCGCAAAAACAAGCGGCAGATTGAGCGGCAGCTACAGGACCTCAACGCCGTCGAGAAAAAGACAAAGACGCTCATCAGAGCGGCCGTCAAGAAGGACGACATGAAAACTGCCAAAATGTACGCTCGCGAGTACAAAAACGTTGCCAAAACCATCCAGCGCGTGACGGTCTCAAAAGTCACGCTGGAGTCGATTGGCATGAAGCTCGCCGAGCAGCAGCAGATGATCAAGCTCAAGGGCTCGATGCAGAAGTCGACGGAGATCATGAAGGACATGAACCAGCTGGTCCGGCTGCCCCAGATCGGCCACACCGTGCAGGAGCTCAGCAGAGAGCTCATGAAGAGCGGAGTGATCGACGAGATGATGGACGATATGCTGGAAACGACGGACGTCTATGAAGAAGAGGAGGACGAGGACGTCGACGAGGTGCTCAGAAACATTCTGGACGAAAAACCCAAGACAGAGGTCCAAATGCCGGAGATGGTGCGGCCCGAGGAGCCGGAACCGGAGGAGGTGGACGACGAGCTGCTGGAGAACATGCGCGAGCGGCTCAGCGCACTACAGTAGAGCAGATGATTATCAGATTATTTTTTGCGCGGTACATGTCTAGAACAGGAGCACCGACGACCCGATCAGAACAACGGCGCCGATCAGCGACAGGGCGCGGCCGGACGAAGCGGCGGCGTCATTCTGCACTTCCAGACTGCTGTTGTGCTGGAACTGGTGGAACAGGTCTACGCTTGCGTTGGGCTTTGTGTGGTAGCTGACAGAAAGTGTTGTTGGGGCAGGCGGCGCGGGCGACGACGCCTCAGCCGCGTTCTGTGCGATCTGCTTGTTTCTGGAGGCGTACGCCAACGGCGACAGCGGAGAAAAGCGCGCACCAGAGTCCGGTCTGAGCTTTGCGGTACTGTTGTCGACAGAGCCGATGCCCACAAAGAAGAACTTGTCGGTGCCAAACAGCTTTTTCTGCTCCCCCTCGCCGTCACAGTCCTCCTCCTTTTTCTTCTTCGGCCACCAATTCGCGTCAACAGAGTCCGCAGGCTCTTGGGCCTGCAGGCTATTTTCGTCCGCAACAAATTCAACAGACTCCTTCTTCACACCCACAAGCAGAAACTTGCGTGCGCCGAACGGAAAGTACTCCTCGGCGCCGCCCTCCTCCTCGCAGGAGCCCTGAATGTGCTCCTTGAGCTTCTTGAACACGTTGGGGAAGCCCTGCGCGGCAATGTCCTCCTCCTTGATCAGCCCCATCTGCTGTCCCGTCTCTGTTGCTAGAGACCCGACCGCGTCGTTGTCGGAGCCAAAGAACTGGTACCCGTTGCCATAGACGTACGGCGCATCGGCAACGGCCGCGGCGCGGTATCGCGGGACGATGTAGGCGTTGTTGTCAGGAGAAATCCACTCCTCGAAGTGGACTTGGTCGTCCTTGAGATCGTTGTACCGTTCGATGATCTGGAACACCTGGTTTTGCGTGCGGGCGTCCAGCTTGTCGAAAACCGAGTCTGCCAGGGCCGGGCCCAGGAGAGTCAGAATCCACCACTTCATATAGTGTTTTATATTATTTTGTTGTGCAAGTGTCTGTGTTTGGCTGTGTGGTAGCAATGGTGTAGCAGAAAAAAGTACTCTGGACGGTGTTTAAGTAGTGTTGCGACTCTTTGGCAGAACGAGGATTTTGGGGCATAGCGCTGGGCAAAGCGCGCGCCGCACGGCCGCGTGGAGTAGTACTAGGATATTTTTTTCAGCACCTCGGTGGCAATCGCTTCGAAAACAGCACCTGTCTGGCTGTGCCTGTCTGTGGCGGGCAGCACAGAGCCGCACATCTCTCTTGAAAGCGGGATGCGGCCCAGAAGCGCCACGCCCTGCTGCTGCAGACTCTTGAGTTCCTCGCTCTCACCGAAAATGTGCTCCTCGTGGTGGCATTTTGGGCACGTGAACACGCTCATGTTTTCGACAATGCCCAAGATCGGGACACCGATTTTCTCAAACATCGTGAGGCCGCGTCTCACGTCGCTGAGCGCAAGGTCCTGGCTCGTGGTCACAATCACGGCCCCGTCGATTTTCAGCTGCTGGCCCAGCGTGATTTGCACGTCACCAGTTCCCGGCGGCGTGTCCACCAGCAGAACGTCCAGATTGCGCCACTCTACGTCGAAAAGCAGCTGCTGCAGCGCTTTTTGCACCATCAGGCCTCTCCAGACGACTGCCGCTTTTTCAGGCACAAGATACCCCATAGACATCGTCTGGATCCCGTGGTTCATCAGCGGGATGAGCTTTCTGTTGGCGCTGATCCGCGGTTCTCCGCGCAGACCCATCAGTTTGGGGATGTTGGGCCCGAAGATGTCGGAATCGAGAATCCCCACATTCAGGTTGCGGTTTCGAAGTGCAACAGCGAGATTGGCAGTCACACTCGACTTGCCTACGCCACCTTTACCCGCAGAGACAAAAACTATGTGTTGGACGTTTTCTAGGGACCGCTGCGACGAGACGCGGGGACCCGTCTTTGGGAGGCCCTATGAACGTTAGGAGGAGCTAGACGGCCTGCAAACTTACCAATGGGTTTGTGTGGGAAGACCGAGTAAAACAGAACGGAGCAATTGGCCGCTGGAAGAGGGACTTGTTTGATCTCCACATGCTAAAACATGGCCCTTATAAATGGTTTTTTTCGGGAAAAAAACAAAAAAAAAAGTCAACCATGTTTATGAGTTTTAGACCCCCGTCTCTCGTTCTCCAAAATATCGTCCGTGCGCGGCCAAATTCAACAGGTCTCGTATGGACAAGTGTGCGATACCAATCCGTTGGCACTATAGACCAAAATGGCCTACCCGACCTGCTGGAGAAGACTAGAGCGATATTTCCCACAAACAAGATAATCAGACACAAAGCCCGCCAGTTGCTCGAGCTAGCGCGAGAAACGGACAGATACTCAACGCCCGTCAGAATTGGGATCGTACAGAGCCCCGGAATTCAGTCCGGACTGCTCACAGACGTGCTAGTTTGCGACCCTCTGGACAGCGACCAGACGTGGTATACACAGCTTCGGCAGCGTCTGAGCGAGAAAAAAGCCAATCATTGGGTCCGTTTTGGCGAGAACGGCGTGCGGTCTCCGTTTCTGAGCCGCGAATTGCGCGTGATACAGAGCGAAACCTTAGGCGACGGCTCTACGAGAAAGGAGCTGCACAGACAAGAGTTCCGAGACATCGAGCTCCTGGAAATCAATGACCCAGAAACCTTGCACCCGGACTCTGGCATCTCAGAAACCAGTGCCGTGCAGCCGTCGGCCCCCAAAGACTGCCATCTGTACATATATGTCAAGACCCGTCCTGGGGAGCCTCTGGAGATCAACAACTACCCTTCTCTCTCGGTCCTCAACACACAGATCCCGGAGACCGGGGGCTCGTTCCAATTACAAACACAGGGCGAGATCGCCGTAGATCTGGAAAAAGCCAGACTGGCCAACGAACTGCTCATGGAGTCTCCCAACAACGTGTCCAGATACCTCGAGCTGGTGAAAAAATCCAATATCAGCGCTCTGCTGTTCACATTGAGCAGAGAAACCAGCGGCAACAGGCCAGCGGCCCTGCTGCTGCGGTCGCTGCTCTCCGACATTGACGAGCAGCTCAGGTTTGAGGAGAAGCCCGACCTTGTGAAGGAAACGAACGCACTAAGAAAAGAGATCGAAAATTGGGCTCAGATGTCCCATTTCGAGCTCCAGTCAAAAATAGCCCCATACTTGCAGGACGTGCTGATTCAGAGGTTCAGCAAGATCACACAGATCGTCCCAAACATCGACGACTTCGACCTTGTGCTCTCCAAATATCTCTTTGACGACGAAACATACATCCAGAAAAGCATGTTCAACTTCACGCCCGTCAAGTGCCACGGGTCGCTGTTGGACTCGACCGCCAAGCTGAACTACCTAGAGGGAAAGATCGACCTGCTGCTGCCGGCAAACACAGAACCGCGGCAGCCGCTGGCCCATCCGGTCGCCGTGCTGAAACAAAAGGTGCTCAACGAGGACCTCCCGGAGCTGCAGCAGAAAATCAGCCGCATCGTGCTCCACAACCTCGCCACAATCAACCTGCCCGCGTTCGCCGTGTGCACGGTGGGTCACGTGATCGACTATATCTCGATGGACACGGCGGTGGCGGTGGTGGTGCTGAGTTTCGCCATCTCGTCCAACAACATTTCCAAGGCTGTGTTCCGCCATCTCGACGCGTTCAGAAAGAGCTACACGGAGAACCTGCGCACGTCGATCGACCGCAGCCTGGAGCACCTGCGCAGACGGCTGAACCGCAACCTGGAGCATAACGGGCTCAACAAGGCAGAGAAGAAGCACCTGAAGCAGCAGTTGAGCAACATTTTGGACAAGTGGTAGGAGTCAAAACAGTTCACGTGACCTCCGGTATGTGGCTTGCTTTTACGAAGTATACGATCCGAAAAGCACCTGAGATTTTCGGGTTGTCTTTTTTGGCAATTTTCTGGCGGTGCAACGATATCTGTCGTATGGTTCGATTATTTTCTGGTGCTGGTAAATAAATAAATAGACGCATATTCTCTTTCCGCAACCTGGATGAATCTCTTTCGGATGTATCCTCACTACCGTCTGATGGTGTCTAAGACACACAGGAGACTTGCGATGGCGTATGTTTCGGTTGGCCTGGTGCTGCCATTTGTGCTGCCATTGAAAAGCTCGCTAACTACCGATAGAAGCAACGTTTACGGCCATTTCAACACCAGGAGCGCGTTCAGAATATAGCAGGACCTTGGATAAGGGAAAATTGGGTAATTGTGTCGGAAATATGATTAATTTATGCTATTCACCGTATCTGAGATAGAGAGCGTTTTTGAAATGCTCGTGGCGGATTCCCGGTGGTTTGGCGGCCTCGAACGCATTGAGCGCCTCTTTCACCGTCCAGCCAAGCTTCTCGACCAAGTAGCAGCAGATGAAGAACCCGGTGCGGTTCTGGCCGTAGTGACAGTGCACGCCTATATACTGGCCCGATGACAGCTCACTGGCAATCTTGTGCGCTACTGCAATGAACTTGACAATCGTCACGTTGTCGGGCGTGACCTTCGACTCTGTTTTGAACTTGACGTAGCGGATTCTTTTGAAATCTGACGGGTCGTACGCTGGGGTATCCGATCCGATATCTATGATGGCCACCACCTCTGGATGGTTTTTTTCGAAAGCCGAGGGATTGTGCACCTCGTCGGTCTGACGAAGCGTCTTCATGCCCAACAAAGGCGCCTCGGGCTTTCCAGAAACACGTAGCGGCGCAGAGATTGTTACCACTTTGTTCCATTTCTCCTTATTCTTCAGCCCCCACTTGTCCCCGCTGATCTGTGCTTTCACCTGCAAAACCCAGGTGCAGCTGACGTTCAATTGGAGGCTCTCGACAAATTGGTAGATAACTCCGGTCAGATAGTGCGGTCTGTCGAGAAAAACAGAGTGATTAGCTCTGCCGATCTTCTCCAGCTTGACTAAAATACCGTGAAACTCCAATTCCCTGGAAATGGCCTCGCTGACACCGTATGGGGTGACGCTATCGGAGTCTCCGCAACATATCAGTATTCGCGGCTCGCTGGTGGAATTGATGATTTTTTTGGCGGCAGCCACCAGCTCTGCAGAGGTCACCAGATGAAAGCCGTTCAAATAATTAAGGAACGTCTCGGACTCGGTGTCCAAGTTCCATCGAAACTGTGTGGCTCTCTTCAACCAGTCATTTTGCTCTGGATAAATGAACTTGTTCACCGACGGCGAATACAGACCGCCCGCGCGGTCCACATAGCGGTACACGTCGAACAGGCGTGGCAGATAGGTAAACACGCCCAGAGCCATCTTGAGAGCGCGAGGGAGATTCATTGGGGCCAATTTGGGCGGCGAGATCATGACTAGCGACTCGACCTTGTTCTCTGGCAGCAGCGAAACCAGTCTGGTGGCCAGATGCGTGCCCATGGAATGCGCGATGAGAATAAACCGTCTATTAGGAAACTTGGTCGACAGAATGGTGTTCAGCAGACCTGCAATATTTTCGCTCGTGTAGTCTTCGGAAACAAGCTTCTTAGCATCCCGCTCCAAGCGCGCCAGCTCCTCGTCTGTGTACTGGGTGAGTCTGAATTTGTGCGTCTTCGTGCTCACTTTTGAGTTGCCAAAGCCAGGAAGGTCAACTCCGAAGACGTCGGCACAGTTGCGGAATTCCTGCAAAATCGGTTCAAACTGCGACAGCTGGCCGCCTAGACCGTGCACAAACACAAGAACCGGCAATGACTCGATCTTCTCCAGAATGTCGTGCTGTAGATTAGGATCGTTTCTCTTCTGATACTCTCGCAGCGGATGTTCACTGAAAAAGGTATTGAGCGTCACAGACTTGCCACAATGGCTGAATGATTCGATTCTCGAGTATTTCTGCACGATAGCACAGTCGTTCGGTTTCGATCGTAGAATGGTCAGCTCGAAGTCTGAGTAGAACCCGTTGAGGTACATCTTCTTCAAACGCACAAACTTGGACTGTGTATCGTCCCGTTTCTGCAGCTCCTCCAGGGTCTCCTGGTTAATTATGAGCGGCGTGTCTACTGTCATTGCATAGAGGCCGAACCCTATAATTTTGTCTAGTAAATTAAATTATTTATTTAATTTCTTCTTATCTCAAGAGAGAAAACTTTACACCGCCACATAAACGGCTCCCACTGACACAATAGGAACAATTGGATCAATAGCAGTTTGTAGTTAATGGAGTAGATACAGAATAGCCAGTGTGACAAATCCGAGTTATGGATATTGGACAGGCAGTCAGCAGCCATGGAAAGTTATATCACAGTTGATCCACTTGCTTCCATAGTGCCCAGCAGCCTCGTCACAATGACAAATAGCTGGCACCGTTAATGCAATAACTGACAGGAACTGCCCGGCATTCTTTTCCCAGCCGTATTTTCTCCGCTTGTCCCATAAAAGGGAAAAAATATCAACCCCCTAAACGCTCGATCTTTTTCTTCCCAACTTTTAGTATTATCCATGCTCAACGCCCAAGCGCCAGCCGTTGACACGACAATCTCTCTCAAGGAGTTCCTCAAGTCTGCACCGCCAGTGCCAAAATCTAAGGAAACCACCCCCTTTTACCGCTCGGCAATTCCCGTCAAGTCGCTGGTTCAGCGGTACAGAACCGTGGGAAACCTGGGATCGGGTAGTTTTGGAACCGTGACGTTGGCTAAGGTCCGCGCCAACGCGCTCGCAGGCATCTTTGACGAGATGAAATTTTGTCAGGGGACTCTCCTGGAGCCGCTGAAAAACGTCAACCGTGCGAAGCTTGATGTGGTGGCTATCAAGACAATGACTCGAAGACTGGCCAATCTGGACGACTACTCAAAGGTGAAGGAAGTCAAGTTCATTCTTGCCGTGTCGTCTCACCCCTCATTGGTCCAGATCTATGACATTTTCATTGACAAGGAGACATTCAAGCTCCATATAGTCATGGAATCAATGGATCAAAACTTGTACCAGCTTATGAAGTACAGGAAAAATTGCTTGTTCTCCCCATACACTTTAAAATCAATCTTGTCCCAGATCCTGGCTGGCATAAGACACATCCATAAACACGGCTACTACCACAGAGATGTCAAGCCGGAAAATGTTCTTATCATGCAGTCCTCAAACTTCTATGGCTCCAAGGAAAATATTCCCGAAAACAAGAGACACCAGGCATACGTGATCAAGCTGGCAGACTATGGACTCGCAAGACAGGTCGAGAACAAAAGGCCTTACACGGCCTATGTCTCTACCAGATGGTATAGGTCCCCAGAAATCTTGCTGAGACAAAAACACTACTCCTATCCCGTGGATATATGGGCATTTGGATGTGTGGCAGTTGAATCGGCAACGTTTCTCCCGTTATTCCCAGGGAGCAACGAGCTCGACCAAACATGGAGGGTCCTGGAGGTCCTCGGATGCCCTGAAAAGAGCGAGAAAGCACCTCTTGGCGGATTTTGGGACGATGCTCAAAAATTGTCTAGCAATCTCGGATTCCACTTGCCAAGGCTCCCTGGCGCCTCTATCGAGGAACTGATTCCTAGATTTGATCTTCCTGACAACGACAGAAAAGAACTCTGTGATGTCGTGAAAGCCTGTCTGGTCTGGGACCCGGATCATCGTATTGGCGTCGACGAGCTTTGCAAAATGAATTATTTCAAGAACACGGTCTTGAGCGCGTCAGAATCGGTTTCTACGCCTGCACACAATACTGTGGCCAAAAGCACCCCAGAAAGTCTCAATTGGCTATCCAAAAACACCCATAGCGTCGTTAACGACGAAAATATCAACGAGAGCTCCTCACATCGCCTGCGTAAGGTGCCACACCTCAACATGTTCAAATTTAGCAAATCTGAAAAGCAAAACCCACAAAACTTTTCGTTCGCAGGAAGTCTCAAGGATGAAAGCAACAACAAGCAATTGGATCCAAAGCCTTACCGAAGCGATACTTATATGGCAGTGAAAACCAAACCTCAAAGTACCGAGCCAGGAAAAGCAGACCAGGAATGGGAGCTCAACGACGACGATTCTGACTATGGGGACGACGAAGATAGCGGCTTAATCGAGCCATTGTACATTGGCGAATCGTACCCGCTTATCCAGCTTGACGATAAAGACCTTGGGCAAAAACCAATGCCTGGAAACGTGGACGGCTCGTTTGACCCCCAGGTGTGCATTGTCCGAGGAGATGAACGCGCAGATGACCGTTTTATCGACTATGCTTTGGACGAAGAGCTTGGCAGCTATGATGACATGGTGTCGTGTCCTTGGAATGCCAGCCACCCGGCTCCATGACACCGTTTTTCTAAGAACATGGCTATGAAGATCGACTGTTCGACATTACGCAATTTGTACATAATCGTGATTCATGTCGAGGTCTGACGTTTGGGTTTGTTCGATATCCGACTCTTCGGAGCTGCTCTCCTGTATGGCTGCTAGCAATGGATGGTCTTTCTGTGTCACGTTATCATTATCTATGTTTCTAATGGCTTTATGATTCATTGGTTGTACCTTGGTTTTGTGGGCCAGTTTGCACGAGCTGCCTCGAGGACAAAAGCCCAGCTCCTGGAGGTCTGGGCATTCAAAGTAGTGTGCCAGCTCACAGGCTCGTCCCTTGTCGCAGTAGCCGTTCACAGCAAACTCTCTGCATATTCTGGCGTCTTTATTCTCCGATTTATGAGAGAAGACGCAATTTTCGTTGGTGCAATTGCGCGACTGGAAGAACTTGCAAGACGGGGCGTTGTACTGTGACGGCGTATGGGAAAATTGGCAGTTAGGTTTTTTGCAAATGCGGTCTTTATTTTGGATCACGTTTGGACACAATGCAACGTGTGTAGGCGAGTGGACAAAGGGACAGTTCTTGTTAGAGCATGTTCCGCTGCGAGTGTAGTACAAACAAAACTGTTTTTCGTCGGAGTATTGCGGATTTTGCATGATGTAATCTCCGTCCAGCGTCTTGATATATCGGTGGCCATTGTACGTGAGTGTTGTTTTCAGATCATCGAGCGACGTAAGCTGTTTATTTGAGTCTAAAAATTTAGAGGATACGAGGGCCAATGTGGCTCCCTTGTTTGTGGAGACAAATTCGAGGTTGTTGATGCGGATGCGGTTTTTGTAGGGGAATTTGACCTGGTTAGCGTATATGTGTTTGTAGAGGCGCTTTTTAAGCTTGGCAGCCTGTGTGAGTGCTCTAACCTTGATGGCAAACTCGGGGTCATGTTTGAGTGCGTTTGCCGTTCTTTTTGGTGCTGTCTTTGGCGCCTTCTGGACGTGTTTGCGAGCAAGCTTCTCGACGAGTCTTGATTTCTGGAGCCTGAGGTCATTTTCCAGCAGTCGCAGGCGTTCTTCTAGCTTTTCAGATTCAGACATGACAGAAAAATATTTATTTTTCATGTCTTTAGTAGCCAAGTTGGGCAGGCTTTTGCCGCTGGATGAGGATACATTGAAACAAATGGTGGACTACGCGGTGAAGGAGCTAAAGACACCGGAAGCTGCGAGCCAGCATTTTATCAATTTGCTGGGCGAAAGCCCGGACGCTCTGGAGTTTATTAGTGAGTTTTCCAGGACGCTGGAAAAGCCCAAGAAGAATGTGATAAAGATTGTGCGGCCCAACGGGAAAGCAAGCGCCCCGAAGAAGCCGACTGAGGAGAGCAAGCGCCGGCCGGAGAAAAATCTCAAGCTCGACAACTTGAAAGAGCTCGACAACGCTCTGATCGAACTGGAGGCGCAGGGCGGTGGCCGTGTGTGCAACTGCAACGCGACACGACATCCGCTGTTTGAAATGTTCCCGAATTGTTTGAACTGCGGCAAAATCATCTGCATCAAGGAGGGACTACAACCGTGCTCTTTCTGCGGCCAAGATCTGCTGAGCAGCGAGGAAAGACGCCAGATCGCGGAGGTTCTACAGAAGGAGAAGGACGCGCTTAACGGCGTGAAGCATACAGTGAAGGAGAAAGAAAAACCAAAGAAAAATAGCAAGATTACCATTTCTGTGAGTTCTGCTGGTCAGAACAATTTTAAGGTGCAAGACCAGCTTTTCAAGCGCATAGAGAGGAAAAAAGAGCTGGAGCGAGAAAATATGTCCAAAAGCAAGAAGGAGCAGGAAGAGGTCGCTGCGGCTGTCAAGCAGATCGAGTACTTGGAGGCCACCAAGGGCAAGGACCATGAGCTGCTCCAGGCAGAGCAACGGCTGGACAAGTTGCTGGAATTCCAAGCAAACGGCGCACAAAGAACGCGAATAATCGACCAGGCCTCCGACTTTGAGCTTCCGACCAACAGTCTGAGCCCGTGGGCGTCGCCGGTGGAGAGAGCGTTGCAGTTAAAGAAACAGCAGCGAGAAATGAAGAGACTCGAGGACGAGGAGAAACGACGGACTGGCCGCGGCAAAAAGGTTCTGGACATGTCCATAAGAGAAGGCAAGGTGATCATGCGCGAGGTGAACACGCCGGAGCCCGGGTCTGACGGCGAGATCGAAGAGCTGGAGCAGCAGATGAACAGGCACAGCCTGGAAGAGCTGGAAAAAAACGCGCAGACGGTGTGGGACTACGAAAAGGAGCGCGCCAAGTGGGCCAAGCCCAAGTATATGGGGAAGACAGACAGCGACGAGGTGGCAGAGGAGGTTCCTGGCGGCGTTGTGCAGCTGGGCGAGGACGCAGAGGAGATGCTGTTTGGTCTGGGGATCTAGGTGTGTGGTGTGTGGTGTGTGTCTGGACGGTATAAAAAGTTTTTTCTACATGTAAAATTTCTTCACATCAGTAGGTATACTAAACTAGTATATTACAATATAGGGCCATTCAGTCCCTAGCAGCTGCGATGGTGGCA
The DNA here is from genome assembly GCF_001664045.1 of Ogataea polymorpha. NCBI lineage: Eukaryota > Fungi > Ascomycota > Pichiomycetes > Pichiales > Pichiaceae > Ogataea > Ogataea polymorpha. Next base: position 291,204 of record NW_017264703.1, on the reverse strand, counting down.
GTTGTGTGGGTCTGAGATCAGCTAAGTGTCTGAACCGACTCTGCTAACAACAGAGCCACGGTAGACACTCCGTTCAGGTCCTTAGAATAACCAGATACGTTAGCCAGACGACGGGGCATGCTACGACTGTGGCAGTTGCTTCGTCCACTAATGGTGTTTGGACATTGTAAACCTTGCTCTATATACACAGATTTTACACATTTATTCTTGCGCTCGCTGATTTTTCTCCAAATGCTCGAGTTCGTTCTTGATTCTTTCCATGGCACGGAACACCTTCGACTGCACGTAGAACGAGCCGCCTTTCTCCTTGGAGTTCACGTCAAATAGATAGTCGTACTTTTTCTGCGCCGCGTCCAGACTCAGCCCGCTTGGCTGCACGTCCAGGATCTTGCACGCTTCGTCCAGGGAAATGTCTGTGTCTCTTGCCCTTGTGGTCTGCTTCGCCGCTCCCTGGGCCTGCTGAGCCGTCGTAGCGGCCGCGGCCTGTCTGTATGCCTCTGTGAATGCGCGTCCGAACACCCGTGCGCCCGTGAACACCACCTGTACCAGTAATCTGTGAGCCATTGATGGCAAAGAATTTTAAGGAAGAAAATTTATGCTCGCGACTATCGACCTTAGGTGAGATGAAATAAAAAATATTTTAGTTATGACAAGCCATCCAGATTTACAGGACACAGAGGCTGCGGGCCTGCTGATGCTCTTTTCGCACCAGTCGCAGCGGCTTAGTGCTGGCGCCTTTGAGGAGACGCAGCCGTCGCTGTCTCCCGTGCCGGAAGCCCCCACGCAGGGCAAACAGAGCCCGTCGGTGCGGCAGATTGATCAGGGCGTCGTGACGTCTCCTGGTCCTGCTGCGGCCGCTCTTGCTAGTGGATCGTCCAACAACAAGGCAATCGTTGCTGCAGCCGCCCTTGCAGCCGCTGCGGCGACGCCGTTGCCCCTGCTGACCAGAGATAAAGAGGAAGACAAGCCAGACAAAGACCAAAAGGAGGAGGAGAAACGGTCCGACTCCGTTGTTTCGTACGCTGTCGACCCAGACAGCGGCGTGATTGGCTGTGTGTGTGGGTACGAGCACGATGACGGGTTCACGATCCAGTGCGACCGCTGTTTCCGCTGGCAGCACGCCGTCTGTATGGGCATTGACGACATCGACGACGTGCCGGAGACATATCTGTGCTACTTGTGCGATCCAAGTCTTGTGGTGAACGCGGACAAGGCGCGCCAGCTGCAATCGGTGAGAGTGCAACCGAAACGGCGTCGTTCGGGTAACGACGCGCAGGCCGAGGCCGGCCAAGGACGCAAGGAGCTGGTGGACTCGAAACCGCCGAGCTCGCGGTCCAAAAAACAAAAAACGGCCTCTGTAGAGGCCGGTGACGAGGAAGAGGCCACCGGAGAGATCGTGGAGCGGTACCAGACGCTGTATGTGGAAATCGACAGTTTCGAGTACAAATCAGGGGAGGCCAAGACGTTGGTGAAAAAGTTGGCGAACCTGCTGTTGCAGAAGGATGGCGAGGTGCTGGAGTTCAAAGACGAACGGGAGTTTGCAGGCAAACTGCTAGACAAGTCGAAGTTGGAGGTGAGGTCGATTACAGAGAACGCGAAGGCGCGATTTAACGGATTATCGAAACTATACCTAAGCACGACCGTGGACGTGCGCCCTAACCAGTTGCTGAGCGAGATCGTCGGCGAGATTGACTTAAAGGACAACTATATTGGCGAGAGGTGGAACCAGTACTGGCTGCTGGGCTGTGCGAAACCAAAGACGTTTTTCCATCCGCAGCTCCCGCTGGTGGTTGACCAGAGAGGACTGGGAAACGTGACGAGGTTTGTGCGCAAGTCGTGTTTCCCTAACTGCGAGGTGCGGTCGGTGGTAGTTGGAAACAAGCTGCGGTTTGTGCTTGCGGCGACGAAGAGGATCGAGAGCGAGTCTGAGCTGACTGTGCCATGGGAGTGGGACGCTGCGCACCCGATCCGCAAGTTGAGAGACGCGTCGATCGACGCCCTTTCGCACGAGGAGCAGGCCAAGCTCGTGGCGTCTGTGCAGGCGGTGCTGGACCTCACGGAGTGCGGGTGCGCGTCCGGAGACTGTTTGTTGGCGAAAGTGAGGAAATTGGGCGCTGGTTCGCAACGGCAGAGCAGGAAAAACGTGCCAGAGCTGGAACAGACGTACGAGCCGTACGACTCGCGCGCGTTGCACAGAGATAGAGTGATTCTGGAATCGCTGGGCAGGCCGTTGGAGGACGAAACGCAGATCAAGTTCGAGTCTGCCAGTCCCGCGCCTTTGGACCCGCTGGTCCTGCCACCGAAATACCAAATCATCAAAAAATATTTGCAGGAACCAAAAACCGCGCCATTGGAAGCGTCCGACAAGCTGTACGTGCCGGTGCCGGTGGCTGTCAAGGAACGGACCAAGGTGGAGGTGGTGGAAGCCAAAGAGGAGGAGAAGCCCAAGGTGGTGAAGAAGTTCAGCCTGGCAGACTATAAGAAGAAGTCGAAGGGCGAGAAGCTTGTGAAGTAATATGTTGCGCTCTACATATGCATTTGCTAATTTAGTAAACTTTTGATGCTGATTCCCGTGGACGGGCGCCACTTGGGCGTGAGGACCACCTCTGGGATCTCGCTCGTGGGCGTCGGTCTTGTGCGTTCCATGGTATATTCTCGCTCTCTGATGGTGGGGGAGCTGAGTGGCGAGAGCGGCAGAAAAGGGATGTGTTCCTGGCTCTGAGGCTTGCGTTTGCGCTTGCACCTGGCGATCTCGTCCTTGTCGGGATACACGCACGTGAGCATGTTGCGCACACAGCCAGAACAGGCCGGCTTCTTCTCGTCGCACTTCTTCTTTCTTCTTCGACAGCAGAAACAGCCCGTCTTTGTTCGTGTGATTTTTTTTTTCCGCTCCGCACCGCAGTTTTGGGGAGCGAGCGTAGGCGACGCTTCGGGACTCGAAGCTGGCGGCGTGACAGTAACGTGGGACTCGCGCGTCGTGAGCTTGAGCACCTTCTGGTACTCTCTGTAGTTGGCCATGGGTAAAGGAATGAAAATTTGCGTGGGCCTGGGGAACAAGATATAAGGGGCTGCGAATGCGGGAAGGAGAACGCGAGGGAAGGAGAAGGCGAACAACTTCTTTTTACAAAATGTTAGCTAATCAAATAATTATTCTCTACACCACCTATCTTTCTCCCGTCTCGGCAAAGAACTGGCGCAGAATAGAGGCTAGCATCTCCGGCAGCTCCTCGATTTCACTCACAACCACGTAGTATTCGAATGGGAACGTGTCCAGGTACTTGTCCACCTGCAGTTTGAGCTCGCCTGACGCGTCGGGCACGTATTTAGCCTGGCTCATCTGCAATATGCTCTCTGTGTTGGCGATGCCGTCAATGACCACGAAAACCAGCATAATGTGGTTTTCGCGCGCGCGCCGCACCAGTCGCCGGATCGTGTCGTGGTCCTCGCACACCCCGTCCGAAAGAACAATCTCCAGCTGCCACAGATTCTCCGAAGCCGGCCTGGTAGCAGCAAACAGCTCCAGAGACGTAACCACCAGCCTGCGCACGTCGGTGCGCGTCTGCTCGAATGTAAATTGCTGGAACACTTTTGTGCCTGAATCGGCCGTGAACTGCGCATCGAACGGATGCACCACGTCAGTAGACTCGCCAAACTTGACGACCGAGAGCTGGCCGGACTCGAGCTGCGTCAGCGCCTTGGACACGAGCGCAATCGACTGGAACGCGATCTCGACGGCTTTCGACTCGGCCATCGACTTGGAGTCGTCGACGGCAATCATGATCTGGTACTGGCGCTTGCTAGGCTTGTTTCTGCGCATCCAGATCTTGTCCTTGCGGAACTGGGACGCAATGTACGGGATGATCTTCTTCATATTGAGCCGCTTGCCCGTCTTGTAGTCTCCCTTGAGCTTTGTGGCCACCGTCGGCTCGAGAATTAGCCGTAGCTGCTCGCACAGCCCCGCCGTGAACTCCCGTGTCGCCTCGTCCGCCCGCTGCCACAGCAAACTGGCCTCCTCCAGCGGACGCATCGCCGTGGTGCGAGGTGTGGCTGCGTCGATCGCCGCGTCGATCTCGTCCGAGTCCTCGTCCATCTCGTCGTCTGTCTGCAGACCGGGCGCGCGCTCCTGCTTGATGTCTCGCGCGCGATCCGTCACCACAATGTCGGCAACGCCTTCGACGCCCTCGACGTCGCCCGCGTCACCGCCCTCGGCGGCTTCCGGCTCCTGCTTCTGCTCCGGCTCCTGTTTCGGCTCCTGTTCCGGCTCCTCGATCTCCATCTCGTCGTCCATCTTCATTGCCTGCTCCTGCGCCGCAGCTCCCACGGCCTGGGTGTCGCTCTGCGCGTTCTCTCCGTCCAGGTGCTGGAACTCGTCCGGCTTCTCGCCCGTCTGCTCCGCCGCGTCCTCGTCTGCCTCCAGTATTTCCTGGTGCCGTCTGTAAAACTCCTTGAGCGAGTCGCCGAGCTGCTTGAGCGTGCTGGCGGCCGATTCGCGCGACCGGTCCGTCTGCTCCTGCGCGTCCTGCGCCTGTGCCGCGCCGCTCGCGCCCACGTTGTCCTGCTCTGTCTCTGCGCTGGCGCTGGCGCCCTCGGCCTGCGCGCCGTCATCTGCTACCGCTGCCGAGTCTGCGTCCCGCACGGCGTCTGGCGCGCTGTCCGCACCGCCCTCTGCTGCGTCGGCTGCGTCCGCCTCTGCAGCGGGCTCCGTCTTGAGCTCCTCAGACTCCTCCCCTGGGCCTTCCTCTGCTTCTCCCTCCTCTGCTTCTCCCTCTTCTGCATCTCCTTCCTCTGCTTCTCCTTCCGCTGCCTCTTCTGCCTCCTCCTCAGCCAATTCGCCCTCATCTCCAGCTTCCTCCGCACCGTCAGCCTCCTCTTCTGCATCCTCTTCTTTTTCTTTCTCTTCTTTCTCTTCTTCTTTCTCTTCTTCTCCCTCCTCCTCGGCACCCTCGTTCTCCTCTGCCTCATCAATTTCCATATCATCCGCTTCTTCTTGCTCGCTTTCCTCCTCACCATCCAAATTCAGGTCTTCCGGCAGCTCCAGCGCCTCGCCCTGCTCGGCCTGCATCTCTGCGTCGTCGCCGTCGCGGACTTCGTCCTCCTGCTCGCCAACGTCCTCCTGCTCTCCGTCGCTCGCCTCCTCGGCCTTTTCCTGCTCTCCGTCGCCGTCCCCTTGCTTCTCCTCGTCCACGGCCTCCATGTCCTCGCCCGCCTGGCCCTTCAGGTCGTCCTTCTCTTTCTCTTTCTCGCTGGACGCCTCCTCATCCCACATCTTCTCGTCCACAGCGTTGGGGTCCAGATCGTCCACGTCGCCAACCTCCTCGTCGGCAGACTCCTGCGAGTTCTCACCCTCGTCTTCGTCGTCGCCGTTCTGAGCGTCCATCTCTTCCAGGTCGCCCTGCATGTCGCCCTCCACGTCGACCGCGTCGTCGTTATCGGCTTCTTCGTCCTTGTCTTCTTGCTCCTGCTTTCCGCCAACAAGATCATCCAGATTCTCATCCTCCTCCACGTCCTTCGAGTGGTTCATCGCGCCGTCGCCGTCTCCCAGCCCAGTGCCGCTCTCCGCAGGCCCGGACTCCTCGTCGCTGGCCCCTTCCGGCGAGCAGAACCCGTCGGTGGCAACGCTCAGCAGCAGCGTGCACAGCTCAAAAAGACCACGTGACACCCCCACGTAGTTGGCCTGCGCCTTGCGCAGCACAATACTCGTCGCGTTGAAGTAGTGCTCCAAAACGGGCACCACGTAGTACAACAGCCCGCGCACAGATCCGTCAACGTCATCGTCGTAGTGCAACTGCTCCAACAACCGCACAAATTTGCCAACCCGCTCCTTCAGCACATCGCCATACAAGAGGCCCATCATTTTCGCCAATCGATGCTGGCTCTCCACAAACCAGTTGTCTGCATCGTCGTCGGATCCTCCCGCCTGCAACTGCCGGATCTTTTGGATACTGACCAGAACAGAGCCAAACAACTCGCTGCCGGCCGCGGAGACATTGGCATCGTGGTCGACCAGCGACAGCTGCTCGAGCGAGACCGACGCATCGAGCCAGTCCAGCACTGTGTCTGCGATAAAAGCGAGTGCTGGATGAGTCTGTTTCCACTCGGCTAGCTGTGTGCGCAGGGAGTCGAGTCCGCGCCGCGCAACGTTTACTTTGTCCCAGTCACTCTGTGTGAGCAGCCGGTTCTCGAGTACCAGTTGCAGGTCCTCAACTTTCAGCACAGGGCCCGCTTCGAGCCCTGCAGCCACCTCCGAAACCTTGGTTGCCATGGCAACCACCTCGGGCAACTTGGTCACCATGGCAACGACCTGTGTGGCGTATGGATCAACACCGATAATCTTGTCTGTCGTGGCAGGGCGCAAGGTCCTCAGTGCTTTCTCCACAGCATCCCGTGCAGCACAAACATCTCCAATCTTGTGTCGCGTCGCAACTAGCGACACCAGCACGTTCTCAGCAGCAGCTAGCGCCTTCTGCGCGTCCGTCACGGGCACCTCCGCGTGGCAGTTAGCAACGGCCGCACGCAAGCGAGGCAGCAGCTCCAGCACACGGAAAAAGTACACATCGCAGCCCTCGAGGGCTGTGTGGCGGAACGTACGCGCATTGGCCAGCACCGCCGTCGTCGACGCTAACAGCGCCTGCGTTTTGGTGTTGGTCTGCAGCTTGAGCCCGCTGCGACGCAGCTCCTTCAAAGTGTCGCTCAGCAACTTGCGCTTCTCCTGTTTAAGAGCCGCCACTTGCTTTTTGTTCTCGTCGGTTAGCGTTTTTGGCGTTTCTGCACGCAGCTTTTCTGCTGCTTGGATTATCTCGTGGCAGAACTCATAGAACGGAGCAACAGACTCCGCTGCGAGTTCACCAAGATAGGTTTCCATGTTGCGGTGGATAGTGCGGATGTTCCTGAACATTGCAATGTCTGTAGGCGGCATGTCTCCAAGCTCAACAAGGCAGGTACCAATATTTTTTGGCAAAAGTTGTGTCACCGGTGCATTTAGTCCACTCTGTATCATATCATCCACCGTGCCGTTCAAAACATCCCGGTATCTGCGCACGAGTTTGTAGAGGCTCTGGTGCGACTTGCGCGAGCTCTGTTTCAGAGCGTCGACGTTGACATCCTTCCAGCTGGCTAGCAAAATGACTTCCTTGACCTGTTTTTCCAGCACCTTCTTTTCTTCAGTCACTGTGTTCTCAACGGCAACCAGGAACGGCTGGAAAAAGTCTAGCACGTTGTACAGTGCGTCATACAGCTCCTGCTGAGATTTAACATGCTCTGCAAATGCCTGCACCAGCCTGAACCGGTGTTTCATGTCTCCGCGCGAGGCCCGCGAAATAAACACATTCACGGCACTCACCAGCTGCGCCACGTCCTGCTTTTCCGGCACAACAACGCTCTCAAACAAATGGAACCACCACTTGCCCATACTGGTCTCGATGGCGCGCTCCTCGTTCGCTAGAATCTCCTTCCATGAACTCAACTCCAGCCGTCTCCAAGACACAACCAGATCGGCGAGATTCTGGAAGTGCCGCTGCAACGACACACCCGAGTGCGCATATTTCTCCCACTCGTTCACAAACGTGTAGATCTGCTCAATTTTCGCCAGCAGCCGGAACAGCGGCGTGTCTGCCCGGTACGACAGATACTCCTCGCAGATGCGGAACAGCTGCTGCAAGGTTGCGTGCTCGGGCCACTGCTCAAGTAGCTCTCTCACGTGACCTTGCAGGGCGAGCACGAGCTGGCCCGAGCGGCGAGTTTCGTGGGGGCTGAAGTCGCGGTAGAAGTCGAGCGTACGGTTTTCGTTAGTGGCAAACGTGTCCATGGCACAGGCCACCTGTAGGATGGAGCTGGCAAGCAGGGAAGGTGTGTTGACCGCACAGCTCTCTCGGGCAAATAGTTGCCCGACACTGTCCACGACAGTCGCGCCTTCCAGCACCAGCTGTTGCAGGCCTAGCGGGCGGTCTAAATGGTAGCTGCAAAAAGCACTCGAAAGCTCCGCGTACACTTCTTCCCATCCCGTCTTTTGCGCGCCGCCCGCAACCTCAATCTCCGCGTCAGGGAACAGCTGCGCAAACTCCTTTTCAGCATCGACGCTGGCGTCCTCGTACTGGAACACGCCGTGCTGTTTCGACTCTTGCTCTTCGAGTTTGAGTCGCCGCATACTCCAGCGGTAATACGCCGTCATCAGCGCCGTCTGCAGCAGCTCATCCGTGTCGGCTGCACACTGACGCTGGAAATGCAGTGCCTTGACCCCAAACACAAGCAGCTTCTCTGCGTCGACCGCGTCGATCGACTGCGATTTCACGAGCTTGTTGGTCTGCCTCAGCGTCTGCGCGAGTTTATCGGCATTGCCTAGCACAGACGGGTCAACGGGCCAGAGTTTCGAATCGCATGGCTCTGTCTCACCAAGAAGATCAAGACCCAGCCGCAAAGCATACACAAAGCCCGCTAGCACGTCGTTGAGGTCGGCAAACTCGCTGAAGTTCTGTCTGAGCCGCAAGAAAAACTGTGTTGAGTTGCGGTGCAGGTTCTGCACCTCAAGTGTGCTCTTTGCCATCGTAGCATCGGCTGCCTCCATCAGCGACCCCACAGTCCTGTTTTTCACCGCAGAGTCCAAAAAGATCGTCCATTCCTGAAATAGGGCCTCGATCGGTTCGCCCGACCGATACACCTTTGGCGCCGCAGGCGGAGCCTCGTCGACGATCGGCAGCAGATTCTCAACGTGCACAGCCCTGTCGCCAAACGCGACGCTGCAATATGCCACCCACGAGTTGCGAATACCGGTCACAAGCCGTTGCAACCGCACGTAGTCGTCGTAGATCACGTGATCCGCAACTGCCGGGTCGTTGGCCTGGCTTGGCACGAACAGGTGGAGCATGCCGCAGGCAAAGAGGACCCAAGCATGGCCGAGGTCTCTGCGTGTGGCGCGGACGAGCAGCACGGGAGCAAAAAAGTGCGCAAACATGTCCGCAAAGAACGGCATGTCGCGCAGCGTAGTCTGGTAGCCAGCGATGGACTGGGCAGAAACAGAATCATTCAGCTCAGCAAATTCCGTCGTCTTGCCCGTGTGGGCCGCACAGATATGCAAGACCCAGTGCACCAGGAGCTGCCGTAGGTTTTCCAACGGGCTATTTAGTGCTGTGCTGTTTTTCACAACCGTTTGCAGTAAGAACTTTGAATCTGCCAGCGCCTCGTCTATGGCTGCTCCAGAGAGCTGTTTCATATTCTGGCCGGTGCTGACAAGCTGTTCGATCAGTTGCTGGCCCAGAAGCCCCGACAGCTTGGACTGCGAGTCTCCGGCCCACAGGTTATCCAGGATTCGCGGGTACGGCTTGAACGTGCTCTGGTTCCACTTGGTGAGCGAGAGCGTTGGTCTGGCGGCCAGAAGCGCGAGTTTCAAGTTTTCTGCGCTCATTGCGAGCGGCTGGTTGGCGCTGCAACGTGCAAGGTCGATAAAGTTGAGCATCAGATCGAATAAGGCAGAATAGTGGTGCTTTCTGGGGTTCAAGAAAGAGGTTGAGATTTGCTTTAATGCGGCGATTTTCTCCATTATCTCGGCCAAATAATCCACAGAACCGCCTGCCACACTTTGTTCCAGCATCGTGACAAATGTCTGTCTCAAATTTGCAACCATTTCGAAATTCTCCGAATACTGCTCCATACAGACCTGGTCGAACTCGGCCGTCGCGTCGATGACGAGATGGTACTTCTTCCACGATTCCGCCGTCGCCGGATACACAGCCTTGCACTTTTCCCAGATCAGCGCCATCGAGTGGCCTTGGCGGAGCTCCAGCTGCTTGGCGAACGACTGCGCCACGGCACGCAGAGGCTCGCCGTTGCCCGTGTAATTATCCAGCCAAGCCAGGATTTTTTCTTGGTAAATACGCAACTTGGTTTCGTGCTGCACGGTCGAACAGTCCACAATGCCCTGCCAAATAAACATCAGCTTGAACAGGGACCGGAACTGGCCCGAAAATGTCCACCGACAGTCCGCTTGCTTGAGCTCCGAGAGCACAAAGTCGGCAATTTCGAGCACAAGGCCATATACGTTGAGTCGCGGCACGTTTTTCAGCGTTCTTCCAGCGGCTTGTGCTGCCGATCGCTCAAGGTAGGTGAGTTCTGTAACCTTGGCGTTTTCGGCGCGCACGTGCAGCTTTTTCAGGAATTCCTGAGCACTATAGAGCATGCCCACGACGTGGAAGAAATAGATCGCTTCTGGAGAGTCGAGCTGCGGCCGTTGCTTGGCCAGACCGTTCAAGATGTAGGCGTTGAGCACCGGGTTTAGCGACTGCGCGGCAACGGCCACTTTAATGGGCTTGTTGGTCTGCGCGGCCTCATACAGTTCTGAAATCTGCGGCCGAAGCTGCAGCGACCGGTAGAAGTCGAGTCGGCCAGTAATTTGCTCTAGAGCGGCGCGAATGTGCCCAAAGTTTGGCAATCTCGCCGCATTCGCAGCCAACGCAGAAACCTTCGCGTGCGACCACATTGGAAGCGCTGCCGCTGCAACGTCTGCAAGATGCTCGCCCGATATGCTCAGCACGTCGGCCAGCACGGCGAGCGGAGCCACCGCAGCATCGTACGAGCTCACGTGTGCCGAAACACTGTCCCGTGCCAGCAGCCGTCTGTCGAAGCGCGTGGCACGTTGCTCCATCTGTTCGAGGTAGATTTCAATGCCTCTGTTGCGCATAGCACGCGAGAGCTCGCCATATCTTGGATCGGCAGTTAAAAATAGCCGGAACCCAGGATGTGGGCGCAAATGGCGGGGGTTGCCGTCGGCGTCAGTGCACTCATTAATGACCAGCGAGCCATCCATTTCCAGCAGCGAGTTCAGCCTGTCCAGCACGCTCGGACTGCACAGGTTGGCGTTGTCCAGCACAAGCCAGTGACCTTTTTCAACGGCCTGCACGAGGAGACTGTCAAACCAACGGAACTTGATCTTGTCGCCCTGGCCAAGCTTTTCGCATAAACCCCTGTACCGGGCTTCCAATTGCTGGAACATGTCCGATGCCACGGACTGCTGTAGCACGACAAAATGCTGTTGCAACTGGCTGAACTGCGCCTTAGAAATCTCGTGCGTAGCTAAGTAGTCGATGAACCGCAGCGTGTGCTGCAGAACGGCCGTGTCGCCTGAGCTAGATAGAAAATTGTACGCGGCGGCCTCCATCAAATACGCCTGCAGATCCTGCGCAAACTCGGCAATCTCACGTGACAGGTCGTCCTGTTCGAAGCCGCCCAGGATGTCCATGCTGTCAATATCGTTGTTCATCGAGAACTCGTATAGCCGCGTGCCGACGACGCCGGCTGCAAACCTGATCAGCTCGGTCTTGCCTGCGTTTGTGGGGCCGACAAGAATCAGCGGCCACTGTTTCTTGACGCATCGCAGCAGCGTCTCCAGCGCGGTGAAATTGCACTGCAGCGGACTTAGCTTGTCGTCGGCGAGATACTGGTTCAGTCTATTGCGCGACACAAGTTCGGCCTGGCACTGCACGTGATCCACCGTCAGCTGATAGTACGGCGCAGTTGAAGCTCTGGCACCAAACACTTGCTCGTACAGCTCCTGTGCGCGCGCTCTGTCGGCAGCCGTGCGGAAACGGTGCTGAACCACCATCTCGAAAAAATCACCAGGAGTTGGCGACTCTAGCAGGCTCTGCGAGCTCATAAGCGAGAGCCACCGCAGAGTGTCCCGCAAATTAAACTCCCACGGCCCACCAACAGCTCCCCATTTACGTTGGAGCACCACCTCTTTTTCCAGCAGCGAAACAAATTCCACCAGCTTGTCACTCACATTGTGATCCAGCTCTGGATACAAATGACGTGCAATCATCTTTAGGTCTACCTCTGTCAGCATCTCCACATAAACCACCGAGAACCGATTCACAAACGATTTGGGCAGACCTTTTCTGCCTCCTCCCTGGTGCTGTGGGTTTTGAGCCGCAAACACCATAAATTCTGGGTGGCTGCGGAAACTTCTGTCCAACTCGGGGATATATGCCTCACCACGGTGATCGAGACAGGCGTTCAACCCTTCCAGGACAGACTGCGACGCCAAGTTCATCTCGTCGAGCAAAACCCAATCGCCACGCTTCATGGCACGCAAAAACGGGGAATCGCGCCATCTAAACTCGCCGGCCTCGCCATCTTCAACAGGCGAATCCGATCCAAACAGATCGATCAGGTCCGTCTGTTCGGAAAGATTGATCCGCGTAAGACTTTTGCCTACCGCCGCGGCCAGCGCGGAAACAAGACTGGTCTTTCCCACGCCGGGACTGCCCTCAAGCAGGATCGGCTTGTGGATCTGCATTGCACGCACCACACGCATTGCATTCGCAGCCGTCGTTGGTGCAGTTAGGTTGAAATTCGAGTCCTCACTAGAAGACACCCTCGATACCCGGAACTCGCCGCATGTCACGTGGTGCTCGGTCACGTGAACCTCACAAGGTGCCGTGTACAGCGGTTGCAAGTCCAAACCGCTAAACTCGGCGAGCTTCTGCACAAACTCGAGTTTTGTCTGGCGTAAACGTGCCTCGTTGTCGGCGAGAAAGGCGGTGTTGTTCGTTCCCAGCCCATCAATAAACACCATACACGCGCCGTGCAGCAGGGCCGCAGGAGGCGCCGTTCCGTTGGCGGTGGCCGAGTTGATGAACGTGACCCACGCCAAAATGTCTCTGAGCGAGATGACGCCGCTCGTGGCTGAGCCATTGCCCAGTCGCAGGCCGTACCATTCCGAAAAGCGTACCACGGCATCTGCCAGGTGGCGATTTCCCGGCGCCAGTTGCGACTCGACGATCTGCCGCACGTCGTCAAAACTCTCCATCGATGGCACCCATATTTCGGTGAATCTATTCCGCAGCGCTGGCGACAACTCTTTCTTGCCGTAGTCGCCGCCCGGGTTCATCGTGGCGAAAAACTGGAAGTTTTCGTCGGCCACCACGGCAGCGTCCTCGCTGCCCTTTTCGGCAAGCAGCAGACTGCGTTCAGGCTCCAGCACAGAGTTCAATCTTTCAAGAACAGAGTCGTCCGCCAGCGAGATCTCATCAAGCAAAAAGAAAGAGCCGTTTTTCATCGCCGTGACCAGCGGGCCGTCGAACCACTCGAAAAGCACGCGCGACGCAGCCTGCAGCTTCTCTATGGTTGTAATTTCCTGATCAGAAAGCGTCCCTTGACGCCGCAAATCGTTGTAGACGTCCATAGCGGGCTCTAGGCCCTCATACGTGGCGCCGTGCGCGGCCAGCACACTGCGCAGACCCGCCTCGAGGTTTTCCTTGAGTCTCTGTCTATTTCTGATTGGTCTCTGCGATCCAAGCAAATCGCCCGTCTCGGTGTTCTGGTGTGCATTGACAACGACCAGTTCCTTGCCGTAGAACTCAGCTACCAGCTGGCAGACCGTTGTTTTCCCGCACCCGGTCTCACCCACGAGCAGCAACGGCTCCTTGTACTTGATAGACTGGGCTACCAGCACAGCGAGCCGGCGCATGGCCTTGGTCCAGACCACCGGTCCCGGCCGTTGCAACAGTGGCGCAAGTTCCTGCTGCTCGAGCTGGGCGTAGTGTGCATCCATGTCAAGCTTAACACGCATCACCCTCTCGATCGCGGTCTTGACCACCTCTTTTTCCTCTGGCCGCCGCACACGTTCGGCCAGCAGCATATACCCGTTGGCAGCGAGCTGCTCATACCCGACCGCGTCGCGCAAGGCCCAGCGGAACAGGTCGCGCAACGTGGCAAACGAGTTTTTCTTTTCGAACAGCCGCGTGCTCTGCCGCTGTACAGACAGTTCCTTGTACACCTCGACGATCTTGTGCGCGTACGAAGGCGCAATCTGGCAGCGTTCGCGCAAGATAATCTCCAGCTCGTCCTGCGGAATGTCGTCAAAGTGCAGCTCCAGAAACCGGTTGCGGAAAGCCTTGGACAGCACTTTTCTGCCCCCGTACAGCCCTGGCGGGTTCTGCGTGGCAAACAGCATAAAGTCTGGGTGCGGCCGCACCACCTCCTGGGTTTCCGGGATGAACAGCTCTCTGTTGTCGTCGAGCAGTCTGTTGAGCGCCTCGAGCACGTCTGTCGGCGCGAGGTTGAGCTCGTCCAACACGATCCAATGGCCCTTGCGCAACGCATCCACCAGCACGCCCTCGCGGAAAACAAGCTTGCCCGTGTCGTCCGACACATACGTGCCCAGATACTCCTGCAAGTCGGTGTGTTCGTGGTTGTTGATGCGGACAAACGTGTGCCCCGTGATTTTCGCGAGATAGCTGATCATCGAGGTCTTGCCCGCCGAGGTTGGACCCTGGATCAGCACAGGGAACCGGCCGCTGGACGCGCGCACAAGGTTCATCAGATTCTTTTCCACAAACGGCGTCATGATGTAGTGCGGCTGCTGCTCGGGCTCGTGGGGGCCACGGCGCATCCAGTAGTGCTTGAACTGCACGTAGCGCTGCGTGTCGCTCGATGGGTCTGCAGGAACCTGTGCCAGCACGGACCGGGCGTTTTTCAGCCGCTGGATCGTGTGTTTTTCGATCAGCGGCCGCAGCTTGGCCTCCGACTCGGCGTCCAGCAGCGTCAAGAACGCCATGCAAAAGCCCTCGTACAGCGACCGCCTGAGACCGTAGATCGCCACGATGTCCCGCACGTACTGCAGAGTGCGCGTGAGCGTGCGCACGCTGAAGTGCGGCTTCTGGTTGCTGCCGTCGACGATCTGATTTGTGTCGGCGAGCCGCTTTGCCGCAAGATACAGCTCCGCCACGTCGTTGCCGACCCACTCGTCGGCCAGCGCGTAGCGGCCAATGTAGCTGTCGATGATCATGAGCAGGTCTGCAATGTCCTGGTCGGGCGAGTGCACGTAGATCTCGGTGAACCGCGAGCGTATACCTTCGGGCAAGTCTTTCTTGCCCACGTCGGTAGCAGGGTTCATGCAGCCGAAAATGCGGAAATCGGGGTGCGCCTTGACGCTCTCGACGTCTCCCTTCTCCGACAGCAGCAGGTTGCGCTGCGCAGTCTCCTCGTTCAGCAGCTCTGCCACGCTGTCCAGCGTTTCTGGTGCCGCCAAGTTCATTTCGTCCAGCAGCACCCAGTCGCCGCTACGCACAGCGTGCACCAGCGAGCCCTCGACAAACTTGAACACGAGCGACTTGTCGGCAGAGCTGGCCTGTTTCTCGAACTCGCGCACCCGTTCATACAGCGCCCGCCACTCGGCCATCAGAGCGGCCTTGTCGGTGTCGTTGAGCTTGCGTTTTTTCGCGAGCTCGTCGTCCTGCTTTGCAAACAGCGTCTCGGCCATCTTGAACGCCTCGCGCCACAGCCGCACAACGCCCTTCCACTGCGCTCTGTTGAACATTTTTGCCAGCAGTTTGAGGAACTGCTCGTTCTTCTTCACGGAAAACGACCGCCGGAACAGCTCCTCGAAGTCCTCCTGCAGCGGGATCGCCAGACTCTTGGTTGTCACCGGCTTGAACCCGCCAAGCAGGTCGCCCACCTCGGTCTGCTGCGACACGTTGATCACGGTGAGTTTTTTGTTGAGCAGCCGCGCCATCTCCTGGACAATCGTCGTCTTGCCCGTTCCCGTCTCTCCAACAAGCAGCAGCGGCTCGCACAACGCGACACCAACGCCGATCTTCTCCATCAGCCGCAGACAATGGTTGGTCCGCGCAAATGCTGTGCTCTTGCGCGCCGGCTTCAGCCCAAGGGCCGTCTTTTTGCGCAGGTGTGCCCGCCCCACAGACACAGCGTCGGGGTATTCCTCAAATGACGGCACGTGCTTGTTCAGATGCACCGTTGCCCGCGACGTCGGCACCTCCAGACACACGGCAACGGCCTGGACGACGGCCTCAATCGGACTGCGCTCCACTATCGAGCTCGTGAAACAGTCCACTGTTTCCTGGAAAATCAGGTCAAACACCTCCTCCGGAAGCAGACTGGCGCTGTCTACGTGCCGGTCCTCCAGAATCCGCGTGCACCGTCTGCACAGTTTCATTAGATCTCGGATCGTGAGAGCTCTGGGCTGTGCGCCCCTGTTCATGCTCAAAAACTTGCGTGAGTCGTACAGCTCCCTCACGCTTTGGAAACACTTGATGAACATGGCGGTGAAGTTTGCCAGCAGCGGGAACTTGGTGTCCAGAATCGTGCGCAGCTCTTTTGTGTCCAGCTCCTCAAGCTCTACAACGTTCCACAGCCGCAAACCAATCATGTCGTGCAAGGTGATCTTGCGCAAATCGCCTGCCACACGCAGCGACGAGATCAACTGGAACCCGTTTGCCGCCTTAATCACCTCGCCTCGAGATGGAATGGTGAGCTCTCTTTTTTCGAGCAGGCTGAGCAAGATCGACAAGACCTCGTTCGGCGCCTTGTCGATGTCCTCCACAAGCACCCAACGGCCTTCCTTGACGGCTGTGGTCAAAACGCCGTTTTTCCATTCAAAAGTGCCCGGCTTGGCTCCCGATGAGTACGTTCCGAGAAGCAGCTTCGAGTCCGTTTGCTGGTTCAGATGGATCTTCACCATTGTGTCCAGCTGCAACATTCTGGCCACCTCGTTGATCAGAAACGTCTTGCCCGTTCCCGAGCGGCCTACCAGCAGCACAGGCTCGGACCTCTGTATGCATTGCGCCAGCTGGTTCATAGAGGCAAGAGACTTGGGAAGCGGCACAAACTCGGACCTAGCAACTTCCTCTGTTCTGCCGCGCATCAAGCCGCAAATGTTGGGGATCACCACGTCAGCCACGATCGTCGCACCGGCAGAAAAGTCTTGCTGCACAAATTTGACGGTATACTTATTTTCCGCGCGTGCGGGCTTCAAACTCGGGTATTTCAGCATATCAGCAAGCCTTTGGGCCTCATATAAGGCAACAAACTCGTAGTCGATCTGGTCCACGCCCTCATAGACGCCCAAAAAAGGGCCTCGACCAATATGGTTGTGGATCATTTCAGCCGCCACCTTCTCGGACAGAAACAGGTGGATGGCAAGGATCTTGATTGCAAGCAGCTTGTTCACCGAAGATGACTTCTCAGAACTAATTATGGAGTGTAAAAGTGCAGAGTCCACGTACCGGTGGAACTTGTCCCTATGCGCAGTCAGAAGCCTGTAAAAAGACAGCAAGATGGACTGTAGTTCGTGCTGGTCGATGGTCTCGATGTCGATCATGCTGAAAAACTGGTTTTTCTGCAAATAGTACTCGATAATTGTCAAAGTTTCCGCACAGCTCGTGCCGATCTTGGACAGACTGCTCAGGGCCGCAGAACCTGCAACAGACACAGACTTGTTGCGGCGATTCAAATACGCTCTTTCGATCGCATCGTTGCTCGCAATACGCGACACCACCTCCACCACAAGCGGCCTCAGAGCACACACGTAGGCGGCAGTGGCGTTAATGTCGAAAAAATGGAGTGCTATGTTCGATAAGTTGGCAGAGTTGGAAATATTCTTATCAAAAAGGTACGGATCTGGAACAAGACGGCCCGGAAACTGGGCCTGAATCTCCCGATAAATTTTAAGGTACTGCTGGAAGTCTATGACTAGCGAATATGACATGCTGGTTGACGTCCAAGGGGGTGGTACTCTATAATGTATCTGAAATATTTTTCCTAAATTTTTTTTAAGCTCTACACCGCCATAATCTCCCATTAGTGCTTACGTAATCCATCCTCGCCGCGAGAACGCCTCCATTCGGGAGCACCGCTCTGTCGCGGCACGAGAGGCCCGCTGGGCGTGGGACGTTGGCTCCCGCGCCGGCTCTTGTAGTCGTTAATGAAGTCTGCCAGCGTCGCAAGCAGGTCGTCGTCGTCCATGCCGATCCATTTGCTCAGATTAATGTACGCTAGCGTGTCTGCCAGCTCGTATTCTCCGAGCCTGTTTCTGGGCAACTGGCCCTTTTTGATGTATTTGGGCGACACGTCCGCAATATACGTCGCACTCACGGCAAACACGTACGACATCTTTTTGCCCCAGCCATCGCAATAAAGCGTCGGGTTGTCGAACTGGTTTTCGCAGCTGTCGAGATGGACCCACCGTTTGAGGTACTGCGAGTAGTATTCGCACCACACATGGTCTTCTGCGTTCCAAATGTACCGCGCCTTGAGCCCGAGCGCGCACAGGATCAGAATAAAGCAGTTGTTCCACTCTCCGCAGCGTCCTTTGCGGAACGAGAGCAGCGTCTTTGGGTTGTTGTAGCGCGGGAACTCGATGGTTTGGGAGCACTCCGCGCACCTGTACTGCTCAATGATGTCCGCACGGCCGTCGAAGTGCTCTTTTTTGTATGGCCCCACCGGCGGGAGCGGCTGTATCTTTGTCTGGTCTGCGTTGCCGCAGGGACAAGGGGGCCGATTAATCCACGTGAAAAAATCGTTCTTGTACCATTCCAGCAGCGCTCTGACCAGCCGGTCCGTGTAGTCTGGCTCGTCGGCGTGGTTCTCCAGCCGCTCGTACACGCCCGACTGCAGCACCACGTCGAGGGCGGCGCTCTGGGCCTCTTCGTCGGCGTACTTGTCCATGAGCCGGCTGATCACGGCGAGCTGTTGTCCAAACGGACGACTGCTGGGCCGGCGCTCTGCGAGCAGCCTGCGAATGGTCTGGCGCTGCTGTTGGGCGTATTTCTGCTTAAATAATTCTGCCAGCTGAGAGATTTCCATAAATATTATTTTTCCATGCCTCGATCCAAACACAGAAACACACACTCGGTCCATTACAACCCCTGCGCGCTGCAGAAGGAGCTTGTGGGCGAGAAACTGCGGCTGTATGGCTACCTTATCTTGGCGGTCAGCTGGGCCGTTTTCGTGGTGAGCATCGGCACTGTGGTCGGGGCCTGGGGCTGGGTGTTCTCCAGCACCAGCGCCGCCAAGTGGCTCTCGCAGTGGAAAGTGCTGGACGGCGAGGGCAACGAGATCATCGACAGCTACTATCTTTACGCGTTTGCTCTGAATTTTGTCATTTTGTGGATCTGGTGCGTCGTGTCATGGCTCAGCATGAAACTGTTCAGACACAGCAAGGGCAGTGGATAATTTATTTACAGCTCTATTTCACCTCAAACACGTGGACTTGCTTGCCCGTGCGGATCAGCAGCAGCCGGCCGTCGACAACGAGGTTTCTGTCGACCGGGTCGTCCCACCGGCTCAGCTTGACGCGCTGCTTGCCGACAGAAACTGCGCCGCCCGCCAGCAGTCGTTTGATCTCCTTTTTCGACACGCCCGCCAGCTTGCGGTGCAGAAGATCCCCCACGCTCGCGAGTTCCTCCTTGCCGACCGCCGTGATCATGTTTTGTCGACGGAATGCGGCCAGAACCTCGTCGACGTCCAGCTCTGTGTCTTCGTACAGTGCGTCGCTAATCACCATGTTTGCTCGGCCCTCTCCGTTGCCGTGGAGAAGGTCGCATAGTTCCACCGCCAGCAGGCGCTGGCCCAGCCGCAGCGCCCGGTTGTGCCGGTGAAATTCGCACACGCGCTCGATCAGCGCCGTTGGCAGCAGCGAAAATTTATACAGCAGCTTCGCAACGTCCTCGTCCAGCGTGTTGTACAGAAACTGGTACAATTGGAACGACGGAGTGAGGCTCTTGTCGATGAAGACGGCATTGCCGGCGCTCTTGCCGAACTTCACACCGTTCGCGGTCGTCAGCAGCGGCACAGTGACGCCAAACGCTTTTTTCCTCTCGCCAGGGTGCAGTCTGTCTATCAAATCCAAGCCGGCAACAATGTTGCCGTACTGATCGTTTCCGCCCACCTGAACGTCAACGCCGTGGTTTTCATTCAAATAGTAGAAATCGTAGGCCTGCAGCAACTGGTACGTGAACTCGTTGAAGCCTATGCCCTGCTCAGAATCCAGTCTGCTTCTGATCGACTCTCTCGAAAGCATCTGGTTTACTCTGATGAACCGGCCGTATCTGGCCAGAAACTCCAGAAACCCCATATCTTTCCACCAATCGTGATTGTTGCGCACGGCAACCTCGCCGTGGCGCCTGTCCAGCAAATGGTTGCGACTGGCAGCGTAGCGACGGCCGTTGGAGAAAAACTGCTCGAACTGCGCCTCGATACGCGCCACGTTGTCCAGCCGCTCCTGCTGCTCCATCTGCGCGCGCTCCGTCGTTTTCCCTGACGGATCACCAACCGTTCCGGTGGCTCCTCCCACCAGGGCTGTGATACTGTGTCCCCGGAGATTGAAGTGCAAAAGAACCATCAGCGGAAGCAGGTTGCCCAGATGCAACGACTTTGCCGTTGGGTCTGCTCCGCAATACAGACCGAGCGTTTTTTCGCGGGCCAGCCGGGCCAGGTGGTCTTCGTTGACCACCGTCTCGATCAGCGACCGACGTCGCAAATGATCAATAATTGGCTCGTTGGCGTCGGCCTCAAAATCCCCGACACGTGTATCGATTGAGTGCCGCGCCAGCAGGTCGCTCACCGCCAACGGAAACGCCCGCACCTGCCGTGTGGTGGAAAATAGCCGTCTCAAGGACATGAATAATTGAATATTTAAATTTTCAGGAGCTAGGTGTGGTTGCGATATACAATTACTCTATTTAACACCCTCCAGTTTTTGCCTCTTGACCGCCTCCTCGCTCTCCATCACGCGCTTCATGCTGTCCTGGATGACCTCCCGGCCGTCCTTGCCGTCCACGCGGCGGAAATACGGCTGCAGCCGCCAGTATGGCACCTCTCTGTACCGGCCGCCCCAGGTCTCAACCTCGCCCACACGCACCTGGTCGAGCTCGGCAATGTTGTCCTGCTGGTAGATCTTGGCGACCACATCCTCTATCATTTTCACCACCGCCTCAAACTCCTCCAGCGGCGAGTTTCTGCTCAGTTTGGCGATCTCGGCACGAACGTCGGTGTGGATGCTCAAAAAGTTGCGCAACGATTTGAACAAGTGCGACTTGAAACACCGGCGGCTCTCCGAGCCCTCACACCGGGCAACAACGTCAAAATACTCGCGCACAAACCGGTCTATTCGCGGGAATTGTTTCTCAATATCCTCGGTCTCCGTCCAAAAAATGCCCGGGTTGTATAAGTTCCCCTCTGCAGACATCACCGCGTCGCAGCCAACCTCTTTAATGCAACGGTCAATGTCGTCCGGATACAAAATGTTCCCGTTGCTCAGAAAAACAGTCTCTGGAGGCAGATTGTCTTTGATGTACTTCACGAGCTTCCAGTTCGCAAAGCCGGTTTTCTGTCCCTTCATCTCACGCGTCCGCCCATGAACGGTGAGAAATTGTGCTCCAGCATCCAGACACATCTTTGCGTACGCGAGACTCTTGTCCCAATCGTCGTAGACCCTGATTTTAGCCGTCACTGGGATTTTGAGGTTTCTGTGCAAGGTATTGATCAGTTTGGAAATGAGGTCCCAGTCCTCCATCAAAAAAGACCCGTAATGGCCCTTGCGCGCTATTCCTTGAGGACACCCCAGGTTTAAGTCCACGGCATCGCATCTGTCCTCAACGTGCTTGGCGGCTTGAAGAAGGAAATCGGGGTCGTTTGCACAGAACTGCACAATCAAGGGTCTGTCTGCTTCGGAGCCATCCATCGGGCCAAACATTTTCTCACGATACTTATCGTCTGTCGCAAAAAGCCGAGAATGAAGCATAGGGGAATAGCACAGGTCAGCGCCGTACTTCCTGGATATCATGCGCCATGCAAGCTCCGAACCGTCCACCATTGGTGCAACCACCTTTTTCGGACGGCCGAGCTTGTCGTAGAGCTGCCTACCGGTCAATTTTGAACTTGTCATAAAAAAAGACTGAAGGCTTGATCGCATTAATTTTTTTTTTTTTTATTTTTTTTTCCAAAGAAATTTTCTTATTCATGCAAACATTATATAACGTCACTTTAGCGGGACGATCCTGGACTGAAACGGGATTGCGTGTGGTGAATTGCTGTGGCGCGAGCTTTCAAAGCCTCGGCAAAAACGAGAGCAATAGGCCACACCGGCGCATCAGCCAAAATACGGACTCCCAAAGACAAGCATCTCGAGCTCAACCTAGCACTCATCATGATCTGGGCAATTGGCCGCAGGTCTCCTGGCTCCAAAGCCAGTCTGGCTATTTCGTCGTCCAGGATCTCGACATCCAACGCGCCGTTAGCTTGAATGCGCAAGAATTCAGAGTACGACGAGTTGTTGGACCCTTTTGGTAGCAAGTTTTCTTCCACCTTCTTGAAGATGGTCTCCGTACGGAGCCAGAGCACTCTGTCGGCTGTAGTGAGGTCGTTGTATTTTTCTGGCGCCGACAGGTAGTTGATGGCCCATTCTTCGGTAGTGTAGAGGTATTCGGAAATGAGAAGCGCGGACGTGAACAGGCACGTCAAAAAGAAAATCGGCGTTCTGACAGACGTTTTTTCTGCATCGTTGGTGATGGAGATGATCTCGACCCAGAGATTGATTATGTCGAGCGAGTAGTTGATAGAGTCCCGCAGAGCCTCCAGGTCGCCGGTGAGGTTTTTGATTTCCGTGTTCATGCCATCCCAGTCTCTGTACCAGACCTTTTTCAGAATTGGAGAAATGTAGACGCATTTGCATATTTTTGCAAATGACAGGAGCGGCAGAATCAGCTTCAGGACAGGACTCTGGCTGATGGTGTGCAGGTTCTGCCCGCGCGGGACTATCGGTCCGCCGTTGCGGATGAAACAGCTTTCCCACGACTTGATGATGCTCTCCAGCTGAGGTCTAATTTCCAGTCTCCATTCTGCCATGTTGGCTTCGACGCTCTTATTGGAGTTGGCCAGTTCCTGGCGCTGGCGATGGATATCTCCGTTCAAGGACATCAGCAGCGACAAGAGACATCGGAGCCCAATTTCCTTGTCGAGTGTGTGGTTGTTCAAGTCACGCCAGAGGTCTTTGTACGAGTTGAACCCGTTGCTGAGCTGGATGAGCGAGAACTTCGAGTCGATGCGCACGTTGTTCTCTTTGAGGACCGCCAGCCAGTCCAGTTCGGTCTTGCTTTTCCACAGGCTCTCCAGTGAGCACGGAGACCCGCATCTGATGTCATCTGCGGTGAGCTGGATATTAGACCCGATCAGCGTCCCAAACAGCACACAAAGGTAATGGAGACAGTGGACGGTGCGAATTCGGCTCTGCGCTCTGATGAAGTATTCGTAGCACGACCTCACAAGGCTGGAGTTGCCGGAAATCTCGGTCGTGATGGTTGGCGGGAGCTGGAACGTTTCCACGGGCATGTCCAGCTTGGTGGTCTTGACCAACGACACCAGCGAAGTGAGCTGGCGCGAGGTCAGCTTGGTCACTTCGACGTCGTTGTGGAACATGCCCAGAAACATGTGCAACAGCAGCGCCTGTGTGATGTGCAGGGGCACCTCGTTGAATTTATTCTGCGCCAGCTGGCTCTCCATAAAGTTGTGGATCAGGAACCTCGAGAAGTTGAAGAGCGTGGACGAATTGCGCGCGTGGAACGAGTACAGCGCGCCGATCGCCGCCATCGAAAGCAGCAGCGGAATCTGCTCAAGGTCGCGCTCGACGTTCAGCGATGGAATGTGAACGAACGGGAAGTACTTGTCGAACTCGATTTCGTAGAGTGCCAGGTAGTGGTTCAGGTCGTCGGACTGCGGGAACTGCGACGCTTTCAGTTGATACTTGTTCATGATATGTGTGCGCACCATTTCGGGGAAACGACCGGGGTGGGCTGGATGTTGCTGGTGGTGGGAAAACGAAATATGTTTGAATAAATCAAGTTGCCGGGAACGGAAGAACTGCGAGAGATCGTTTGTTGGGGAGTCGTTGGACAACGGAGAGTGGTTGGAGTTGTTGGTGGCCGGCGAGTCGGTGAACCCGATGTGGTTGGACACGGCCGGGAACTCTGTTTCGATGGGCGCGTTGATGAACTCAAACAACCAGTCCTCGTTGGCATGCCGGTCGTCATCGGTCGAGGGCTTACTGTCTTTTTTTTCCGGGCTTGTGAGCGAGTTGTTGCTGAAAACGCTGCTTTCCGGGGTGAAGTCAAACTCCTGGCTCGTGAGCTTGCCCTGGAACAGCAAGGTGATGGCCGGCGGCGCCGCCTGCGGGACGCTGGCAGTGTGTTCGTGCAGCCCCTGGAGGTCCAGGTTGTCCAGGTCCAGATAGACAAGGTCGCCCTGGTGGTACCTGAGCTGCGGCGAGCTGAACTGGACCTGCTGCGGCGCGTCGTTGGTATAGCCCGTGTACGAGTTGGAAGTGGCCGCAGAAAACGACGCGTGCCGATGTGCTCTGCGGTTGTTTTTGTCTGCGTCCATGCTCTCGTCCACGGAGGCACCCCTGGACGGGGTGCCGTCGGGGGCGACACCGGAGCCAGACACGCTCTGCGGCGAGAAGAACTGGCCGGCGGTCTCGTCCTCCTCCAGCGAGGGGCTCCCGCTGTTGGGCAGAGGCAGTTGCGCATTCGTGTTGTTGCGGACGATGTTGATGTTGTCGTTTAGATAGTCGCTCACAATCTCGCCGTCGCGCGGAGACGACTTGACGCCGCGGCCCTTGCGCGGCGCCTTAGCCCTGTTGTTGGTCGGCAGCGACGAGTGCAATTTTTGCTGGTGTCTCAAAACAAGGTCTCGCCGTGCAAAACAGCGTCCGCACGCCGCACATTGGAACGGCTTCTCGTTGGTGTGGCTGCGCTCGTGCCGTTTGAGGTGTTCGAGCCGGGCAAACGCGCGCGTACACGTGGCGCAGACATGGGGACGGGGCTTATCTGTCTTGATGGTCGCACTCTTCTTGGGGATCGGCATCGGCTCCTGGCACAAGTCTGGATCGGCCTTGTGCGTGGCGGTGTCCAGGCCAGACAGCGCGGCGTTCGCCAGTCCGGGAGCCGGATCCAAAGAGTACTGCGTAATGGATACTACCTTGTCCGTCATGATGACCAATAAATATTATCCATCAAATATGTAAAACTAGGGGGTTGCCGTTTTTTTCTATTCTACCAGCAAATTTTTAAATGCGTTTTCACCGTCCCCAGACCATGCTGCCCTACAAGCCACCGCGTCACCCCGTTTATTTTTTCACCTCGCCCGACTCGCGGCAGCCTTCGGACTCCTACAACACATGCAGCTTTTCACAAAGATGACGCAAATCCGGGGTTGCCGCCACCCATTACCAGAAAAAGCTGTGCATGCATATTTTTCATCTCTATGTGGCATATTTTTTGGACTGGGGGTTCGGATTTTCGTTGAAAACCCCGTTTTGTTGAGTCTCGCGGCCAAACTCCGAGCCCACCGTCATAGCGTACGCGTCCTTGAACGACCGCACCACACAGTCCGGAACCCCCACGCCATCGCCAAACGTTGTTCCGCCCAGCGTCACACTGTCTCCGAATTCATGCCGGACCGCCCCGACCACTTTGCTCACCATCTCCTCGTGGCCAACACGGTACTGTGGAATCGCGTCCCTCCAGTACTCAATCTCAATCACCTCTGTCCCGTTGCACTTGTCCAGATCGATATGAAGCTTGCTTAGTAGCACATCACGCACGATCTTGTGCACTCTGGACCGCGTCGGCAGGTCATCGCCGTTCTTGAGCTGATGCCCGCCCAGCATCAGCGTCAGCTTCGTGTATGAGTTTGTGATCGCGGCACCCCTGTTGGCCACGGCCTTTGCTAGCTTTGCCAGTTTCTCGTCCGAGATCGGAGACGGGCTCGTCAGCTCGGCGCTCACGTCGTTGTAGAAAAATAGCCGTCTCGAGTTCTGCTCGATGTCGCTGTCGAAAATCACTCCTAGCAGCTGAGTCTCGTCCTGCATCGTCTTGGGCACCAGAAAGCCAAATCCGGGGTGCGACAGCAGCTTCAAAGCGGGCAAATACACGTTTGCCAGCACAACCGTCGCGTACTCCACGGGAGCCACCAGAGCGCCGATCTCCGCGTTCTGCAGCACCGCAGCTGCTGCCCGGGCGTCCACAGTGAGACGTAGATGGTCCACGCGCACCATTTCGCCCGTCGAAAGCGTCAGCTCTAGCCCGTTGTCCTTCTTAGCCACACCTCGCACCGCCGTGTTTGTGTGCACAGACACGTTGCGAGGCAGGTTTTTCTCGAGCACCGTCACCAGCGACTCGAGACCGTCGTGCATGGTGAGCACGGGGAATTTGCGCAGGAATCGGGCCGTCTTCGACACGTTGAATGCCGGCCTGAACACCTTCGCGTACAGTTCGACCTCGGGCGCAAGCTGATTGGGGGTCTGTTTTTTCAGACTCTGCAGCAGCTGCGACACGCCGTAGCGGACGATCGACCCGTGCTGGCGCTCAATGTCCACCAGCCGCGACAGCACGCTGACAGCACTTAGTTGAGAAACGTCTCCCGCGTAAATCCCATGCATAATGGCGCTCACAACGTTGTCGGACACAGATTTGTTGAACCTCCTCGAGACGAACTGCTCCACCGTCTCGTCAGGCGTGGATTTGGACCTCACAAAAGGCTCCTTGAGCAGGCCAAACAAAACACCCTTGCCGAGCGGGTCGAACAGAAACCGCAAAAAGGAAGAGAACGAGTACGGAACAGGACTCAATTTCCCCGAATGGCCCTCTGTGTCAGAGTAGGGACTCAGTAAATATTTTCTATTACCCAATGAGTTTCGCGAGATGCCAAGGAGTTCGTTCTGGGCATTGCATTTGAAGAGCAGGTCCAGAATCAGCAAAACGCCGGGACTTTCTCCGCGGAGGGTGCGCGGTCCTTTCTCCAGAATGGTGTAGTCCTGGTTGGCGCGGGAATCGTATTCAGTGGTGCCAAGCCGTTTCGATCTGATGTAGCCCCCGCATCTGGCCGACTTCTCGTACAGACTGATTTTGAGATCCGGCCGCAACTTACCGAGAAAGTAGGCATAAGTAAGCCCCGAGATCCCGCCACCGACAATTCCCACTGTGCCCTGTTGCGGAACGATTGGCATGAAAAATGATTTAAATTGGGTGATTTTTTATTGGAAAATACAGGGGGTGTCACTATACTTCATTTCTTTTACGTCATCTATTACGTCATCAGCGATTGGTACTCCTTCTCCAAGTCCGAAGAGTACACCAACTCGCTTTTTTGTTCTTCTGCCGGCTGCAAACCTGCCGTCTGAACCAGCTGGACTGGTCTCTTGATGATCCATCGGTCGTCTTCCTCGAGAGTGTACAGCAGGTTGAGGATTGTGAGATAGTTGTCGGTAATGAGCTTGATATCGTTGAATTTATTCTGTCTCATCAGTTCCATGCCAATGGTGTTGAAACGGTACAGCGCCTCCACGGCAGCTCTATAGTCGCCTTGCTTAAGGCGCAAGGTGTGGCATATACGGTAGTATTTGAGAGACGTTTTGAGATCGCTGTTTAATGCGCTCGATTCGCCCAAACTGTAGATAAGGTCGTCCACCTTGTCCGCATCCTCGTTGAACGGATAATCCAGGATTTTCGGGATCTGGTTCATCTGGAACAGCTTGTACACAAACTGCTTGATTGGGTGTTTTCTGTATTTTCTCTCCATTTTCAGAATCGTGTCGTGGGCCAGTTTGAATTCCTGCAATTTGAGAGCCAGCTGAAACACTTTTAGCAGAATAGCCTGGTCGTCCGAGATGTCCTTAAGCTCTGTTTTTGTGGCAAGTGCTTTCAGAGCCAGCTTAAGAGCCAGCTGGTCGAACTGTTTCGACTCAAACAGAGTGCTGAGGTCGTAGAAGTAGTCTGTTTTGGAGTCCACCAGAATCAGGTTCGTGTAGTCGGACACCGGTTGCAACGCCTTTTTATCTGCTGCGGACGCTGTCTTTGCGGCCTGTATAATTTGGTCTACCTTGGAGGTGAACAGCTCAAACGCCTCCTTTCCCTGCTTCGTCTTGAGCAAAATCAGCCCCTTCAAAATGTTAGAAATTCCAGTTTCGGGAAGATATTTTACCAAATGTGCGTCCTGGAACCTTTCGTCCTTAACAAGCTTTGCCACGATCGAGTAAATAAACGTGTTCTGTAGCAAAAGACCAAAAATGTGTGTCAACAAATGGTTGAGATTGCTGGCTCTCACCAGAACTCCACCCTCGAAAATATCCTCTAAATGTCCCAGCAGCAAATACGACGGCACCTGCAACGACAGCTCCACGCATCTATACAGTTTGGTGAGCTCTGTGTAGTAGTTTACCATTTGCGGGTTGATATCCACTGTGAGGACAATCAGTAGTAGACCGAGGATCAGCTGTTTTTGAAGCAGCAGATTATTCTTCAACGACGACACCAGTAAGGTGCCACCCAAGTTGCCGAAACTGACTTTCCTGATAGGAACGTAACCCACATTGTCCAGGGTTGAGAGTTTGATTAGAAACTCAAAAAGATGCATCGTATCCTTTGATGCATTCAAAGCAGTGAGCAGCTCGGTGACCATTGCCTCGTCCACAAAAGACGATAACTCTTCCTGGAAGATGGTGTTCATTTGCAGCTCTGCGGCCTCGGAACCATCGCAAACGCGTTGCACCACTTTGAAAACAACTTCCTGAGGAAACTTGGCGACAAAAGAGAGCACATACTTGGCTAGAGGGCGCAAATCTCTGACATTGACATTGGAATACTGCAAATCCGCGCTGGACAGTGAGTCGTTGTAACTGATGAGCGCAAAAGGCGACGAAGGCACAATCACCGACAAGCCATGTGTCTTTATGATTACAAGCATGTCGTCAACAAGGCTCATTCCAACAGAGGGCTCCAGTTGTCTGGAAAGTTCTTTGCAAGCGTTGTCGAATTTTACCCATTGCTTCTTGAGACTGTTGAGGTAATCTTGGGGGTCTGAACCGTGTGTAATCACGTGTTGCAATTTCTCCGCTAGCGGTAGACCAGAAGTCTCCAAGTTGTATTTTTTTTCCAGTATGGAAAGCACTTTTTCCACAACGTGCTCGTCGTAAACCTGTAGCAACTGCATGCAGTGTGCGTTCAACAAACTGACTTCATCAAAAAATGTGATGGACTGCGCTAGATTATTTGCAAGCGGCGGAGCACAGTGAGCCCACCTCACCTCAAGCTTGTCGTCTATCTGGCCCAAAAGCACATGCCTAGCACCGTGGAGAGACCACAAAAGACTGACCTGGAGATTTAGTTCCATTTTGGACAAAACCATGCTGTGGAACACCCATGTGTCGACATTAGGAGGAACGTACTCGTTTAGCAAAATGAGCGACTCGTCCTGTTCGACAGAAAATAATTTTAGGGACGTTTCCCCAATAGGAACGAAAACTGTCAGGTATCTCCCCACCAATCCCAACAGTCGCGTAGGCGGATTATTGAAGTGCGCCGGATGCAGTTCCTGAGGCAGGAATTCGTTCAGACTCGATTGTCTCTCCATAGTACCTGTTTCTAGCGACCAGAATCGAATTGTCTTATCAATACTCAGAGTGATGAGCTTGTTTTCCAGCACAGCAAAATCCAGTACTGCCGCAACCGCCACTCTCTGGTTATCCAAAACCACCATTTCTGTCTGGTCCTTGCGCTTGGAGCCAAAAAAGGGGAGTTTGAACTGGTTGAAGTACGACGTGTCGCTGAACGGAACCACCAGAAACTTGTCCTCCATGTTTTGCCGAGACATCTTGAGAAGGCCGCCGTCCTGAAGAGCCACAATGATCGTTTGCGGGTCGATCGACCGCATAAACAAAGGAGCTCGCACGTCGAACGAGTACGGCATGCTGTATTGACACCACTTGTAAAAGGTTACAGGAGACAATGTTTCCTGGGACAGAAAGGAGTCCAGCGGCAGATTCAATGAAATGAGCAGATTTTCTGTCGTGAGTATGTTGATTGAGACCGCCGCCCCGGCATCTGTGACAGCAATGCAGTTCGGTCTCGCTTTTTGAGGAAGAACAAAACTCAGCGACTTGAACGTCAGATCCAACGGATTGTTCAAAATAAGCGGCGTAAGCGTGAGCCGGTAGCCGTCGGCGACTAGTTTATACGACACGGTGTTGAAGATGGCAGATTGGGCCTTGAGATCCACCACATCTCCAAAGACCGCGAGATGTTGTTCAAACTCGAGAGGCTGGACTTGAGGGAAGTCGGCGTTTGAAAGCGCGTGCTGTTTGAGGGTTTTGCTGATTGAGTGGGGGAGAGCCACTGTCGAGGTTTTGAGGTCCGGATGGACCGAAATTTCCACAAAAGAGGTGGAGGACATGGGCAAGAAGGTAAATAATAAAATATACAAAAGAATATTTTTAAGAGGAGGGGGGTGAATTTTGAGAGTAGCGGTGTTGGGCATCTGCATGCGCTATATGCCAATCCGGGCACGTGCCAGGCGGTAGGGGCTGCTTTAGCCGGTTATTCTGTGCTTGGTAGACGTATTCACAAGGAGCTTCACAGAGGCTTCCAGCTTACGTAACTCCGCGCAGGGTTATAAATACCTCTGACAAGATTGAAAATTTTTACACTTCGATGAGGATCCAAACAATCAAACTAGAGTTTATGATTGCCATGATTTAAGTTTCTAACTGAGAAGTGGTAAGTCTTGATGATGACGAAACAAAAACAAAGCTGGAATTACTGGCTGAAATTCCGTGTTGATAAGTTTTTGCACCATTACTGAGAGATGAACGCTAACAGGCAGAATTAATAGGTTTTTGCGAAAAGGGTTTTTCAAACACCTATTGGCCGCTCGATGAGGATATATGCACTGGGCACCGAACTTAAATGAGTGACAATGCTAAAGGCGGGCCTCAGAAACCCGCCGTGACTGACGAGCTGGCTCTGCAAGTTTGATGCGTCGCCAAAGCGTTGTCGACGTAGAAAGTGAGTACGGTGATGAAGTCTTGATGACGAGTCAGATTCGTGGTTCACGATGACGAGACTTCTTTTTTTTCCATTCATGCTTTTCTGAGGTACTAACCATAGACATGCAATGACATGCAAACCATATAAGGACTACCTGATGATACCAAACCTAAATGACAAGCATATGTCTGACTTCTGAAGACACCCTTGGGTCTGATAGTCTGCTCGATCTGGTTTAGAACGTCAGTGGATGTTCTTGGCCAGAGGCCAGCGTATATGATGATTGCACTTTCTCACGACGGTCAACTGTTGCTCCGGCACTTGATGATAATTCGGCTTTGACAAGCCGTGCACCTGAAACGCGGCACGAGTAGTAAGTATGGTGATGAGTCAGGTTTTGCTTGATTCGTGATAGCAAAGAATATGATTTGCATGTCAGTCTGATGTACTAACGTGGATATAGTATATATAGAAATCGATCTGAAACTTTAAAAACGGTCTAAAGACTTATTTGAGGTGTCAATGGAATGTCACTTAGTGTATTGTCTGCGCTCCTGCCTTTTTGGGTTTTGTGCTGCTGTTTTGCAATGCTACGTATTATGACAGCCCAGAGCCAAAAAAAAAATACCAAAAAAAAACCTTAAAATATCCTAGCCGAGGCTCGCCGCGGCTGCCCACATATAAATATTTCATCTTAATACATCGCCGTCCCCGGACCTACAACATGATACCTCCTAAACGCACAAAAGAACGCTACACCAGGACCTCCAAGGCGTGCGACTTGTGCCACAGGAAGAAGACGCGATGTCTGAAATCGGGCTCCTCCGTCAGCTGTCTCCGGTGTCTTGCTCTGAACGAGCCATGCTCTCTGGCCCCCAACGCCTCGGAAACGCCGCCCTCGACCCTTTCCCAGCCGCAGACACAGGACTTTGCCGAAATGTCTCTGCGCACCAGCCTGGCGTCCATTTCCTCGGACGTGAAAGAGGTTCTGCGAGTACTGAGAGAATCAACACTGCCCGAGCCTTCTTCGGCGATCTTGGACTCGTACGAGCTCAACATGTCTTCAAGGCCGATAACCACGATCAAGACATCGCCGCTCGCGTTTGTGGCCCACGTACAGCCGGAAACGTCGCTTTTCCCGCCCGCCGTGCTGAACCAGCTCAATTTGCTGCCCTCGCTCGAAAACATGCAGACCGACATCGTGTCGGTCCGGCTGCTGAGCTACGACCAGGCCGCCAAGCTGCTCGACATTTTCCGCGACAGGTACGGCCGCTGGATCTCGTTCCCAGACACGTTCAGCACGCCCCAGCTGCTCACGCACATCCGCAAAACGTGCCCGCTGCTGCTCACTGTTGCTTGCGCGCTCTCGTTAAAATACGGCGACCCCAACTTGAAAGAGCTGGTCTACCACGAAATGCTGCTCATCATCAAAAGAGATCTCGAACGGAGCTTGGTTAACATGCCTAAACGACTGGAGTTTCTCCAATGTCTGATCATTCTCTCCATCTACAGCGTGAGTCTAAGCGACGAGTCTGCAGAGCTACGTCTGGACGGATGGTACCTGTCGCACATCGGTATCCATCTGTTTCTGCGACTCAATAGCTACGGGCTTTTTGAATACCTGTACGACCCGGCACTCGTGCAATTCGAGTTCAACGAGCTCACCTCTTACAGAATTATAAATACCTTGGTGCTCATCCATTTGGCATACTCGCTGCTTTCTGGAAAACAGTCTTCCTACTCTTTGGGCACCTTGACCCCGAAAAAGTTCTACGACCACAGCCTCTCCACCAACTTCGACTACCGGATCATCGCAGAGGTCGAGGTGTACCTCTTCGCATATCGATATCTTCATCTAGGTGAGAGTCTGGAGATAGTGCGCAGTCAGATGAAAGGCTGGCTTTCCGAGTGGGAAGAGCTGTTCACGAGCTCTGCCAACGAGTTTGTCGAGATCGACTACCATCTGGCCGAGCTGCTGCTGATCTTTGGCGAGAATGACGCCGACCTGCAAAAGGTGCGCGAGAACGCGGAGGCGTACGACGCGGCGTATTTCCACTCGGCAGAAATACTGAAATTGGCCGTTTCCATCACCGACGACTCGTACTTTGCCTTTCTGTCGGACCAGATGCACATGATCATCGTGTACAACGCGATGGTGGTGGGCACGCTGCAGCAGCCGTCCGACCCCGCCGTGGACGGTCTGCTACAGCATCTGAAAAACCGGTACACGAGAATTGCCACGAGCGAGAACGACATGGCCTCCAAATACAGCATGATGCTGCAGAGCGGAAGTAGGTGAGCAGCGATTAATAAGGAAACGTTCGGTGAATTTAATGTATTCAGTGTACTTATTTAGCATGGATAGTGAAAACTTGTAGCGAGCACAGCTTCGTGAGCTCGGGCCATTTGTCTATCCGTGTTCACTGGCCTGCCTTGAGCCCGAAACAGGCTCTTCCGGTGTAGTACAGCGAGGCACCCACAGAAAGAGTCAGACCAAGGGCGTATGGGATCAAGTAGTACTTGGATCTTGGGTGGGCCAGGTAGATAGGCTTGTTGGTGGTTTGGTAGAATTTTTGCAGCTCAATCACTTTG
The DNA here is from genome assembly GCF_001664045.1 of Ogataea polymorpha. Classification (NCBI taxonomy): domain Eukaryota; kingdom Fungi; phylum Ascomycota; class Pichiomycetes; order Pichiales; family Pichiaceae; genus Ogataea; species Ogataea polymorpha. The sequence continues at coordinate 258,010 of NW_017264703.1, read as the reverse complement.
TTAGCCATGGTTGTGTTTTTAGTTTCTTCAGCCAATGATAGTTTCAAAAATTAAGAAAAAAAAATCATCAGATGGGCTGGTCTGTCGACGCCGAAGTTTTTAGAATCGACGCGTCGATATCAAATGGGGCTGTACATCTTCTAGGCTTGGCAAGCAGGCTTCCGGAGAGATCATAAAATGCAAGAGATCCCGCCTGGAGAAATATGGCTCATTCCAGGTCGCTGAGTGCGGCTGCAGACAACCTAAATTCCAGCACACAAGCCACCTCCGTCTCAGAGTAGTGTGTTCCGCCGTGGTAGCGTTACGAAGTCCGCAGCCTCTCTTTACGGCCGAACATCTCGCCCCTTCTCCTTCATTGGGGCATCGGAAATGCCCAGAAGATGCCCCCTCCGTTGCGAACTCCGAAAATATGCAACAATCCTGTGTCTATCGTTTCGGCGAACTCTCGGGGGAGCGAGTTATCACCGAGATTATTTTCGGGCACGAAAATTATATAATTATGCCCGGCCCCAACCTCCAAACATCAACTAGCCATGTCAGATACGATCTCTGTGACGTCGGCAGACTCCCAGTACTTTGGGTTTGATTCCAACGTCGAAACCCAGGTCCGAGGACTTGCCCGCGAGCTCTCGCACGTCTCTGCGCACGAAACAGAAAAGAACGATAACGATGCTCGCTCGCTGATAAGAACGCTCACAAATTTCTCCCAGGCACCTGGCGTGAACCCGTTTGTCGAGGAAGGCATTGATGCACGCTTGAATCCAGACTCAGACAATTTTGACTCCAAGCTCTGGATCCAAAACATGCGCAAGTTGATGGACTCGGACCCAGAATACTACAAGCCTGCCAGTCTTTCTGTTGCGTTTCGAGACCTCCGTGCCAGTGGTGTTGTCTCTTCCGAGGACTACCAAACAACTATTTTGACTGCGCCAATCAAGTTTGTGATGGAGCACTTCAACAACACTTTCCGCAAACATGTGGAGTCCCGGTATTTCGATATTCTGAAGCCCATGGACGGTCTGATTTTGCCCGGAACTTTCACCCTTGTTCTGGGTCGCCCTGGAGCTGGGTGCTCCACCTTTCTGAAGACAGTTGCGTCGCAAACTTACGGCTTCAAAGTGGCGCCCGAAAGTGTCATTTCGTACGACGGTTTCAGTCCCGAGGATATCAAATCGCACTACAGAGGAGAGGTCACTTTTTCGGCCGAAAAGGACGAGCATTACCCGCAGCTGACGGTGCGCCAGACGCTGGGCTTTGCAGCCAAACTCAAGGCCCCAAGAAACAGGCCGCACGGCGTTTCTGCGCAGGCCTATGCCGATCACATGACCAAAGTCTACATGGCGATGTATGGTTTGTCGCATACGGCCGACACGAAAGTGGGTAACGACTTTGTCAAGGGCGTTTCTGGAGGCGAGCGCAAGCGTGTTTCCACCGCGGAGTTGTCTCTGTGCGGCTCCAAAATCCAGTGTTGGGACAATTCCACCAGAGGTTTGGATTCTGCCACCGCTCTGGAGTTCTTGCGTGCGCTGAAGACCTCTGCCACCGTGCTGCAAACCACACCAATCACGTCGGTGTACCAGTGTTCCGAGGACTCGTACAATCTCTTTGACAACGTGCTGCTGCTCTACGAAGGCTACCAGATCTACTACGGCCCGGCCTCGCACGCAAAGCAGTTTTTCCTGAAAATGGGCTACGTGTGTCCTCCAAGACAGACAACGGCGGACTTTCTCACGTCGCTGACCTCGCCAAAGGAGAGAATCCCGCGCGAGGGCATGGAAAACAGAGTTCCGCGCACGCCAAAGGAATTCAACGACTACTGGCGCCAGTCACCAGAATACGCAGACATGGTTGCACAGACAGACGCGTACATCAAAAAGAGCGCCACCGACAATCTTCGAGAGCAGTTCCATCAGTCCCATGTCGCCAGACAGGAGAAAGGCTCCCGCTCGCGATCTCCGTACACCTCCACCTACTTGACCCAGGTGAGAGAAAATATGCGCAGATATTGGTGGAAAATCAGGGGCGATCCGTCATTGCTGTATTTCCACATCTTTTTCCGGGTGGCCATCTCGCTCGTGATTTCGTCGCTGTACTACAATCTGAAAACCACCACCTCCGACCTCTACTACCGTGGAGCGTGCATGTTTTTCGCCACCATGTTTAATGCCATGTCTGTGATGATGGAGGTGGTCACCTGTTTCGAGGCGCGTCAGATTGCCGAAAAGCACAAGAAGTACGCCCTGTACCACCCCTCGACCGACGCGCTCGCGTCTGTCATCACCGAAATTCCAAATAAAATCGTCATCAACACCGGGTTCAATCTGGTGTTCTACTTTATGGTGAATTTCCGCAGAACTCCGGGACACTTCTTTTTCTATCTGCTCACAAACCTCACTAGCGCGTTCACCATGTCTCACATGATGCGGTCGCTTGCGTCGCTGTTCCGCACGCTGTCCGAGGCCATGACTCCGTCGATGTTCCTAGTCAGTTTGCTCGTGCTCTACACCGGATTTGCTGTCCCTGTTAAAGACATGCACGGCTGGTCGCGATGGATCAACTATCTGGATCCGATCGCGTACGCGTTCGAGGCGCTGATTGCAAACGAGTTCCACGGGAGACAGTTCGAGTGCAACGATTTTATTCCCGGCTATCCTGGCGTGCCACAAGAAAACACCATTTGCAACACTCTGGGCGCAGAGGCTGGCGAAACGACCATCTCCGGAACCAAATACATTGCCCTGGCATACAAGTACTACGCCAAGCACAAATGGAGGAACTGGGGCATCAATCTGTCGTTTGCAATCTTCTTCCTTGGAGTGTACCTTCTGCTGGTGGAAAACTCCAAGTCTGCCATGCAGAAGGGAGACGTGTTGCTTTTCCTGTCGAGCTGGTTCAAGACGCCAAGTCATGCCGGAGCGAAAAGCGACATCGAGACGGCCAACAACGTTGAGAGCGTCGACTACGTCAAGGACGAGGCCGGATCGTCCTCCGACTCCGGACGGCTTGCCACCGGTAACGGCATCTTCCACTGGAGAGACGTGTGTTTCGACATCAAGGTCGGCAAGAAGCCAAAGAGAATCTTGGACCACGTGGACGGCTGGGTCAAGCCCGGTACGCTGACCGCGCTGATGGGCGCCTCCGGTGCCGGAAAGACCACGCTGCTGGATGTGTTGGCCAACAGAGTCACCATCGGTGTGGTGACCGGCTCCATCTTCGTCAACGGCCAGGAGAGAAACCAGTCGTTCCAGAGATTCACCGGCTACGCACAGCAGCAAGATCTCCATATCCAGACGGCCACGGTGCGCGAGTCTTTGCGGTTCAGCGCGTATCTCCGTCAGGACGCTTCTGTGTCCAAACAGGAGAAAGACGACTATGTTGAGGAAATCATCCGTGTTCTGGAGATGGAGAGCTATGCTGATGCTGTGGTTGGCGAGGCCGGCCAGGGTCTGAACATTGAGCAGCGCAAAAGACTCACCATCGGCGTGGAACTTGTCGCCAAACCGCAGCTGCTCCTGTTCCTGGACGAGCCCACGTCGGGTCTGGACTCGCAGACCGCGTGGTCGATCTGCCAGCTAATGCGAAAGCTCTCCAACAACGGCCAGGCCATTCTGTGCACGATCCACCAGCCGTCAGCCCGGCTTCTGCAAGAGTTCGACAGACTGCTGTTCCTGGCAGCTGGCGGAAAAACCGTCTATTTTGGTGAGCTTGGACCCAACTGCCAGACTCTGATCGATTACTTTGAAAGCAACGGCGCCAGTCCATGTCCTCCGCACAGCAATCCTGCCGAGTGGATGCTGGAAGTCATTGGTGCGGCGCCCGGCTCGCACGCGAAAAGAAACTACCACGAGGTGTGGCTTAATTCTCCAGAAAGAGCTGCTGTCCTGGAGGAACTGCACAGACTGGAACAAACTCCCGACCAGAAAACTTACCAGGAAGAGGCCAAACAGCGCCAGTTTGCCACGTCGTTTGCAACCCAGTACCATCTTGTCACCAAACGCATGGTCCAGCAGTACATCCGTACACCCTCGTACATCTACTCGAAGCTTCTGATGGCCATTGGTGTGTCCATGTTCAACGGGTTCACATTCTTCCATGCCAACCACACCAAACAGGGGCTCCAGGACCAAATGCTCTCCATTTACCTGATGTGCATGTCGGGTATGGTCTATTTCCAGCAGCTGCTGCCGCTGATCGAAGAGGAGAGAAACGTCTACGAGGTGAGAGAACGGCCGTCAAAACTGTACAGCTGGTACGCGTTCGTGTCTGCAACGTTCACAGCCGAGCTGCCGTGGAGTTTCATCACCGGCACGCTGTCGTTTGTCACGTGGTACCTACCCTTGGGCCTGTACCGGGACGCGGAGCAGACACACTCCGTTTCTGAGCGCGCCGGCCTGGTCTGGTTGTACCTGACGTTTTTCTACATGTACGCCACGACTCTTGGCTACTTCTGCTCGTTCGGACTGCAGGTCATGGCCAACGGAATGAACAACTCGTTCATGGTGTTTATGCTGTCGATGAACTTCTCGGGCGTGCTGATCTATCCTACCGGTTTCTGGACCTGGTTATATCACGTTTCTCCGCTGACATGGTGGATCGGCGGCATTGTTCCTGCTGGAATCCGCGACACAAGAATCCGCTGTGCCAGTGACGAGTACGTCAAGTTCCCGCCTCTGTCTGGTCAAACCTGCGGCCAGTATATGGAGGAGTTTATCACCAAGAACGGCGGCGGATATGTGCTGAATCCGGACGCCACAGACATGTGCGAGTTCTGCTCAATGTCCAACTCCAACCAGTTCCTTCTGGGAAGACACATGAACCCAGACCACATGTGGAGAAACTTTGGACTGATAATCGCCTACACGGCATTCAACATTATTTGTACATATGCCTTCTACTACATCTTCCGTGTGCCTAAGAAGGGCAGCCGCGTGGAGAAAGAAACCTTCTTTATTGAAGAAGAAGGTGAGGATGACGAGAAAGCTGCACCAAAGAAATGGTGGCACAAGCTTGGCAAGAAAAATTAATAAATTAATATATTAATATATTAATATTGTTCAGTCAAGCAAGAAAAATTAACTGTAATTATCGTCTATTTAATACCATTCAAAGTCGTCTGCCCAGTCGCCGGTCGAGGATCCCAGTTTGAATTGGTCGAGCATTTTCTCGAATTCCTGAGCATTCTTCTTCTGGATTAGCGACGGGTCTGGCAAAACGTCCTCCGAGACAGTTTTTTTGCTTCGTGGGCCCCTAGCCGTCGACTTGTCCTTTTCACGCGCGCGCAACCGTTGAGGTTTGGATTTCTCCTTGTGGGAACGTTGGGTGGGTTCTGGATCGGCATATCGGCTCTGCAAAGGCGGCACCTTCCATTCAGGATCTATCCGCGAGAGCAGCGAGTTGTCCGTCTTTTGAGGGCCCCTGCGGCTCCCCTTAGCTTTAGTTGTTTCATCCTTCGAGTGTTCTTTAGGAGTATACCTAGATTCTTGAGATTTTTGCCCTTCTTGCCTTGCTGGCGTCTTATGAACCTTTGAAGAGGCTTTCACAGGCAGCAGTCTCTGAGCGTCCTTCGAAAGCGTGCTCTTCAACGCAGGGACAGTCTCCCAATCCGAGTCGTCGCTTACTTCCTCCACAGAGTCCGAAAATTGGGTGTTGTCGCTCTCTCGACTGTGGCTCTCGCGCGACGTTGGCTCGCCTGCAAATCGCTTGCCCGCAACCTTTTTATCCTGTTTCACAGCCGTCGCCACTGCTTCTGTATCCTCTGCCCACCGCGAAGCAAGAGGCACCCCGGCTGGCATAATTAAGAGTTCTGTATTGAGGTCAAAAAAATGTCCGTATTAGTTAATCAATCAATTAATCGGTAGCCTGGGGAAAATCTCTTTTTCACAACATGTTTAAAAGAGTCTTTTCGACAACCCCAATTAGAGCCACTGATCCGCTTCTGGATTCGGTGCAACAGGCCGTCAAGGCAAAATACTCGCAGAGGACGTCCTCGTTTGGCATGAGACTTGTCAAGGTCTTCCTCCCCACATTGCTCGGCTTGACAGCGTACGTGGGCTACAACTCCTACAATTCGAGACCGGCGTTCATCCCGCTGCTGTACGCCAAATCTTTGCCTCTGAGCCGGTCCAAGGAGTCCAAAGGCATTGATCTCGACAAGTTAAAGGCAAACACCAAGGAAATCCTCCTCTCCAAACTATCCATGAACCATACAATAAAAAACACGCTGGGGCTTCCGCTGCAATTGGGCGAGTTTCTGAGCTTCAATGTCAAGATTGAGTACAGAAACGTGTTTTTCGAAGGTCTCGAAATCGACTGCACCAAAAGATGGTTCCCCCCGGAGTTCAGATGGAGCCACCGCGAGTTTGCACCAAAACTGAAGGACGACCTTAATGGCTTGCTCGAGCCCATGACTTCGGACGGGTCCTTAACGCTGGATTCGGTCGAAAACCGTTACGGCAACAAGAGAGATTACAACCTTATAGTTGGCGGATCTATAGAGGCGTACTCTACGTTCGACCTGGTGTCGGATGCGGTTGATCCCGGAACTGCGAAGATCACATTCACGGGAACGATACACTATGACCATATCAAATCTCTGAAAACAGACACCATCGTCCTATCATACAGATCAAACGGCCAGACAGTGGTGCACCAGCTGCTATGAGATCGGGCTGTGCAAAAATATTTTTCCCAAGAATGCCTCCCAACGTGTTTGTCAAGAACGGTCTGCGGCATGTTGCGCCGTACATGAGACGCATCACTGCCGTTGCTAGGCCGCGCTGGGTGGGGAAGCCGTTTCTGGAGGTTCTGGCGACCGACTTCCGCAGCAGAGACATCAGCAGGTTCAGCGAGCTGATCGATTCTGGAGACATGTATATCTGGCGACGCACGTCAGCAGGCGTCGAGACCGTTCGCGGAGCACGGCTGCGGACGGAAAAACTGCAGCACGGAGACAGAATTAGCAACAGTATGCATCAGCATGAGAAGCCCGTCGTTGCGACTCCGATAGATGTCGTTTACGAGGGCTGCGAGATGCTGGTGGTGAACAAGCCGGCAGGAATCCCTGTGCATTCTACATCGGGCTACCTTCAGAACACTGTGCTGGAGATTTTGAAACGCGAACATTGTCAGAGGCAGCTCCATCTGTTGTATCGTCTGGACAAGGCTGTTTCTGGGGTGTTAATCCTGGCCAAAAATCAAAGCAAGTTCAAGCAGCTCCGGAACGAAATCGACGACAAAAAAAGAGTGCACAAAGAGTACATAGCGCGCGTCCGTGGCCACTTTCCGAGCTCTGTAGCATGTCAAGACAATGTGGTGGACATTGACCCTTTGAAAAGGTATCAATACGGTGGCGTCGGCGCGTCCAAGAGGGCCTCCACTAATTTCTCGCTACTCGAATATAATTCGGAGCTGGACGAAAGCACGGTGAAATGCGTGCTTCAAACAGGACGAAAACACCAGATCCGAATACATCTGCGAAACCTGGGACATCCGATCGTGAATGATCCTCTTTATGGGCCTTCCGGGATTTTGAGCGAGCCCATGACCTCGCGGCCGTCCAGCAAAGAGTTTTCTCTACTTCAAGAAAAAGCAGAACAGTTGCGGAGTGCCATACTACTTCCCGGAAAGTGTGAGGTGTGTGGGTTCCCCAACCACGTCGACCCGACTCCTGAAGAGCTCGTAATATACTTGCATGCCCGCAAATACGAGGTGCAAGGCTCCTGGAGCTACACTGCTCCGGACCCTGCCTGGGCCAAATTTCTATAGTGTACATAAATCGACGCGTCGCGCAATCGAAAAATATTCAAATACTCTATTTGCAAGATCACTGATGGCGACATTCACTGATCCGCTCGACTCCATCACCGATCCGAGCGACTGGGCCGACTCCACCTTCCCAAACCTGTCCAAGCTGGACTCGCTTCTTCGCTGCCATATTTGCAAAGATTTCCTAAAGGCCCCGGTGTTGACGTCCTGCGACCATATATTCTGCTCTGTGTGTATTAGACGCAGCTTGGAGAGCGACAAGAAGTGTCCTTTGTGCCACGAGGAGACGTACGAAAGCAAGCTGCGCAAGGTGCTTCTTCTGGACGAGATATCAACCTGGTTCACACGAAACCGACCAGAACTGCTTGACAAACACAGACCCACAGCGAATAACACCCCGGAGCCTGTGGCTGCACTAGAGCCGGAAAAGCCTGCAGCGCCGCTCAGATACGAGTCGCGCAAGAAACGCGCGGCGGAGGACCCGCTCGTGGAGTGTCCGGTATGCTCCACGTTCATGTCTGCGGACGAGCTGCAGACATCCCATATAGACAGTTGTCTGTCCAACAAGCGAGCCAGGCCGAGCCCGAGCCGGCCGGTGATTTCGAGTTTTTTCAAGAAAGAGCGCACGCCACAGACACAGCCCGAGTTCGTCAAGAAGAAGACCAAGATCACCAATTTGGACCCCACAATATCCACCAACAAGCTCAAGGAAAAGCTTAATTATTGGAACCTTCCGACAGGCGGGACACGGTACCAGATGGAGACCCGTATGAAGGAGTTCATCAGCATGTATAACGCGAATCTGGACTCGGTGAATCCCGTCGACGACCGCGTGTTGATCAACCGGCTCATGAAATGGGAAGGAACTTACTCGCTGAGCAATACGGCGGGCGATACGGCGGAGGATGGTGCGCAGTGGCGCAGACGGTACCGGAAGGAATACGACGAATTGATAAAGCAGGCCAGAGCCAACATGAACCGCATCAATACCAAATTAGATAGTACCGATTAATCTATTCTATTATGTCCTTACTTTCCACCAGCTTGAGCGACGGGATGTACGGCATGCTGCCGATGCTCATTTTCGCGTCGGTGAGCTCCAAAGTGCGCTTCAAAACCCGCTGCACCACGTCGACTGTATGTTTGAGTGACGTTTCGAGGTTCCTGGTGCGGTGGAAAATGTCTGTGAGTAGTCCCAGAAACAGGTCCCCAGACCCAGAGAAAACTGCAGGAACCTGATCTACCGGCACTGCAAACGTCCTTTCTGGGTCCAGACACCCTACGCAGTACATTGCGCCATCCAGGCTGACCGATGTGATCACGACGTACTGCACGTTGTAGAGATCGTAGAACCGGGTAACACTAGCGGTAAGCGAGTCCCAGTCAGAAATCTTGGTGTCTGTGAGCGTTTCCATCTCGAACTGGTTGGGTGTTGTAAGCGTGACCAGGCCGGCTGGATCCTTTAGGATGCGTTTATAGACAGGAATGAGGTTTTGGTCGACGTACAGCTTGTCGTTGTCGCCGAGGATGGGATCGAGCACCACCAGCGGTTTGTGGCTCAGTTTAGCTAGAATGTCAGCGATACATTCGAGATTTGGCACACTAGCAACATAGCCAACGATGACGGCGTCGTACTCCAGCCCGATCTCTACAAGTCCCTCAAAAATGTCTGCGATTGTGGCCGCGTCGGTCTTGGAGCCCTTGAAGGTTCTAAAGCCAGGATGGTTCGACAGGTTCGTTGTGTTGATGCAATCGACGTTCCATCCACGCAGGTTCAATGGGAACTGGATCGCTCTGTTACCTACCGTGCCATGGACAACATGGGAGGAGAAAGACAGAACGTTCATCGAAGATAAGGAAAAAAAATATATGCACTCAAGACTTTATAAATTTATTGTATATGTACACTTGCCGTAACTTTATCCCAAGCTTATTTTTTCAGACCCAAAGACAGACCTTTCTCTCTTCTGGCATGCGAAAGTGCAGCAATGATGGCGGCACCAACACCAGATCCGTCCTCGGCCTGTTTGATCTGGATAGGGTGGTCCTTCATGTCGATACCATCCCAGCCGAACACGTCGCTCAGGCCCTGTGCTGCCCTTTCTGGGAAGTATGGGTACTTGAGGAAGACGGATCCGTCAGCGGCAACGTGGCACTTTTTGTAGTTCATCTTTTTGCACACGGCAGAGATACCACAAATCGAGAGTCTGGCTGCTCTGGTTCCGATAAATTGCGACAGCTTTCTCACGTACAGTCTCTCCTCGAAAGTGGTGTCGATGAAGAGTTTGTTGGAGAACTCATTCGACACGACGCTCAATGAAGGGGTGTCGTCAGCCTCAGCGATAGACAGGAAAGATGTGTCCAGGAAGTATGGGGTTTCGAGGTTCTTGATCTGCTCCGAAGACTCAGTGTAGCTCTTGAAAATGAGTCCCTTTTTGTAGGTGTCCAGCATAATCATTCTGAGAAGTTCTCCTAGGTAGTAGCCGGAAGTCATTTTCTCGAAAGACTGTTGTCCCGGTCTTGGAGACTCGTCGTCGATTCTGATGTCGAACTTCGTTCTTGGAAGAACCTTGTGTGCATTATCGAAAGAACCGTATTCGCAGTTGATCAGCATTGGAGACTCTGGGTCGATATCGTCGTAAAGCTTTCCCTTCAGCTTAGGGATGTTCTTGATGCGGTCGTAGTATGCTCCGTTGACACCAGTACCAAAAATACAGCCCATCTCCGTGAGCTCGTCTGTGTATCTCGATGCAACAAGGGTTCCGCTGGTGTCGTTGATCAGGGCACCAATCTTGATAGGCAGGCCCTTCTTCTCGACCTGTTCCATCAGAAGAGGCACCACGTCGTGGCCCTCGACATTAGGAATATCAAAACCTTTGGTCCATCTCTGTAGAACACCCTCAAAAATGCTGTTTTGCGTGGCTGGGTACGAAAAAGTGAATCCCAAGGGGAAAACAGCGTCCGATGGAATTCCGTCAGGGTGTTTCGACTTAAGAAAGTCTTCCAGACATTGAGCAATGAACTCAAACAGCTCGTCTCTGTTCTTGGTTGTTCTCATGTGGCTTGGGATGTGGTACTTAGTTTGTTCGGTAGAAAACTTGTGGTCTCCAAGCAAGTGAGCAAGGACAACACGAAGGTTTGTTCCTCCCAAGTCGATGGCAAGGTAATCGCCGGTCTCAGAACCGTTCGGGTATTCCAACACCCAGGCAGGGTTCATGGGGATACCGGTAGGATCTGTTCCGTCCGCGTTACCTCTCTCGAGTTCCTCGATGAAGTAATCGATGATCTTGTGGAGAGTCTCGGTTGGCACCCAGAACAGCTCCTTGTAGGTCTCGATCTCTTTAGCCAGGTCTGCTGGCAGCGGTTTGTCGTCGATACTCATTATAGGCTAAAATATAATAATGTGGTATTATTTTTCAAAACAGAGAATAAAGCTCTTTTTATATTCTACTCTGGTGGGCCGGAAAAATTCTTTAGGACAACGCACCACCCCTCGGCATACATTTCTCCAGCGACCTCCACCTAACTCCACTTTCATCACTATAAGCATTTACTGGGGTAGTACCGGGGTCATACTACTGCATTATTCAACAATAGAAAAGTCTCCAGATTTATAAAGATGTGCACCGGCCCATGCTGAAAAAGTAAATCGAAATTTTCTAGCAAACAATAGCGACTGGCTTTTTTCGTAAAATTCGCACACGTTTTTCCGTGGCCATGCAGGTGCGACAAAAACAGTCGGAAAAAGTCGCCCATCTGATGTCATGTCAATCCCTCTTCACATGCCCGCCGTCCACGCAGAGCCGGTAGAAGTATGAGTCCGGATTTTCCAGCAACTTTTGCGGGTTGTCGAACTCTTGCACCTCGCCATTATCCAGCACCAGCACCCGGTCATTATCCATAACCGAGTCCAGCCGATGCGCAATCGTCAAGATCGTAAGTTTTTTGAACTCGGATCGGATCGTTTCCTGAATAATTTTATCGGTCTGCGCGTCGACGCTCGAAGTGGCTTCGTCCAAAACGAGAATTTTGGCGCGTCTCGTGCTCTCGTTACGAGACTCCTGCGAACGCAATAGCACGCGAGCCAAGCACATCAGCTGACGCTGCCCCACGCTCAGATTCATTCCGCTCTCACTCAGCATGCAATCGAGCCCCGACTCCACTTGCTGCTCTCTCGCCATTTTGGTCACGTGATCGGATAATCCGGCTAGCTCGAGGCATCTCCACAGCTGGGTGTCTGCATACTGCGCCAGTGGGTCCAAGTTGTAGCGGACGGTGCCGTTGATGCACTGGGCGTCCTGCGGGATTATAGCAAGGTTGCTCCGCACGTCATGCAGGCTTAGCGTGCTGGTATTGACCCCGTCCACCTCGATGTGGCCCTCGATTGGCTCGATGATCCGGAACAGCGACAGCATCAGCGAGGACTTTCCTGACCCCGTGCGGCCCACGATTCCGATTTTCTCGCCTGCACGAATGCTTAAATTGATGTTTTTCAGCACCGGGTCCAAGTTGTCCCTGTAGCGCGTCGAGTAGTTTTTGAACTCGATGGTTCCCTTTGACGGCCAGTTTGGCGGCGGGCTTGCGGGGTTTTTCAGTTTCTCTTCCGGCTCCAGCTTGCAATACTCGAACACCCTCTCGCAGCACACAATGTCCGACTCGATTTCCACCGACCGTTTAACAATAAAATTCAATGAGCTGGTAACTCTGAGAGCATAGCTCATCACCAGACCGACCAGACCCGCGCTGAGCGCATGACTGGTTCGCAGGGAGAGCAGGGCAAGTGTCGATGTGGAAAAAATCACCACAGAGCCGATGAACTGCAGTCTGGTGGACAGCCATCTGTTAACGGACTTCATGCAGTAGGCAGAGACCTGGTTGAGGTCGATGTTGGAGCAGTGCTTGTACACAAATTTCGACTCCTGGTCGTAAGCCCGGATGGTCTCTGCGCCGGCGAGCGACTCCTGGATGTGAGCAAAAATCGGGCTCTTGGTGATGGAGACAATTCGCTTCAGATCGCGCGAAACAATAATGTAGAATTTCTGGTAGTACAGGTAAACCACCGAGAGCGCAGCAATGATGAGCACGAACGGCGGCATCGTGGATCCGATGATCACGAGAGTGAATATAGTCTTGATGACAGAATTGAACACCGCAGCAAACACCCGTGGCAACGCAGAGTCGATCTTGGACATGTCCTGGCTGAACCTGTTGATGACTCTTCCCAGCGGTGTTGTTTCGAAAAACGACATTGGCGACGCCAGCACTGCCGTCGCCATATCGTTGTGCAATTTCTTCGACGCCCGGATCGAGCACCAGCTCCACATGATCATGGCTCTGAAAAGCGTGAATAAGCCCGAGCTAACTCCAAATAGAGCGTACACGCCCACGTACAGACCGACGTGGTCGTTGGAGCCCGTCTTGTCGTTGTGCTCACCCCAGTGCTTCAGCCAGTAGTTGCCACAAACGCTAAGCCCCACAGTGATGACAATCAGGCCACAAACGCTGAAAATCCCCGTGTAGCTGCACGCACGAGCATAGTTGCGGTACACTGACAGGCTCACGTGACCCTTCTCCTTCTTCTCTTCTGTCTGGGCTGTTCTGCGCTCGATCTTGGAGAGCGATTGCTTGCGCCCCAGAGACAGCACGCTGGCCGCCCCAACAGATTTTCGGGACGCCACCTTGACCAAGTCTGCAGGCTCGACTCCCGCGTACTCGAACCCGCCTTCCTCAATGTCCCTTTCTATCTCTGCAACCGTCGAGGCAGACGAGCTCCGTACGTAGGTGGAGTCCTCCTCTTCAGTGTTCTGGCCAAAGTCGGACACCAGCGCAAATAGCTGGCCTTTAGCAGCCATCACCTCGTCGAACGAGCCGGACTCGGAAATTTGGTTGTCGGAAATCAGGTATATTTTTTCTGCGCGACTCAGAACCTTGATATTGTTGGTAGCCAATATTTTGGCCTTGGTGGAGAGAATTCCGTCTGGACCCAAAACTTCACGGATCAGCTTCTGTCCAACGTGGACGTCGACTGCACTTAAAATGTCGTCCAGCAGATAAACGTCGGCCCGCATGTAGACGGCTCTTGCAAGGGCCAGCCGGGCCTTCTGTCCACCGGAGAGACTGATACCTTTCTCACCAACAAGCGTTTCATCACCGTCTGGCAAAATCTCGAGATCTGGTTTCAGCTGGCACGCCTGTATCGTCTTTTCGTAGAAATCAAGCTCAAATTTGTGACCAAACAGGATATTTTCCTTCACCGAAGCGTTCAAGATCCATGGGACTTGGGAGCAGTAAGCCACCGAGCCGTGGACTTCTAATTTCTGTTTCTTTTGGGGGTCCACAGGAAGCGAGCTCAGCTCTCCCAGAATGCACTGGAGGAACGTTGATTTGCCGGCTCCCACGCGTCCCACGATGCATGTCAAATGGCCCTTTTTCGCGGTGAATTTGACGTTTTTCAGTGCAATTTTGGTCTCGTCAATATTCTGCTCCTCGTCATAGTTATCCTGGTATTTTTGGGGAATTTTCGACCACAAGAAGTTGCAGTTGTCTATCTCCACGGAAACCGCTCCGATATTGGTTTGTTTTGGCAGTCTGGTGAACAGCTCGTTGTCTATCTCGTCGGCCAGCAAAAAATTCGTCAGTCTTTTAAGAGACACACCGGACTCAATCATTGCAGTCATGAGTGCCGGAATTGCAAAAATCGGATCGGAGAGAAGGTCAAAGAGCGACAAGGCCGGGAACACGATTTCGGGCGTGAGCGGCGTTTTCGAGGTGTACGCGAAAATTGCAAATGTGGAGCAAGACACAAAGAATGGAACACAGGTCCAGGCAAAATTCACCACGGCAGAAAGAATACCGATTTTGTTCAGGTTGCGCAGTTCTTTCTCGTTTCTGGCCTCCGACAGTCTCTCCAGCATTGGCTTTTCCCAAGCGTACAGTTTGATAGACTTGACATTTTGCAACAACTCGGCCACCAGCGAGGTCCGGTGGTCCTTGAGAGTCATCTGCTCACGGTGGAATTTCCGCAGACTCCGCACGAGGTACGCGTTGATTGGCATCATGATGGCCATAGTGCCAATTCCTGCCCACGTAGCATTGCCAAGCAGCGAATGGAGCGACCACAAACAGAGCACAAGTCTCGTCGGAGCACTAAATAGCGTCTGGACGTAGGAAGTCAGTTCTTGCAACCGTGTCACATCCACCGACATCAGATTGACAATATCACCGGTTGAGCGCTGCAGTCTGCTTTCTGGAGACAATTTGATCGATTTCGAGTAAACCAGGTTCATCAGGCCAGCCTTGGTACCCAGAGAGGCTTCAACGGTCTTTATAAAATACTGGTTGTACATCAGAGCTTCAAAGAGCGAGAGAACGAACATCGCAATAGCCAGTGAGAACCCAATGATAATCGGCGGATCGTCTGTCCTGCTGAAAAACCTGATCAGCTGTTTGAGCAGCTGTGGCTGGATAAAAGAAGTGATACTGTCTGACATGTCGTAGAAGAGCGAGATCATAACAGGGAAGCCAAACGAGCGAATCAGTGCCATTAGCAGTGATGGTCGGCTTTTTGACAGCTCCTTGCGCCACTGCTGCTCAATCTTGGGGGCTGCGTACGCAGTGGTGACCAAAACTGGCGGCGGTGGCAGGTCACTGTGATCCAAGCTTTTTTTCCGATATCCAGTCATGATGAGGTCATTCATCCAGGTGAACGTCATGAGAGAAACAATATTCACCTGGGTTGTATCAATGTTGTGTTCAATGCAGAAATTGATCAGCTCGTAGGAAACAGGGTGTTTCCAGTACTCGGCTGCCGTGATTGTCAAACCCAAAGCCACCATCAGGTCCAGTAGAATAGCGTTGTCGACGAGCTTGTAAGAGCTGAATCTTTGCTGGAATGCCATCATGGCCACGAGCAGGGTCTGAAGTGGCCAAAAGAAGAGCAACGGCCCTGGCTGGACAAGGAAACGGGCCGTCTCTATGCTATGGAGCAAAAAAGCTAAGCACAGCGTAATCAAATGCAGAGTGTACACGGCGGACTCCAGACTCGAGAAACTAAATTCATGGAACTCGAGCACATAGGCCACCACAAATGCAGCAACCAGCCCCAGCTTGATCCGCTGGTATCTGGTCGAGGCGCCCTTACAGCTAGCTTTCCGGATGCCCCCAAAGCAGAGCTGTTGAAGACAGCAAAGCCCAAAAATCAGCGAAAACACACACCACAGAAGCGCAACAAAACATCCGTTGAGCGCGCTCGACGTGGGACTAGCTAGCGGAGTGCGGAAACACTGGTCTAGCGAACGGTCCATAAAATAAATAATTTTTGTGAAAAAATGAATCCTTGCACCATAATTTTATAAATGTCTCTAAATGAACGTCCTAAATAAGAAGTGTCACCATAAAAATGGCAATCAGGGTGGAAAAGCTGGACCGTAGGTGGCTTGCACCACTCTGGCAGTCGTCATCGTTCAGCTCGTAGTACTCGTTGGAATTCTCGTCTAGGAAAATGTTGCCCTCCCTGTACTCGAACTCGGCAGCACTGATAGGAACGTCCTTTCCGTCCTCGATGTCCTGGAGAACCTGCTGGATGAGCTTGGATCTTCTGCGCGCCTGTCTCTTGTACTCTATGCTGAGAGTTGAGTTCTCCACAGACTGCTGCTGGAACGTGAGCTCGTCGTTGCACTCCTCCTCGTTCTCCACACAGTACTGGTCGAGTTTCTCTAGTTGCTTGAAAGTTTCGACGTCTTTGCCGCCTTTGAAAGCGTTTCTAAACATCTCTGCCGCAGTGTTGTGCTTGAGATATTCTTCAGTGGCGTCCAAAAACTTGTTCAGACGGCCCAGGTTGCCGCCTTCCTTATTGGAAGCCATATCGGCGCTCAGCATCTTCATGGCCTCCATGAAGTGGCCGTTCGAGCATGTAGCAAGGAACCCAGCGAATTTCTCCTTTCCCATCGCCAAATAGAGGTCTATCATATTTTTCACCTGGTCAACGTCCACCTCGTACACCAGCTGTCTCCCTTCTTTGTCGTAGCTCTGGTCCTCCTCGGCAACGGGCCCTTTGACAGGAACATCCACAGAAAACCCTGCGCTGGAGGCCTCAAGATCGCCGTCTTCTTCCTCCTCTTCTTGGTACTCTTCGGCAACGTACTCCTCGTCGTCCTCGTAGTAATTCTCGGCTTCGAAATCGGCCTCTTCGTAGTCTCTTTTCTCATAGTATGGAGCCGGCGCAAGAACCTGCTGAGTATCGGAAAGATGGGCTTGCAGAGCATCGGCTTCGGCCCGATGCTGAACCGACGCAGCGTCCACAGCGGCCATCTGAAGCAAGTGTGCTCCCAAAACGTAGAAGGTCCAGAACTTGCTGGAACGAAGCGAACTGACTCTAACCATGGTTGGATCTAGTGATATTATATGCAAGCATATCCAGCGGGACGTTCGGACTATTTATCCTGTTCTTAACCGCCGGTAAGCTTTGTGCTACCATCCAGCCGCCAGAATCTGTATTCGGGCTGTGCACATGCTAATTTTCAATGACAGGTTTAATATACAACCTGGCGGTGTTTATTTTCCAAAGAATCGTCTAGTCATGGCTAGCTCCAACGATTTGCGGCAGCTCATACGGAATTCGTACGAGTGCATGCGGAAAATTTTGGAGCTTGACACGCAGTCGACGCTGACCAACTTCAATGTGATGGAAACGCTCAACAACTCGACGATCCTCCGGTATAGAGAGCTGGAGCCTTATCTGGACAGTCTCGAGTCCGAGACGTCGAAAATCCGGGCGCTGGATCAGGAACTGGCCAAAAACAAACCGAAATTACAACAGTTAGAAGAGCGGACCAAAAAGCTCGCGCTGCTGGTGGAGCAGATGGACGAATGGTCTGCTGAGTTGGAGGTTAAAAGCCGACGTTACACGCGAAAGTGAGATTATCCAGGAAATTGGTCATGATGTTTCCATGTGAAAAACCACATGCGATTTTTCGCCTATGGGCGGGGTGCCTTTATACCAGGATATATTATCTCATGCCCAAGAATTTCCTAATTTATGCTATGATAAGTTTTCATATGCTTCTCCACAGGCTATCGGCAAATCGACGCGTCGCTCAACAAAAAAAAGAAAACTTTTTCCGTGCTGTAAATATATTAGCATCTGATTACCAGCTACCCCAGTTTTTGTACAAGAGCTGTCAGCCGTTGAAAGGGACTATTGAATCTTCGGGTTCTTGCAATCCAAGCTAGTTATTTATGTCAGACAATGGGCAGAACTTGCGGATCAGACCGCTCAAAATTGGCGAGCTGATAGACAAGGGAGACGATTCAGAGGACCCAAATGCTGCAGAGCTTCTGATGGCAGCACAGGCTCTGGGCGAGCTGAAGAACCGGCCAGAGTTATCTAAGCCAACGATCCTCGACAAAGTCACCTCCCATCCTCTTATATCCAGCTCTATCAATTACATGTTGGAGAAAACGATCAACACTTCAAGCAATATTGTTCTCCTCAGCGGCGAGAAATCCAAACGTGCTCGCAATGGCCAACAGACAGAGTCTGTCGGACCCGATAGGGACGACGCATATGAGCAGATCCCGCTCAAGCGGCCGAAACTGGAAAAGACAAGCTCTGGATCTCAGCTCAACAACCGTCTTCCGCCTCCATCACAGCCTCGATTCGCCCGCCTCAACTCATCTCTACGTCAGCAGGTTACCATATCGTCAGCCATCTCCACCCAAAAAAGTCTTCAGGATCTCACTGAGCTCAGTGTTCTGAATCTCAATATCGAAAGTCGCCGCAGACTCACCATGCTCATTAATTTTTTGAAGATCGGAAACACGCAACTTAGCGAGCGCATTGAGAACCTCATCAACGTCCTGGCAAATGAACAGAATGTGAGCAAATCTCGCTCATCGAGTCCTGATAATATACACGGTGGTGCTTCGACGCTTTCACTGCCTTCACTGGCCTCCGTGAGTAGTGCTGCGTCTCTGGCTAGTCTTCCAAATCCCGACGAAACCCCAAAGCTGAGTCCAGAGGCAGAAATACCTGTCCAGCAGCTCAAAAACGAGATAGTGGGCACTGTGAAGAAAATAGTGAATGTGGTTTCGAAAGTGTCTGCAAACTCGCTTCCAGAGCCTGCCCGCTCGAACGTCCGTGAAATGCTGTTAAAACTACCAACCAACTGGGCCATGTCATTGGAGCAAAACCTGTCGGAGTCGGAAGATGAGGACTCAGACGACGAAACAAAGACGATATACGAAGATTCCCTGGAATACCCGGACCAGAATACTGAATCGCAAAAACGCAAGTCCCGGTCGCTGGCACAGCAACTGCTGGCCAACCTGTTCAAGTACAGAAATAAAACGCCGAAGAACACAGGCCAGCCGAACAACTGGTTCAAGAAATCTATCCGCCACCAGATTCTGAGCGATCGAAATGGCAAGGTGCTAATTCTGGCTCAGGAGTCGCTCGACATGATCAACAAAATCATCAAGTTCTGCAACGAAAACCTCGATAAGGCGGAAACGTGGAATATCTCGAAGCAGACCCAGCAGGCCGCCCATTTAATGAACAAACTACAAAACATCACGTATGTGACGCCCGTGTCGAGCTCCGACGCCGACTCGAACTCCTCGAAAGCGCAAAGGGACTTGCAGGACAACGACGCTATAGTCGGTCGCGAGGATTCTCCTTCCAATTTATGATTTTGTACATCTGTACACCACAAACTACATGTAAGAAAAATACCCCAAACAAAAAAATATAAGTGTAAAATAATGAAGAGCAACGACTCGTTTGAGAAAGATCTGTTGCGGTTCAAGCTTGCCGTTCTGAACTCGCCAGGGTTTACTGCTAAGGATTTATTGGCTGGCGTGCCGGATGGCGACGCCAGCGTGTTTTCTAACAGGGGCAACAAGCTACTGTATAACTCCGACGGGGTCGACTACACGAATCTGAACTCCTACAGGGACGATCTCAAACTGGTTAAAATAGAGGAAATTGACCCTGAAACTGGTGAGAAACGGCCACGATATGTTATACGACGCAAAGACCAGACCGTGGAGGAGATAATACAGCGTGAACTGGACGCTGAGTTTGGCATAGTGGACGAAGACGATGGGTACAAGCAGGACTACGACTCTGTACAAGGACTATTTGATTCCGTGGACGTTGCTGAAATATTAGCGCCGATAACACATCCCACGAACATCGTTGAGCGCAAGACATTAGAGAGGATATATAAGAGCACGCATTTGGAAGAACTCGCCGAGCAGACGATAGAGCTCATAGAGAAGGAGCAAGACAACGTGATCCAGCTCAGCAAGCTGATGAGCGTGTTTCTGGGAGATTGTCCAGAAGACTTATTGGCAGACAATTTGAAGCTCCCAGACTACGACCACAACCTCGACCTGGAGAAACAGATAGCCGGAAGCGAAGAGAACGGGTTGAACAAGGACATGGATGCCACGCAAGAAGAGGACGATGACGAATGCCAGAACGGAAACGGCGAGGCGCAAGATTCCAGAAAGATCAATGAGCGTATCAAGGATCCGTTCTTCAAGCTTCCAGAATACAAGCGAGACCCAAACTTCGGGATCCGCAAGACGGAAGACGCAGAGGAGTCTCGGCAATTGATTCAGATAGCGCTCCAGCGGAACGAGGAGTTTATCAGATCGCTAACCACCATTCGCAACGGCTTTATCAGAGCAGACCGCGTGAAAAATAATATATATAAGTGGAGCAAGGAAATGGCCGAGGAAAATTACGACAAGAGCGAAGAAAGTGAATAGTATAATACACATTAAGCCAGTTCAAGGACTTGTTTGAAACTGCTCGAGGGCGTTAGCTTGCCCCCAAAGAAAGGTACCACTCCCTGTTGCACAATGCCGTCAAACAGCTCGTAGATCAGACCTTTAAGATCGTCTCCGGTTTGCTTGAAATCAGGGTAAGAATTTACCTCGAGCAGCGACACGTTGAGGTCTTCGTCCACCACGAAATCGATACCAAATGTCTCGAAGCAGTTTGGCAGAGGCTGGAAATTGACTTTGTCATTTGCGGCTGCTCTGAATAGCTCTCCAACTATTAAGTTTATGGACTCCCGGATCTGATTTTGGGAGAATTCCGAAAGCACACTTTTACCGAGCTCCACCACAACCAGCTTGTCTGTGTCGCCTTGCAAGCAAGTGTTGGTAAGATGGCCGTCAATATTGTCAAAATCCCTGTGATATGGCTTCTCGCTAAATAGCATCAACATTCTTTGATAAACGAGCACCCGGAGATCACCCACGCAGAGCACGTAGGTACGAATGTGGAACTTCCGGTTGTCATACTCTGGAAGCAGCAATGGGTTGGCAATATACTCCTGAACAATGAAATGGCGCAGCTGGGATGTGATCACGGCGTTTTCGTCTCCATTTTCCTCAGACTCTTCAAACGAGTCGAATATGTTCTGCAACTGGTCAATGGTCTGAAAAATCCTGATGCCCTGGCCTTTGTCACTCATGCTCGGTTTCAAAATATACGTTTTAGACAGCGTCTGCTCGTTTTGTTCCAGATCCTGACGCAGTTCGTAGCTTTCGTCTAGAGAGTCATCCAAAAATTCTGCATAGTCTAGCTCCAGCTGGTATGTCTCGGGAAAAGCTTGATTTAGTATACTCGATGGATTTTTCGAGGTGTACATTGCAATGGTGTTGGCCAAATAGTGTTTTCGAATCAGACCCTTCCGATAAATATACGAGTTGGCCATATAGTTCTTGTCACTCATCATCCTCTCGTGATCCAGATCCTCGTACTCTGCAAACACAAGCGTCTTTCCCGAAACCCTGCTGTTCAAGTACTTGTCCAGAGCTTGCTCTAAAGGATCGAAAAGATACGCATCTGCTGGGTAGCCAATGAAAACAGAATCGGAGCTACGTTTCGGAGAATTTCTATATGTTAGAATAGAACTCTGTCCAACTTACTCAATGATCAACTCGCCAGTGTTGAGATCATCGATCTCTTTGAATGCTGCCTTAAGAGCTGTAACGGAAACAAGCCCTTGGTCCACGGCTATAGCATCATTCAGAACGCTCCCATCTCCGAGGTTCTTGTGCACAGAGTCAAAGTCGGGAGTCCACTTAAAGGTCTTTCCGTGGGTAACGCTCTGGTCCACGATATCTGAGGCTGGCTGCTCAGGACTTTCGGATTTGGCGGTATACAGAGACTTTGTCCATTTGTTATCGAGTGTTGGGGTCATCACACACTTGGTTTCGCCGAGCTTCAGGCTCTTTCTCAAAGGAACATTGATGGTGTACAAATCAACGCGGTCATCCCACACTGAAACGAGTTTCTCGATGAGTTTGACCGACACCAACGAGGCCTCAGCCAGAATTTTAGGATCGTTGAAAGAGTCGGCTTCGAAAGCGTAAGACACAGCAATCGCTTTCTTGCCGTGCTGTACACCCTCCATTGCTCCTCCAATCGTTCCACTAGACAAGGAGTATAGTGCGGAACAGTTTCTTCCAACATTGGGCCCACTGATCACAAGATCGACGGGCTTTTTGGCAATATGGTTGATTCCAATGTCTGCGCAGGTGGCTGGAGTGCCGTCCAGAAGACACCACTCTTTCATGTTGGGGTCCTTGATAAGATCGGCATTCGGATACGAGAACGGCCCGTGGAAAGAACTATCTGATGGCTGGTCAATCGCAGAGTAGATATAGGAGGCAGAGATTTCTTTTCCTGCCAAGTGGGCCTTTCCAATCCAGGACTTTTGGGAGCTGGGCACGCAGATGGTCAACTCCCAGTTAGTCAACTTGTGAATAGCTTCGACGAGAAACTTAATGTATGGACTTGCGGTCTCGTGCGGAGCACCGTCGTCGTTGGTCAAAAGAACGTGCATTTTTTTCACTAGATTTTATTTCAGGAATAAAATTCCGTGCAGATGTGTTCCTAATTAATTGCCAGGCACAATTATATAATTAATACACACGAGTGCTAATGCGATACCTACTTTACGATATGAGCCGTCGGACTGTATACGGTAACGGTTGTTCCAGGAGAAGTTTAACTTTGGGGTGCAACCGAAACATAAAATTAAAAGATCGATAATTAATTTTCGCCGTTGATAGATATGGATATAATCTTTAGAATCTATGATTCAGAGGTCGTTGCTAAAGAAATTGGCACCATTTATTGGTGAGAGGTTTCCGACTTAGTTCTGATGTCGGGCGACAAAAGTAGAATACTCCTATCTTATCTAGTGAATTTCATTAAGGATCGGGTCCAAAGACTATATTCGGCAACTAAAGCTTATACCACGCGCTCTTTTGGCAAAATGTCAATCAGCAAGTCGTCTGGGCTTAGTTTCAAGTGCGACTTCTTGTATTCTTTGAGCAAATCGAAGTACTTGTCGAACAGGTAGGACGAATCCAAAGGACCTCCCTTGGCCTCTGGGTGGAACTGGGTCGAGAAAATCGGTCTGGTTTTGTGGATCATTCCCTCGTTCGACAGATCGTTCAGGTTGATGAAGTACTCTTGAAAGTCTGGATGTAGGGTCTTTGCATCAACCGCGTAGCCGTGGTTCTGGGACGTGATATGACACTTGCCAGAAAGAAGGTCCAAAGCCGGGATGTTGTGAGCTCTATTTCCGTACTTCAACTTCACAGTCTTGGCTCCAGAGGCCAATGCGAGCAGCTGGTGCCCAAGACAAATACCGAAAATTGGCAGGTCTGGGAACTTCTCCATGGTCTCTTTCAAATTTTCAACGGTGGCAGAACAGTGTGTGGGATCGCCAGGGCCGTTCGAGATGAAAACACCGTCAAACTTGTCGGCAGTCTTCTGGATCGGATAATTGTAAGGAAGAACAGTGATAGAGGCGCCACGGGACACCAGGGAGCGCAGAATATTCTCCTTGACACCACAGTCTAGCACAGCAACATGGTACTTGGCATTGGGCGAAGGAACATGGAAAGGAGCTTTGGTAGTGACCTTGTGCACCAAATTCACAGAGCTCGGGTCATCGAAAGCCGCGTCCTCATCAGCATCGTATGTTTCGCCAATACTCAGCTTGGCCAGACTGGAGCCCTGCTCTCTCAGATAAGTCACCAGTTCTCTGGTGTCGACTCCAGTGATGGCAGCAACACCCTCACGTTTGCACCATTGGCTCAGACTCTCGACGGCCGTCCAATGAGAGTATTGCAGAGCCACGTCGCTGACAACAATACCAATACATTGGATATGTGGCGACTCGAAGTACTTTAGCAGGTTGTACTCGTCTCTAGCAGTGCCCGAAGGAACACCGTAGTTGCCAATCAGCGGCTGAGTAAAGACAAGAATCTGGCCTCTATAGGAAGGATCAGTCATAGACTCGGGATATCCAACAAGAGAGGTGGTGAACACTGCCTCTCCGCTGACGTTCTTATCAGCTCCAAAAGAGTAGCCATTGAAGATTGGGCCGTCCCTGATAGTCAGGGTGGCTCTGTCTAAGCTCTTGGTCGACGATAGTCTGATAGAATTCCATCTGATGGCCGGGAGGGCCACCTTGGTGAAAGTTCTAAACATGGTGAGTCAGTTTATTTGATAGAGATCGTGAAAATTTTTTGTACAATTACCGCGTTACCCTTTTGAGACAACCACATCATTTGCTGTCGTTATTACCCTGCCTAACAACTTTTTTCCTCATCCCAGCTAAATTTTTCATCGTTTTTTTTCAAATTTTTCATTTCATTTTATTTTCATTTCATCATGTCCCACAGAAAGTACGAGCAGCCAAGACACGGTTCCCTGGGTTTCCTCCCAAGAAAGAGAGCTGCAAAGCAGAGAGGTAGATGTAAGGCTTTCCCTAAGGACGTCAAGTCTAAGCCAGTTGCTTTGACCGCCTTCCTTGGTTACAAGGCTGGTATGACCACCATCGTTAGAGACTTGGACAGACCAGGCTCTAAGATGCACAAGAGAGAGATTGTCGAAGCTGCTACCGTGGTTGACACTCCAGAACTTGTCGTTGTTGGTGTAGTCGGTTACGTCGAGACCCCAAGAGGACTGAGATCTTTGACTACTGTCTGGGCTGAGCACCTTTCTGATGAGGTCAAGAGAAGATTCTACAAGAACTGGTACAAGTCTAAGAAGAGAGCTTTCACCAAATACTCCGAGAAGTACGCTAACAGCGCTGCCGAGATTGAGAAGGAGCTTGCTAGAATCAAGAAGTACTGTTCCGTCGTGAGAGTTCTTGTCCACACCCAAATCAGAAAGACCCCACTGACCCAAAAGAAGGCTCACTTGGCTGAGATCCAGGTGAACGGTGGTTCTGTCTCCGACAAGGTCGACTGGGCCAAGGAGCACTTTGAGAAGACCGTTTCTGTTGACTCCGTCTTCGAGCAAAACGAGATGATTGACGTCATTGCCGTCACCAAGGGTCACGGATTCGAGGGTGTTACCCACAGATGGGGAACCAAGAAGCTCCCAAGAAAGACCCACAGAGGTACCAGAAAGGTCGCCTGTATCGGTGCTTGGCATCCATCCCACGTTATGTGGACTGTTGCCAGAGCTGGTCAAAGAGGTTACCACCACAGAACCTCCATCAACCACAAGATTTACAGAATTGGTAAGGCTGGTGATGAAGCTTCTGGTGCTACTGAGTTCGACAGAACTAAGAAGACCATCACCCCAATGGGTGGTTTCGTCAGATACGGTGCCGTCAACAACGACTTTGTTCTGTTGAAGGGATCCATCCCAGGTCCAGTCAAGAGAGTCATCACCTTGAGAAAGTCTCTGTACGGCCCAACTAACAGAAGAGCCCTGGAGCAAGTCAACCTCAAGTGGATTGACACTGCCTCCAAGTTTGGTAAGGGTAGATTCCAGACCCCAGCTGAGAAGCACGCCTTCATGGGTACCCTCAAGAAGGACCTTGAGAAATAGATATATAATTAGGTATATCCCTGTTTTTCACTTAATTAGTAAGCCGGGTAACCCAAATTTGCCCCCTTTGTGAAAATTTTTTTTTCAGTAGTAGAAAAGCAACGTGAAGATAGGATAAAAGGGTTAGTGTTCCCACAAGATTATTTCTTTATAGATTGTGGATTATTAAAAGATGTCATACGTCCCGCCACACAGATCAAGAGGAGATTACGTTCCAAGAGACACAGGGGAATCGTCTGGTAGAGGCGGATTTTCCAGCAGAGGCGGATTTGCCAGCAGAGGAGGTTACAACAGGGGATTTGGAGGACCAAGCAGAGGCTTTGGAGGAGGATCAGGTTACAGCAGAGGCAATGGATATTCCAGAGGCGGCGGCTTTGGCAGGGGATCCAGAGCTCAGCCAGGTCAAGGTTCTTGGGTTAACGGTGCTCATAAGCCAGCTGAGCGTAACGAGAGGCTCGAGCTAGAGCTTTACGGTAAGGCAGGAGATGGACAAACCCAGTCTTCTGGTATCAACTTTGACAACTACGATGAGATTCCAGTTGAAGCGTCAGGTGACGATGTGCCAGAGCCAATCAGTGAGTTCACTTCGCCTCCGTTGGATCCTTTACTCGTGGAAAATATCAAGCAAGCTAGATTCACCAAGCCAACCCCAGTGCAGAAATATTCGATTCCTATTGTTGCAAATGGCAGAGATTTGATGGCATGTGCTCAAACCGGTTCGGGTAAAACTGGTGGATTCTTGTTCCCAGTCTTGTCTGAGTCCTTCAAGCATGGACCTTCAGAATCTTCTCAAACAGACAATGCCTTCGACAGAAGAAAAGCGCATCCAACTGCATTGGTTCTTGCACCAACTAGAGAGTTGGTTTCTCAAATTTATGAGGAAGCCAGAAAGTTCTCTTACAGATCCTGGGTCAGACCAGTTGTCGTGTATGGAGGTGCCGAGGTCTATCTTCAAATGGACCAACTCAAGCAGGGTTGCGATCTTTTGGTCGCCACCCCAGGAAGATTGAACGATCTTTTGGAGAGAGGCAAGATTTCATTGAAGAACATTAAATACCTTGTTTTGGATGAGGCTGACAGAATGTTGGATATGGGTTTTGAGATTCAAATCAGGCACATTATTCAGGGTTGCGACATGCCGCCGCCAGGTGAAAGACAAACATTGATGTTCTCTGCAACGTTCCCTAAGGAAATCCAATTGATGGCCAAGGACTTTTTGCACAACTACATCTTTTTGTCGGTGGGAAGAGTCGGATCGACCTCCGAGAACATTACTCAAAGAATATTATACGTTGAGGACGATGAGAAGAAGTCCAGTCTTCTGGATATTCTCACGTCTACCGAAGACACGCTGTCCAATGGACTCACTTTGATTTTCGTTGAAACCAAAAAGATGGCTGACATTTTGTCCGACTTTTTGATTAATCAAGACTTCCCAGCCACCTCTATTCACGGTGACAGATCTCAATACGAAAGAGAAAGAGCATTGGAGAGTTTCAGATCAGGAAGAACGCCAATTTTGGTTGCCACCGCTGTTGCTGCTAGAGGATTGGATATCCCTAATGTGACTCATGTGGTCAACTATGATCTTCCAAACGATATTGACGACTACGTCCACCGTATCGGAAGAACAGGAAGAGCAGGAAATACTGGTGTCGCCACTGCCTTTGTCAACAGAGGAAACAAGAACGTTGTGAAAGACTTGATTGAACTTCTTAGCGAGGCCAACCAAGAGGTCCCAGACTTTTTGACTGTGATTGCAAGAGAGAACTCCGTTGGCAGAGGTCGCGGAAGAGGAGGCAAGACCCAGAATAGGGATTACAGAAAGTACGGAGGCAACTCTGGAGGCTACGGAAACGGCTATGGTGGTAGATCTAGCTATGGAGGAGGAGGATACAGCAGTTACGGAAACGGTGGAGGATTCAACAGCTTTGGTAGCTCCGCTGCATCAGCATCGTCGTCATCATCTCAATGGTGGTAATTTCATAATGGTGGGAAGATGAGAGAAGCAGGAGATAAAAGAAAATGAGAAAAAAAAACAAGTGTATCTGAACTTATTTGATTCGATCGCTTCTCGAGGGAATATAAAGATTGAGAAATAGACAAGAGTAAAGGACAACGTCAGTCCTTATTCGCCATTCCTCTGAGCGAGAAAGTTTGATATACTATTCATTTGTGCGCTGGACCGATTTATGATCTTTGACATGTTGTTCGTGATCATTGTACATTCAATTCAATTATTAGCATTTTGTCATTGTTTGATTTTATATGATAGAAATGTTTTCTGGTGCACTTAATGATTAACGGTTTTACAGTTTGGGTTTCTTCCTTATTTATACCTCCCTGTATATTGCTAATAAGTTAGTTTATGTTTGTTCCAAGGCAGTGTAATATTTCTCTACGGAGATATACCCCTGTTTTAAAAAAGTACGCCATATTTGACTTTTTTGTATTTGTGCCTTTGACTTGGCATCCTCTGTATTTTTTTGGCATCCACCTTTTTTTAGCCAAAATTCACCGATGCTGCCTTCTTTTGGCAAGTCAAAGAAGCATGGCAAACCCAGGCTCTCCAGAAGGGTTTCTGATGAGCATCGTCAATATACCGGCACCACTATAAATAAAATACCCATATTAGAGGATGACGAGAATGACGATGCTGATTTAGGGCCGCGCTTTCCTACTTTTAACAGTCCATCTGTGGACTCTCCCGCAATGATCTCCCCAGGATCTGGAGAGCATGGAACTGACAACCTCAGAAAAGAGATAGACGAAGATTTTGACGACGATTTCTACAGAGACGAGTACGATGTGAGCTCGCCTACTCCTGCGGCCAAAAGCAAGCCTACTCCTGCGATCGAAGTCGACCAAGAATCCTCTGAGGATGTTTCTACGGACGAGGAGGAGGACACGCGTTCTGGTGACGACGGTTCTGTTGCTAGTGTCCATTCAAACGAGTCGAGGGACTCTTTCAAGACACGGATTAAACGGCATTTCACAACCAACAGAGGCGAGAGACCTCCAGACGAAGGATCTCCCCGCAAGAAGCGGAGCGAGACCATAGTCTCGCGTATTTTTGGGCATCCGCCTCCGATGGGTGGCCTAACGCCCGGAGCAAGCAAGTCATCACAGGAGCGAAACCCGGACGAAGAGGAAAAAATTGAAAACGACATACCTCTGAAGACATTTGACGCAGACCAGTTGCAATTTGAGACCAATGACCTGGTCAATCAGCATTTCAAGGAGGCTAATGCTGGGTATCTATCATCTGCCTCGACCTTGCATCCGAATTCCAGTAGTCTATTTATGGCCCCAAACCCTGAGGCCACTGTTGGCGACTTCGACGATCTCAATAACGACGACTATGTCCAGTTCGACTCCGTTGAGTCGTTGGTGGACCGTCCGAAAAGGGTGAGGAAAGGTGTTGTCTCGAGTCTTCTGGCACTGTACAATCCACAGAATCAGCCAAACTACGCTGCGTCTGAATATTCTGGGACTCAGACTCCCAGGAGCGACTACTCGGACGTCGAAACGGCCACGAGTCCCGACGCTCTGGATCATAAATTACAGCTCATGTCCAGAAACGACAGCTATAGTATAGACAACGCGTCTCTTAACTCTGTGCCGGAGCTGGGCGCCAAAGGGACGAGTTCGAGAGACCCATCCATTTACAAACACAAAAAGAGGTCAAGATCGGCCTCGTCTCTGACCCACATGTTCAAGAGCAATAAAAAGGAGGAGTCAAAAACGAAGCCCAGACCAGAAGACAAATTTGAGCTGCCCTCCTTTGCCAAGCCGAAAAATGCAGATAAAAAACACACCAAGTTCATTCCGCGGTTTGATGAGAAAGCCAAGTCCAATAGGCGCAAGAAAATCAGACGGAAGTTCAAGAGCGAGCAGAGAGCTCGCATCACCGTGCACATTGCCGATGTGTTGCAACGCCAGCGGTTCATTCTCACCTTGTG
Organism: Ogataea polymorpha; assembly: GCF_001664045.1. Taxonomy (NCBI): domain Eukaryota; kingdom Fungi; phylum Ascomycota; class Pichiomycetes; order Pichiales; family Pichiaceae; genus Ogataea; species Ogataea polymorpha. The sequence continues at coordinate 228,406 of NW_017264703.1, read as the reverse complement.
CAAGGCTTTCATGCTTTACGGAGCACCGACGCACAGACTGGAGGAGTACATGTCAATGACAGCTCGTGTTCTAGAGATTGACGGGTCGTTTATCTACTTTCCAGGGTGCATGATTGCTTCCTTTGGCGACGCTGCTACTCACACCTCAAACATGAAATTAGTGCGGTGTGCTCAGGGTCTGGACCTGGGGAAACTGGATGAGACTCACGATATCTACAAAGATGTTGTCCACGATCGGATAGGTGTGGAGGAGGCTAGCGGGAAGCTAGACGAGATTTTGTCGCGCAAGCCCCGTTTCAACCAATGGTACTGTGTGCTCTTGTACGGTTTTTCTTCGGCCATGGTGACGCCATGGGGATTCGGCGGGAATTGGATCGACATGCCGATCTCGTTTGGAATTGGGCTGGTCATTGGGTTCCTACAGTTTATCATTTCTCCGCGGTCTGTTCTGTACTCCTCGGTGTTTGAGATCAGCTCTTGCGTGGTGGCCAGCTTTATTGGCCGGGCCATTGGCTCGGTCGACAACGGCAACAGGTTCTGCTTTGCTGCAATTGTGCAGGGCTCCCTCGCGCTGATTTTACCCGGCTACATTATTCTGTGCGGGTCGCTCGAGCTGCAGAGCAGAAACTTGGTTGCCGGAAGCGTGCGTATGTTTTACGCCTTTATTTATTCATTGATGCTTTCATTTGGAATCACACTGGGTGCTGCATTGTACGGATGGATTGACCACAACGCCACATCGTCAACAACGTGCACCTCGAACGTGCCGCCCGCCTGGAGGATCCTGCTGGTGCCTATGTTCACTATCGGTCTTGCGCTCATCAACCAGTCTTCGTGGACTCAGCTGCCGGTGATGATTGCCATTTCGGGCGCAGGGTACGTGGTGACATACTTCTCGAGTTTACATTTCAAGCTGAACACAGAATTCAATGCTACTCTGGGCTGCTTCGTGATTGGGCTGATTAGCAACGCCTACACGAGACTGCTCAAGTCGTTCAATAAGGTTTTCTCCAAAGGATCGTTCATGACCGTCTCGATCATGCTGCCGGCCGTCTTCGTCCAGGTTCCGTCTGGTATCGCGTCGCAAGGCTCGTTGTTGGTCGGAGTGCAGAGCGCAGACAACCTGGTCAACAACAAGACGTCGACGTCGAGCGGCAACTCGCTCTCGAGCCTGAATTTTGGAATGGTCATGATCCAGGTTGCTCTGGGAATCAGCGTGGGTCTGTTTATGGCCACGCTCGTGGTGTATCCGCTGGGCAAGAAACGGACAGGATTATTTACTCTCTAGAAAAAAAATGTTACCCTCCTTCGATAGCTTCACCAACCAAGATTTCTCTCAACTATTTGGGAGCTTCTTTTAAAAAGACACCACCAGTAAGAATGCCTAGCCCAGCAGAACTTCTTGCGCAGAAGCACAGGTCTGTTTCCGAGGACCCAGAGACTCCTCTAATTTCTGCCACCGAGTCCTCCGCTCCGTCGTCGACCGCCTCCGAGCCCACCACGTATGAGCTGGATGTCGAGGTTGATTCCGTGGCATCGAGCCAAGACAAAAAGGTGTCAATCGACGACGAAACATATTTCCCCGCCCTGGGGGTATCAATCGGGTCCGCTCCTGCCCAGTGGGGTCCGTCCATGTCCAATGGACGCACTTTCTCGTCGAACACCCCGTCCACTTTCAAGCCCGCTGTCAGGTCGTCCAACACCCAGCTCACATTTATCGTGGACGCTGCAGAACAACTGCCCGTGTCGAAGAATGATCTCTTTAGGATCATTTCCAAAATCAAGGCCGCCTACGACGTGAAGGTCGAGTCCACGTTTTCTGCCACCACCAACAAAAGAACTTTTCTGCTAAGCGGCCCGGCGTCGAAAATCCAAAGCGCGAAAAAAGACCTCATCAAACAGGTCACCAAGCCTGTGAAAATTGAGTTCGGCATTCCGTTCAAGCTCATATCCACGGTGATTGGCTCGCAGGGCAGAACATTGAAGCCGATCCTCGAGTCCACAGGCGTTAAAATCGATATTGCAAGGACCGGCAGCAACGAGGCAGCTGACGACGCCGACATCTTTTCCAACCTCGCCAAGGTTGTCGTTGAGGGAGACGTGGAGAGCTGTGAGGAAGCTAGACAAAAGATCATGTCTATAGTCGACCAACACACCCAGAACCTCACCGTCAAGGTTGACGTTGATGAAAAACTCAAGCGGTTTGTGAATTTGGAGCTCAAAAACCAGCTGCCTCCCGACGTGGAGGTTGATCTACCGCTGGAGAACTCCAGGGCCTCCTCCATCTATCTCTCCGGTGCCCGAGAGACTGTGCTGGCGGCCCGCGAGACCGCCAAAACGGTTATCGACTACCTGGCGAAACGGATTGTTGTCGAGGAACGCACAGTGCCCAAGATTGTCCATCAGTTCCTTGACGCAGAAAAGATCTTCAGCACCGTGGGGGTTTTAGTCGAGGTTCCAGAATTCGACTCTCCTTCGACCACGGTGAAGTTCATTGGTATTAAAGAGAACATCCCAAAAGCTGTAGCATTTGGAAAAGAGCTTTCCCAGGAGTATGCCACTGATTTCTTGGATCTGGCAAGGTCTCACGGTGGAAACTACATGCATGCGAAAGTGCTTACTGCATTCTTTGTTTATACCGGCATGTTCGACGCACTTTCGGCAAAGTACAACGTCAAGATCACTGCTCCAAGCTATAAGTCTCTTGTCGATGAGCAAACAAAGACAGTTATTTTGGAGTTCGTTTGCTCGAAATCCGATAAAGAAGCTTTAAAGTCTACTAGACGAGAGATAGTGGATGCTGTCAACAAGATCACACCCTCCTTTGTGCGGCTGATCGACGACATTGACACTCTTGCTCTTGATAAATTGGACGAGACCGTTGCGAACGAGAAGAGCGTGAAAATCGTTCCTCTGGGTAAGCTTTCGGGTGTTGGCAACAAAATAGTTCTCCTATATCAGGCAAGCGATGATGAATTCCTTCCATCATTGAAAGAGACCAATGAGATATTGGATGCTGTTGACCAGTCCCTGGATGAGCTCAGAATAATCAGCAGAGACATCACCTACGAAGTCCTGGACATGCCGTCTGCAGATCAGGAGAAATTGCAAGGTCACATCTTGAAGGTCTTGCTGTCTAAGTTTGGCTCAGATATACAAATCAGGCTCCACCAAAACAAGGATGGTGTGAGTGTCGACCAACTGGTGGTGGTTGGGTTCAAAAAGGATGTTCCAAAGGTGATCGGCGAACTGAAGCAAGCCATCGAGGATGTCAAAAATTATGAGACGGCTTCTAAATACAACCAAACTTTTGCATTCCCAACTAGCCAGCTCTCGAGACTCATTGGTCACAAAGGAGGGAACCTCCAAAGTTTGCAGGAACAGTATAACGTTCAAATTGATGTTCAGAAGGGCGAGGATGCCACCGTGGGTGACAAAACCCTTGTTAAGCTCACAGGGCTGAAAGTCAACGTTGAAGAGTGCGAGAAGAAACTCATACAGCTTGGCAAGAAGTGGGCTGATGAGAGAACGGTGGTGATGAAAATCGAACAAAAGTATCACCGCAAGCTAATTGGGCCTTCTGGAGTATATGTGCACCGGTTAAATGAGAAGTACAACGTGGTGATCAAATTCCCATTCGAAGATGCCACCGGTCATCAGGATGAGGTTGTCATCAAGGGACCTTCCAAAGGCGTTGCGAAGGCTGAAGAAGAGCTAAGAGAGCTGCTTCAGTACGAAAAAGACAATGGATACAAAGAAACAATCAAGGTGCCAATAGCCATTCTTCCGCGCGTGATTGGAAAGTCTGGAGAGCAGGTGAAGGACATTTCGGCAGACACTGGCGTCGAAATCAAACATTTGAGGGAGAAAAGTGATGGCGAGAGTGCGCAATTAGAGCTCACTGGTACCAGGGAAGGGATCAGAGCTGCAACCAAAAAAGTCAACGCCATTGTTGATCGTATTCAAAACAATGTGACCGAGTCGATCGATGTCGACTCAAAATGGCACAAGTATCTCGTGGGGCCATCTGCCTCGAAGAAGCGCGAGATCATCTTGAACGCATGTGGTCCAAACGACGGGGCCGATTTCAGAAGATTACTACAAGTTCCACCTGCTGGCTCTAATTCGACCAAGATCGTGTCACAGGGTAACAGGGAGGTCGTGGAGAAGATCATTGAGCAGGTTAAACAGATAGTATATGACCTCGAGAACGTTGTGGACGAGACGGTGCTGATTCCAAAGAAAAAGCATGCACTTTTAATTGGATCGGCAGGAATGGTCAGAAGAGGTTTGGAGGCAGAGTACCACGTCCGGATCGACATTCCGAAAATCAAGCACGAGTCTGACGAAGTGCATGTTCGCGGGTCTCCCGAGAACGTCGAGAAGGCCAAGGCTGCAATGCAGAAATTGATAGAGAACTAACAATAGCATATAAAAAAGCTTGTACATTTTTGTGGGACGATCGACTGTTGTAGCAAAATTAAAAGTGGTAATCAAAAAAAATGCACCTCCCATTGGTAAAAAGATACCTGTCAAAGATAACAAACAACGATTAACACTGTTCCAAAATGGATATGGAAGCAGAATTTGAGGATTTTCAGAAGAAGAATACCCCTTCCTTGATTGGGTCTTCTGTCAGAAACTCCAGCACTCCTAGTGGGGACTTAGACAAAGACGAGCCAGAGTCGATCATTTTAGATCGCGCTCGTTCCAGCTCGAGGCCCGTCATCAAATCCAATCCCTCGACCTCCCATATAGGATTTGTGTCCGTAGACGAACTCAAAGCGGAAGGTGGACTTCTAAACGACGAGGAGGGAGAAGTTCTTGATGAGATCCTTGACGAGGAAGGTCATTTGAAAAAAAATGCATTGCAATTAAAAGAACGGCTGAAGACCGAAGAGGAGGGAACTTCTAGCTACATTCAGTCTCCTGGCAGCGAGGTTTCCTCCGAGCCTGTTCGTGAAAAGGAGCACCTAGTTTTTGGCGGTGATGCGGGAAATTTTGTGGCGCCTGCTGCTGCCAAATCAAGTCACTTGACTGATTTCAAATACGAGAGTCCTTCTAGAGAGCCTCCAAAGCCAGAAGAAAAAAATCGCGACCTGATTGAGCCCGGAAAACTCACCACTGTAGACGACATACTCCAGAGAATCAACCAAGGAAGCGGGGAACTGACCGAAGAGCCGAAAATCACACCAAAGTCAGAATCCAAGGTGCCTCAGGACAATATGACAGAACCATCAGCCTATTCGAATGAGGTTGACCAGCTTCTGACAGCTCCAGCCAGTAGAAGGGAAGGATCGAGCTCAAGAATAATGAGAGAGAGACAGAGATCTCGCTCGCGTCCCGCAGACGGCTCCGGATCACCATTCAGGGAAGGCGTTGGAATGTACAAACCACATCTGGCAAAAGGTGATTCCTACCACAGCGGTATCTCTAACGACGAATATAGTCAAGGCAGCGTCAACGTCGATGCGCCTGTGGAGAGAAAACCAAGACACGATCCTGGGTCCGTTAGACTTTCGAGCTCTTCGTCTCTGAACTACTTGCGTTCCATTTCGAGATCCAGGTCAAGAGCTGCCAATGACAAAGATGCGATAGGCAAAGACAGGGGTATTGATCAAAATGAACTCAAAGAGGAAGGTGTTCTCATGCACGATGGAGATTTCTCCCAACTGCCCGATTATGAAGACGCAATAACCAATGCTTTGAATATTGTTGAGAATACTAAAAGTGTGAAAGACGGATCGAAGGTTGGGAGGCACAAGGAGAACATTGTGAGTGATTTGCATAATTCCCTCAATTCAAGGGATTTAGGAGAACTTAACGAAGCCGACGAGGACCGTGATATCCTGAAAGAGAAAAACAATGAGCTCAAAACAGCGAACAAGGGCAGGAAAGATGACAGCTTTTCAGCTGACGAACATGTAAACTCTGATAGCAAGACCATTGCTTTTAAGGATTCAAACGCCGACGAAGTTGATACCAAGAGCTCTGACTCCGTTCAAAAGTTGTCGGATGAATCTCTATGTGAAACGAAGCAGACAGATGTTTCGGAGGAAAAGTTACCGGGACATCCAGATACCGTTGAAAGTCTCGATCAGGAACGGCAAGAAAGCACCCATTCTGTGGAAACGAAGAGCGATGAAACAGAAGACAAGGATGTTCATAGTGAAGCTGCTACACTGCCAAAATCAGCAGAGAACAACAGGGACAATACGCCATCTCAAGACCTTGTTAACGCTGATGATAATCTTCCTATCAAAACGTCCGCGGACGAAGCTATTTTGGAGCAACCTAAAAAGTCTCTAGACTCGCTAACTACAAAGCTAGAGTCTAGCACGCTTGCAGAAGCACCAGAAAATTCCACCGCTGATATTGGGGGAACTGGCGAGGAAGGCATTGAGCAGGAGGCCACTATTCAGCAAGACAAACCCATCAAGGATGAAGTTGAAGCAATGGAACCTGTCAAAGAGAAAGATACGCCAGTCGAGGACACACAAGCGAGAAAGTCTGTTTCTAATTCATTCGACGACGATGACGACATTGAGGAACTGCTAAGGGCTGTTGAAAAGGAACAGCCAGCTGAGTCATCTACCAGCACGGCAAACAAAGATTCTGTGTATGTTCCCAAGGGAACAAAAATGACATTCGAGGACGAACCTGTGTACATTTACACATCTTTGGCAGGCGGCTTCCAAATTGCTACTCGAACAAACAGACTGCAGACTATTTTGACCGCCAATAGGGTCAAGTTTGGATTCAAAGACCTGGGAACTGACGAGCAAGCTAAAAAAGTTTGGAGGCGATACAGCGAAGGGAAAACTCTCCCCGGAATAGTTAGGGGTAAGGATGATTTTATTGGCAATTGGGAAGATGTTGAAGAAGCTAATGAGAATTATGCGGTTAGAACTTTGATATACGAGACATACTAGGGATGATTAAGTGCACCGAGATCTTGTGAATTGCAATATTTAAGTCTTGGTCGATTATTGTTCCTCATATTTATAATGGACTATTCTCCTTACAGTAGTCTGAGTACAAAATACGCCCACATTAAATAATTCAGCATTTTTTAGGAATTTTTTTTTTTTTCAGCATGTCCGAGTCTGATTATGAAGATGAATTAGGGGAGTCCAAGACGTTTCTCGGTTTTGTTGACGTTCCCATCTCCGAAAGTGAATTGCCAGAACTGGAGGATACCTTTATTGGTGGAAAGCCTATCTGGTTAAACCCAAATTCTCCACCATCAAAAGAGTTGCTTCTGTGCAAGAGTTGCCAAGAACCGATGCATCTTTTGCTCCAATGCTACGCCAATCTTGCCAACACTCTTTATGACAGAGTGATCTATATATTAGGCTGCAACAAGCCGCAATGCCGAAGAAAAAAGGGATCCGTTAGGGCTATCAGAGCAATTTCTAAAGATCCAGACCTTATCAAAAGAAGAGAGCAGGAGTTGGAGGAGTTTGAAAACAAAAAGAAAGCAGCACAACAGAAGGAAGAAGAAACGAAAAGTAAGCTGGAATCTCTCGCTAACAGTCTCTTTAGCCCGTCAGACTCGACTAACGGGCAGCCGAATCCGTTTTCAAATCCTTTTGCCCAAGAATCATCCAATCCTTTCGCACAACCGGGAAAAATGGAACCTGCAAAGCCAACTTACGCCGAGGTGACAAAGCCAGCGGAAAAGGCACGGCCACAGGTCAGCAAAGAACCAGTGAATCTTCCATCTTATCCTGGATACATATTGTATGTTGATCAAGAAGTTTTCGATCTGAAAAAGCAGAAGTTGCCTCCTCTTCCAGAGGTCGATGCAGCAGCTTCAGCCCAAATCTCACAGCCAAATCCTTCGAATCCTTCAAAAATACCAACTTTGGATGAAAACGTCTCGAAAATGGTAGATGATCCGACATTCCAGCATTTCTCACATATTGTTTCATTCAACCCTACACAGGTGCTCCGTTATGATCTCAACGGATCACCTTTACTGTATTCTTCTAAAGATGATGTGGCCAAACTGTTTTATGATTCCAACGGAAGACTCCGTCCACAAGCGCTGATCCCTAATCCTCCCTACAATCCGTCTTCAGAAAGGCGATTCGAACTACAGTTGATGCCAAAAGCTATAATTGATCTAGAAGCTGGAACTGACGACATACTAAGTGGAATGGAATGGGGAACGATTATTGTGGCCACAGACTCGATGGATTATATTCCCGACCACATGTACGACGAAAACCATGTTGGGTATGTGGAAGAATGGTGTGGAGTTCAATGGGAGGAAGAATTAAAACTATAAAATAGATATACCTATAATCCCATCAAACGTGTAATCCTGACGTCTTCAATCAACCTATCAATATCTTTGAAGTTATCATCGTTTGTAGCAAAATGCCTATGCTTATCCATGAGAATATGCTCGTCAAAGTCGTCGTACTTGACTCGACAATTCTCACAATAACCAGGCTTTGCTTCCGTTTTAGATTTGCGCACTAGAGGTAACTTGGTGATTTCTTTCGCTTTCTTCTGCTTTGGTTGCAGCGATTGTCGGAACAACTGGTTATTAATGGGGGACATCAGATCATTCTTTTCATCTTTGAGTTTCATTTTATCAGCTGGGGTTTCGATGATCTTGTTATCTGGTGGTCCAAGTTTGCAGTCGTTTTCCTGTTTCAAGGCTGGGCCAAAAGAAACGTCTACTGGAGTCTTAGATTCTTCCTTGTGTGTGTTCAAATCAGGAGTCTGCACTGGAGCATTAGAGTCTTTTGTTTGCGATGATAAACGTCTAGCATCCTCTGAACTAATGAACTTTGAATCTTTTTTGACATTGATGACCCGAATGACTCTGTCTTCCTTTCTGACTTTGAACACCTTTAATGGCGATTCCTTTCTCTGAGAGCCAGGTAATGGAGCAAAAGTCATCATTTTCTTCTTCTCATTCGCAATTTTCTTATTGAAAACCAAGGAATGCGATGGGCCCAAGCCATTGCCCGCTCCATTAACATAGCCCTGACCAGATATTGCATTCGACCCTGACTGAGTCTGAACAACACCTGAAGCCTCAATCTCACCGTACTCGTTTCCGACCTTGTTCTGCGAAACTTCAATCGTCGAATCGTCCCGATATAGATTTGCTGGAGGGGCCATAGGCTTCTTATTCACCTCTGAGTGCTCTGAGTTCTCGTTAAGTTCTTCGAGAACCTTTCTCTTTTTCTGCTCGGGCTCTATTATTGGGGCGCCATAGTAAGATTCTTCCCACATCCGTTTGTATTGCAGTCGTTCCTCGTAACTCAATGCAGGCTCGTTTGGAAGACAGGATGCTTCAATGATCTTCTGACGATAATCCTTTGTTTCTTCGAGATATTGAATGCGCCGCCTGTGTCGTTTCTCGGAGTTGCCCGAATGAGTGTCTTCAATGAATAAAGACCTACCGTTGGTTGATTTTGTGAGCCTTGGAAAGTCGGCAGCATTGGTAGGCCATTCTTTTATGACAATCGGCCTTGTTTGTTGTCGTAAATCATAAACGTAAAAGTAGTACCCTGTAAAGTACTTGATATCATCTCTTTTGACATTGGGGTCGCGGTCATTAGGGCCAAAAAGCTTTTCATTCTTCAAAAGAGATGACAGTTTTTTCTTGAGAGAGGACTCGTCTTCGGGAATAGGTTCACCGAGGTGATTCATGAAACGGAACACCTTCTCGTAGGTCCAGACCTTCAATTCATTCCTCTTTGCAATGCGAAAGATATCTCCCATTGGGTAATCTGCGTGTTTGTGGTATGGTCGTCTTGAGACAATGATTGTGACATTCTCGCTGAAGAATCTTTCTATGGTGGCACCCAAAGATTGTAGTGCTAATTTAGCTCGTTCCTTCTCTTTCTCGTTCCTGCCCTCGTCATTTTCAAAATAGACGACACTGGCTTTCAAAATCTTTCGCCAACTTTGTTGCCAGTCTTTTAATTCAGCGCCCGTCATTCGATTGGACTGCTTTTTGGCCGGTACCGGCGGCGCCGCAAGGCTTTTCATGGATTCATTTAGAGCAGGATTTGTGAGGTCTAGTTTTTGATCTAAAAGCGACTTTTTAGGTGCTGCATTTGAGTTGAGCGCGGATTTCGAAGACTCTTTTAATGGAGTTCGCTTCGAGCCTTGTCGTAAATCAGATGCGTGATTCATAATATGTATATGCTAGGAAGTGACTTTCACGAATGCTAATGCTGAAATGAAGTAATAAATGCTGCAATTGGTGAATCACTGTTTTGGAACTGCTTGTTCATCAAAGGAACGAGTTTCAATCAAGAAAGCGGTGTTTTCTCACCGAGAAAGTTGGGATGATCTATTACAGGATGGATATACGCAGTGAAGCTTATTCGGAAGCTTGTTGCTGGCGCAATCTCTAAAACTTCTTTGTCTCCAAACACGTTAAATAAACAAAGACGAAAAACACGCACCTTGTGTGTATGTTTTTTTACCCCCTTGTAAGAGGTGCTAGGTGTCCTTGATTAAATGATGCAAGGATTATTTAGGTTCCGAAACTCAATTATTTATTACAGACAACAGCTCGCAATGCTGAACTCAAAGAACATTTCCAACCTGTTGTCGCAGGTGCTAAATCCTGTTCCTGAAGTCACAAGCTCAAAACCCTTATCGATCTCGCTCTTATCGACGTCTTCTAAAAAACCGCTTGTTTCATGCTTCCAGAATACGCTTGAGGAAGATACAAAAGGTGATGAGAGTGAATTCCTTAATACTGGCATAACTCCATCGGACAACTTGCGAATAATGTCACTGACAAGTTTGAAGGCATGGGAACAACGTGCAAAAACGGAATATGACTGGCTCGTGATACGCTTCAACATGTATTATATCTACCTGTACAAGATCAACGACGAATACTTGGTAATGCTTTGTTGCGATTTACAATATCCAAAAGTGCTGGCCATCAAGAAATTAGAGAAGCTGAGCGAGGCCATGAGGGATAAATTGTGACTAGAACATATAATAGATCCCATATAAGTCGGCTTCAATTGGGCTAACCCATGCTAAACGACGCCGCTTTATTCGTCCGACTCAAGACCCTGGTCTTCCTCGTCATATTCCATGTCTTCATCCTCATCTTCATAGTCGTCCTCCGCCTCATAGTAATTATCCTCCCACCAGTCCTCATCATCCTGGCGCTCCTCTTCCTCTTTGAGGTTATGTTTCAGATCTTCAGCGTTAGGCATCACGAAATCCTTGGGGATATTAGCCTGTGATCTTGCCACCTCCACGGAAATACGCTTGCGGTATTCTTCTCTGTGTTTCTTAAATGCTATAGCTGCGTCGACATTTGCAGGGCTGGATATGTTAGGGTCTTCTAATAAGGAGATGATAGAAAGCAGCACGGACTCTACGCTTTGAGCTGGTGACCATGTCTCGTTATCCGGTTCGTCGTTCTGGTCGTTTCCCGACTCGTGTAAAATGGAAATACAAAGTCTCCCGTCATTATAAACATTCGGATGGTAGATTGGTGGTGTAAATTTGAATCCCGGTGGAGAAAACGGATAATTGGAGGGGAACTTGAGCTGGCCTTTTAAGTAAGCTCCGTTGTAATCTGCGTCTTTATCGATGACAATCAAGGCAACGTTCCATAGAAAAATGTTGTCGTCCTCGATTTCAACATGAACCTGTTTTAATCCGGTCCTCGGATTAGATATATCCTTGTATTCCTTCCAGAGTCGTTTGGCCGCTGCGTGTGTTGCCATTCTATTGCAGGTCCTAAGTTTACCGTGAGTGCCTTAGATCTGTAATTATAGCTTCAACCGTGTGTCTTGGGCCAAAACCACAGATCTTGCCTATTTGAGCGTGTGATCAATTTTTACTACAACACAATTTTCCAGGGCAAAATCTATCAGGAAAAACATTATCGTCGCGTCGATTACGTCTACCATACTTGAAGCTCCTCAAACAGGTCTATGCGCATCTCCTTGCCTGAGGTGCCAACCTTATGCGCCACAACATCCCTTATGGTATCAACAAGAATGTCTGAGCCGCAAACAACAATAGCAAGACCGTTCCGGTGGCCTTCCACCTCTGCCTCCTCCAAAACAGAAGAGATGAGCTTGAAAACATCGGGCCTCATCTTGTGGACGTTGTAGTCTGCAAGATGCTCTTCAGACAGCTGTCCCATAACGCGTGCCATCAGCTCCTCGCTGCTAATTGATATGAGTGGAGTTCTGGAGTTTGTCGGTTTTGTATCGCTCGACGTCTTCTGCACCAATTTATTTTCTCTTGTGAGATAGATATCTTTTGACACATAATTGTGTGGATCTTTTGTTTGGAGGTCCAGTAATTCCCGGCCAAACCACCTGAGAGCTGTGAAATATGGAGAGATCCAGACAAAATGTATTTTTTTCCGCCAGCCTTTGGATTGGGCTTGTTCCAGATGGTGCATGCAATGATAGTATGGACCAGGAACACCATTACCTCCTGCTAGAAGAAGAATATTATCGTAGCTCTCGAGGGTCGAGGCATGCCCATAAGGGCCTTCGACAGCGACCCGTAACTGTGACTCACCGGCTGCCAATAAATAGTTGTACAGTTTCTGTGTCATTCCGTCTTTCTTTTTGATATAGATCCGCACCTCATTCCCAACAGAATAAATAGTGAACGGATGGCTTTCCCATAGTTTCCAAGAGACAGAAGGTGAGAGAATGTATAGATAGACAAAACAGCCTGGGTATGGTTTCCAGTTGTCGGGCTTCGGGATGCTGACCACAATCGTTTCAAAATGGAGCTTGAAAGTGGCCTTTGGAACACCAAACCTGTAAATCTTCATGAGTCTCCAAACTCTGTCAATTGCCCACACTCCCATGCTGGCATACGTCCATTCCAGGTATCCGATGCTTTTGCAGTGGAAATACGCCCCCACAATGAAAATCAGGGCCAGAATAATGTGTACAGCCAAAAACAGTTCGTACCACCGGCTGCGGAAGAAATAAATGGCTTGCAAGAGAATGAGGACGCCAGCCTCTAATGCTCGACGGCCAAAGAACCAGAGCGTCTCCTGCGAGATTTTCTCGTAGTGGCCGCGAATAATTGAGTACTCTCTAAACGCATAGGCATGCAACGCAGCCAAAATCACCATTGCCCTTGAGATCCACTTGTGGAAGATGATGAATGTGTTGAACTGCAATCCGGTTAAATTAATGAGAATGTTGTTTCTGCCCCCAAACAAAAAGAGGGCAGGCAACTGTGCGAAGGCAAGAATGCCCGTTCTATCGGCAACGTATCTATAATACTGTAAATCTTTTGGTCCCAAAAGAGCACTTTGATCTTGCAGCGTGTAGCCGACAGAAGACGATATTATGACCATGATGCAATACAGGAAAACAATGATGGATTCCTGTGTGGTTGGGATCAAGCTGTCAAAGAGCTTGAAGGGGGCCCATTCGCCAAGAGACCCAAACATATTCCATGGCTGGAAGTGTTTGCCATTCAGCGTGGGCAAAGCGATGTAGCCCCTAAATGTGTCTATTATGCCTCCTTTAAGCTTGTTGTTCCATCGAAAGTGTTTGAAATGGTTAAAAATACCGATCAAGCCCAAGGTCACCACCCAAAACATGCACATTATGGTGGAAAAATCGTATGCCCAAGCAAAGTTTCCCGCAAACAGCGAAAACGAGTTCGCGTACGTCATCACAGTGGTGAGGTTCAGACGCACAGGAGAACGGATCGGCGTGCTGAGATTATGCGACCGGGCCTCATTTTCAGAAAGGATGTACTTTGTTGCGTTCTGATACCTCCTTTCGAATGTTTGTACGTCCAGATTGGCTCCTCCGAGTCGGCCGCAGTAGTCGGCAATGACGCCATAAGAGTCCTGTAAAAGCTGGTCCTGTTTGGTCTGGTTGGAGGTCAAATCATGGAAACAGATCAACAGAGTACCCAAGGCCGGCTCGTACTGGCAGTGGGGGCTAAAAAATTCATTTGCACCTGGTGGTGGCACGAAGTCAAACGGTAAGCTTTGAGACTGCGATATACAGGAGAAGAAGGGCGACTCCTTCTGACTGAGTGCCAATCCTCCTGGGGCGATCAGGCAGATCACAAGCCCGAGAATTTGTCTCATTTAGCTATAACGTTAATCTCAATCTTTTTTTTTATCTGAGATATCGGAGATGAAAAGAACCAAACAGCAGGCGTATTTTTTGCATCCTTATATATTAGCCACATGGTCATGTCGAAGAGCGAACTCCGTTGCCAAGCCTATGAGCCTGTACTGGGCGTCTGGGCGTCTGGGTGTTTGGACTCATGGCATCGCTGGTGTAGCGCAACCGATGTCAATGCTACCTGATCACAGCTAATATCGACGCGTCGTTTTTTTCCTTCTGTAAATTTACAATCGTCCATGGATGAACGCCATTTCACGCTTGCAGCCTCTGTAGTACTGTTGACGCTCCTGGCTTTAATTGGCCGGCTAATCTACATTCTTCCGAGCTGCCATAACACATTTGGCTATCCTCAGAAATCAGCGGCGACCTCAAAGTCCGTGCTGATTCTGCTGGGCTCTGGGGGGCACACTGGAGAGATGATCCGAATTTTGCGCCAGTTTGAGCAGTTCGATCTTCTCAAACGTCAATACGCAGTTGCTAATTCAGATGAGACATCACTCGCTAGCATTAGAAGTCTAGAAGAGTCTCCATCCGTCGTCACCATCCCCAGAGCCCGCAATATTGGAGAAGGCAAGCTTTCTGCTTTTTTCCGCTCATCAAGGGCATTCTTATCGACATTTCTTCTTTTTGCATCCATGAGGCAATATCCAGATGTGTTCCTGTGCAATGGACCGGGCACAGCGATTCCAATAGCGTATGTGCTTTTTTTCTTCAAGTATCTGGGTTGTTGCAGGACGAAAATCATTTACGTGGAAAGCCTTGCGAGGGTCAACGATCTCAGTCTCACAGGGAAGCTTATTCTTCCGATAGCCGATAGAATGTTGGTGCAGTGGAGCCAGCTCGCCAAAAAGTATAAACGATGCGAATATTACGGTATATTAGTCTAATATACATATTAATTTAAACCTCCAGGTCTGTTCGAAGACTAGTGTATTTCGAGGACGTGGTGCTTTCGATTTTGGACCTTTTGGCGACAGGGCTTTGAGCCTCACTTCCACTGCTCTTCTTCTGTTCTTTGGTGGCATATTTGATCATTTGGCGTTTCACAATAGTACGGACCTGTGCAATTTCTGTGGTCGAAAAAGAAGGGGTGGTAGTCTTTCCGGCCCAACATAGTCGAAGGGGCTCTCCCGCAACAGCCACCAACTTTGGGTGTGGGACCGAATTTTGAAGGCATTCTGCTGCCCTCTCGGCTGCCTCTCTGGAGGAGAACTCGACAAAACCAAATTTGCCCCGGTGGTTCAAAGTAACAGCCTCAACTTTCTTTTCGCCAACGATATCCTCAAAGTAGTCGCGCACCTGGTATTCGGCGAGTTTCTCGCCAAAACCAAAAAGGAAAAACGATTTGATTTTGCTGCTTTTAGGCGTCTCTAAACTGCCATTGAATGGCAGGTGTTTGCAAAGCTTGATCAGCTCCTCTTTGCTGACTTGCTCTTCGTCCTGCTCGCTCTCTTGTTTCCGTTTCTTGTTTTGCACAGCTTTGGATAGTGAGTCTACTAGTTTGCGTGCATCTGCCCGTTTCTGCTCCACCGTTTCAATAGCATCTTCCCCTGCAGCCTTGTATTTTTTTTCAAGTTGAGTAGCGGCGTAAATTTTAGACATTTGATTCTGAGGAGTCAGCTCCAGCGCGTGGCTTTGATCTGTCAGCTTTAAAAGCTGATCTCTCGTACGCAGATCAATCCCCAGTGTCAGATCCAACATGCACGACTGACAACAATTCTTGGCTCTTGCACAGGTCAAACAGCATAGTGTCTTTTTAAGTCTCTCGCCTTTCTTCACAGACCATCGAAAAACAGTGAACGGGCGAGTGCACAGCTTGCATTCTGCTCCGTTTCTTTCTCGTGTCATCTCCACGTACGGGTTGGGGCCCAAACAGTTTTCGCAGACCGCAGGCGTCTCGTCTGCGTTGTACGACATGGGTATATCAAAAAATTAATAATTTAGAATTTTTAAACCCATTTGAACTGGATTTGTTATTCTAGAGGTTCACTTACTCTCAGTACTCTAAAGGGTTCAATCACATACAAATGTAGCTTCAATTAGCTCGATGCCATATATAGATACACAAAAGAACGAACGGATACTCGCTCAAATCGCGAGCTCGCACACTTCAGTAGCGAGGTACGACAGCCACCTTCTTGTGTTAGTACAACTCTCAGTGTTAAAAAGCTCTGTCAAAGTTGTCTTTCCTCATGGTGTGTCGGTTGAAGAAATTCGTTGCAATGCTCATCATAAAGTTGTACTTACAGCTTACGAGTATGAAGAGTAAAAATTTTCACACTAAGAAATTTACAAATTCAGCAGTATGGAAAATATTTCAACGAATTGGCCAGGACTAACTGGACAGTAAGCGTGACGTTATATTTCTACTCCACCACGTCTTGTAGAACAATTAAGCATGCCGGTGTAGTCACACAGGGCACATCAAGATTCCCTCTGTTGATTTGTAGTGCCCGGATTGACCAAGAAGCGAATCCTGCACGATTGTGTCATCCTGTCTCATCAAATACCCCGGATCTAACCCCTCGCACCCCGGAATTGCTCAGCAGAAAAACTAATTTAGTTATCTCTCATAAGACTAATAATTTGGCAGGGTAGTATTCTAAGCTGCTGAGAGTCTTTTACCGTTGTCTGATAAGCCAAGAATGCCGCCTCCATCGCCGCCAGGTTCCAAACCGAAGATCATCAAAGCTCCGGGCTCAAACACTATTCGAGTGTCGGTTGCCTGTGATCGTTGCCGTAAGAAGAAAATCAAGTGTTTCTATGAGGAGGGAGAAGAAGTGGATCCTAATGGACGCACGCAATGTGCCAACTGTAAAGCCGTGGGGCTCGATTGCATTTTTACTGATAAGCTGGCTCGAAAAGCGTTTCCGAGAGGATATACAGAGTCTTTGGAAGAGAGGGTGCGAGAGCTGGAGTTTGAGAATAAAAAGCTGCACAAACTGTTGAAAATGCGTGCCGAAAACCCAGAAGTGAAGGAAAACTCTCCAGAGGAACATACACCTTCAACAACGCAGCTAAATGACGAGAATTTGTCTTTGCTCAACAAACAGAAAGTGTACAAGTCATTGGAAGAACATCTGCATGACGAGACGTGCAACTGCGGAAATTTCCCACATTCAGTCCACAACAGACCTGTTTCCATTGCTGGGTCTGTTGACATAGACAAGGGAGAACTAAGCGATGATGACGTGTCTCTGTACTCAGCATCGATGTCGTCCAATTTGCACTACACCCAGAACGTAGACGACCTGCGAAATCGATATGGCTACAACTCTTTTGAGCAGGTGAATGCTCCAGGAGCAGCGGCTGCTGTGTCTCTCCAAAACAAGCTGCGGACTAAGCATTTTCTAAACCTTGCAAACCTGATTGCAACATCAATTCCCCGGACGACCGAGGAAACACTGTTTATTCCTTCTTTGCTGGCCAAAGTTGTGAGCGTTCATGGATTCAACTCAAAAGCTCCATATCTCACTTCAAAGTCGATTGCACTGCTCAAGGAGGCATATGACGAGGATAAGAGGCATTCGCGTTTCCCGTCGATGTTCGAAAATGTCAAGTTCAACGAGCTTTCACCCGAGGACTCCAAAAAATTCTTTCAGGGCCTCAACCTCCCCAACCATGTCAATTTGGACCTCTGCATATCCATCTTTTTTGAGACATGGAACCAAGTGACCCCGGTGCTCAACAAGGATGTTTTTATGAGCAACTATATCAAGTTCAACAAAAGCCGCGAAGCAAACTTTGAAGACGGAGAGATGTACGGAATGGAGAAATTTGGTGAGATGCTGATAATCATCACGACGCTCGTGATGCTCGGCCAGGAGCGCAATACCATGTATGCACATAACAAGGACCCCGCGGCTAGTCACTCCGAGCTTTTGCAATTCTACGACCATCTCATCAAGCAATTCATCCATTCCAGCATCAACTCCCTCTGCTCCATTACTTCCTTGCAACTCACGACCCTTGAATTGCTATACTGTCTGACTACTGCCGACCTGAACACCAGCTATGAGCTTCGCGGAAAACTCATAACCATGGCTCAACAGCTACGGTTGCACAGATGTCCTGCCGCTGTGCTGGGTTACAATGGATCCAAGGTCTCGAAACTACAACAGGGAGAACGCAGAATTCTTTTCTGGTGTATCTACAACCTCGACTCCTTCAGTGCACTGATTCTGGGAGTTCCTAGGCTTCTGAAGGATCACGAAATCGAGTGCGCTCTCCCATCGTCCTCGTCCACTGATGGCACAGACATTAACCTTATCACTTTCAATAATACCCAGCTGTCTCTGGTTGGAAAGGTCAGTGACTTGGCTTTGAGCGTCATGAGATACTCAAAAGTTCTCGGGGCAATTGTGGACGCGATTTTCAAGCGGAGTAGCAACGAGCCAAAGCGCGCAAACGTTGGCGAGTCGTCTGCACTAATTTTAGAGGACCTGCTTGATACGTGGAGGAAGGACCTTGCACCGTCGCTGAGCTTCGAGAGCGATTTGAACACAACCGACATAGAGAAGCTCAGCGAGGGACAGTTGACCCTAATGTATCTCTACTTCCAGGCAAAAGCCCTGATATATATGCCCCTGATGGCGACGGAAACGACCAATTTCAAGAACTCGGCGTGCTACATTGCCATCCAGCAGTCTGCAACAGCAATTCTGGCAATCACCAAGACGCTGAACACGGAGAAATTCCATTTCTACCATTTGCCATTGCCTATCAATGCGTCCCGCCAGAAAGCAAGATTTGCTCTGTTGGCTGCAAAAGGAGCATTGGAGTACACCAGAGGCGGTGCGCTTTTCCAGGATGCCAAATCGCTACTTACGTCTGTTATCGCCGATCTAAAATTCGAAACTGACATCGCCTTCCTTGGCTGTTTATCTCGGCTGTGTATGGAACATCTGGAAAATGCAATTGAGGCCATTTTGGGACCTCCAAAGGCCAATTCCCCTTCGCAGCAAACTGCTGATAGCAAAAAGGAAAAGAAGAAAAGCTCTGCTTTGCGAAATAAGCTCTCGTCGCCGATCAAAAGGGAAGAAGATAACGTGGCTATCAACGATATCTTTTCGGCCAAAACCTCTCCTTCTCAGATAAAGCCGCAATACCAATACCAAACGCTACAGGACCAGCTCAGGGACCCCTCCCCTATGCAACAGCAGTATCCGCCCTCACAAGAGCAACAAGCGCACTTGTCCCATCTTTATCCAATGATGGGCGTTCACCAGCAAGCACAACAACAACAGCCGCAATTCCCGCTTCCTCCTGACCAGACAGGGTTTTCGCACCCAGAAACGAGGTCTTATACGGATTTGATGATGCTCAATGATTTTGGGGTGGATGCCTCGCTGGGATTATCATTACTGGATTTTGAGTTGGATGATAACTGGCAAAAGAAACAGAAGACAGACAACACCGTCAACATGCAAAGTGTGAAGGAGTTTGTCACGCCCGACGAGCAAATGTGGAATTGACTCGTGTATTATGTAATTTTGTTAGATGTATCAAATGCCGAGAATAAATACAGTATTTTATTTTCCATCTAGTCACTGATCATATTTACCAAACTCTGGGATCCAGAACTGTCTGAGAGGAGGCCTGTATTGGGCACCAATCTCAGTAATGGTCTTGACCTCTTCTGGAGTGAGCTCAAAAGAAAACACGTCTAGAAACTCGTCCAATCTGCTCTCCTTGGAGGTGGTCGTGATTGGAATAATTCCTTTTTGGTCCACCCATCTCAGTAGAATCTGGGTTTTGGTCTTGCCATATTTTTTCTCCAACGAGCTCAAGTAGTCGTCAAACTTCTTTCCGACCTCAGTCGTTTTGTCACCCTTGGTCAATGGACCCAAAGGCGAGTACGCCTCGAGCTCAATACCGTGCTCCTTGCAGAAGTCCACAACACCCGGGGTTTGGTTTTGCAGGAACGCGCTGTACTCAATCTGGTGGACCTCCGGCTTGACTGAAGCCTCTTTCAAAATCTCTTCAATGTCATCGACAGTGAAGTTGGAAATACCAATTCTCTTAGCCAGCCCCTCTTTTTTACACTGCTCCATGTACTTCCAAGCTTCCACCAGTGTAAAACCATGGGTTTCCTTCTTGATGAATGGGGAATGTAGGAGATACAAATCTGCGTAAGGAATGCTGACTCTCTCCAAGAAGGCCTTCAGGTGTAAGTATGGGTTGGCTTCCTTAGACCGAACAGAGTAATCCCCGGCTCCCGCAAAGTACTTTTCAGTGACAAAATAATCTTCTTTTGAAAGACCAGATTCTGCAAAAGCTTTGGCCAATTCTTTGTCTACATTGTAGCACTCGGCAGCATCGATGTGTCTAAGGCCTTTGCTCAATGCTGTCTTGGTGATATCGACTAATTGTTGATTAACGGTGTCGGAGCCGTACTTAAAGTAATAAGTACCGCAGCCAAAAGCCAATCTTGGAATTCCCGAGGAGGTGGTTGGAATGCTCATTTCGAATGCAGCCAACAATCAATTGAGCTGGTATTTATAGCCCAATTATCATTAATAATCACTCATGATCCCTGCGTCTAGAGGTTGGTCTAGACCACATCCGTGCACCAGACAAGACACGGCCCACGGAGGTAAAGGTGCCAACTCGCAAAGTGCAACAACCATGGCTCTCCAGCACGGTGCGTGGGGTAAAGACAATCTCCGGGAACCGATCCCGAAACCGAGAAAGAGGGTTTTAAGCGTGTGTCCTTTGCGGAGGCGGTGTAGCACTTCTTATTGTCCTTTGGGCCGCTCCGGCGGTTGAGCTTCCACAGAACATCCTTGCACGGACAAGCAGTCCCGGAGACGCCATGTTGGGTGATACCCACTTCTGGCTGTACAGAGCTTTATATCACCTTACCTGGCGCTAGAGTAGACCCAATTCCCGACTCACACCACCCTCACATGCAGAACTAACCAATAAGGTAATTAATTAACACGATATAGCTCGTGGTGAACACTGGCCCGGAGTAGTCATACGTGTAGGTTTTTGGCGTGATGAAAATCAGGTGGAGCACGACTTTTCGTAATGTTCGGGAGGGAGTGCTGCAAACGGTATATAAGGACCAGTTTTTCTCGCAACATTATCAATTGCTCTTTAGTACAAAGATAATATAGAAACAAAATGACCGCAAACGTTGGAATTAATGGATTTGGAAGAATTGGTAGACTGGTGTTGAGAATTGCCTTGAGCAGAGACGACATCAACGTCATTGCCATCAATGATCCATTCATTGCTCCTGATTACGCCGCTTACATGTTCAAGTACGACTCTACACACGGAAAGTTCAAGGGAACTGTTACCCACGAGGGTAAGTACTTGGTCATTGACGGCAAGAAGATTGAGGTTTTCCAAGAGAGAGACCCAGCAAACATCCCATGGGGTAAGGAGGGCGTCGACTACGTTCTGGACTCTACCGGAGTTTTCACCACCTTGGAGGGCGCTCAAAAGCACATTGATGCTGGTGCCAAGAAGGTCATCATCACTGCTCCATCTAAGGATGCTCCAATGTTCGTTATGGGTGTGAACCACGAGGAGTACACTCCAGACATCAAGATTCTGTCTAACGCTTCTTGTACCACCAACTGCCTGGCACCAATGGCCAAGGTTATCAACGACACCTACGGAATTGAGGAAGGTTTGATGACCACTATTCACTCCATCACCGCTACTCAGAAGACTGTTGACGGTCCATCCCACAAGGACTGGAGAGGTGGTAGAACCGCTTCCGGTAACATCATCCCATCCTCTACTGGTGCTGCCAAGGCTGTCGGAAAGGTCCTTCCTGCATTGGCCGGTAAGCTCACTGGTATGTCCATGAGAGTCCCAACCACCGATGTTTCTGTTGTTGACTTGACCGTCAACCTCAAGAAGCCAACCACCTACGAGGACATTTGCGCCACCATGAAGAAGGCTGCTGAGGGCCCATTGGCTGGAATCCTTGGATACACCGACGAGGCAGTCGTTTCGTCCGACTTCGTGACCGACACCAGATCCTCTGTCTTCGACGCCAAGGCCGGTATCCTGCTGACCCCAACCTTCGTCAAGCTCGTTTCCTGGTATGACAATGAGTACGGCTACTCTACCAGAGTTGTTGACTTGCTTGAGCACGTTGCCAAGGTTTCCGCTTAGGCTCGGCTCCATCTACATATTTACGGCTTAACTGATTTTTATAGTTAAGGAGAAAAAAAAGCTCAACATACGTCATTATTATCGTACGCTCTTTGGTGTTTCGAGCCTGGCTGCCATGTTCAAAAACACTATCGTTGCTTGCTATGTAAAAATTATTTGATTAACCTAGCACTTGATTCCTTTATAATCTTTGTGGTACCTCGTGGCAGGGACGTGGTCTGGAATTATAGTCCGTAACGTGTTACGGAGCCCGTTCTAAATTTAGGCCACCACAATTTCAAAAGCCGCACGCCGCTTCTAGCACATCATGAGATCCACGTCATGCATGGTTGTAGCAAGGACAAGGGGCAATAGCTTAGGACTCGTCGTATTCTGGACCCATGGGGATAGAGTCAATATCGGCATTTTTCTCGGCATGGGGGACCTGTCTGCTGCTCAATCACCTCTTGTCGCTCCCCGCTCAAATCTGTTTTTCGCTTGAATAGGACAAAAAAAAAAATCTGCCGAATTGAGGCTGATCGGTGCATTGAAATTTCCTTGTACGTGTTCCAGGTTTCAATTGAAACTAATCTCAATTTTAATCGTGCTGGTCATAGCTTTTTAGTCTACGACATTTACCTGCTCTCCAAGCGATTGGTTGCTGATTCTGGCTCTCAGACTTTCTCCTAAAACAGACTAATCACAACCAACACCGAAAAGGTGGACACGGTGTGTCCTACTACGTTTTATTGGGCTCTTAAGGTAGAGAATCTATGCTACAAGATCGAACACAGAAACACTCGCACCCTCGACAGTTGTCCAGAAACCCATCGCTGACGCTTGTCACAGGGCCGTCACACACCCACGGACCACCTCCGCCGCTTTTTGCTCCTCCATACGCGTCGTACACTCACCATCTCCCCAATGGCGCCCAAATTATCAACGTTCCGATGACTCAACAGGTGCCCATGTCGCCCACCACGCCGTTTGACGTCAACTACGCAAAGGGCATGCTGCCAAGACAGCTTCTTGTAAGCTCACCGTTTATCCAATCGCCCATGGCCCACAGCCAGGCTCCCCCTCAAGCAGCGCATGTGGACCGTGGATCGGCTAGAAACCCTCAGTCCAGCGTTTCTGCCGAGAACAGCACTCACCACCAAACTCCGCCACGAACGGGGTTTCGCCGAAGTTCATTTTCTAAGCAGCTGAAGTCCAAGCTGACACAGGAGGCCAGAGCTCCAAAAACTCCAGAGTCATCAGAGTCGTCTGAACAGGAGCACGAACCTGATGAGTTTGAAACGCGCTCTCTGCGGTTTGTCAACCTGAGACCGGACATTGGGCTGAGCGATTTTCTTGATCTCATTGAGTATGGCCCCATAGAAAATTGCTCTTTTGAACTGACGCCTCACGCCAGCAGCAGCAAAACAGTCATCCTCTCGTTTGTGAAGAATGAAACCGCGTTCAAGTGCTACTCCAAGCTCAAAAACATATTGGACGAGCTCCGTAGTGTGCTGGAGTCTCCTGAAATGGAATTGCTTCCGGCCAAAAACGTGCCCTTGCTGCCTGTGGTCCAATGGGCCATAGAGAACGATAGCGCGACCAGAGCAGTCTGTCTCAGCAATATTCCTTCGGGGCTCCCGTTGAGGCTTCTTTATCAAGAGCTCGAAGTGATGGGCCCCATAGAGCATATCAAGTACATCCCGAACAAAAACGCGGCGTTCGTCCACTTCACATCAATTTCCACGGCAATAAAATGCGTTGAGCAGCTAGCATTGAGCGAATCGATCCTTTCCACCGCCAAAGTGTTCTATAGTAAAGAGAAGAACACCAGCGTTCCTCAATCAAACGGAACAGCCAAAATTGAGTATGACTGCGAGGACAATCAATATTCTGACTTTTACTCTACTCCGTCGACATCGTTCTCGTCCCCCCAAAATGCCAACATCCCCCTCCATAATCCATCCAATCGCCATGCCACTGAAAACACGGTGTATGGTTCTCACTATGTTCAGTCGATGCAAACGTCTGCTCTCCATTCACCATACCCACCACAAGCAGAGTTTGTCGACTCATACAATGGTATGGTTTATTCTCAACAATCACTGCCGGATCTGACCGATCTGACACTTTACAGCAATGGCTCTGTCACTAATTTTTCGCTTTCAGCGGGCGAGTCTCCTGAAGCCTCATCAACACAATCCAAAACGCTCATCAGACAATCCAACTTTGGGAATCGGACCATCTATCTCGGTAACATTCACCCCGAAACTACAGCAGAAGAAATATGCAATACCATCAGAGGAGGCTTGCTGGAGTCCATCAAGTTGATTCCCGACAGACACATCTGCTTTCTCACCTTTATCGACTCCAGCTCTGCCGCACAATTCTTTGCTACTGGTACCAAAGAAAAAGTGATAATTCACGGCAGAAGAATCAAGGTGGATTGGGGGAAGCATCCAGGGCCTGTGAGCGCACGTGTGCTGGAAGCCGTCGAGAAACATTCAGCTTCAAGAAATTTGTACATTGGTACTGAACCTGTCTCTGAGGAAACTCAGGAAGAAGCCCGCCCAAAAATACCCGAAATTGACACTCTGCGACGCGATTTCTCGATATTCGGAGAGATTGAGCAGATCAACTTTTTCAAGGATGGACAGTGTGCATTTGTGAACTTCCTCCACATCGTCTCCTCGATCAATGCTGTAGAGGACTTTAATGGTGAAGGGCGTGATGCTGTGCACGCTTCTTTTGAAAACAGGTACAAGCCTTTCAAAATTGCTTACGGGAAAGATCGATGTGCCAACCCTCCAAAGGCTAAGAAAAACAAGAATCGCAATAGAAAAAAGAACCTGAATGACTCTCAAGAGAGCTTCATACAATCATCAAAAGATGTCTCCTCCACAGACGACGACACACTACGCAAAGTTCCTGCATTGAAAGGTATTGGCATATCATCCAAGATCTACGAGGAGAAACATGCCATTGTGTCTCCTGTGATTGAAGAGACTTTTAATGAGGCTGGCGACGCCATGGATGACTTCAGCTCTCATTCCAATGACTCCAACGTTGAGATTATTACTAGCAAGACTGATGCTTTGAAGCTTCCGGAGGAAACCTCCCAAATCAGCAACTCCCTGCCCGGATGCAACCTTTCCAACTTTTCATTTGAAAGCATTCCGAAAGCGGCCCCAGGGGCTTCGCGGAAATTCAACTCATCCGGAAACAGATATCGTGTTTATAACAACTTTTCCCGGTCGTCATCGAACAATTCAATCAACTACTTCAACCACTCAGACCACTATCCTTCACAACCTGTCCCATTCTATCCCTACTACCAACAACCATCTCCAATGTATCAACAGCATTATGCTCTCTCTTACCCGCAACCCCCTTCTGGAGGCCTCATGAGACAGAATTCCTCCAGCTCCCGTAAAACGCCATATCACGATCCTCCTTCGCCGGTTGCACAGCAGTTTGTGTATTTGCAGCAGCCGACCAGATCTCAGCAAATGTACTATAACTACCCGGAACATTATAGTTATCATCCACAAGCGAGCTTCTACATGGAGAGCCGCAACGATGACCCGGAGCAGGGTCCACAGGGCGAGTCTTACAACGAGGAAAATGCTCAGTAATAATAATAAACTCTAATGGATCACGACATTAAAAATGTATTTACAGAGTTCAAGGTTGCCCGGCTAGGGTTGATCTCTTTGTCTATGGCAATGAGCTCTATGAGGTGCTTTCTGATCACAGACTTGTCAATATTCCGGGTCTCAGCAGATAGCAGACACAAAATTACTCCGACCGAAAGATCGCATCCTGTTCCGCATAAAACCAAGATGCTCTTATTTGCGGTATATGCAGGCACCAATTCTTTCATGAGGGTCGGCAACTTGTTGCGTAGTTCTTTTCCAGATTTCTTCGAACCAGAAGTCAAGGGTAAATGTAGAAGTACTGGCTTCTCGTTACTATCACGTGACACAAAAGTCACCTTTTCGTCCAGCACCACAACTAGATCGTAATCTGGCAGAGACTGAACGTATTCGGTGGTGAGCTTTGCCTTGAACAGTCTGGGCCTCACTTCGAGAAGATTTGTGAATATTTGCGACGAACTTGGTTTTTCAGATTTAATGGACGCAATAATTTCGCGGAGCTCTTCGTCGTTTCGCTCTCTTTCAATAAAATAGTCCAAATGACTCCACAAAAGATAGGGGGTCAACCCGTTGGACCAAAGTTCATGATCATCTGCAGCTCCCTGAACATACAAGAAATTGTCCATGGACAAAGTCCCGTCTTGGCATTGAAAACTGGCTGTCACGAGGTAGATGGGAATGTAGGGTAGCTGGTCGGAACTCTGCACTTCCAGAGGAAGTTTGGAGCGAGGAGTAATCCAAACAGGTTTCAGTGGCTTGTCAAAAAGCGTTTTGAGATGCTGCTGGCTGATGACGTCCAATCGTCGTGCTTTTTCTACTAGCAGTGGTAGCTTCTCGCGTATACGTAAATGTTCTGAGCGTGCAATAGATTTGAGAGGAGTGAAAAGTTCTGAATCATGAGAGCCGTCTCGTATTGCGTTCAACACTGCACACCAGATAGGAACCGTTTTGCTCAAGGAGTCGGGAATTTTCTTGCCCCGCCTGGTAGAATCTACAATCAGCACACCCTTATGCTTTGCTATTAATGGTAAGATATGAAAATTCAGTCGTCTGGTACTAAAGTCCCAGTTATTGTTATGCCCATCTGTGGATTTGAAGTAGCATTTCTCGGTTATCCTCTGCGGAGGGACGTACCATGATCCACATCTTTCGTTGGCTACCACTGGAAAAGGATAAAGCTCTGCAACCTTTAGAACAAACCGCGAGTCATACAAAATAGAGTGGATGCGGTTTCTGGTAGAACGATACTCTTTTCGCAATTCTTTGTTTATCAAGTTGAATTCTCTATTGATATCCAAGTTCATGCGATTGAAACAAAAAAAAAAAACTCTTGGGATAAATAAATCCGTTATCATGTCTATAAAATACATAAAAGGCAATCTTTTTCAATTAGCCTCTGTCCCTGCTAGCAATCCGCTCTATCTTGCCCACGCTTGCAATTGCCTCGGTATTTGGGGTGGAGGAATTGCAGCCGAGTTCAAACGTCAATTTGCCTCCACTTTCAAAGTGTACAATCAACACTGTCTTGAACATAAAGCCAGGCCAGAGAATTTGCTGGGTACTGCATTGATTATCCCTGTGAGCCACCACGACAGGGGATTTGTGCCTGGAACGGGAGAAAAACTTTCTGTTGTCTGCTTGTTCACAAGCATAATGGGTCAAGAATCATCTGAGGAAATAGCTGAATACACGAGGCTGGCATTGAATGACTTAAAACGCCAATTGGATGAATCCAAACACAAGTATACGGTAGCCATGCCCAAAATCAATGCCGGAATATTTGGTGTTCCATGGAACCTGACAGAACAGGCAATAAAACAAACAGGGATCGACTGCGTCGTCTATGAGTTATGATTGCTTAAATAATGCTGAAATAAATTGTCACTCGCGGTGTACGAGAAGCCTTTGAAGTGGTCAGGCTCGTCTGAGGAGGCGGGAATGTTGATTGGTTGAGCTTCAGACATTGTGAACATCTGACTTGTAAACCTGGCGTCGAAGTTCTCGGCTTTCTCAGGATCTGTGATAGTTGGAATTATGGGGGCAGGAACCTTTCTGTCACAAAGATCTTGCCATCTGAAGTACCGGAAAAAGCGATGATTTGTGAACTTGGACCAATCTGAGTCTACGTCGAGCCTTTTCTGCGGATTTTTGTTGAGCAATTTTGCCAGAAGGTCTTTGGCATCAGATGTGAGATAAAATGGATACTTGGGTTTTTGTTTCAAGATTCGATCAATAATGGTTTTATGATTATTCCCCGTAAAAGGAGGTGAACCAGTGAGTAGGTCAAACATCACACATCCCAATGACCACCAATCTGTCTTTACGCCGTACTCATCTCCTCTCACAACTTCTGGGGAGCAGTACTCTGGAGTTCCTATGATTGAGTTGCACCAATTTTCT
Organism: Ogataea polymorpha; assembly: GCF_001664045.1. Lineage (NCBI taxonomy): Eukaryota > Fungi > Ascomycota > Pichiomycetes > Pichiales > Pichiaceae > Ogataea > Ogataea polymorpha. The sequence goes on along the minus strand of NW_017264703.1, from coordinate 200,103 downwards.
GAGCTTGTGTCAAGTGGTTGCTTTGCAAACCCAAAATCGGTAAGCACCAGATAGCCATCTTTATCCAGTAAACAATTTTCAGGCTTTAGATCTCTATATACGGCCCCCATCTCATGAAGATGTCTAAGGGCCAGAGCCATCTGTGCCACATAGAACGATGAACTTTTCTCATCTAGAAATCTGCGCTGAGCCAAGTGCTGGAAAAGCTCACCTCCTGGAATGTATTCCAGAATTAAATACAGTTTTTGGTCGTCATGAAGGGCATAGAACAATTTAACAATGTTTGGATGCGACGAAATGGAAGCAAGGATCGTTCGTTCTGAAAATGTGCGCTCGTAGGTTTTGGAATTAACCATGATTGAAGCTTTTTTCAGCTCCTTTTGTGCGAATAGACGGCCCGTATATTTGTTTTTCACCAGAAGAACTTTGCCATATGCTCCCTGGCCCAGAACCTTCAAGGGAGTGAAGTCAGAAACAGAAACCTTCGTATTCACACTGTCATTTATTTCAGGAACTTCTAAGCAAACACTGTCTTTTTCAGAGCCGACAGACATCCGGCGCAAAACGCTCGAACGTCGTCTGGAGCTCATGATTTATTACTGTATTTTATTTGACATTTTTTTTCCTTTCGATATAAATCTGAAACATGTACGACTATTCGGACATTGTGGTTGAAGAACCGGTCGATCCCTCTCCACTGTGCCAGATTCTTTATTCTGATGAGTTCAAACAGCTGATTGGCATAGCCAAAGCTCTGATGCGCAGCAACGAGCATTCGGAGAGAGCTTTGAAAATCACCGAGAGAGTGATCGAGAAGGTGGCTGCACATTACACGATCTGGTCGTACAGACTGTCAATTGTCAAGGGCCTCCAAAACTACCCTCTTGACAAGGAACTCGAGTGGTGTGGGCAGATTGCTGTGCATAACCCCAAGAACTATCAAATCTGGCATTATCGTTCGCTCATTATTCAGCTGATATTAGAGCGATTCGGTAGTTTCGATTTGAAGCAAGAGTACCCATTACTTGAGAAAATGCTGGACCAGGACTCAAAGAATTACCATGTATGGTCGTACCGTAGATGGCTTGTTGAGAGATTCGATTTGTTCAGAGATACGAACGAGCTCAAATATACAGGGAAAATGTTGGAGGAAGATGTGAGAAATAATTCAGCTTGGAATCATCGATTTTTTGTGCTTCTAGGCGACAAAAAGACCCTCACAAATGACCAAATCCAGGCAGAGATCGAGTACGTGACGGCAAAGGTTGATATTGCGCCTACCAACCCGTCTTCCTGGAATTATCTTAAAGGAATCTACAACAAGCTAAATATGGATGTCACGAACCTGCAACCTCTGGCGACAAAATACTCTAATTTGAATTCGGTCCATTCACAATACGCATTTGAGCTGCTTGCGGAGATATTTGAGAAGCAAAAGTTATTTGATCAAGCAATCGATGTTTATGCTTTGTTGGAGGAAAAAGATAGTATACGAAAAAGATACTGGAGATGGAGAAGCAGCCGTCTCAGTTTCTAAGCGCGCGGAGTCTTTCAGATAGTTTATCCTCTTCATGAGGGGCCTCTGTGGTTGGAAGCGAGGGCGTTGCATCCACGTTGGTATCACCAATCTTGTGTTTCAACTCCAGTCCTGCCTCATCTGCGATTTGATTCATCAACTGGTCCACCTGATCCTGTGGCTGGCTCACAGCATTCATGTCGTTAGACACAGTCTCGTAGTAGTTTGTACTACTTTCTAGGTCCTCAAACTGCTCCTCGAATTTGTCCATAACCATTGTAATTTTTTCTAAGTTCATCGTCTCCATTGCTTTGTCCATGCCCCTAACGACATGTGCCATATTGTTCGTGACGGATCTCATCGTAACAGCAGTCTGAATTCGTGAAGCAACAGCATCTATACGCGACGCAAGCCTTAGCAAGTTTAAACGCTCTTGGCCCTTGCGAATGGCATTTTGAGCATATATTTGAGCAATGTCATTGTTGCCTTGTATCAGTGCTTTCTTGACTTTATTCTTCTCAGCTTGCTCTTCTTTGCCAGTCTTTATCGACTGCCTAGTCAGCTGCTTTGCAGTGAACTTCAGTTGGAAAAGCGATTCTAGGTGTTAGCAGATCTAACAAACAACACACTTACTCTCTAATCCTGACATCAGATTCAACCTTAAATTAATGCTTTCATTTTTTTTCTTTTGCCTTTATCTACAATTTACACAGCCTTGTCTTGTCGCTTCAATTCAATTTTGGCTACCGTCTCGTCAAAGTTCGGAGTGTTTCGGAACTCAACACGTCCATCTTTGACCGTGGCATAGCTCATGTAGTCTTCAGAGGATCTCAATGGCTGAGAAAAACCGCCCTTTTTAATATATTTCTCCACAGATGAGACCGAGCTTCGGCTTCCGACGACGTATCGATCTTCGCCTGTGTTGGCCTGTATCAGCAAGATGCGAGGGCCTCTAACATTGATATAGCTTCCGTTACCAATGATCGTATCAAACAAAGACTGCTGTCTACGATGGAGGTAACCCCAACCCTTGGAAACGAATTCTTTGACCTTAGAAAAAACGCTTTCCTCTTGTTGTGTATGACTCACTTTGACCTCTGGTTCAGCTTGTAATTGCTTGTCCAAAGTTTGAGAGACAAAGTAACCGTCCGCTAAGTCTTGTGTTTGGGTTACGGAGGCCGCAAACAAATTGTCCTTTCTGACAAGAACTTCTTCGTCTTCATCAAGATTCAACTTGAATATAGAGCCCTCTCCAACTAAGGAGACATAACCTCGCCCTGAAACGTGCTTGTATCCAGAAGAAAACAATCCCGCAAGACCAGGGGTTGAATTTTTGGGAAGGCCAAATTTTCGCACCCCGGCTTTTGAGACGGACCTAGGGAGCTTTTGGCTAGTAATGGTCAGCGAGTTTCCACTGTATGCTTGTACAGAGTCAGGACTAAACAGAGCCCAGTCCACAGACCCATCTAGTGACAAATTACAGAAGGTCTTGGAAGTTTTCGATCTGCGAACGAGCGAGGTGCTGTTGTAGGCAGAAACCAACAAGGTCAAAGGAACAGTGGATATTAGTCTTTGATAAAGAAATGTGTGCCCACCATAGGCAAATCGTTTCAATGGCTCCTGCACTTCCAATCTCGATTGAACAATATCTTTCATGCTAGCCTTCGTCTCCGTGGCAGTGAAAAGCGCCATCAATGATCCACGCTTCACATGGACCGGCACAGAAGGCGGAACAGTAAGAGAAAGAGTAGATTGGTCATGTCCTATCGTGTCAAAGACAGCCTCGGTAGGCAATTGGTAACTATCTGAGGAAAGCTCGGAGATATTGCTGGAAACTGGCGAGACGTCAGGCTGTCTCTTATCTATAACAATGTTGGAAGCCTGATGGATCGAAATGCTACGCTTCAGTTGTCTATGCAACAATGCATTGGCAAGCGCGTGTTTTCTCACCATTTGTTTTTCTCCAATCATTATTCAAAAGAGCTGAATTATTTTGATTTATTCGGGGTGCGAGGAGTGGCCAACATCAATTCTGTAGTCCTCAGGATCAACTAGCACTCCTTGTTTAAAAGAATCAAGGACAAAAGAGGCATCAACAGTGCGGCAGAAATTGTCCTTCAAATCACTTTCCAGTTCTTTGGCTATTGCCTCGTAGGGATCTACCGCGACAATATACTCGGCGTCCCTCCAATCGTCAGCTATTCTTCCTCCTCCGGCTATTACCATGTTCCTGTACATCCTGTACCTATTCTCGTTTCTCCATAGCAGGTGAAAGCGCACACCATGGAAAACAAAAAGTTGGGTTATCTCACTGGATTCGGGGCTATCACTTGGACTCGATGCTATGCCTTCCTTGTAGTTTCTCTCGACGAGTTCTGTAAAACTCTGCACGGTGAAATCAACACAAATGCTATCTCCATACCTATCAATGTTGCACTTCGAACGTTGCCAAAGCTCGGGATCTGCTGCCGTAATATGCGAGGGCTCTAAATTGACTAGACGATTCATAAGGATGGAATCATCGCACCATTTCGCCTTAAATATGTTATAAGTTTGTTGGAGCTCTAGGACGTCCATTGTGACCTTATCCGCCAATATAATCAGCTTTTGCTCAGGACCAAGTATGGTGTTGGGATTTCTTACAACAGTTCCACCGTAAGTTTGTAAAATCTGGCCCAACTCGGTTTTCTTCAAAAGTTCACCTCTGAACATGCAATCCGTCATTATGCAGAAAACGTAATTTTTGAATAATTGATTGGAAGGATCTACATTGCTCCTGTAGCCTCGGTTGATCCGCTGAAGGATATCGTCCTTTTTAGTGCTAGCAAATTTTCTTTTTTTGGCCAACGTGTGACTAGCCTCATAATCGCGTTCTAGCTTAGAGTTCTGATACGTCTCCAGCGTATCTGCCGTCTCCCACGTTTTGTCTTCTCTGATCTTGGTACAGTACGCAGCGTACAATGTGGAGCCGGTGGCATAATTGTTCTCCGCTTGCACGCTGATTGAACTTGACTTCACTTCGATCACCACAGACTCTTTTGGGTCAATCCACATCAAGGGTTTCTTCTTTCCAAATTTAACATTTGTTGGTTGTTCCTTATCCCATTGATGCCACTTCCCAGCCGTCTTCTGCTGTATTTTGCGGTATTCATCAACAGAGAGTCCGTTCGAGACTCCGCAGAGCGTACTGAAACTTTCGCTGGTTTCAGAATCGCGTAACGCGCATATGTAAGTTGTCTTTGCTGCTGGTATCTGTCCAACGATAACAAGATCAAGATTTTCACCAAACTCGTGCAGATATTCGGGCTTGACTTTGATCCATGTCTCTGTTGTGTAATTTCCAATCTCGTATCTTGAGTTGGGATCCTTCAACACCAAGCCTTCAAGGTCTTTACGTATAGCTAGCTTCAGACTATTTTCGATATCTTGTCCCGTGCTTTTGAGCTCATAGGGCACCACCTCAACACGGTGGCGAACTGTTTTCATGACTCTTTCAAGAGCCTTCTTGCGATCTATCAACTTATAGTCCTCCAACGAGCACCCGTTTAAATGAAGAATATCAAAGACCATGTACATTGGACGAGGGTCATCTTTCTCCTGGGACTTGGGGTCTTTGAGAGCCGTCGGTTTGAGGGTTGACATTGGAAGTGTCATATCTTTCACAGGATCATAGCTGACCATTTCTCCATCAAGAATACAACTTTGCACACCGTCAACTAGAGCGTCTTTCAGAAACGGCGAGATGCTTCCTGTTGAGCTCGGATCGGAAGATCTACCATAAATAAGGGAGTAGTCAATGGCATTTCTGCTGAAAAACCTGTAATCATATCCATTTGGGGTTTTTTCGACGTGTAACTGAATTCTTTCACCATTGTACTTTTCTTCAATTAGAAAATGCCCCGAGAATTTCTGTGCTACCAAATCGTAATCGAGGTGTATTCGTTTTGCTCTCTGAGGAGTGAAGGGATACATGGGTCTTGAGTGTTTTCCTTTAGATTCAAGTCTTATTTTAGGGTCTGTAAGACCCCAAAACACATACTTTAGATCGTGTGTCACATCGAAGACGTCCAATGAGTCCGGATGCCAACAGTACATGAACAGCTTGTCGCGCCGAATAGGGTTAATTTTCAGCACAATTCTAAAGAAAAATCGAAGCTCGATATTGTTCATCTTGTCTAAGATCTCCTCAAACACTTTGGCTTTGCTATCGGTATCAGAATCAGCCAGCTCGTGCAGCTTATCGAGATAGGCGTTCACATCATCAACGGTCAATTGTGCCGTCATCTTGTCAATGCGACGTTTACTAATTATGTTGCTGAGCAGATCTGCAAACTTAAGGGAGGATTGGAGCTTGTTGAAGCCTATTTTTTTCCAACCGGCAATCTTCTTATAATCCTCATTTTCCTTCGAAATTCGCATGATGCGACAAATTATAAATCCCAGTCGAGTCTCTTTCGTCATGTAGACCCTGGTTTTGTCTTTGGCCGCTAAAGCGAGCCGCGCAACAGGAAGAATGTCATTCCCCACAACTGTCCTGTAATTTCGAAAAAACTTCTCGATAGTGACCCGCGATTGATATTTTGCAAGGTGCCCTTGCCCAGGATCATTTAAAGGCACAAATAACTGATTGACTAGATCCAGAAACTTGGGAGAGCAACCATGGTTGTGAGGCCTCTCAAGAGGACCAAGAGGATCAAACAGACCACTCATAGGATATCAGAGCACCAAAGACCCGAAGATGACTGTTGATATGCTAGTTCCTTATATAGAGTAGTAATTAAAAAATATTGCCCCCTTACACCATGTTAATAGCATCTAAATTTTAAACGTCTTTCTGGCGAACAACGCATTTTACAAGGGCACGTTTAGTTTATTTGTTATAATAAATTGCTCCAAACAATTTGGGCAACTTCGTTTGATTTCAATTCATCTCGCTCAGGAAACTATCTCAAGATGGCCTCTCCAAACCCGCTTGCATTCGAAGCCGCCACAGCAGCCCACGAGGTGGCAGCCAGTTACGTGACCGAGCACAAGCCGCGCAAAAACGACAACATAAACTTCGCCAATTTCAACCAGGACTTCTCGTGTGTGTCAGTAGGATATTCGAACGGCTATAAAATCTACAATTGCGAGCCATTTGGACAGTGTTACTCTAAATCTGACGGTAGTATTGGAATAGTCGAGATGCTTTTCAGTTCCTCCCTGCTCGCGATAGTAGGAATGGGCGAACAACATTCACTATCTCCCCGAAGACTGAAGATCATCAACACCAAAAGACAAACAACAATTTGCGAACTGACATTCCCCGGGGCCATTTTAGCTGTGAAACTCAATCGTGAACGACTGGTGGTCCTCCTCGAAGAAACAATCTACATCTACGATATCAACAATATGCGCTTACTACACACCATTGAGACTCCATCCAACCCTAACGGCCTGATTGCATTGTCTCCTTCAAGCGAAAACAACTACCTTGCTTATCCGTCTCCACAAAAGCTGGCCCCTAACCCGCAGACAGAAGTAACTTTACATTCAAACCCCCAGACGGTGAGGAACGGGGATGTGATAATCTTCGACGCCAAAACTCTACAGCCCACAAGTGTCATCGAGGCACACAGGACATCATTAGCGGCAATAGCCCTAAGCAAAGACGGCTTACTCCTTGCCACAGCGAGCGACAAGGGCACCATAATAAGGGTGTTTTCTGTGGCGACAGGTATCAAACTGTATCAATTCCGAAGAGGAACGTATCCAACAAAAATATATTCGTTGGCTTTCAGTCCTGACAATAGATTTGTGATTGCAAGTTCAGCTACAGAAACTGTTCATATTTTCCGTCTGGGCGAGGAAGAGGCTGCAAACACGATAAAGTCAGCTAACAAAAAAGCCAGACTTACGAAAGCCCAAGTTCCGAATCCTTTGGAGACGTCGCCAGATATATATCCGCACAACCAGCACACCAGCTCCGATGAGGACGAGGAGCTGAACGAAGACGAGGAAGACTTGGATGGAGACGAGGACGAAGATCTCGAAGATGATGCCCACGTGCCAGTGTCGTTACAGCGTGGTAGATCGTCCTCTTCTACTGGCTCTTTCCACAGCTCGGAGTCGATGACAGACAAACTGAAGGAGCCTCTGGTGGACAATTCTCGGAAGTCAGTTGCTAGAATGCTTCGTCGCACGTCGCAAAGTCTAGGCCGAAAAGCTGCAGAGAAAATGGGCACTTATCTGCCTCCAAAGTTCTCCTCTATCTTGGAGCCGAACCGGCATTTTGCATCGCTGAAAGTGCCTGCCTCCAAGGAGACAAAAACCGTTGTTGGAGTTGGAAGCAAGATTTGGGACGATTTGATTCCCAGCGTGTACCTGAAAGATGATGCCAACTCGATTACTGAGACGTCTGAAGACCTGGTGAACAAAAAATTAGTGCACATCATGGTGATCACTAGCGAAGGGTTCTTTTATAAGTTTGGACTCGACCCAGAGAGAGGAGGCGACTGCGTGCTTCTGCACCAGCAGAGTCTCTTTGGCTAGACTGACAAACCATGGTGATAATACAATCTATACTAGATATCGGGCTAGATACGGCAAAAATGAAATAAGTACACACACAATTATTTTTCATCAGACCCCTGGCCTGAAGGTGCCCCAGGATACTGATACCCGGTTTGATATTGGGACTGCGGAGCGGTGACGGATGATGATTGCGGCTGTTGTTGGCCGTAGTAGCCATTGTAGTAGTAGTTGGATCCTGGTTGTTGGGAGGCGGTTGCGTATGAGTAGCCAGACTGGTTAGCGGAAAGCCCAGAAGTGTTGGAGGAGGCTGTTGGTCCCGAAGAAACCGACGGCTTGGACGACAGCGAGAGTTGTCCGACTTGGCTGGTTGGCGTGCCCTGTTGGATCACTTTCTCTATGTCCTTGACAAACAACGGATAGAGCAAATCAATAATTCCTTCTCTTTCGGCCATGGCCAGGGCTCTATCGAATGGGATCCACACACCTTTCAGATGCATCGAACCGATCTTGACGACATGTCTGGTCTTTTCCGACTTGAGAATTCCGTCTCTGCGTCCTCTGGTCATCTTGGCGACGTTCAGCAGTTTGGTGCCGTTTATCATGCTGTTATCAGCCCTGCGGACAACACTCACACCGTTGGCTTCAACCTGGTAGCACAAGGTTTTTTCGTCTTCCCACATGGTGGTTGTGATCTTTGGACGAATTCCAGGAGGCTGGATCTGGCCCACAGAGGGGCTCACTGGCGGATAGTTCACAGAACTGTTCCTGGAGTGGGAAGACGCGCCGGTAGCCGCGTTAGGCTTCGATGACGAATTCACACCCGTGCTCGGCGGAGGCGGCAGACTGGTGGACGTAGACCCCGGTCGCGGATACGCACCGTACAGCGGGTACGACGAAGAAGGGTAGTTTCTGTAGGAAGAGGCATACCCAGCCTGTTGTGTCGTGCCTGTGGCCTGAGGTTGTGCCTGGTAACCTTGTTGTGGGTAGTAGCTCGAGTAGGACGTGGAAGAATATGGCTGCATATACTGCTGGGCCTGCTGGGCCTGCTGGTGGCCAGGCTGGTGGTAATCATTCTCCTGTGGGTGGTGAGAGTAGGAGAATTGTGTTGGATACAATGGCAAGCCGTACTGTTGTTGTGCTGCAGCGGACGGAGTCGACTGAGGTTGAGAATAAGCCGAGTTAGCCATTGAATAGTCATATGGTCTGGTGGATTGGGATTGGGGTTGGCCGTATCCGGAGTATTGGGAGTACTGGTAATGGGGGACAGAGTACTGGGAGTACTGGGATGGCACTGTTTGGGGTGTATTGCTTGAGGAGGAGATGGACGGGATAACGTTTGAGTGTTGTGGCCCTGTAGACGATTGGTTGTTCGTCGGGGTGGAAGAAGGATTATTGTGAGATTCAGACGACATGGGGCTTGACTCAATCTTTAGAAGGATTGTTTTTACCTTTACTATTTTATTTTTCCTGCTGAAAGAATTAATCTAAGTATGCGTATGCACTTGATGGCTTTACTCTCTGCATGCAGACGTATGTAGGATTATGTGGGCAGTGTGTTGGAGTGCGCGTTATAAAGTGCAAAGCTGTATGTTTTTGATAGGTGATGCTGTAGAGAAGCTGTGCGGATATGGCCAAAGTTGCGCTCTGGCGAGCGGACTCGTTCGACCATGTTAGCCCTTTCGATCGCACACGCCAACTTTAGTACTGTACACGACTCGTTTCTGATTGCTCAGAAGAGAGGAAAAACACCGACTCTGGTGCGAGGAGTAAAATCGATTTCCGCAAGATTCCAAGGTTCTCCACCGGAATGCTGGTTGGGTACAACAGGTGCAAGGTGTCGTTGCGTTTTTTCTCTATATTTTTTCAAAGTACAAATAAAGTAGACCGTAGTGGAACTTGAGGTCGTAGAAGATCTTGTCCACTCTCTTGTATCCCGGAACAGTGGCCGTTTTCAGTGATTCCACCCCTTCATTTTTATTGCCGTCCTGCTCCTCAACGTAAACCACACAGAACTTGCCCGGACGCAGGATCCGTACCACCTCTTTGAGCAGGTCGCATCTGGCCTTGCCAGGGTAATTGGTCTCAAACGATGCATATGACCAGCCAGATTCAGGGGTGATGTGGAGAGTATAATAGTAATCATTATCCAGGATGCTGTTAGACGAGAATCCGCATGGGGAAAATGCATACGCATCATGTTTAATGTGCGCATAGCCATTGAAGATCTTATCTAGTCCGCTACGGGACATCATTTTTTGACCGAGCAAGTGCCCGTAATCCTGAGTGGCAGGGTCCATTTCAGGACACTCGTTCTGATGTTTCGACAGCTGGAACATGTCACTGGACACAGGATCCAGCTCGGTCATAAGCAACTCGAATGTCTCATCATTGGAGGTGCCGGCACCATTGCTGATGCATGGAGACAAAGGATATCCAATTTCTTTCGAGTCTTTTGGCGATGAGCTGCTGTCATCGGCCTCTCCGTTCAAGTAGAGATACCAATGGTCTTTGGACAAATCTCCGACAATGTATGATTTTGCTTTCGAGGCTGAAAAATACTTGCTCAGCCACTTCAGCTCATTGTTCCAGTTGCGATGGATCTCATTTTGTTTGTGCGGGAACATGAAGCTCCTTCTTGAATAGAAAACTTTGTAGATGGACTTGAAATTATCGTAGATATACTCACAGTTCTCCACCACCATTTCCAGGAGTTTCGAAAGGCAGAACAGTGTAGTGGTAGTCCCGCAAGTCTTCAAAATCATTTTGTGAGGAAAAACAAACAACGATGACTCGGATAGCAGATACGCGTCCATGTCCTTGGTTGCTATCTTGGACAGGATTTTGCAATTGACTAGATCCAGCATTTCTTGGACTCCTTCTAAAGGAAGATCCCGAAGTGTTCCCTTACGGAAAACCGATCCAACGGAGGCCTCGGTCTCACAGAACCAGATCTCAAGCAGCTTTTCCGGGCCTTCAAAGGCGTTGGTCGAATCCAAGGAGACGGATAGATCGTGGTTGATGAATTCGGAATAAATTGATGGTGCCATGTTGAATAGAATTGAAACCCAAACAATGAATATACTAGCTCTACTTTTTATCTGGGTTTGGCGGGTCTGTTGAATCTGAAAGCCAGTTCCCTAGGCATATGAGCAGTGGAAGCTTGTCAACAAGAAAAAAATGACGAAAAAAAAATTTGATAGGACAGAATTTATGCGGTTCTTGCTTCCATCGTATTCCATAGGGTTGCGCAGAAGATATGAACTCTTAAAGAGGCGATTTTCGGGGCCAATTAATATGAAAAGTTGCTGGGAAAAGCAAGTCACTGGAAGTAGCGTAGAATGCTTGAGCAGGAGGCGGCAGAAGTCGCTTTTCGATAGCCCGTCGTCATCCGTGACTATTCCTATCAGTTACACCTGGCACCGATAAACTCTCAAATTCCTGGTTTTGGATTTACTAGGCGATTGCCGCGCTCATACTTGGCCGGGTAACCCATTCAGTATTGATCCGCTGAACCAATGTGTTGGGACAACAGTAGCTCAATTTCGCCTCACAGCACCTGGAACTACGTTTCTGTATACCTAACATGCTCAATTCTCTTTTGAAACTGGCAGTACCGGCGATTTTGGAAAGTCTTCCCTAATACTATAAAAATTAACTCCTGTTGAATAATTTTTCAATTTTTTCACCATGTCTGAGCTCTCTCATCCAATGATCAAAGATGGCTGGTTCGCCGAAGTTAGTGACACTATGTGGCCTGGTGAGGCCATGTCACTGAAAGTGAACAAAATCCTCTACTCTCAAAAATCAAAGTACCAGGACGTGCTGGTTTTTGAGTCTTCAAATTATGGTAATGTTTTGGTCCTGGACGGTGCTATTCAAGCCACGGAGAGAGACGAGTTCTCATACCAGGAGATGATTGCTCATCTTGCACTCAACTCGCACCCAAACCCTAAGAAAGTGCTTGTTATTGGAGGTGGAGATGGAGGTGTTTTGAGAGAGGTTGTCAAGCACGAATGTGTCGAAGAGGCGGTTTTATGTGACATTGACGAGGATGTCATTGCGGTGTCCAAGAAGTATCTTCCTGAGATGTCCAAATCGTATTCTCATCCAAAGGTCAGAGTGCATATTGGAGATGGTTTCAAATTCCTTAACGACTACAAGAACTGCTTCGATGTGATTATCACTGACTCTTCGGACCCTGAAGGACCAGCCGAGTCGCTTTTTCAGAAGCCATACTTCGAGCTCTTGAAAGAGGCATTGACAGAAAAGGGCGTGATCTCGACTCAGGCAGAGAGCATCTGGCTCCATTTGAACATCATCAAGGACCTCAAGAAGACGTGTAAGGATGTGTTCCCTGTTGTCGAGTACGCCTACTGCACTATTCCAACCTATCCATCGGGCCAAATTGGGTTTATGGTGTGCTCCAAGGACCCGAAAGTTGACGTCACGAAGCCATTGAGAAGCGTCGATGAGGAGACTGAAAGAAAATTGTACAAGTACTACAGCAGCGACATCCACAAGGCTTCATTCGTGCTACCAAATTTTGCCAGAGAGGCTCTGCAGTAACGGTTTGTATAACTGTATATACGTCACTGGTGAATCTACTGTTCTCTAACTTCTTGCAACACCTCCTTCAATTGGGTGATCAAGGTTTCGTTTTCTTCTTTCGTTCCAATGGTGATTCTTAAACAGCCCTTGCAACCCAGCTCATTGCCTCTAAATCTCACCACCACGTTTCTTTGCTCGGCAAGCGTGAGGTAGACTTTGTTCGCGATCTGGTTGTCTGGCTCGCCTTCTTTATTGAGAATCTCCATGAGAACGAAATTGGAGTCCAAGCCTCCAATATTTCTTCCCACTCCAGGTAGCTTGGCCAGCTCATCGACAACAATCTGTCTCTGCTCTTTAATAAGATCAACTCTTTGTCGCATCTTGACAAGAGCGTCTTTCGAAGTTGCTCTCAAAGCAACGGAGCTTGTCAGATTGCTGATGTTGTAAGGGTACTTCATAGAGTTGAGCAACCGAGAAACCTCGGGAGTCGAGAAACAAATACCCAGACGTATACCAGCAAGCCCAAAAGCCTTCGACAGGGTCTGAAGGACAACAAGATTAGGGAATTTGTTGACGAGAACAGATACAGAGCTGCCAACTTCGCAGAAGTCGATGTAAGCTTCGTCAACCACTATCAATCCGTTCCATGTAGATTGCTGCACCTTACTAAGCAGTTCCTCAAGTAGCGCAGGTTTTATCTGGACCCCGGTCGGGTTGCCTGGAGACGTGATGTAAACCAGTTTAATTGATACATCTTTCTCTAGCTGGTCCAAAATCAGGTCTGGCTGAATTTGAAAGGTTTCCAGATTCAAGGGCACCTTGACAATTTCAACATCGTTGACAACCGCACATATACTGTACATTCCGTAGGTTGGCGGACATATCAACAATTTTTCTTTTCCCGGCGCAACTACACATCTGATAAGAGCATCGATGGATTCGTCAGAGCCGACACCAAGACACAAATTCGACACATTCAGAGGCGTTTTCTGGCCAGCCACCATAGGAAGTTTCACAGATGCGGAACTCAACGAGGCCTCTGAGTTTCTAAAGTCGCATATCTGCTGCTTAAGTTGCTCTTGATGTGGGTCGGGATATCTGTTCAACTCCAAAGCGGTCTCTTTGTCGGTCAAGTCCGGCACAGAGGGTCCATGAGTATTCTCGTTGGCGTCCAAAAGAACACCAATCTTATAATCGTCTCGTGCACAGCGGTAGGGCTCCAGCTTGAGGATGTTGGGACGTGCAATCTTAGTGATATCGAACATACTGGTGAGTCAGAAAACAATCCAAGACGTTTATTTTTTTTAGCATTGCCACGAAAAATCATGCCTGCTAGTTGCAGGGAATGGATATACAACATAGCGCAGTTTTTTAGGTTTAGATTCCAGGAAATGCCCGAAGATCAAGAACAAAAAGAGGGAGAGGCACTGTACAAGATTGTGGAAAGCTTTTTTGACAAGCCCATCTCGATCGAAAAGGATCAAAAGACCATCGAGATCAATGTTTCTCCCATACTTGTTGATGATCTCCCACGAATCCAACGGAGCCAATGTTTGTCCCTTGTTAACGAGAACCTGGGTGCTACACTGGCCTGTGTATTTGGAAAACACTGGAAAAGAATGAAATCGGAAGAGATGTGTGACCCTGGATTGGTGTATCTTTTACTTCATCACGATACAGAGTTTGTAGGGTTTGTTTCCATCAAAGCGGTCGAAGACAATGAATGTCATGTACTGTACATCTACGAAGTACAGATCGTGAAAAACTACCGACGTTTGGGACTGGGCACAAAGCTATTGGGGATGTTGGACCACATCGTGGGACTTGTCAATTCGGATCCTGCATACACCCAAGATTTCGGCAAATTGGAAGGGCTTTCGCTCACAGTCTTCAGCAGTAACGAAGGAGCGAAAAAACTGTACTTTTCAAAAGGTTACGAATTCGCGTCGCATTCACCTGAAATCAGATATTTGCGAAACCGGAAAATTGAGCCCGATTATTTTATCTTGGTGAAAAAGAATTTTTAGAGGCTTTATCGAAAATGATCATTCTCAGCGATAAGCTTATAAAACAACTGTTATACGGACTGAAAGCTCCACAAATCCAGGAATTCCAGACGGTGCTTGCAAATTCTCTGATCGACTACCAGAACGACCATTCCTTAATTCCCCCGAGAATAGTTACAACTACTCCCTATGCAACGCATCTGTTTATGGCTTCGACCGGCAAGATTGTTGGAATGAAAGCTTTAACAGGTTCCAAACGGGGGTTTACAGGGGTGACTACGATATTGGACAAGGAAGTCGGTTTTCCCACTGGTATTCTTAACGCTGCTACCTTGACTGCTTTTAGAACTGCGCTTTGCACCAGTCTTGCTCTGGTCAAAACTTTCCCTATTGGATCTGTTGGAGCTTTTAAGGAAACACTCATTTGCGTCGGAGTCGGTGCTCAAGGAAGATGGCACACGAGATTGGCTTTGATTTTGTACCCTCAACGCTTCGATAACGTGATTTTTATCAACAGATCTATTGATAAAGCTGAGGAAATCGCTAGCGAGTTCCAGTCGGAATTTCCGTCGATAAAATTCCAGGGAGCAAAGTCTGATAGCAAGGATCTGAAAAGCTTCTTTGAAAAGGCATCATGCATATTCACCTGTATTCCAAGCACGGAACCTACCATTCTCAAAGACTACGTGGTCAATAACTCTGTCGAAAAAGTGTTTGTCGGAGCTATTGGATCGTACAAGCCACACATGATCGAGATCGAGGGAGAACTGCTCAAATTTTCCCTTTCGTCAGATACGAAAATCCTTGTTGACTCGATTGGCCACTGTTTGGAAGAGGCCGGCGAATTTATCCAAAATGATATTGGGGCATCTTCCTTAATTGAGATATCGGAGCTTTACGCGGATTCTGAAAAGGGTCGGGAGCAACTGGAAAAAATGGCCGCTTCTAAAGTTGTCATTTCCAAAATTGTTGGCCTGTGTATCATGGACGTCTCAGTCGGTGCCCAAGTGGTCGAGAAGGCCAAGGAACAGAACATTGGTGTCGTTCTAGATGAGTTCTAGATAAAAACAAATAGACGCGTCTATCGACGTGGGGTTTTGGTACAACTTCGTCCAAAAAAATACCAAATATTTTTCAGTGTTTTTCAGTAGCTCAATGTTTCCTCGAAAACCCGTTATTGTCCGCAACTATTCGCGGGCTCTCCGATTGGTCAGGAAAGGTGAGGATAAGAAGGCCTCCCTCGTCAACTATGATGATATGAGCGTTCTGAAGAATTACCTAGATCGACTTGATCTAACGCTCCTTCGACCCCGGGAAACTGAGCTATTTCCGAAGTTCAAGCATACAGGGCGCAACCTTATATCCATCATGCAGTCATCGCTTGCTTCATACGAGTTGTTGGAATCCAAGTCTTTGGAGCCAAGTGCACACACAACAAACACGAAAGATCTCAACCGTTTGAGACATCTCTTGCATTCCCCGAAAGATAGAGAGCTATACGAGTTCTTGAAAAGATCATCAACGCGCAGCAATTTCACTCTATTGATGAAAGATCTGTCTCCCCTTGAGGTGTCCTTAGCTGTGAAACGTCTGACAAGCTTAATGGACAGAGTTGTCAAATGGTATATTTTGGAACTGCAGTATATTTCAAGAATCAGTAAGGACGCGGATCTGGACCGAGTTTTGAAAACAAAATCGGAAATGTACTCGTCTATATCTAAGATTTTTCGCCGAATTCAAGAAAGCTGCGATCTTACCACCATAGATTACGAAAACATGGTTAATTTCCACGCACACAATTTACGATACCTTACGGCTATTAAGCTTATATCTGAAATTGAAGGGAAAATATTAAAGGGAGCAGAGAATCTACAATTTACGAAATCCTTGTGGATCAATAAACTCAAGATACTTGGACATGCAGATGAAAAAGCTTGGCGCATTAACCGGTACCATTACAAAGAGGCGGAAATGGAACCACTCCCCAAAAACTATATTTATCCGCACCATGGTAGCAGCGTGCAGCAGCTGCTACAAGAGCTTAACAATTCTGGGCTCCAATTAGATATTGAGCTCTATGAAACGATCATTCTGAGTCTTGCAGGTGCTGGTGAAATAGACTACCTTCAGTCCTTGATAGACAAAATATGGGGAATAGGCGGCAAGGCCAATGGGAGCGTTGAGCGCGGTTCTACGCTCTATCCAACTTTTGGTCTACTAGAGAAAATCATTGTTGCGTTTACCTACAATGGACAATTCATGAAAGGTTTGCTTATTTGCATGAAACTGATCGAAAAATACCAACTGGACCTGCGATATTCCCAAAAGTATTGGACGGGAGTGCTTCGTGCTTCTGGAGTGACAACTGCAAATATTTACAGAGACATTCAGACCAAGCTTTGGGAGAAGGGGGTCGATGAAGAAAAGTATAAAAGAGAGTTTGAGCTCCAGCATGAGATATTTGACCTGTTGTGGAGGAGCGCGATGAGTGTGCTGGAGACTCCATCGAAGGATATGATTAAGGTTCGTTTACGGTACTCCAGCTTGGAATCGCTTGTGAGAGATCTTCCCCAAATTCACGAACTAGCCGTTAATGCACACAAAAACACCTCTGCTAGTGAGGCCGCATATCGTGAAAGTCTCTTGCTGCGATACCTCAATATTTGTCGTGTGAAATTGGTTCAACGAAGGAACTTTTACGAGGCAGAGATGCTTATTAAGAAATTCTCGATGAACCAGAGAATGGAAAGTGCTCTTCTGTTTAGGCTTAAGCGGTCCCAGCAGAGATATCTCCGCGACACGACTGTCAAAAAGGCAGAACAGCGCATTCTGGAAGATGAAGACGAAGATGGGTTTGGTATTTGGTAAATATGCTATATAACTAATTCGAGCTCGTTGCAATTCATATATCTGCTGAGGAAAATCCACAGCCATCTGTACCAGACAATTTGAGAGTAATGAGCGTAAGTCATGGTTGCCAGATTCAGAAACCAGGAATTGAAGTTTGCGTAGATCTTGATGGCCTGGCCCTGGTCTGGGATGTACTTTACTAACGATGGCAAATATCTATGGATTGCAGAGCAGTTCTTGAAAAGTCTTGCAATCAGTTCAAGATTGGTAATCACGAATGCGCTGTATTTGGCAGCCACTGGCCACGACTTGAGCTTGAAAAATCTAAGCTTGTGTTTCTTTGAATAATCTTGGACACCATAGTACAACGACTTGTGGTTTGGATGTCCAGAGACACCTTCTTCATCGAAGGAAACCAAAATCTGCTCTGATTTGTGGAGCGGTAGCTCCTTCAATTCTTTGGCCAAAGTGGCCGCGACCGCACTTAAATCCCATTCTTCGTGGATATTATCAATATAGTCAAGTGTCTTGTACGTCTGGAATCCCAGTATTCTGGCTGCCCGGATCAATTCTTGCTGCCTGATCTCGCCAAGCCCATCAAAGTTTCCGTCCGAGAAGCAGATTAGATGCAGTGCGTTGTTGTATTTGGCCTTTGAAAGCTCAACAATGACCGGACTGAAAAACATAGACTCGTCGTCCGGATGCGCAGTGACAAATATCACGTCGGCATCACGAAGAGAATTTTCTGTCACTGTGGCTTGATTCAGTTCGTATAAGGAATCATATGGCGACTTCACTGCGTTCGGGGCGCTGGCAACCCAATAAGGTACAATAGTCGACAGTATGGCCCAAGCCATTAACAGGCACAGATACTTTCTCAAAAGTTTGCCAGAAACCCTGAATATGTTCATGCCAGAGATTAGTTCACGTCGATCTGAGTAATTATAATTTTTTTCCAGTGCGTCGGTCGTCCAATTTTTTTCGCTCGACATGTATTCACGGTCAAGGATGCAGATTCGTCGATTCAAGACCGGCAGCCGTTCAGCTTCGGACCTGACACGTGCAGAACAGCTTCTTAAGCTTGCCACTCACTTGAAACCACCCAAGTTTGCTCCAACACTTCCAGAAAAGATCCCAGTTCCTCATTCGCTCGAGGAGAAAGAAACCTATCGAAATCCATTTGTGCGATTTCGCCTCAACGACGTACTGCAGACATGTATACATTACCAGTTACCAGCAAAATATCGAGATTTGATTAATGTGAAAGAACCGACTCCCAGAGGCCCCCAATTTCTAGAGACAGATCTCGTGGATCTTTTCTTGACTCGCACTGGAGGCCAGTCTCGCAGGAAGTTCCGCACCATCCAGAGCCCCGAAGCTTCTCCAGCCATTACCTTCCCTCCACAAGTTTGTGAAATAATTCAAGATATGTCGTCCAGCTACGAAATTGATCAGATCATACAACATTTAACCACGGAGCTGAAAAAATACTCGCATTTTGATATAATCTGCGGACTTTTGTCTTTGAGCAAAGCATTACCCCAGGAGTCACAGCAGAAAGTGGTTCAATACAGTCTGAAGACTCTTGAGGTTATAGATCAATCTGAGACTGCCGTGCTGTTTCAGGAGCTTATGAAGTTGGAAAATTTCGACTACATCCAACAAGCTATTGATACCTTGGATAAATTGGATGTTTCAACAGACTTTCCTAGAGACGCAACCCCCGAGCTTCAAATACGGTTGCTCGAGTTTTCTATCGAACATCAGAAGTTTCATCTTGCTGCTCAAATGCTCGCCTACCTGCTCGAAAGTCAGCTTGTTCCGTCGCCAACTGTACTTGAAAAATATTCAAAACTTGTGAAAGACACCGCACTTTCCATCAATGCCGACCTCACCAGCCGCAGAATTGTCTTCATGGCCTATGCTGCCCCACTCGCACTTGCATTACAACATCAAACTGACACCATAAGCAGAAACTTAGTCCAGAACATTACCTCATGGCTGAGCATCCAGGAACTATTTTGGTTCCTGGAGTTTCTGAAACACACAAATGCAGAGGTCAACGGGATAAACTCCGCTGTCATCAGGCAGTACGGGCGACTGGCAAATAAGCCGCTTGCCATAGACAATGCGGTGACGTTAACCTCGTTGATAGGCCACTTGAGAAAACACAAGTTTGAGCCCTTTGATGATAATTGCAGAAAGTTGATCATTTCGCTATATTGCAAATTTAAGTCTCCAGTTGCAGCTCAATGGTGGATTGATTCGCTCAGAAAACCGCTGTCTGCCGACGAGATTAGTCGAATCATAGATGAACTGAAAAAGTCTCCTTTTACAGTTGACGAAAAGGAATTTCCGTCCCAAGGACAAAAACACATAGATGCATTCATAGAGAAACTCTCAACTTAGAATATACATCATCCCCATTTTTCAGCAAACCGACTTTCAATGCCCTCAAGGCAGCTCTTGAAAGGCACTATTTGCAGGTTCTCGAGCTCTGCTTTGAACTGTTTGTCAGCCGACGGACCTGCGCCAGCTATTGGGGGCACCATTGGTTGCTGCTGCTGCTGGGCCATAAGCTGATTCACAATGTCACCATCATCAAGAAGCAGCGAGTATATACTCTTCAAACCAAGCAGGTTCACAAAGTACCAGGAAATGGAGCTGACGTACGTGACGTCCAGATCAGTTGTGTCTATACTTTGTTGCAACATGCTCTTGAAATTGCCGGTAAGATTAAATGGCAAACGCATTACCACGTAACCCTTAAAGAAGTAGTTAACCCACCACATGATCAAGGTCTGGGGCACGTAGTTGGCGAAATTGTTTTTCACCATTTGCAACAAGAGGTCCGATGAATTGGCATCTGCTAATGGGTTCTTGATTTCATTTGGGTCGCTAGGAGGCAATTCCTTCAAATACTTCGTGCCAGAGTATTCTGAGATGAAAAAATCGATTCTATTCTGAAGTTCCTGCTTCGTCCAGAAGATAGAGTAGTTCCGTCTGTAGGTCCGTAGTCTTGCCAAATGCTGTTGTTCTCTAACGAGTCTATAGTCCTGCAGTTTCATTTTTGGTTGGAGTAAGACAGAGATATAGCTTCGAAGAATACCAACCAGAACCATCACCACAGAAATAGGTAATAATACCCATAGTTTAAGGGCTGGATCTAAGACTAAGTCGGGCACAGGCATGGTTTAAATATTGTGAGTAATAAAAATATTTTTTACCAAAACTCCAATGCGCTTGAGAATAGCAGCCATACAATTGAACCCGTTACTGGGGAAATTTGAGGAAAATGCTTCTACAGCTCTGAGGCTTGTTGACCAAATCCGAAGCAAAAAACCTGACATTATCATCTTTCCCGAACTGGCACTTACAGGATACAACTTTGCCGGGCCCAAGCAGATCGAGCCGTACCTCGAGGAACAGGGAGGGGGCAGATGTTTTGAATTTGCAAAGAAGGTCTCGCAGTCTCTTAAGTGCCACACGATATTGGGATATCCAGAAAAACATTCCTCCACAACATACAATTCTGCCATGCTGATAGGCCCTGACGGCTCCCTTGTTCATAATTACAGGAAATCATTTCTATACAAGACAGACGAGATATGGGGGGCAAAGGAGTCCCCTACAAGCTTTGAAGCCTTTGACATTGTGATAAATGACCGCAAAATTAAATCTACTATTGGCATATGCATGGATCTAAACCCTTACAAGTTTGAGGCGCCGTTTGAGGCATTCGAATTCGCCAACTTTTGTCTTGAAAAACAAGTACAACTTATATTAGTGCCAACCGCATGGATGAGCACAAGCTGGAGCGAAGACTGGAAAGATCAAGCTAAATATACAAAATTATTCGAGCAGCAGCTGCCCTTCGAAATCAATATGGAAAGCTCTGCCGCGAATGACATCATATTGAATTCATCGGAAGAGGCTTACGATCGCACAAAACCAGACAAGCGAACTGCTCAATACTGGCTGATACGATTCCAGCCACTATTCTTCAAGAAACATGACAAGATGGTTCTTGTAGTTTGCAACCGGTCCGGCGTTGAGGGAGATCTCATGTATGCCGGTTCATCCTCAATTTTCCGCTTCAATGGCAACGTGTATGAGGATGGGGTCGACTTGGATGTGTTTGGAACGCTTGGACAGGGTGTAGAAGGTGTGCTGCTCAGGGACGTGGAGATCTAAAGCTCTTATTTTTGCAACTGCTTCTTCAACTCGGCAAGCTCCTCCTGGACGGAATTGTACGCTCTGCGCCAGCCCTCCGCTTCGCGGTACGTTTTTTCCAGCTCTGCTTTCAGTTTCTCGTTCGAATTTGCAAGCTCGCTAACAGCCTGATCGGTAATAAGCTTTTCCAAGGTCCACTTTTCAATGTTGGAGTCCTCGTTCTCTTTCAACCTCTTAATATACTCAACAGCACGCTTTAGAATCTGGGACTTGTTGTGGTCCTGTGTTGGTAGCAGTTCCTGCAATTCTTTAATACCCTGGTTAATCGTCTCTCTCCTTCTCTTTTCCACCTCCTTATGGTTCTTTTTGCGCCATGTGTGCCACTCTTCTGATCCTGCTGGTGGTTTCAACGGTGTTGGTTCCACAGGTAAGGTTGTGCTTTGAGGAACGGTCATAGTGGGAAGACCCTGTCTAACAGGTTTTTCCGCGTCAGTGGCGTTCTCTGAGGACCCCTGGGACTGATTGGTCTCCAGCTTGATGCGCTTGGCCTTCTGCTCCTCTTCGCTGGACATGAAAACTAAACTTAATTTTGGAGTTGTTTATTTTTTGTCAGGTGAGCGAAACACACATGACCGCAAAATTGTGGCGGTGTAATTATCCTCTCCTTCCAGCACTTTTTTTTTCCCGTCTCTGCAGAAATCAAAGTCCGTTATCAAATTTCTTCACAAAAATGTGTCGGGTTGTTGAGTGTGGAAAATGCCATAGGAGCGCCTGGACGGGCTGCGGGAAGCACATCGCTGCTGCAATGTCCACCGTGCCAAGGGAGGAGTGGTGTATCTGTGAACATAAAGACGACAAATTCCCTAAAGAGTTTCCTCCGAGAATTGAATCCGCTGGTACCATTAGTAATTAGAAGAGTATATATGAGTTACGTGTGAATAGTGCACATAGTGCGACTATTTTTGTCTCTTGTAAATTTTGTTCAAGAACGAGGTTAAGACCTCACCCTTGAAACCTCTAGACTCGTCCACATTGGCAATTTTGGAGCGCAGCTCAGTGGCAATCCTTTCCTCGTATTCGAGATATAGCTGGTCAATCTTGAGATCTCTGAAGATTTGCTTGCACTTGGCCTCCTTGGCGGAATCCTTACGGCCATAGTTCTCATCCAAGATGGCTCTTTGTTCTGGTGTACAAATCTTGAGGGCGGTATTGATCACCCATGAACATTTGTTGTCCAGGATATCAGTGCCGATCTTTCCAATGTCCTCTGGCTTTCCAAAACAATCCAGGTAGTCGTCCTGGATCTGGAAGTATTCGCCAAGAGGAATTAGGACGTCTTGGGCTTGCTTGAGGTCCTTCTCGTCCGCAACACCGGCCATGTACATCGCAAGAGCAACAGGCAAGTAAAATGAATAGTATGCCGTCTTGAAAGTGACGATGAAGGAGTGTTTGCTCAAAGAAAACTTTGACAGGTCCACATGGTCTTCTGGTGCGGTCAAAAGATCCAAGAGCTGGCCCAGCTCTGTTTGGAACGTAACCTCATGAAACAGCTCTAGTAGATCAACATAGTATGATTCTTTTCTGAAGTATTTCTTCAGCAGAACGTAAATGGCAGCCTCAAGCATAAATGAGTCGTTGATAGCGATCTCATTAACCCCGTCCACTCTGTACCAGCAGGGCTGACCTCTTCTAGTGATGGACTTATCCATCATGTCGTCAGCAACAAGGAAATATGCTTGCAACAGCTCAACAGCCCACCCCAAAATGGCAGTTTTCTTATATTCCTCGGGCTCAAAGTCATCAAAGGACTTATACCCTTTCAAAAGGGCGTAGGTGTCGACGACAGACAGGCCTCTGTTCAGTTTCCCACCGGGGGTGTTGTAGCTCAGATTGCGTTTAAACCATTCAATTGCATCCTGAGGCATACCATACTCCTTAGTGACCGTCTCGAGATCGCTAACGAGCTCAGGGAAAACATCCAAAAACTTAGATCTAGCGGTGCTTTTGTCCATCGTTGGTGTTTCGTTTACTAAATTAAAAAGAACGAGCGACCCAAAACGGAAAGATTGAAAAAAAATTTATATCAAGAAAATATTTACATAGGATGGGAGAGGAATTCGAGAGTACTGCTTTGAGTAAAAAGGAGCAGCGCAAACTGAAAAAGCTTCTGCGCAAGGCCAAGAAGGAAGAGGAAGAAGACGACCGCTTAGATTTAGAGAAACTGAACGAAAGCGCAAGTGAAGAAGAGGAAGTGGAGTTGGATCAGGAATCTAACAGCGAGGACGAAGAGGAGTCTGACATTCCGCTTTCTGAGGCAGAATTGGAGCCAGATGCAGACGTTGTGCCGCACACAAAGCTTACCGTGAACAAAGTGGCTGCTCTTAAACAGAGCCTTGCAAGTTTTGCATTGCCATGGGATAAATTACCGTTTGATGAACATCAATCTGTTACGTCATCAGAGAGAGTGGATACGCAAGTCAAGGACGTTTTCGACGATACAGAACGCGAGTTGGCGTTTTATAAGCAGGGGCTGGAAGCAGCCAAGATCGCCCGCCAAAAGCTTCTTGCATTAAACGTTCCCTTCACCAGGCCCCCGGACTATTTTGCAGAAATGGTGAAATCGGACGCACATATGGACCAACTGAAGGTGAAGCTGATCAAAGAAGCTTCTGAAAAGAAGGCTAGAGAAGAGGCCAGAAGACAGAGACAATTAAAGAAGTTTGGTAAGCAAGTGCAGAACGAAACCCTGCAAAAGAGACAGAAGGAGAAATCCGAAGCTCTTGCTAAGATCAAGTCTCTGAAACGTAAGAAGCAGAATCATGAAATTGATGAGGAAGAATTCAATATCGCAGTTGAGGAAGCTGTTGCTGCTGCTCCTGAGCAAGGACGCAGAGGTAACAAGAAACAGAAGGTGGAATCGAAGTTGAACCGCAAGAAGCCTCAAAGGCCAGGAAAGAGCAAACGACACAGACGGGGCAAATAAGTGACTAATATTAATATCTTCAAGTCTATATAATTCCAGCGCTCTTTAATTTTTCAAAGACTTCGTGGGTAACGTATTTCTTCATAGACGGCTCGTCATCAAGACCTTTCATTTTCCTTGTTTTCATGGTAAAGTCGCGCGACAGGGACTGGATTGGTGCAGGCTTGAGCACAGGAATGAAACAGTCCTCGTCCAGTGGATCTCCAGGAATGATGGACCAGTGGCTGAACACAAGTTGGCACATTGCTTGGCCCCGACTGTACAGTCGAATATCAGTTTCCAGTCCCACAGACTCGATCACTGGAATATAACCATACACTTTGTATAACGGAGTGCCTTCCACGGGTTTATCGTTGGTGATTTGGCCTCTTCTTCTATCGAGTAGCTTGTTCAGCGCTGGTAACACCGACGAAAAACATAAAATTTCAATCTCGTAAACCGGTTCGAGTAACCGCGGAGTAGCAATCATCATTGCCGCGTAGCATGCCTTCCGTGACATCTGAATGATTTGTGCTCCGTTTGATTCCATAAAGTTTGTAGATAGTTGTGCACCGATAATCCTGAATTTTATATTTCTCACTGGCTCGTCGCAAAGAGGACCTTCTCTGGTAGACCATTTGAAACCCTGGATAATCAGTTCTTTCAGCTCCGCAAGCCTTGATTTATCTGTATCCTCAGGCAGCGTGTCTTCGAGAAGTATACACGTACCCGTTTCATCAGGACCAAATGCCCAAACAGATCTTGCAGCCAAAGCGTCCCACCCATAGTCGTTTCTGAGCCTCTTGGCAAGCTCCCTAGGGGGAAGTGATGGCGCAAGAACTCCAGCTTCTATGTCTCTGGCAATATTCTCTTCCAGAGGCTCCGCTATGACCGTAAGACTATTTTTCATGTTGGCAGATTCGGTAACCAGCTTCACTTTGGACATGTCCAAACATGTCTCTGAAAATCGGGCCACAGGATCACTAACCTTGATATCCAATTTAGCATACAACAGACGCAAATCGTGGAGCAAACAATCCAAGTACAACTCCCCGAATCCCAAGATCACGTGCTCGCCTCCTTGCTCAACTCTAACCTCTGATCCCACATAAGACCTAGTCAACTTTTTTAGGCCTTCGGTGAATTTTGAGAGCTCAGACGGGTTTGCAGGTTGCACAGCAACTTTGAAGACTGGTTTGGATATTTTGTCGAATGGCCTGAATATGTCGAGTGACGCAGAATTGAGCTTTTGGTCGAAAATGGTGGCAGTTTTGCTGATAAACACGTCAATGTCGTGCCCTGATATTAACCCTATAGATCCTGCTGGAATACCTTCCACTGGGATCTTGTAGCGCGTGCAGCTGAAAAATGCGCGCCGCACGTCTTGCAGTTTCATGTCGTCTGTAAATTCGGGGCTGTAGTTCTCACCCAGTAGCAGAACCGAATTCCCCGTTTTCAGTGTGCCTGAGAGCACGCGTACCTGAGCATAGAACCTGGCGGCACTAGCTGAGTCAACGAGCTTTGCCACATACGCTATGACTGGGCCGTTCGGATCGCACTTTTCAATATGTGAAAGCAGTTCATCAGTGGCCTTGCCTTTGTATAGTGAATTGAACTTATCAACGTTCATGTCCTCTGGGGAAGGCATATTCTGTATCAGGTCGACAAACGGTGGGCAGACGCCACCGAAAAATGCAAAAAAGACCTCTTTTAAAAGAAGTTGGACATCAAGCTTGAATTTCGAAGGATGAATACTGGATATTCCATGGGACTCCTCGAGATATTGTTCTAATTCTTTTGGACTTTTCGTCAAAGTAGCGGTGATCAGCTTATATATCGGTTCCAAAACGAACTTGATGAAACTTCTGGATTTGGCATGAGCGGCCTTATCTGGAGGCTTAACAGTAAATTTTCTATCAATATAGTAAATGTCTCCCCAAAGTTTGGTAGCAAATGCGTCAATATCCAACTTGGAATTATTAAGGTATTTCTTTGCAATACTTCGCAAAGTGAAACAGATATTGAGGTTGCTGGAGCTGAAACAAACATTTCCAAGAGCAGGCGACAGAGTCGTTTGTCGTGTGTAGCTGCCATTTTTGACGTGTTTAGATGACGAAACATAGTCGTTTATTTCGTGAATAACGCTGCGAAATTTATAGTAGGCGTCTAATGGCGGTAGTCTGAGTTCCAAAATCAAGCGTTCAAACTTGGAAACGTTAAGACAAAAGGGAGTGTTCGTCAGCAAAATATGATCCAGAGCCAGCTGCAAACCTTTGGTCAGACCTTCAACCACGTCAACAACTAGAACTGCAACATCAGCAAGTCTTACTGCGACAGCCATTTCGTCGACAAAGTCAACGTGTCCAGGGGCGTCAAGAATGTGGGTAACGGTGGATTTTTGTTCGAGATCGGGCATCAATAGTGACATGGTAGATGTCTTTATGGAGATTCCCCGTTTGATTTCTATTGTATGATTGTCAGTGTATCGAAAAGGCTCGTAGCCTTTCGCTTTAACGTAGTTGATGTTATGAGTTTCATGGACTAGTTGGTCTAGAAATGCAGTTTTCCCTGAGTGCAAACCACCGACAAGAGCAATATTTCGCACTTTGGACGGGACGAACGTCATATTCCACAAATAGTCCTTGGAATAAAATGTCTCAGGAAGGTCTTCCTCTTCTACTTTGAACTTTTGCTCTGTATCAGGCTGAATAATAGGCTCACTGATATCCTTTGCATCAGATGTCGCTATAATCGTCTCGACATCTTCTCCAAAAACCTCTTGTAATCCAGGCTGTCTAACAGCGACCTCCGATTGGTTGACCTCCATTGCCTCGTCACTTGAGCTCTCATTCTCTGGAACACCAATAAGGTTTCCAAACTCATCGTAGAGTTCTTCAGACATATTCAGGCTTGGTTAATATTTTTTAACTTTTATAGACAAAAATAAAATAAAAACTATAAATTCGATATTATCATGGACAACCAACAGCCTGTGATATATTCGCTTTTACCAAATTCCGAGCGTCTACGACATATAAGAGAGCATGTTATCCATGATATTAATGATATCTGGCAGGATGGAGATGTTTCCGAGCAGATTGAACACTTCAAATACAAACAGGAACTCAAAAAGAAGTTCTCATTTGGCTCCATTATTGGTCTGGGGTTTTCGCTCATGAACGTTCCATTTGGAATCTCGTCGACCTTGTCAATTGGGCTTGTTTGCGGCTCCAGTTTTACCATACTCTGGGGTTGGGTTCTTTTCTCGTTGTTCACCCTCTTCATATCGCTGTCCCTGGGTGAGATTTCGGGGAAATTCCCCAGCTCTGGAGGTGTTTATCATTACAGCAGTATACTTGCCAATGAAAAATACGCATTGGCAAGTTCTTGGTTTACTGGATGGTATCTGGTCCTAGGAAACTGGCTGATGTTCATCTCGTACGCATTTGGAGGGAGCCAGTTTATTCTTTCAATCTTGGGTATCAAAAGTCAAGACTACAAGCACGATGACTTGTTCGTTCTGTTGCTCTACTTTTTAATTATCACTCTCAGTGGGCTGGTGAATCTCAAATTCCAACGACAACTTGAGAAGATCAACAAGTTGTGCATTTACTGGACTATATACACGGTTCTGGTGATGGATTTTCTGCTACTAATATTCAGTACAGATTTCCACGATGTCAAATATATTCTAACTAATTTTGATGCTTCCAGAAGCGGCTGGCCTGCAGTGATTGCATTTTTTGTTGGTGGTATTCAGTTTTCCTCGCTTACGTTCAATGGTTATGGAATGATTGTCTCCATGAGTGAGGAAGTGCAAACGCCTGAAAAAACGATCCCACGTGGTCTATTGGTGTCTGTGTTGGTCAGCAGTCTGACGGGGCTCATATTCATCATCCCAATTTTGAGTATTCTTCCTGATCTCGAGCTTCTTCTGGATCAAAACCCCGATATCTTTCCTATTGATATCGTGTTCAAACTGTCGACAAAATCTATTTTGGTTTCATTTGTCTTGGTGATTCTCATTATCGGATCTTCAACATTCGCTACTATTGGCTCGCTCACCATCGCCTCTAGAACTGTTTACGCCTTGGGAAGAGATCGTGGATTACCATTCAATCAGCTTTGGGAGCAAGTTGATACCATGTCGGACGAGGAAATAGTTCCCAAAAATGCTCTTTTGCTTTCTGTTGCAGTCTCGTTTTTGCTTGGCACGTTCTCAATGGTCTCCAGTACTGCATTCAATGCGTTTGTGGGGTGTGCTGTAGTGTCGTTGAATGCTGCTAATGGAATACCCATACTCTCTTCCATTCTCAACAAGAGGCGCAAAATCCGTGGCTCTGCCTTTAAGTTGCGCAAGCTGGGCTATGTCATCAATGGCTTTAGCGTGGTATTCATTCTGCTGACCATTGTTGTTCTGTGCATGCCTCCTTCAAGATATATCGATATTACCACTATGAACTATGCTGTCGCTGTCTTCGGTTTGTTCACCCTCATGATTGCTGTTTTGTACTATGTCTGGGGAAGACACAATTTCCACGGTCCTCTACTCGATACCGATGAACAGGCTGAAATTGCAGCTCTGGCCACGGCTCTCGAAAACGTTCAGCCTACCCAGCAGCAAGATCAAGACGATGATCAGTTTGTTCTTGAAGACAGCGAGTACATTTCGCATAAAACTCCGCCTCTTGATGATGACACTGATACCCTCTTTGACATCTCTCAAAGCCAAGCGTCCTGTTCGGATCAACAAATATTTGATCCGAAGCCTAAAAACTCCAACTAAAGCTCCGCATGCATATAATCAATGTAAAGTACTTTATTGTATCTTTCAAAAATCTAGCCGACTCGAACGGTATTATTGGAGAGTCTTAGTGATGGTAGAATTTTGATCTCTAGCAAGCTCCAACCGAGGGCTCAGATTTGAGAAACTGATCATCAAGAATGATCCGATGACCATCATAGATCCTTTCGAAGACAGCACCCGGATCTGCAATTTACGTTTTGAGACTTGAGAGTTGTAATTTAAAGTAGTCAACTCATGGTGGTCTGCTTTTTCTCAAGGCGCATTCGTCTAAAAAACAACCGGCCTGATTACATCCCGCATTAAATATTCCCCCAAAATATTTTCTGGGAATTATTTGAAAAATTATAGACCAATTAATGTATTTGAGGACCTACCAAGCCCGTTTGACGCGGACGATCCTATGTCGCTCGTCAAGTGGTTTTAGATTTTCCTCTTCTGGTGTGCGCCGCTCTCGATTTCAAAGACCTTCCTTAGGTGAAAAACAGCAGGAGCAGACAAACAAGCCTTCCGAGACCAAGCCCAAGGTACAAAATAATACTCCCAAACCAGTTTCAAATAATGTGGATCAGAATCGCACTCCAGAACGACAGGAGTCTGCATCGTCAAATCGAAAGACAAATGATAGAAAAATCAATGACCATAGACGCCAACCGAAACAGGCTGCGCAAACACCACCAACAAAGAAAAAACCAGTACAGATCAAGGTTAAATACAAGCCAAAGCCGAAACTGGATTCTTCGAGCAATCGTCCGAAACTAGACATTCCAACATTTTTAACCGTTGCCAACTTTGCGCAAATCCTTCGAGTCCGAGTTCCTGACCTACTACAAAGAATGAAAGAACTTGGATTTGAAAACATGACCAACGACTATATTCTTGATTCTGAGACTGCAGCTCTCATTGCAGACGAGTACGGCTTTGATGTGAATACGAATGATGATACTGGTGCAGATTTGTTTCCGTCGCCTGAGCCGACTGATCCCAAGCTACTCAAACCTAGAGCTCCTATTGTTACCATTATGGGCCACGTTGACCATGGTAAAACCACGGTTCTTGATTATTTGAGAAAGTCATCTATTGCCAAAGGTGAACATGGTGGAATCACCCAACACATAGGTGCTTTTGTTGTGAGGACGCCAGTGTCTAAGAAAACGATAACTTTTCTGGATACACCAGGACATGCAGCATTTCTAAATATGCGAGAACGCGGGGCTAACATAACTGATGTTGTGGTTTTGGTTGTCGCTGCTGAAGACTCTGTGATGCCGCAAACAAAGGAAGCTATTCGACATGCAAGAAATGCAGGTGTGCCAATGGTTGTTGCAATAAATAAATGCGATAAAGAAGAGGCAAATCCGGACAAAGTTGTTGCAGATCTCTCAGCAAATGGCGTGGAAGTTGAAGACTATGGTGGAGACGTTCCAACAGTTAGAATCTCTGCCAAGACAGGTATGGGTATGGAAGAGCTCGAAGAAACCATCGTGGCTGTTGCTGAGTTGCAGGATATTAAAACGCAGGAAGACAAAGTTCCAGTTGAGGGGTGGGTTTTGGAGTCGCAGGTCAAGAAAGGCTTGGGCAACGTGGCTACCTTTTTGGTTATGAAAGGTAAATTGAAACCAGGAGCTGTGTTGGTTGCTGGGCAGACGTGGTGTAAAGTTAGAGCCATGAAGGACGAGTATGGCAAACCAGTAAAGGTTGCTGGGCCTTCCACTCCTGTTGAGATATCCGGTTGGAAAGACATTCCAGATGCTGGAGATATGGCCCTCGAGGCATCCAGCGAAGCTTTGGCTAAAAAAGTGATTTCGAACAGAGAGAAACGAAAACTTCTGTTAGAAGAGGCGTCTCAAATCGAGCAAATGAATAAGCAAATGTTGGAGAAAATGGAGGCGTCTCGTCGTGAGGAGAAAATCCAAGACTACCAGCGTGAAGGTCTTACGATGGATGAGATTAGAGAATTGGAACCAGATCTGTTTGACGATGAAGAGACAAAGTTAATAGAGGTTCCATTCATCATAAAGGCAGACGTTAGTGGATCTGCCGAAGCTATATCGCAAAGCATTTCAGGACTTGGAAATGACGAGGTGCAGTCGACTGTTTTATATGAAGAAGTGGGTCCTCCAACAGAAAGTGATATTGAGCGTGCCAAACTGTCCAGTGCCCAGATTCTGGCATTCAATGTCAAGGTTTCTAAAGACATTATCAATCTTGCATCTCTCAATGGTGTTGAGATCAAAGAGTTCAAAGTCATCTATCACTTAATCGAAGACGTTATGGGATATTTGACCTCAAAGTTGCCAAAGAAATATGAGACAAAAATACACTCCACTGCATCGGTCAAGCAGATCTTTGAGATCAGTTTAAAGAATAAATCCAAGATGAAAATTGCCGGATGTCGTGTTGTCAGTGGAACTTTCAAACGGAGTGCAACTGTGCGCTTGATAAGAAATGGCATGGAGATATACAGAGGAAGAGTTAGACAACTGAAACACGAAAAGGAAGATGTCAGTGAAGTCGCTAATGGTGTCGAGTGTGGTGTTGCCCTGGACGGAAACGTAGAATTGCAAGTTGGAGATACGATCGAAGCCATCGAGGAGATAGAAATACAGAGACATTTGTAATCAGGATTTGTAAATAGCATGAAAAGCCTGTAATACATCTATTTTGATAGCAGTTGACGCCTTTCAGAACCATAAAAGCTATCCGCTAACAAGTTCTGATATAATTTGTATATTATGGCTAGTTCCTTGTTGTTGCTAGTTTCAAGTTTGGCGTGGTATTTGTTTAGAAACGCGCGCCTCGATTCATTGAATTCCAATTTGCCGACCAAACTTTGTAACAAATGTAGAGAGTCTGGCTGTTCCTGATCTTTAATCAAATACTGCAAGAGCTGTATGTCTGCACCAAACAAGAAGCTGATGATCTGATCAACCTTCAGGCGGTCAATTTTGTAACTGTCTAGTTTGAGCACCAAGTTCTCCAGTTGACTGCCGTAATCAGATGTTATCTCTGTTGAGGCGTTGGAGCAGCTGTTACCAGTGATCGACTCTTCTGAGTTTGCCTCTTTTATTTCCTGTTTAAGCTCGGGGCTAGTGATATGAGCGTATTTTTGGTCCAGAACCAAAGTTGCTGGCAAGTGAAGCAAGCTTGCATCTGCTCCTGGAGCCAGCTCTCTTTTCCGCACCCAAACCCTTCTCCGAACAAAATTTCCAAACCTTCCTACTCCTTTCCATTTGCGGCTTCCAAAACGGACCTTAGAATAAACCCAACCTTCTTGATCCACATCTTGGATCATCAAAATAAACCAGTTGTTCCAACTCCAACGCCAGCTTCTACTGGGCAAAGGATACAGATTGAGACTTGTAATTGCGTGCCCTCTTAACGTCTGGAACTTGGGAGGATCTAGAGGATACAAAAGCGATTCTCGACTGTACATAGGTATTCCAAGTAATGTTGCCCCTCTTTGGTTCTCTATGATCACTTCATACTTGTACGTCTCCTCTACTCCATCAAATTGGCTCTCGAATCTGCTGATGTCGCCCAGGTCCACATCGTTGCCACTAAACTGTGCCAAGCAATCCAAAAATTCCCTGGAATCTTTGAATTGTGGAAGTCTTGTTAAATGCTTTTCTATATTGTCGTAATGAGAAACCTGGCCCTCCAGTAATGACTCACTTAATCCATTGTTTGTTGTGTAGCGGCTGTGAAGCGCAGAACTAACGACAAATTCATCCCTGGATCCGTGTTTTTCGGCTGCCATAAAAAGGGAGAACTAATCCATTTATTTCCCTCCAAAAAAATAAACATATTTTCCAATCACTGGAATACCTGAAAAATGTCGAGATCGAAAGATACATCGGCTTTGGCCACTCCTCCTGCAGAGGCCGGCGGAGTGGTACTCTACGACAAAGAACCCGATGCAACACAAGAGGCTTTGACTACCTTTCTCAACTTGAAGGACAATATCTACTGCGATAGCATCAAAGATATCTATTCTGCAGCTGACGAGTTCATGGCCTGTGATTGTACGGAAGATGTGGGTACTGACGGAGTCAATCATGCTTGCGGTCCGGACTCTGATTGTATAAACCGACTCACCAATATTGAGTGTGTTGACGGACAGTGCAGTGGTTGTGGAGAGAAATGCCAGAATCAAAGATTTCAGAATAACGAGATCGCACCTGTTTCCATCTTCAAAACGGAACACAAAGGCTACGGAATGCGCGCAGATGAGGACATATATCCACACACGTTCATCGTTGAATATAAAGGAGAGATTGTTGACAACGAGTTGTATAAAGAGAGAAAAGAGCAGTATTCCAACGAGGGCATCAAACATTTTTATTTCATGATGATACAGGACAATGAAATCATTGACGCAACCAAAAAAGCGAGTATTGGCCGTTTTTGCAACCATTCGTGCGATCCCAACGCGTACGTCGAAAAATGGGTCGTCAACAAAAGATTCAGAATGGGCATTTTTGCCAAACGGAAAATCGTCAAGGGAGAGGAAATCACCTTCGACTACAACGTGGACAGGTACGGAGCTGAGCCGCAAAAATGCTACTGTGGTGCCTCAAACTGTCTGGGTGTTATGGGAGGGAAGACGCAGTCTGAGAGTGCTAGGTTGCTTCCGCATGTCATTACTGAAGCTCTTGGAGTTCGTGCGAACGTTGAAAAGAGATGGATCAAAGAGCAGAAGAAACTGGGCACCAAAGTTACGCAAGACAACATTGACTCGAATGTCAACGTTGAGTTTGTCAAATCTTTGGAACTTGAGCCGCTACGCTTAGCAGATGTGTCCAAGGTGGTTAGTTGTTTGCTACAACCAGACCTGGATTTTATCGTGATATCGAGGGTCATTGAGAGGTTTTCCCTTTGCGACAACTATGATGAGATCGTGAATCGTTTTTGCAGACTCCATGGAATGCAAGCTTTAAGCACTGCACTTAAAACTCTGTTGGGCTTATCCGGAGACAAGTTTTCCAATGAAGAGGAGGAATTGTTTACCTCCATGGCCAAGATTCTTCAGCATTGGCCCCCGTTGCGAGCAAAAAATACGATTGTCAGCTGTAAGATGGACGAGATGCTGCAGGAGGCCGAGTCCAAAACTAGCAATCCAGATCTGAAAAGCTTGGTGTCCCAGCTGCTTTCAAATTGGAAAGATCTCGAGTTGGTCTATCGCATTCCAAAAAGAAGTGACCTTAAAAATGCCTCCGACACGGCAACTAAATTGGACGACCGCAGAGCAAGATCAACCTCCTTGCCGGCTTCTGAGGTAGTCGACCCTGCTAAAACGGCAATAAACGGCGTGGCATTGCCTCCTGGATGGGAGTGGGCAGAGGATCCTAGCACCAAAACTGTCTATTATTTCAATAGGTCCAAGAATATCACCCAATGGGAACGCCCTGTGAGCACTCCAACGGGACCTGGTGTTTCTGACGAGGAGGAACGTCGGAAAAGGCGAGAAAAGGAACGGCAGAAGGAGGAGGCCATGTACAAGAAGTTGGAGCAGGAGCGTCAATTGGCACGACAGAAAGAGCTGGAAGTCGAGGAAATGCGCATGAACAAGCTCTCTTTGATTATTGCGCAAGCATCTTTGGAAAAACCAACTACGCCGGCAGAAACGCCGAAGAAAGAAGAAGAGCGCCATATCAGTGCTACGGAAAAACAGTGGACCAAACTTTTTGCTTCTGCAGTGCCCAATATGCTGAAAAAATACGAAACGGAGATTGGAAGAGACTCTCTAAAAGCCTGTGCTCGTGATATTGTGCACACCCTGGCTCAGAAAGAGCTCAAGAGACGCTCCGACAGCAAGCCACCTTCAGAGCTGAGTCATGAGAAGAAGGCCAAAATCAAGCATTTTGTGAAGGAGTACATGGCCAAGTTTTTGGTCAAGCTTGAGGAAAAGAAGAAGCGGAAGAGTTCTGGAGCTTCTTCCGAATCCAAACGCACAAAATCCCAATAAATCACAAACCATATAGAACCTGTATCATAATTTATTTTGCTTTGAAAAGCCCTTATCAGGCTGTGCCAGAAAATTACACAACCAAATTATCGCAAGATGGATGCAGAAGCGGTATTGGCCAAGCATAACAATGCTACAATTCTTCTAATGGGCCTCAGACGGTATGTATAAACCACATTTTTGGTGTCTAACGATTCCAGGTCTGGAAAATCGTCAATTTGCAAAGTGGTGTTTCACGACATGCAGCCTTTGGATACGCTGTATCTCGAAAGCACAACTAAGCCAACTACAGAAAACTTCAAGTCTCTGATTGATCTAGCAGTGATGGAGCTTCCTGGACAGCTCAATCTATTCGAACCTTCGCTATACGACTCCGAAAAGCTGTTTTCGTCGATCGGTGCTTTAGTGTACGTCATCGACAGTCAGGATGAATATTTGAGCGCACTCCAGAATTTGGCGGTCATTATCAAGTATGCCTGCAGCGTCAACTCTAAACTCCACATAGAAGTGCTAATTCATAAGATTGACGGTTTGTCGGAAGACTTTCGGCTAGAAACGCAAAGAGATATTATGCAGAGAGTCGGAGACGACTTGCTGGACTACGGCCTCGATGGTGTGCAAATCTCGTTCTATCTGACATCCATTTTCGACCATTCGATCTACGAGGCGTTCTCTCGAATCGTCCAGAAACTCATTTACGAGCTTCCAGCACTGGAAAACCTCCTTGATCTCCTTATGCAATACAGCACGCTTGATAAAGTTTTCCTTTTTGACGTGAACTCAAAAATATATGTGGCCACGGATTCGTCGCCCGTCGATATGCAAACATACGAGGTGTGTGCTGAGTTTATTGACGTGACCATTGATTTGGACGGTCTTTACGAGAACTCCGGACAAGAAGCAGACGGAACTGTCAGAAGCCAGCCAACCAGGTGTGTATCAAAATTACAAAGCGGGTCGGTACTTTATTTACACCAGATGATTCGTGGACTGGCCCTGGTGGCAGTTATGAGACTGGAAGATGACAACGATACTAACGCGCTGGCTGTGATCGACCACAACGTGTTGGTGTTCAAAAAGAGCTTGGAAAAGTTATGGGAACGGGCCAGAATAAAATAACACAGCTCCGCATTTTGTATTCCTAATATACACTAGTCATCTCTATGATTTCTCTGCCTCTGTTTCTCATTTTCAATCTTGTTGTTTATCAGCATTATTGCCTGTTGGATGGCGAACGGGCTTGTGCTCATTAAAGTGAGTTTTCTCTCTGTGGCGCCGGGAACCTCGTCATTGACCTTGACATAGCATCCGGTTATAGTACGAATATCTTTGAGATTCTTCCCGCCTTTCCCGATCACTAGCCCTATGTGCATTTGAGGAACGTAAATGTCCTGGTTGATTTTTTCCTGTCCTGATTGTGCTTGCATTGGAGCAGGGACTGGTGCAGCAACCGCCCCAGCAGCGGCGCCTGGGATATATTGTCCATAAGATTGTTGAACAGGCTGGCCCATGTAGGGGCTCTGCATTATTGGAGCCGGAACCTGCATTACTTGAGGAGGATATCCGTTGCCGTAGGCCATTCTCGAGACATTGCCGCCGACTGGTGTGCTAGGCTGGTTGCAATTGGCCGGATTGTAGAACACAGCCTTGGCCAGATGCTGTTTGTGCTCTATCACTGTCTGTGCCACATAATACGTGGCTATGTGGATGGCGTCCGCGACTCCAGTGATGTGGAGGATTCTGTCTGTCGAAGCAGGGAGAATCTGGTCGCTTGCTTTCAACGCTGCAGCGGAATTATCCTCGATTTCCCTGAATCTCGCTCCCCTTTTCCCTATGATGTAGCCAATTATCGTGTGGGGGAACAACAGCTTCAAATTAATTTGTTTTGAATCCACGGTAGAAGCCTCGTTGAAAGGCTCGTCCATGATTGCCCTTGTGATAAGCCCAAACGCTTTTGCAACATACTCTGCAGGTCCACGCACGGTGATGACGCGTTCGGGGATACCCTTCAAATTTTCGCTGACGTTCACTCTTGCACTGGACATCTCCTTAATTCTGTTGATTGTCTCGCCGCCTTTGCCGACAATGGCAGCAGTTTCGTTAATTGAGCAAAGCATTCGAAAATGCACATAGGTGGGATCGTCATTAGTTGGCCTGTGATGCGCGACGGGCTCCGGAGTCTCAGGCTGCGGTACCCGTTCTTGTGACTGTTGGTCGCTATCTGCACGTTGATCCGTCTTAGAAGGCTCCAGTGAGTCTGCCTGGTTATTGTCCTCGGTCGGCTCTTCCTGGTCAGCATTCTCGTTATCAAGGGCTACCCGCTTAGCAGCAGTTGCCTCGTCCTCTTCGTTCTTGCGCTTCAACATGTAAATAAATAATGTCTCTTCTTTATCTCCCTCTAATTTTTCGTCGATGAAGTGTGCGGCGGCGCACGACCTGGAAAATAAATTTCAAGCTTGAATAACACAATGACTGAGGAGCAGAAGAAGACATTAGAAGAGTCCATCGCAGACTATCAGGAGTCGGAGGATGAAGATTACAACCCGGAAGCTAATGACGAGGGTAATGACGAGGAGGAAGAGTTTGAAGATGACCCAAAATATCGACAGCTTGAGCAGGGAGGGTTGATCCAGACTCGAAGGCAAAGACAGGAGGAGAGACGCGAAAAAGCCTATCAGAAGCCAGCAGAATCCACAATTGATGTTGACTCCATATGGGAGGAGCTTAATAAGCCAAAGCAGCAACCCAAATCGGAACCAAAGAAGGAGGATTCGATCCCATCATCAACGGAATCCGCAGACACAGAGAAGATAAAGATCACAAGGAGGTATGAATTTGCCGGCGAAATGGTGACAGAGGAGAAATGGGTGGATGCAGACTCAGAAGAAGCTCGTGCTCACTTCAACTCTACGAAGCTCAAAGAGTCGAAAGAGTCGAGTCCTGAGAAATTATTACCAAAAAAGAGAGCACCTAAACGTAAAAGGGCCAGTCTTTTGGATGACGTTATTAATAATGCCTCGAGTGCCAAATTAACTACACTGGAGAAATCGCGACTGGATTGGGCCACTTATGTGGACAAGGCAAAAATTGGAGACGAGCTGAAGTTCGAAAATAAGGGTGGATACTTGGACCAACAGGACTTCTTATCCAGAGTGAGCCACAGGCAGGATAAAAATTACAAAGAAGCCAAGAAACAAGGCTGATGCGTGTCATTCAGTGTATCTCTCTTCTGTCGTTTAGCCAGTTGAGAAGATCGAAATACATATTGGTGGTGGTTTTGTTGGATGGGTCCATTGCCCAGTCCTTGATGCTTTCGAAATACACCTCCAATAACTCTGGAATTGTGCTTTTATCGAAACTCACCATGCTTCGCACGATATACAGTGACAGTTGGTTGCAAGCCAGCGAGTGCGCACGGAATTTTGATTTAGTGGCCGCTCTCTCTTGTATCCCTTTCAAGCCGGCTATCAATTCGGACTTGTTTTGTTTAGACACCGCGATAGGACTTTTTGTAATTAATTTGATGAGCTTATGCGCTTTTTCGCCTACCTGTTTCTCCAAGGTCAAGGCCATCAGATCCAAAAGCACAATAGCGATTTTGAAAGTAGATATGTCGCCTGGTCTCTTGGTGCAGAATATCTCCAGTAGGTCCAAAACGCGGTTTTTGAAAAATATCATCAGTTCACGGGCATTTTGCACCTCTTCTTTTCTCTGGTTGCCAGACTTTGTCTCTAAGGCCGTAAGAGCCTCTCGACGTTGTTTGAATATTCTCGACAGCGTCGAATCGATAGCCATCATTTGCTCGTCAGACATGCTTTCCACATCCGATTCCGACTCGTCCGACGAATTGCTTGAGTCGCCAGAGCTATCATCACCATTGGCCACCCCAAGAGCCTGTGCAAGCTCGTTAGTGGTCTTCTGGTCAACCTCGTCAAACTCAATAGGATCCTCAGAGTCGCTCATCACCACATCCACAGACTCATCTTCAGAGTCCGATCCAGATTGCTCAATCTCCTCCGAGTCTTGTTCACCGGCCTCGCCGTCATTGCTGAACAGTTTTTCTTGTCCCTCCTTGTTTTCTTTAGTGAGCAAAACCTCAAAGAGTCGCTGCAGCTCCGGTTCTTCAATTTTATCGATCAGGTTCTCCCACACTGTAGCGGCCACCTTTTTCATCAGCGACGACTTTTGGGTCAAATATGAAAGCACAAGATCCACCAACGTGTCAATCAGCAACTGTTCGGTGCTAGAATCGGTATAAGTTTCAAATGCAGCTTTCAAGTCAGTTAAAATTGATGCGGACTCCTCATCGCCCGAATAGAGCTGTAACAGACCAACAGACAGGAGAATCTCAAAAGATTCAAGCAACTTAGAGTTTTCAGAGGCTTTCAGCTCGCAAATCGCCTCCACCATCCGAACACAGTCCACTTTGAGGTCTTTCAGATCGTCCTCGAATTCCTGTCTAAGGACAAGCTTCGAGTCCGAGAGACTGGCGTCTTTTTCAACAAGTTTGTTCACGGCATAGTAGGGCCAAGACATTTTGCCCTTGTTGTGCTCACTTGACATAATTTCTAGAAGAACAGAGTACAGTCTTTCGAGCGAGCACGTGGCCATTCTATCGGAGTATCTGTCATCAGACTCTTTCTTCACATAGCCGTGTTCGATCAAGTAATCAATGATGTTTTCGTAGATCTCAGTTTTGGAGATGATAGACTTCTTCGCCCTCACTAAGTGCAACAGAGAGTCAAGTGCGAAAATTTGGTACTTGATGATGTCTTCGTTGACAGAATGTTCGAGTGAAATTAAGAATTGGGCGATCTCCTGAATTGTATTATCATTATCTGCAGACATGATCAGCTCATTCGTTATCTTTGATTTTGTCAGTCTATCAAAATTCAAGGAAACTCTAAGTATGCTTCTTAAGGTAGGAACTATTCTGTTTTGGTTCATGGCGCACGTTTTCACTAGGTGAGAAAGAGTGTTCCTAGCCAATTTGTTGAGCAAACGGTCAGGGTTCGAGCTTTGATTAATGAGCGTCCGCATCAGATTGGAAGACAAAACAACCTCAACTTGATCTCCTTTGAGGGTGTTGAGATCAAGAACAGTGTTCAACACTTCGAGGCCTTTATACTTCCGTTCTGGAGAAGCTGCTTGTGCAAAAAATTGGTCGTCGATGCAAGCTTTCCAAAAGTCTGCTAATTTGATGAGTTTGCTTTCGGTTTTTTGTTTCTTCGACTTGCGCTCCTTTGATATGTGTTCCTCCTTGTTAGAGTTGTTGATCAATTCGGCCAAAAGAGGCGTCCAAACAAAATGAAGTGCTCTGGTCCAGTTACCTTTCTTTCTTGATTGGTCTTCGTCATCTGCGACCACATCAATATCCTTCATTATTTTGGACAAGGTTGGCAAATTTCCTTTTGCAAGTGGGTTCCCATGATGCCATTTGTCTATCTTAGCAAGCCCCATTAGATTTTGGCGTCTTTCTGGTGGAATGCTCAATGCAACTAACAATCCCTCGGTCGTTAGTGTGAGACCCGCAGAGTTGGTGCTTTCCAACAAGTCTACAATAATATTCGTGTATTTTGGGTTCTGTGGTATCCCAAATGACAGTAAAGAGCGGTAGACTGTTGCAAAACAGGCCTCTCTGATCCATGGCCTGAACAACGATAAATCTATCAGTTTCTTGATGATCTTTGTGTAGCTTTCTGTATTTCCCGATTTCAAGTCCTGCTCCACAACCCTGGAGTTCAGAAGTGACTGAAGACCGAAAAGCTCTCCGAAAATTAGGCTCCTGGCGTTCTTTCCTGTATTCTTGTTGCTGACAGAGCTTGCTAGTTTCTTGCTTAGATCTGCCAAAAAACTTTCCACGCTGTATGACTTCTTGACTTCAATGAGCTCGTATAAAATTTCACTTAAACACAGTGAGAATCCCAATCTGGCTCCCGCTCTCGAAGAAGCGAGACCCCTAATCAGTCTGTCGAGAGCATAATCCCACTCTTTTTGCGAGTCGCTCTCACGGAGCTCCGTAATCAACTCGGAAGCTGCCAAGATTCGCTCATCCTCAAGCTCAGATGCGAGACGGTAATAATGATCTCTGGAGACTGCCATGAAGATCTATAAACAATGTCTGAAAAAATTTAATTTAGTTCAGCAAAGTCGATCGACGCGCACGGTATGGATTGTCGACTCATGGTTATGCAGCCTGGATAAATGTCGAAAAAGCTTTTCTTAATTGGACTAAACTGTTTCTAATATTTACGCTAAGTTGCAATAGAACAAGTGAAACATGTCATCGTGGCAAAAGGCTGGAATTTCCTTCAATAAGTACTTGGCAATTGCTGCCAGAACCGTTCAAAGGTCTCTTAAAAACGATCTAAAAGTTGCAGCCGAGAAGAGATACATTTCCGATGCCAAGGTCCAGAAACTCGAGAAGGGTAATGTTGTCTCAACTACCGACCTGGCATCCAACAAGTCTGCTTAGATAGATATGAATAAAACATGACATTCCTTTAGTGGACGTATCGGAATGCAGCGGACACAATGTTATGACAACGTGGACACGATAGAGATGAGTGACGAGGACTAACCAAGCCACGTCCATCTTTCTCCAGTTCACTGCCCATACTTGTCATACACTGGTGATCCGCCAGACTTGGTCAAATCTGTAGGTTTTCGTAGCTGTGAACAGCACTTCCGTTTGAACGAAACTCTCGGTGCAAAGGTGTCATGTCTAGTGAAAGAAATAAACTCCCTTCTTCACCTCTGCTTAACTAGGTTGTTCTGTTGTTGAGGAACAGCAAACAGATTTATCGACTTATTTCACATGATTTTGATAGCACGATCGTTAATGGTTCGTGTGCCTTCAAGGCCGCTGTTGGGAACTTTTTTCGTTCGTTCGCTTCCGGTAACAGGAATGCTGGCAGCACGAACTCGATCTCTACCAGAGCCTCTTTGGCGTCCTTCGTTGGTCCCTGCAAGCTTCCACCGCTCCTTCAGTGTGTTTGCGGCACGTCTGCAAAGAGCAGAAGTGCCCGAAGAAGCTGTCAAAGAGAAGAAGCCAAGGACTTTAAGAGAACGCATTTTGGGTGTGGCAGAAGAAGAGCAATCTGAGGCGGGCTTCTCGGAAGTTAGACGGCTGCTCAAGCTTGCACGAAGAGACATCAAGCTTTTCTCTGTAGCAATTGCCTTGCTATTCATCAGTGCGTTCATAGTCATGTCGCTGCCAAAGGTCACGGGGGAGATTCTCGATTCCACGAGACGGTACTCAAACCTCGAAGAAGCCCGATTTTATGGTCTCACGCTATACCAGCTTCTCTCGGTGGTTGGTGCCATGCTCTGTGTCTACACGGCGGCAACATTCGGCCGAATAATTATATTGAGAGTCTTGGGCGAGAAATTGGTGGCCCGACTTCGGTCGAACATTATGAAGAATGTCTTGAGACAAGATATGGAATTTTACGATAAAAATAAGGTGGGAGACCTTATATCGAGACTTTCCAGTGACGCGTACGTCGTTTCTAGATCTGTGACCCAGAATATGTCTGACGGTATCAAGCATTCCATTGTTGGAGGGACCTCCATTGGTATGATGTTCCACATTTCGCCGACCCTTTCTATGATTCTGCTCGCATTTGGGCCTCCCCTGCTGCTTGCTTCCTACGCCTACGGAATGAAAATCAAGTCTATCAGTAGGATGTTACAGAAGGCGACTGGTAGTCTGACCAAAGTTGCTGAAGAGCAGCTGAACAACATCAAGACTATTCAGTCGTTTACAGCCGAAACGAAAGAATTGCACCGTTATGACAATCAGATCAGGAACGTTTTCAAGATCAGTTATAAAGATGCCATGACGAATGCCTCATTTTTTGTTTCCACCGGAATTCTGGGCCATGCTACCTTTTTGCTCACCTTGGGTCTGGGCACAAATTTGGTTTTCAACGGAAGCATGACCGTTGGTGATTTGGCAGCTTACATGATGTACACAGAATATTGCGGAAATGCAACTTTTGGTGTGGCCACCTTCTACACCGAGCTATTCAAAGGAGCAGGTGCTGCTTCGAGACTCTTCGAGGTTCAAGATCAGGTGCCTAGAATTGACCAGGTCGTGGGCCCTAAGATTGCTGGTTCCAAGGGCCACATTGAGTTCAGGAATGTCACGTTTGCGTATCCAACGCGTCCAGACAATAAGGTGTTTGATAACTTGTGCTTTGAAATCAAAGCAGGCTCCAACGTGTGCATAGTTGGCCCTTCAGGAAAAGGAAAATCCACAATTGCGTTGTTGTTGCTCCGGTTCTACACCCCGAATTCGGGTCAGATCCTCATTGACGGCGTGGACATCACCAAATACTCTGTCCATTCGCTTCGTCAACTCCTCGGATACGTTCAGCAGGAGCCTGTTCTTGTTCCAGGTACTCTATCAGAAAACATCACATATGGCTTGCCACGGAACGTGAAGGTGACCGCTGACATGGTTGAATGGGCGGCTGCCAAAGCTAACTGTGATTTTGTCTACCATTTCCCTGACAAGTTCAACACTGATATTGGGCCTAAAGGGTCGCAACTGTCTGGAGGCCAAAAGCAGAAAATCG
Source organism: Ogataea polymorpha (assembly GCF_001664045.1). Classification (NCBI taxonomy): domain Eukaryota; kingdom Fungi; phylum Ascomycota; class Pichiomycetes; order Pichiales; family Pichiaceae; genus Ogataea; species Ogataea polymorpha. The sequence goes on along the minus strand of NW_017264703.1, from coordinate 156,181 downwards.
CCATTGCGCGGTCTCTGATCAAAAACCCTCCCATTCTTATTTTGGACGAGGCCACTTCTGCCCTGGACTCCAAATCTGAGAATGCCATAAACCTGACAATCGCAAACCTCATGCGAGACAGGTCACTCACCACCATCTCCATCGCACATCGTCTCTCAACCATAGAAAAATGCGATGAGGTGCTCGTTCTCGGACATGACGGCCGGCTGGCAGAGGAAGGCAAGTTCAAAGACCTATATCCTAACCGCAACAGTATGCTCTACAAGCTGCTAAACGAACCACAGAAGAAGAAGAAGAAAGAAGACGAGCATGAAGACCACGAGGCCCAGGAAGATGACCACGAGGCCCCGGAAGACAAAGAAGAAATGGAGCCTGAGGCTGACCACAACGAAGTGACAGGAGACGAGGTTACACGAGGTGCGTTCATGAAACGGCGTGCGGTGCTCAATGAGGAACATGAAAGAAGCGAACATAAGACTCTCACCTAGCACGACGACATGACTAATGACATATATAGATGAATAAAATGGATTCCGACCTTTTTTTTTTACCAAGGCCGATCGGCGCGTCTATGACGTTATTTTACGCTGTGAGAGAAAAGGAATTAATGGTCAAAAAAAAAACCTAGTTGATTGTAATTTCATTAGTGAGCTATACTCCATATTGTGGTGGCCTCTGACATAACCCGTCAGACAAGTGTACGAACTGCTATCATGAGCGCAGCGGCGATTTTACAAAAGGAGCTCAAGGAGCTTACCAAATCTCAGCCATCGTTCCGGATCGAGCTGGATTCAGATAACATCTTCCTATGGGATATTGGCATGTACATCCCTAATCCGCATTCCAAATACAACGGCGCGTACCTCAAATGTCAAATGCGTTTCCCTAATAATTATCCATTTTCGCCGCCAGCATTCAGATTCACGCCACCAATCTTCCACCCTAATGTTTATAAAGATGGTCGGGTTTGCATTTCCATTTTGCATGAGGCTGGTGACGCTTTCAGCGGAGAGCCTTCGAATGAGACATGGAGTCCCGCTCAGTGCGTTGAGTCTGTGCTTGTCTCGATTATTTCGCTTCTTGACGACCCAAATATCAATTCCCCTGCTAATGTGGACGCCAGTAAAATGTTCAGAGATCACAAAGAAGACTACTACAACATGGTTGCCAAAGACGTCGAGCGGTCCAAAAAGGACATCCCAGACGATTTCGAGATTCCGGACGCCACCTCGCGTTCAGAGGCCGACGATTACGAAGACGAATGGTTCTATCAAGACGACGATGAGGACGACGACGAGATCGACGAAGACGACCAGAGCTTTATCGACGACGAGGAGGTGGAAATGAGCGAAGATTACGGAGAGGACACATCCAAATAGACAAGTTTGGAGTGCGCTTAATAGCTATTACGATTGATATCTGGTGTTTAGGTTAATTTTTGATATGAGTTCCAGCACTGTAGAAATTGTAGAAAAAATTCGTCTGGTTCTCTGATGGCCAAGAAGGACAAGAAGAACAAGGAGGCAAAGAAGGCGCGGATAGCCCAGAAAAATGAGAAGAATGCCAAGAAGGCAGGTGAGAAGCTGAAAAAACTCTCGAAAAAGGCCGGAGACGATCTAGAAGACGACGTGGATCTGGATGAACTACTGAAGCAGCTAGCTTTAGAACAGCAGGAATTTGAGGAAGTTCATGTTGAAGTTATTGATAGGTCGTTGAAAAGACTGAACGCCACTTTTGCTGCAAGCAACACTAACGGCCGTCGAGAGTTGGTCCTGTTTGGAGGCGAAGTTAACACGGGCCAGACAGTCCATTTCTATAATGATCTGAATGTTTTCTCCGTTGACTCGAAAACTTGGAGACGATATGTGTCCAAAAACTCGCCACTTCCGCGGTCTTCCCATGCCATGTGCTACCATCCGTCTGGCATCTTTGTGATGCATGGTGGTGAATTCTCGTCTCCTAAACAGTCCACTTTCCACCATTTTTCAGATACGTGGATTCTGGACTCTCAGACCAAGGAATGGGCCAAAGTCGATGGAAAGGGTCCTCCAAACCGTAGTGGACATCGTATGGCGTGCTGGAAGAATTACGTGATGCTGTTTGGTGGATTTCGTGATCTTGGTTCCCACACCACGTATCTCAATGATCTATGGCTGTTTGACATCACCACGTACAAATGGAAGCAGGTGGAGTTCCCGGCGTCGCATTCTGTCCCAGATCCACGATCGGGACATTCATTTATGGCCACGGATTTTGGTGCTATAGTTTATGGAGGTTACTGCAAGGTGAAGGCTGGTAAGGGACTTCAGAAGGGAAAGATTCTGACCGACTGCTGGGCACTCAACATGAAGAGCGATCCTGCGCAGATCCGGTTTGAACGCCGTCGGAAACAGGGTTTTCAGCCGTCGCCGCGTGTTGGATGCTCCATGCAATACCACAAGGGCAGAGGTATGCTCTTCGGGGGTGTTTTCGATTACGAGGAGACAGAGGAGACTCTGGATTCTGAGTTCTACAACACGCTCCTTTCATACAACGTGGAAACTAACAGATGGTCCAATCTGTCTCTGCGGTCGAGCAAGAAAAAGGCCGCAGCTAAAAAAGAAAAGGTGGATAGAACCCGACAACTAGAGGAAATGCTCAACTCTATTCTTGCAAAACATAATCTGGCAGACGACGAAGAGGATGAGGCGCCTGTTGCGGAAGAAGACGACGACGAGTCTGACGAGAGGCTGGAGATTCGCAACGAATTGCCCCATGCTCGTTTCAATGCCCTGACCTGTGTCGTGGATGACACTTTGTACATTTACGGAGGCATGTACGAAGCCGGAGAACAGGAGTTTAATCTGGACTCATTCTACTCGATCGACCTATCCAAGTTGGACGGAGTTAGGGTGTTCTGGGAGGACTTGTCTGAGTTAGAGAGACAAGAAGCGGAAGACAGCGACGAGGAGAGCGACGACGACGATGAAGACGATGAGGAGGAGCAAGACACGGCAATTTTGGTGGCAGAGGAGGAAGAGGAGGAGCTGGAGGAGGAAGAGCTGGAGGAAGCAGAGATTCCTGACGAGCATCCTTGGCTGCCTCATCCAAAGGCGTTTGAGTCGCTTAGAGCGTTCTATTTGCGTACTGGTCCAGATTTCCTCACGTGGGCCATCAGCCAAAATCCAGAATCTCGTGGAAAGTATCTGAAGACAAAAGCTTTTGCTCTGTGTGAGACCAGATGGTGGGAACGGAGAGAGGCTGTCCAAATGGAAGAGGAAAGTTTGGAGGAGAATGGAGTTACCGATGTTATAGAGAAAGACTTTTCGAGAGCAGAGAAAAGAAGATAGATTGATAATAGATTAATAATAATACACTATGCAAAGTGGATTCCAACTTGATGGAAAGCGTACAGGAGCTTTAGGAAGTCGTTCTGGTCCATCTTTGCCGGTCTACGCTCACCAAAACCGGTTTCTACCAGCACTTTCGTGACATTTTCCTTCACCACAGCGGAAAAATCTGTTTTAGCATCCACCATCATCTCGCCCCTTTGCTCGCTCAAAATGGAAAGGAACGTCTTGTAGTTGTTTTCCAGAATTTCCAGGATCTTGCTGTTCCTAAACGTAGCGTTGAGAGTCTTATTTTTCCTGTTGAAACAGAACCTCAATAGTCCATCCCACTCGTTGTAGTCAAGATCAGGACGAGGAAATTTCGGCTCCACTTTCACCACAGACGATTCCACCTTGGGTGGGGGCCGGAAGTTGTTCTTTCCCACTTTCATCACATGCTTGACGTTAGCCCACATCTGGGCGTTGGCACTCAGACGGTTGTATAGGGCATCGCCGGGACGTGCTGTTAGGTTCATTGCAAACTCTCGTTGGAACATGAGAACGGCGATTCTTGGCGGTCGAGGCATACTCAAGAGCTTGAAAACTATACCGGACGAGATTTGGTAGGGAGTATTCGAAATGCAGACATCGAAGTACGGCAAGGTCTCAAGTTTCATGAAATCGCCCATGATAATCTCAAGCTTCTTCTCATACGGAGTACCCTGAACTCTCTTTGTAAGTTCAGCAGCCATCTTTGGGTCCACTTCAGATGCAATAACTTTCCGGGCCTTTTCTAGAATTCTGACCGTTAAGTTACCGGTACCTGGGCCAATTTCCAGTACCACATCGGAGGGTCTGATTTCTGCTTTGTCAACAATACCTTGGGCTATGAGAGGATTTTTCAGTATATGCTGACCAAGATCTGTATTGAATTTAAACACTTTGTTCATCTGGTCACCGGCAGGAGCTGGCTTGGCGGCGAACTGCTTTCTGGCAGCTTTAGGCATGATCTATAATTTTTGCTTTTTTTTTTTTAACCTGGAATATTTTTTCAAATAAATTTGGCGGGCTGTGCAAAAATAAAATGGGGTAATTGAGTTTGTCGATATGTCAAGCAAGAACACCAAACAGAGTTTTAATGTTGATCTTAAAGATCTGGCTCGGATTAATGCGTATAGAAGAATCGGAGCAGGCCTGATATTCATGGCTTTGCCAGCTATCGAAATATACAGGAGAATCTACCTCGATAAAGAGAGAAAGATACAACAGGGAGAGTACAATCCGAAAGATGGTACCTTGAGACTTTTCTCTGAAGAGGAAAAGCTCGAGAAATTCAGGAATAGCTGGATGACGAAGATATTTGGCGAAAAGTAGTATTGCAAAATCTACTATACAATTGAAAGTGATACTATCCTTAGAGGCTGCTCGTCGAGGATCAGTAATTCATAGGGACGACGTCGCTCGAGCTCTCTGTTTGATCACTCGTAACGGTGTTGGCTGTATCATCATTGTCGGGGACTTGTGTATATCCAATGCTGACAGCGGGCGTGTGCTAGTTCTCAACGGTGTTGAATGAATTTTGTTGAGCAACGTTAATCGTGGAATACAGCTCGAACTCCGCATTGGAGGCTTCGTGTAGTGCTCACCCTTTATTATAGAGTTCAAAAGAGACTGGCGAGATTCGGGACGCATGGGAAGCGGAATCCTAGTCAGGTGCGACTTAGATGGCTCAACCTGTCTTCTTAGGGTTTCGTCTCTAGTAGTTGGCAACGGAACTGGTAAGGGAACATATTTGAGCAACTTGGTTTTCTCGGTTTGTTTCTGGATGCTTGGCCTGTGAAGCTTTGCATTTGGCGTGATAAAGGGATCGGATTGAGAAAGAGACCTTATACTTCGTGGCGAACGCTCTTTGATGTCTAGTTGCTGCAGCTTTCCAACAAGGTTCTCGTCTGTGTTTCTAGATGTCTCGTTCTCTTTGTCCTCGGCTTCATTCATCAGCCGTTTGAGAACGGAACTACCTGACGCGGTGGTGAAAGAAACCTCGGATTCGTCGTCCTCTAAAATATCAAACTTGAGAGGACTCCGTTTCTTTGCAGATGTCGGATTGTACTCGATCAACACTGGCTTGAGCTTGAGAGCGTCAAAGAGTGATCCCTTGGACTTCACAGGTGCTGAGGAGATTGGCGAGCATGGTGAGCTTCTTTTGGACTCAAAGTGCTGTTCCTGGAGTTTCACGTATTGTGCTTCCAATTCGTTTTTCTTCTCAATCATGTCTTTTTCGGAAATTAGTCTTTCGCCTACTGCACGCTTCAAAATACCCAACGACTGGCCCACGGTTTCCAGCTCTCGCGCACTGGACGGTCCCAGACAGTGTTTGACCAGCATTTCGTCTTCAAGGTCCTCTAGCGCTTGAGAAACCTCTCTCATCAGGGATTGAAAAATGTGCTTCCAGCGACGGTCCACGAGCTCGCTCGAGATACGCTTCAAAGCAGATTTGAGCTCGTGCACATTTCGTACAAGGCCCTCGTATTTGGATATGAGATGCATGATTGACCCTGGACTCTTGTGCATCGCCACCTCTCCATAACTTTCAAGGGTCTGAGGCACAATTAGCACGGCAGCCTGAATAGGATCTATTCTGCCTTCTAATTGCTGGTACAAACCAAGCAGTCGCTCATCCAGACAGGTAAATGTGGGCATTCGCAGCCTAAAGGTCTCGCTTTGTGTCATTTTAGCATTAATTTCTTCCAATTCGAGCTTGGGAAGCTTCTTAACAGGAGTGGTGAGCAGCATTTGTTGGAGTATTCTCATATCCTTGGAACAGTCCGCAATCTCGTTGCTGATCGACCCTAGCACTTGTTCATCCAGCTCTGTGAATCTGACCGCAACATGCAGATTTTCCAGGTAAGCCGATATGTGTTTTTTAGCTCTAAGTAGATCCTCGCACAGCGGTTCCAGCTGGCTAAGGGTGGTTTCCAATCCAGGTTCTGATTCCAGATTTGATTCGATGGCAGTCACTAGTGCAGGCAGAATCTCGTCTATTTTGTGGATGCACTCATCTACTTTGGTGAGAATGTCTTTGTTCTGTGCAATTGCGCTCAGGGTAGATAGCGTATCGTTCACAGCCAGGAACTCGTGTATAAACAATCGGATACAGTCTGCGGCGGCTTCCACTTGTGCTCCATCATACAGGGCTATCTCCTCTATTTGGAGCTCCTGGACGCCGCCGCAGCATTTCTCCAGTTGGTCCAACCGCTTCATTGAATTGTTCAAGTTTATCAATCAATTTTTTCCCAGCTATATTTATTTACTATTTCCCTAAAATAGTTAGGCGGCCAAAGATTTCTGATTTGAAATATTGTACACTATGAAGTTTGGTTATCAGCTAAGATGTGCCTGTTTCTCGTACATCTCCACTATCTGCTCGCTTGTCGTTGCATCCTCAACGCTCTTGTCATCTCTTATCCGCACAAACCGTGGAAATCTCAGTGACACTCCTTTGGAGCCGTCTCCCAAAAAACTGTAGCCGCATTTGTAGAGAGGACTTTCGGTAAAGTCCGCCACTTTCACCTCAAACAGCGTTGTTGGTTCAAACCAGATATCTGGGGCTGCTCGGGGATTCGTCTTATCGTACACGAACGACGCTTTAGGCTTGTCCAACTGTGTTGGCTTGAGTTTCTCAAATAACGAAGCAAGCATCTCTTCACTAAAGCCGGTGCCAATTTTGCAGATAGCCTCAAACTCGCCACTGTCTGGGTTGTAGCTAGCGAGCAAAAACCCGCCGTACCCTCCAGTGCGCTTTCCCTTGCCAACATATGCACCAATGACTACCAGATCCAGAGAGTCTCCGACTCCCTCCAAATAGTCTTTCTTCAGCTTGAGCCAGTTCCTCGATCTTTTGGATGGCTCGTATAAGCTGTTCGTCCCATTAAGCGTTTTGATCATCAGCCCTTCGCAAGAGTCCTTGACGGACTGGTCAAGGAACTTCGTTATGACGTCTAAATCGGAGGAGTCGAGTTTCTCAGAGAAACGAAACTTCCCAGGGATAACCTTCAGATTGTCGTACATGTATTGTCTGCGCTCTTTCAAAGACTTCTGGAGTAGGGACTCGCCATTGTACAGCAGAATGTCAAAGGCAAACAAACACACCTGCACCGTTATGTCTTCCTCCTTCACGTCCTTGCGCTTTCTGGTTGACAGGATCTGGAACGGGAGGATCTTTTCCTGCTTCTTGTCCCATGCCACACACTCGCAGTCCAAAATAAACGATTTCACTTCTGGATTAAGTCTCTGGAGCTCCTCCATGACGGGAATTAGGTCTGGATATCTTTGGGTCATGTTTTCGGAGCTCCTAGAGTAAACTCTAAGCGTTCGGTCAGGTAGCAGGTGAACCTGTGCTCTTTCGCCGTCGTATTTGTACTCGCACGTGAACTCCTGGTTCTCGAACTGGTTGAGGATCTCCGTGATCGACTTGGTTGGTTTTGCAAGCATTGGCTTGAGGGGTATTCCTGGCTTCAGCGTGCAGTGGTCCATGAGCTTGAGAGTTCCGTATTTTATCGCGCTCTCGATGATCAGCTCGTAATTGGGCGTCTGCGAAAATGCCTCCTTCATCTGCTCCTCAGCCTCACTCAGAATTGCAGGAGTCACTTTTTGGCCCCGCTGCTTCATCTCGTGCTCCACCAAAGCCTTGGCCAATGCAACCACCACCGATTTCTCTGCAAACTGGATGCGCAACGTGCCTTCCAACGACCTCATCAGGAATTTGGCCTCGCGCGAGTCACAGGACGTCAGCATTCTGTTGATCATGGCAATTTTTTTGTTCTGCGAAGAGGCTCCCGACATGCTTGCAATTTCCTTGAGATTTTTAAATACTTGAAACACTGTCAACGGTTGCGGCTTGAACATCAAACTTTGCTTGGATCTCGATTTTTGAGCAACCAGACCGATGTCGCCATACTCTCCAAGATCTTTTTTCAGCTGCTGCATCGAACGGCCTGTACCTGTGGCCAGTGCTTTCATGAGAAGAGTCTCGCCTAGTCCCAACTCAAGCCCCTCGTAATCTGGGCACACCCTATTGATAGTCAGGTAATTGACCTCAACAAGGTTTCTTATCTGGTCTTCCTGATTCTCAGATGTGTCCAGCACGTGGGAAAACATCTCGGAGGCGATCTCGATGCACTTGAGTCTGCCGGACTCTTTTTCTAGGGCCTCAAACACCTCGCACAATTTGCTATACAGGATCGGTTTCCCGACGGCCATGTCAGGTACTTTGACCTCCGAGTCCATCTTCAAAAGCTCTTTGGCGTCTATCAGTCTCTCCTTCGCGTCATCTGCAACATCTGCAACAGAATCGTCTGGCGTGCTCTCCTTTGTGTCGTCGCTTTTGGGGGCCTTTTTAGATGAAGCGGGCGATGGACTACGCGACCGCTTCTTGGCCATGCAACGCTCGCCCTGAGAACCAAAAAATCGAGATAATGTTTGCTGTTTTTGGGTGGCCGTCATGCTTCTTATTCCTAGTCTCGCAAACATGCAGATAAGTGAGCAAATCTTGCGGTTTCGCGTTTGAGTCGCGTCGCGTCGCGTCGACCAACTTTTTTTTTTCCTATGTCTCCAATTAAATTATAAATTTCTATATATTATGCTGACTCGTAATGCTCCCAGTTGTCCAGAATAGCCTTGATCTTCTCAGACCCAGTCAGTTCGTAGACATTTTCAAAGTACTCTTTCGTCAACTCAAATGGTTTGGCAGTCAAGTTTGGAATGTACTTGCCAATCAAGCTGGCTGGCTTCACAGCAGACTTTGGAATCTTCTTCACCAAGAATCTCTGGAATGGCTTGACACCAGATCTCAGGTAAGAGGAGTGGAATGGAACAGAAATGCCCTTCAATGGGATACAGGCGTATCCTCTTTCCAGGTCGACTGGCTGTGGCTTGGCCAAAGACTTCTTGGAAACCTCGTCGACGATCTCACTCAGGTGCTCGGCAACCTTTTCGAGCGACATTGTCTCCTGCAGCTTGACAATGTCGATCTTCTGGATCTTAAACACGTTCAACGTGTTGCTCAAAGTATCCAGAGCTCTAAGATCTCCGGCAGCAACGTATTGCTGGTTCTCCACGTTGAAGTTGACGATCTCCAACAGCCAGCCGGTTTGCTTGCTAATGTGCTCGACAACGAATCTCAGGGCAGAATCGTTGAAGGTAGGAGAGACTCTGGATGGGTTCACAGCGCACATACCATAGTTCGATCTTCCTAAGCTGTCCCTTGGAACAGCAACCTGCATGGTCATACCTCTGTAGAACACCACATCGACCAGGGACTCGATTGGCATAACGTCTGCCAGAGATGACAAAGCCGAGTACTCACCAAGAGAGTGACCAGCAAACATGGACTCGCTAGGCACCAATCCCTTGGACTTCATATCCTCGAATGTAGCCTTCTCCATAAGAGTAAGAGCTGGCTGGGTGAACTGCGTAGCAGAAAGCAATCCCGTTGGCGACTTGAAAGTATAAGTGGTGGTGTTCTCGTCAATGTCCTTGAAAATTTTCTCCGACTTAAGATTTCCATCCTCATCGATGGTTTCAAACATCATCGTGATGTAGTTCTCTCTGATCTTTCTTCCCTTTGGACCACCAAAGTGGACTGTCAACTCGTTAGGGTTGTTCTTGACGATGTCCAAGATCGAGAATCCGTAGTTGTCAATAAAGTGTCTGTCGGCCCTATCCCAAACGTTCTTGGCAACCTCAGACGAGTTGTACAAATCCATACCCATACCCTGTTCCTGAGAACCTTGACCGGTAAAGACGAACGTGGAGACCGGTTGGTCAATTTCTGCCTCACCAGAAAGCACAACATCGCCGGTGTCAGCCTTCTTGGTCTCGATCTTGATGATCTTTCTTCCGTTGATCATGGCAACGTGCTCCAACTGAGTTGTAAGCTCGTCGTTTGGCAGAACCATTCCAACAAAGTTCGCCTTGTAGGCCCTCACTCTTGGAGCAACACCGTTGGCAGCATGCATTTCGACAAGAGACCTGACCGAAGCAGAGGAGAACATACCATGGGTGATGGTGCCTGGCAAGCTTGCGTAGGAAGCAAAGACTCTTGAGACGTGGATAGGGTTGTAATCACCAGAAACGGCGGCGTACGTCTCGTTGGAACCTGGAGCCTTGGTGACAAGTGCACCAGACAGAGGAACGGCGTGCTCCAGCTGAACTGGCTGCTCGATTGGCACTCCGTTCCTGCTCAAGTAGTCAACCACAGGGTTACCGTGCGAAACACCAGCCTTGTAGTTGATCTCGGCAACCTGTTTGATTTCCTTCGACGGCATCTCGTAAAACACGGCACCAGTGGTCCTCACCGAGGAGTAAACGTTCTGGTTCTTGAAGTAGTAGACGGATTTGCATCTGAAGGTCAGAGTCTTGCCGATCAGGTCAATTGGCTCAGAGCCTAGATGGAACCACTCCTTGGACTGCAAAACAGCAACGTCCATAGCTGTCTTCAGATTGACCTCCATCGGAGTCTCGGTAGTCTTCTGGAAGGTGTTCTCAAAGTCTGTGTAAATGCCTCTGTAGAAGAAAGCGGAGGTGACCTCCATGATAGCCTTTCCATCTCTGTAAATAGTACCAAGAACCTCAACAGTCTTACCTGTTGCACTGTTGACCACAGAGACGATCTGGGCATCAGAAGAGACCTTGTCACCGACTTTCAATGGTTCGGCGCCTGGCATCATTCTGTACGCGTTGGACAGGTGAACAAGCTTCAGAATGTCACCGTCGACAGACTTAGGGAAGATTGCTTTCATGATAGCTCTCCATCCAATAACAATAGCAAAGTCCATAGGAGCCAATTGGTCTCTGCCAACTCTTGGAACGAAATATTCACAAGAGTTTCCAACAGCATGTGTCAGTTCGGCAATGGCCTGTTGAGTGATTTCCGTGGAACCACCATCGATCGTTGAGGTTGCATTGAAGTCCAGCTCAACAGGAACATTGGAACCGAACCACAATTTCCAGTAGAACTTCTTGATTCTGTCGTTTCTGCTATCCATGACTTCCTGAATTGGAGCAAATCCGTCGGACTTCTTGTATATGTAAAGCAACTCCAATGGAACAGGAGTTCCATCAGCCGTTCTGTGCTCAATCAGACTCATCTTGATGGAGTTGCCATCGGCACATATTCTGACCACTTCCTTGTCTTTGCCTTTGATGGACTCGAACAGGGAAATAACGGTCTTCGAGACGTCGTCTGGGTATTGGATTCTGACAGAGATGTTCTGAGCTGGAGCCAGGACCTTCTTGGCTGGGTTCTCAACGTGGTTGTAGCCCTGAACGCATCTGTCAGCAGTAACAAATGCGTGTCTCCAGTTCAGCTCAGAGCCAGCTAGAAGCTTGAACCAAGCGTCGGTCTCTGGCAAAGAAGAGCCAATAGAATATGTCACAGCATCAGCAGTCTTATTGACTTGCACACCTGGAATAGAGTCGATTTTGACAGTGCTCTTATCAGTGAAATACTCAACAACAGGAACTCTAGAGATGTTTCCACCATAAACGTCGTCCAAAAGCTTCTTGATGTGGCCTTCATGAATATTGTCCAAAATCTCCTTGATTGGCTCGTCCACCTTGTTGGTGAATTGAGCAGCAACGGGACCATGCAGTATACACGTTCTTTGAACATCCTCGTCAACAACGGCCTCGAGATCCTCAGATTGCCATAGAGAGTCTTTCTTGAAAAACACCTCGAATCTCTCGTCCAAAACTGGGACGAACGGAACCGGCTTCTGGCCTGGATTAGAGCACATGGCAATGAAATAGTCGCAATCTTCAGCGTTAACCAATTGGCTCTTGGCTTCTGGATATGCGTTGAAAACGGCTTCCAAGCAGGAGTCTGGGTTCTCCAAAAGACTAAATGTCTGGATGAGTGAGAAAGTCTCCTTGCCAGCAAAACGTTCCTCGACTCTTCTCAGGAACTTGCCGAGGAAGTTTCGCAAACTCACGTCGATCCATCTCTTTGACTTTCTCACGTACATCAGCTCCACGCATCTCTTGGCAACCTGCTCGTATGTCATGTCTTGTAAGTCGCAAACACCCTCGTCGTTCTTTCCAAACCATGGCTTTTGGAAGTCGGCATTGAGTTTCTTGATTATGTAGTCCTTCTTTTTCTCCAAAGCTTCCAGCATTTTGGCCTTAGGAAGTGAGAAAATAGTGTCGTCCATCTCTTTCCAGAAAATAACGGCTCGCGTGGCAATCTTGTGGATTGGCTCACCCATCTCGGACTTCACAGTCAAAATACCACCTGCTGGCTTCTTGTAGGTCAGTTCCCATTTGCTGTCGTCAACACCGGTACAGGCAGCAATGGCCTTCTTGGCAGCAGGAGAGGTCTTGCACTCCTTGGCAACCATGACTCTGGAACCAAATAGCACACCATCAAATGGCATGTGTGGGTAGTTGAACTTCGTAGCCCAAGCACCAGTTAGGTACGGATAGGTATCCTCAGCAGAACCAAAACCAGAACCGGCAATCAGAATGATGTTTGGACATTTTCTGAGCTTGGAGTACATTTGCAAGATTGGCTGGTGGAAATCCTCAAATGAGTGGTGGCCACCACCTCTTCCACCGGTCCATTGGACCACAATTGGGAAGTTAGGGTGTGCCTTGGCAATGGTGATACACTGGCTGATTGCGTCGATGGAGCCTGGTTTCAAGCCCAGGTGAGTCAATCCGAGAGTTTCAATGTACTCGGTGGCAACCTCAAGAGAAGGAACACCAGCACCTATGGTCAAAGACTGGATTGGGAAGCCCTTGGCCCTGAGGTCTCTGATTAAAGGAATACCCCATTGAAGCATCTTAGGACTAACATAAATCAAGTTGACTCCGATACCGGAACCTGGAGTGATGTTTTCAGCGATCTTGGTCAAAGCCTTGGTCATCATGTCTGGATTAAAGTAGCCACCACCTGCTAGTTCGATGTGGTAGCCAGCTTCAATGGTGGCAGCAACGAAATCGGGCGAGACGGTACTCGGCGTCATTCCAGGGACCATGAGTGGTGCTCTTCCCAGCAGTCTGGAGAATTTCGTATCGACGTATATTTTTCCTTCGGAAGTCTTGATCAGTTTAGGCTGGTAGTTGTGAAGCCAATTTGGAGCATATATTAGAGAGGAAGCGTTGATATCAAACAGCTCCTGTTTGTAGCCGAACTCCGAATCTTCGCCAGGAACGTTCAAAGCGCCGGCAATAATAACTCTGGCTCCAGTGCCCTCCTTATTTCTGTGGGTGAGAACTCCCAAGCCAGAAGCTCCACCAGGACCGAAGTCAATGATGTGGGTGGCCTCGAATTTGGTGGCCACTTCCCAGTTCACAGCCAGGAGAGTGATAAGCTCGATCAGTCTGGAAGTGATGGATCCGGTGTAATTTCTGAGATCCGAGCCGTCGTAAGTATCATAGACTGGCATTTTCAGGTCCGCAGTATTAAATTCGAGATTAGACTTCTCAAGGTCTTCTTTGATTTTTGGAGATGCTGGAGCAAGCAGATGAGAGTGGAATGGAGACATAATCGGCAAAAATCTCGAGGAGAATTTGAGTTTTCTTTCGCTGTAAGGAACACGGGACTGCTCAAGCCCAGAAGGTGCCTTGGCCTTTCTGAGGTTCAAATTGAGACCGTACAGAGATTCTGGTGGACCGGTGACAACCAGATTTCTGGCACCGTTAACCAAGGAAATGCCAATCTTCTTGGCCTCGGGCAGATGCTGGTTGGTCTCGTCGACAAACTTGGTGACCTGTTCGTAGGTGAGGTCTCTGATGGAGAGCATAGGACCTGGAGTGCCTTCACCGTTTTCTTCTGAGTCCTTGACGGTACTTGGTGCAAGCGAGGTTGATGGGTAAGCTTGGAGACATCTGACACCAAGGTAGAAAAGGAACTCGACGGCCTTCAAAGCCTGGACCTCGAAGGATTCCCAAGTGTCGGCCGAGGCAATGGCAATTGCAGTGGCAAGACCTTGCGAGTGACCTGTGGTACCGCTAGTGAGCTCATTGAGCTGGCCAGGGGTGACACCCAAAAGTCTGCACGTGATGGCGAAGTGGCACAGCTGAATCACGCAGATTAACGGACATGACACGGGAATCGAGAGCAGGTGTTCTGTGTTTGGAGTCTGTTCTGGTTTCTCGAGCCAGTTGATGAGGTCGAAACCATGCGTGAAAATTCTGTCGATGTCGGAGGTGGAAGATATAAGAGATTGCAGCTTTGACTGCACGCTGTACAGGAATGGCGCCACAAGTGGATTATACACGTCGTAGATCTCTCTGAGCTCCTCGAAGTAGTCTTCGGTGTTTCCCTGGCCACCGAAGACCGTGTAGATGGAGGCTTTTTTGTCCTTGGCGGCCTTGAACAGGGCAGACTGGACTGGTGCAGGATCCAGACCAAACTTCTTGTCCACATAGAGCTTTCCAGAGTAGTAGTTTTTCAAAATGTGGTTCTTGACCTTTTCTAAGGTTGTTGGGTTGGTCTCAGACGCGAGACACTCGGCTGCGAAAGAGTGGATATCTTTGTTGAGCAGGAATCTGGTGTCGAACTCGTCAATGACAAGCTTGATCGCGTCCAATTTCTCCGACTCCAGAACACTAGACCTGACGATGTATCCCAAGAACATCGTCAGCAGTTCAGCCTTGGACGCTGGCTCGTCATCGCCAGCGTATCCTTCGGTAACCTCTGGAAGGGACTTATAGAAATCTGCGGTCAATTGTTGGTACAGGAGGTAATTAGTTGGAGGGGTCAGGATGGTGGTCTCAATCCCTCCGTGGGTTATAACTAGCGGTCTATTCACCGACATGACAACAGCTGGTTAAAAAAAAATAGGCTGTTGAAGACAGTTGATATAGTTGAAAAGTTTACCTACGCAGCCACGACTCGTCAACAAAAAAAAGAAAGCGCTCTAAGAGACATTTGTGGCTGCGCCGTGCTCAGATCAATAGCTACACAATACTGAAATAATAGTACGCCCAACAAGACTGTTGGGATTTGGAATTTGTTGAGAGCAGGGTAACGTGGCTGTGAATTGGGGGTTGCACAGCCGGAATCTGAATTTTCTGGGAGTTTTTTTTTTTTTTTGTTGTTGTAAATTTCCCGCGTCCTACTCTTGCACAGCCCGACTACTCCTGGCCTGCACAGCCAAACTACGCTTTCCATCTTTTTCTTACACAGCCAGGGACGTCTTCACCAGGGATCATGTCGCAGTGGTTGCTAGTCCTCCCGCAGAAGCTGGTGTCCGGCGTCATCAACTTCCTAGCAACATCTCTCTACCTATTTTCGGCAGTTCTGTACTCGATAGCGACCTACTTGGCACAGGTCGCCCTTTCGTTTTCCACCGTCCTTTTAATTGCAATTGTGGTCTCTCTAGCCACCTATGCCTACATCCATTACAGATATTTGACTGTTTATTCGCGGCTTCCTGAAGACCCAAAGCGACAGGAGCCGTCGATGGACACGTTTCTGGAGACGTCTGGCAGAGAGCGCAAGGCCCGGCAGAACTATCTTGACGAATTCTTGTCTGCAATAAAGATCTTTGGCTATTTGGAGAGCCAAGTGTTCAATGAGCTGACAAAGAGCATGCAGACGCAAAAGCTGGACTCCGGCGAGATTGTGTTTTTGGACGAAAACTCGGGGTTCATGATCTGCGTCGAGGGCGAAATTGAAGTCTTTTGCAAGATTGGAAGCTCAAACGACGAGAATGCGGTGTTCACCAATGAATCCTCCTCTAACTACGTTATTGTTGACGATATTAGGTACAGACTTTTAAACAACGTCAAAAGTGGTGCTCCATTGTCATCGCTAACAAGTGTGTTGAACTTACTCACCGCTTCGGATTTAAATATTCCAGACAGACAGGCTTCTGGTATTTTACCTGTTCCTTCCGATTTTGACCTGGACAACAAGGTGTTTGCGGACTCGCCGGTGCCACAGCCACCGTCGTCGAACGAAACGCCAACACTGATTGCTATTCCAAAAAACAACTGCACCATATCCATCATACCCAAAGATTCGTTCAGCAGACTCGCCTATAAATATCCCAAGGCCACCAGTCACATTGTTCAGATGATTTTGACCAAACTGTACCGTGTCACGTTTCAGACAGCCCATGACTATCTCGGCCTCACCACAGACATCATGCGAACAGAAATTAATCTCAACAAGCAATGCTCCAATGTGCTGCCCTCTTATCTGAGCAACAAGGTTGTGGAGCATTTTATGCCAAGACTGTCTTCTTACAGTACACTCAATGAGTCGCACTCACTGTTGAAAAGAAGCCAGAGCTCGAAATTGATGAGATCAGAGCCGATTCATCTAGACCCTGGTTCCAGATCTGTTTCTCCAGCTGGCCCCATTTCCATCCATACGGCTCCCACTTCTTTCATGGCAACACTCAGCTCGGATGCAGACGAAAGCAACCAGAGCGACGATATGCTTGCCGTGCCACGGTCGCGTATCAAGGCCCGTAGACCAAGAAGTGAGGTTTCGGGCGCGAGAAACTCGTCAAGACACTTTTCGTTGGCTGCTCGAAACTCCACTAATCCCGGAGACCTTGTTTCGAACGTTCCGGTGTCCCATTTGGATAAGATGGCAAGTATTGGAAAGACAGATAAGGGCCACTTACACGACAGAATAGTCAACGGTGAAAATGAAGAGCCTGCGGAGATGGCTGTTCGTGTAGCCATCGCAGAGAGCATCTGCGAAAGCATCGGTGTGGATCGGGGGTCACTCCAGGTCTCGTCTCCGAGCAGAATGAGTTTCTCGCCTTCGGTGATGAGCTCGCCGATGGTTGCAGGCATCACCGAAATGAACACTAAGCCAAAAGGCCTTGGCATCGGAACGAGATCAAAAGTTCGCACTTTTTCATCTCACAATCTCGGGACTCCCAACGATGATGAAGACGGAGCCACAGGAAGTCAGAAGAGTTTTATGGATTTCGAAAACATCAAGTCTGACCTGGCCAACTCCATCAATTTAAAACACGTATCAGCCGGAACCAAGCTGATTGAAGCTAATGAGCACACGCCAGGAATTTACTACGTGATAGATGGAGTTCTGAAAGTTACTTATATGAACGAAAACACCGACGGAGATCCTACAGAGGAGTTTGTTTATGAGGTCAAGCAAGGCGGTATAGCTGGATATCTGGGAACCTTGATTGGCTCCAAATCCTTTGTGAACGTGGTAGCAGCTGTAGACTGCTATGTGGCATTTTTACCTAGAGAGGTGTTTGAGATCTTGAACGAGCGTTTCCCGTACCTTCAACTGGCCATTGCAAAAAATCTGTTGCGGATTCTCGACAAACGTTTGCTCCTGGCCGACTACGCTATGGAATGGGTCCACATTTCGGCTGGTGACTCCTTGTACACTCAGGGAGACCCTGCCAATGGTATTTATATTGTTCTCAATGGACGGTTCAGATCGATGAGGACTCCTGAAGGAAGGGATGTGCAGCCGGTCATTGTGTCGGAGCATGGACAGGGCGAATCTCTTGGAGAGGTGGAGGTGCTAACCAAGACTAAGCGGGATCTGACCTTGGTGGCTATCCGCGACTCTGAGCTTGCTCGTATTCCACGGAGTCTCTTTGAGATGATTGCTCTCAGCAATCCGTCAATCATGGTCAAAGTCACACGTATTGTTGCCAACAGATTCATTCATAGCAAAGAGCACGATGGAAATTTTGAGCTGGCAACTCCCACAGCTACAATCAAGGACGACAACTTCAGCAAAAACTTCAACAACTACCGAACAATCACCATCCTACCAATCACGTACGGTTTACCGGTCGTTGAGTTTGGCGAAAGGCTTACCACTGCGCTAGAAAACGTCAGTAAGACTGCCAAAATGCTGACCCAGTCCACGGCACTGAGTCGTCTCGGAAAACATGCCTTTGACCATCTTGCCAAGTTGAAACAGAGTGGTTATTTCTCCGAGCTAGAAGACAAATATGACATTGTCATCTACGTTGCCGATACGCCAGTTAATTCCTCCTGGACAAAGACATGCATTCAGCAGGGAGACTGTATCCTGCTCCTGGCGGACTCTCAGCAGCCTCCAAATATTGGTGAGTACGAGCGGCTGCTGGTGAAGAACAACACTACAGCTCGCACAGAACTCATTCTCCTTCATCCTGAGCGCTACGTGGAGCCTGGCTCGACTAATAACTGGCTGAAAAACCGGATCTGGGTTCATTCGCACCACCATGTTCAGCTTTCGTTTGACTCGAACTCAATGCCTGCTGAAGTCGACTTTGGCCCGATATCCAAATCTGCAAACACGAGCAAGCTTCTTACTGCCACCACCGCCAAGCTGTCCGCTAATCTACGGCATATGCTGAGTAACAATGAGTTTCTGCAAATGATCAAGCAAACCAGAGAGGCGTTCAAATCGAAGAGGTATTACCGGCCCATGCAAGAGCATAAAGATGATTTTATGCGACTTGCACGTATTCTCACTGGACAGGCCGTTGGTCTCGTTCTGGGAGGAGGCGGTGCTCGCGGCATCAGTCACATTGGTGTCATTGCTGCTTTGGAGGAGAAGGGTATTCCTGTTGATTTTGTTGGTGGTACTTCGATAGGTGCCTTTGTTGGTGCTCTTTATGCGCGTGAATATGACCTTGTTCCGGTCTACGGAAGAGCAAAGACGTTTTCGGGACGCATGGGCTCTATATGGCGTTCATTGTTGGATCTAACTATTCCGTTGACTTCGTATACCACCGGTCACGAGTTCAATCGGGGAATATGGAAGGCTTTGGGTGATTCCAGAATTGAAGACTTCTGGATCAAATTTTACTGCAACTCCACAAACATAACGGAGTCGGTAATGGAGATTCACACTTCGGGCTACGCATGGAGGTATGTGCGTGCTTCCATGTCGCTTGCTGCTCTTTTACCTCCGCTGACTGACAATGGCAATATGCTTCTTGACGGAGGCTATATCGATAATTTGACGGTTGAAGAGATGAAAAGACGTGGGGCACATGCCATCATCGCGTGTGACGTCGGCTCGGAGGATGACCGGTCCAAGATGCACTATGGTGAATCACTGAGTGGTTTGTGGGTGCTGTTGAATCGCATAAATCCATTTTCAGCTCACCCTAACGTTCCTACCATGACAGACATCCAAATTCGACTGGCATACGTGGCGTCTGTCATTGCATTGGAAAAATCCAAAAACTCCAAAGATTGCGTTTATTTACGGCCTCCAATTGAAGGGTATGCCACGTTAGACTTTTCCAAGTTTGACGAGATCTACGGCGTGGGATCCAAGTACGCGGCCGAGGTCCTCAACAAGCTGCAAAGCAAGGGCGAGCTCCCATCCTTTAAAACTAGAAGGCGTGAGTTGAGTAAACATCCGACTCTCCAAAGAAGAAACTCGATATAGACTTCTAATTAACTGTGGAAATTAAATTTATCCGTATGTATTTATCCCCAAGTACACTTTATTTTACACGTTTGCGGCGTCGGAAACAAGTATCACCGAGTCGCCTCTAATGAACACCATATCGCTTTTCTTGGTTCTCGACTTGATCTCCGGTGAATCTTGCTCGGTGTAAAAAATGGTCTCTGTAGCGTCGCTCAACACCATGTTACAGTGCATGTCGTAAGCCTCGATGTTAGCACGACTATCAAAACTTGATACTTACATGTAATTTTCCCACCATCTCTCTGCTTCCTCTAAGCTTCACAAAAACTTGCTCGTCAAGACATAGCCTGATAAGGTCCAGAGGCTCCGAAGACGTCGAATTGGATTCGCTCATTTTGCCGTGGGAATAAAATTAGATTATTTTTTTCGTGAAATAATTTCCAATTCTTGTTTTCAAGCATGTCAGAAGAACTCAACTTTCATTGCTTGGGCGGAGGAAACGAGGTTGGACGTTCCTGCCACATTGTAGAGTATAAAGGGAAGGTCGTGATGCTTGATGCTGGCGTGCATCCGGCCTTTTCGGGCGCAGAGTCGCTGCCTTTCTACGACGACTTTGACCTTTCCAAAGTCGATGTTTTGCTGATTAGTCACTTCCACTTGGATCATGCGGCATCTTTGCCGTACGTCATGCAACACACGAACTTTAAAGGCCGTGTTTTTATGACATACCCAACAAAGGCGATCTACAAGTGGCTACTAAACGATTTTGTGAGGGTGACTAGTATTGCCGACGACAACGACGAAAACTCTGCCAACTTTCTGTATACGGACGAGGATCTCAACGAATCTCTTGACCGAATCGAAACTATTGATTTCCATTCTACAATTGAGGTCGAAGGTATCAGATTCACGGCTTACCATGCGGGCCACGTTCTGGGAGCAGCTATGTTCTTTGTCGAGCTTGGAGGCCTCAAATTCCTGTTCACTGGAGACTACTCGAGAGAAGAAGATAGACATTTGAGCTCTGCTGAGCTCCCGCCATCTAGACCAGATCTTCTGATCACAGAGTCGACCTTCGGTACTGCTACTCACGTTCCTCGAGTGGAGAGAGAAGCAAAGCTAACCCATGTTATACATTCTACTATTCAGCAGGGAGGCAGGTGCTTGCTGCCTGTGTTTGCTCTTGGTCGGGCGCAAGAGATTTTGCTCATATTAGACGAATACTGGCAGAACAACCCAGAATTACAAAATGTTCCTATTTATTATGCTTCCGATCTCGCAAAGAAGTGTATGGCTGTTTACCAGCGGTATGTGAACATGATGAATGACAGTATCCGGAAAAAATTCACAGAAACCAACCAAAATCCGTTCCATTTCAAGTACATCAAAAACATTACAAACATTGAGAAAATCAACGATTTGGACTCGTCTGTGCTTATTGCCTCGCCAGGTATGCTGCAAAACGGCATTTCGCGGAAGATGTTGGAAAAATGGAGTCCTGACCCTCGTAATTCGTGTATTTTGACCGGTTACTCTGTGGAAGGAACAATGGCCAAAATATTGCTCACTGAGCCTAGTGAGATCCCCTCCATAATAAACCCAGACGTTATGATACCGCGAAAAATCAACATAGAGGAAATATCCTTTGCTGCGCACGTTGATTACGAACAGAACTCCAAATTTATCGAACTGGTGAATCCAAAGGCCATCATTTTGGTTCATGGTGAAACAAACCAGATGGGTAGACTCAAGTCTGCTCTACTGTCCAAATATCAGAAGTTCAAAGGCACGGAAAACGAAATCAAGGTGTACAATCCGAGAAACAGCAGCAAGCTGTCACTAAGCTTCGAGGGAATCAAGGTGGCCAAAGTGATGGGCCAACTGGCCACCTCTCTTCCAAAAGAACATGATACTATCAATGGTGTGCTCGTCCAGAAGAACTTCGATCTGAGCTTACTGAAAATCGAAGACCTAAGAGAGTTTGCGGGATTGACCACCACTGTAGTCCGACAGAGACAATCACTAAGATGCACAGCTACAAAAAGTCTTATCAAATGGCAATTGACACAAATGTTCGGCTATATTCAGGAGTTGGTCGATGAGGACGACGAGTATGTAGTGAAGGTGATGAGCGCAGTCAAGATCACACTGGAGAGCAAAGAGTCAACTGCCACTGTTGAATGGAATTCGGGCATGGTTGACGATACTATAGCAGACTCTGTTCTTGCCATTCTGATGAGCTGCGATTCGTCGCCTGCGTCAGTGAAGATCTCATCCAAATCACACAGCCACGATCATGACCTCAAGCAAGAGGAAGATGTCCTAGACGAGTATTCACGCGAAGCCCGGCTTGCAAGAATATCCAAACTCTTATCTGCCCAGTTCGGAGACTCGTTCAAACATGACGCTGAGAAGCAATGTGGAACGATACAAATAGGCAAGAACTCGGCCAAAATCGACTACTCCACATTCGAGGTCACTTGCGCATCGGGAGCTCTGCGTGGCAGAATAGAAGGTATTTTGAACCGGTCGTTGGATCTGGTTGCTCCGCTTTCCAGAAATGCATAAATAAACTTATTGAACAAGGAAATCTTCGAATTCGAAACCGCTTTTGTCGACCCAGCCACAACCGGTGTCGGGCTCCGGCCCTTCTAAAGGCAGATCCATAAATCCTGCCTCGTACTGATTGAAGTCGATTTCGTCAACTGGTAGGTCGTAAAATGGAGTCGTAGGAAAATTATTGCTGTCACTGCTATTAGACGTGGCGGATTTCTCTTCAGGGACCACGGGATCCACCTCCACATGCGTATGCGACTCAGGCAGACTTGCCTGCACTTTAACAAATAGTTTTGGTGATACTTTTTTCAAAGTATCTTTGATATGCTGGACAAGTTTAGACGATAATGCCCAATGTCTGGAAATCTGAAATATTCCTCCCAGCTCGAGTTTGATGTACTCGGTGTACGTTTCCAGCTCATCTGCGCTGACACTGTCACGTAACAAAGCGAGTCCTTTAGTATTTTTATTGACCGCAGACAGGCTTGTCTCAACCCAGGAGTATGCGCTCAGGTGAACCAAACAGGAGAACGCTAATGAACAAGCAAAAAAAGGCGTTCTGTCCAGGATCTTAGCTGGGTTGGTGTCTAGGAGTAGTTTGACCACAGACGAAGCAGAATCAATTGTTCTTCTGGTCTCAATGATTTTTCGCGAGTCTGCTTCGTGTCTTGCGGGAGCATCAAGATGAGGCTCTTTACCATCATCTTCCCCATCCTTTGACTTTCTTGTCACATCCGTTCGCCAGAGATAGGAGAACGGTCTGTGCATGAAAATTTTTGCGTAGTTCACAAGCATGACGGCTTGGTGAACACCTTCATTGACGAATCCGCTAGAGTTGACCAGGTACGGCGAATTATACGAGTCTGGATCCTCAATCCTCAAGTCCCAATTGCCTATGGCGGCCTTCATGTGTTGCAAGTCCTTTTTGTAATCTTTGTCGTCCTGAATGGCCATATTAAGTTTGATGGAGTCATTCACCAATTTGCAGCATTCAGCTCGGCTTTTGAAATCAAACACCTTCTGAGGGATATCCTTGGGGAACAAGGTAAGCACCGTTTTCGTTGAAAGAGCCGAAGTCGTTCTGCCGGAAGCGGTGCCACTTATCGTGTCAAAGAAGTACAATTCCCAAAATGTTCGTCTCGCGGTGTTTTCCATGACGGAGCGAGATATTTTTGATGTGCGGGAGGCCGAAAGCAATTTTTCAATTACATCCAGATGTCCATTCGTTCTCGGGTCTCTTTCCGTAACGAAGCCATTCACGTCCATAAACACTTCGGGAACGGCATCGCGGTCAACCATGTTGAGTTCGAGCTCCAGGGCAAGAGAAACGACACACTGCAACAGACTATGACTGATGTCGTGCAAAGAAGATATGTGGGATGCCATTGCTAGCAGCAAAACAGACTGCAAGGTAACGAAATCTCGTCCAACTTGCTTGGAGTAATCAAGAATATTGGTCACTAGGTAGTTCACCGTTTCCACATCTTTCGCGTAGGTGGTTTGTGTTTGGCCATCGCCGATGAGTTTCATCGCCAGCAGAATGTCAAACTTATGTGGAATGCTATCCAGATACTCTCTAATGTCTTCTTTTTGCGGCATGAAGGGGTGGCAGTAATGAAATCTCGAGTAATAATTGCTGATGATCGTTTCAACATCAAGATTTTTGGTCAACGTGGGCGTGATGTAATACTGGTCTGGCGTAGTGAGGTACTTCTCATCGAACAAAACGTCGAGTACCAATCTGTCTTTGGACGAGTTGAACTTCGGGTAGAAGTCAACCTCTTCATGACGGGCACATGGAAGTAAATCTTTTGCTTTTCCCGAGCGACACTTTTGGTCGCAGTCCACCTGGTCGGCCATCTTTCCACAAGGAAGAACAATATCAATATCTGGCTCTAGCTTCACCTTCTGTTTCTTAGTGCTTACTCCTTTCTTTCTTGACCCGCCTCGATTACTCTTGACAAAGAAGCATTCTTTCCCCAATTTTTTGCATCGCGTACAGACAGGCTCTATTCCGTCACACTTGAGGTGTCGCTGTCGACATTCCAAACAAGCCCTTGAAACCGGTTTGAGTGGTTTCTTGAGCATAATGTAACACAAAAAATTAGTTTTTTTTCTGTAGCCTTTTTATGAATTTTATTATAGATAACGGGTCCTACGAGGTAAAGCTAGGACACACGGGCCAGGAAAAACCTCATCACGTACCAAACTGCCTGGTTCGGACGAGCGATAAAGAGGTACATTTGGGGGAAATCCTTAACTCTGTGGGAGCCATTGATCAGTCGGGTATACAGTTCAAAAGACCAATAGAACATGGCCAGTTGTATCAATGGACCATTGAAAGACAGATATGGGACTCGTCTTTTGTAAAACACTACAAGAATGAGGATATTCTGAATGGGGCCAATCTCGTATACTGTGAGTCGCCTGTCACATACTCCAAGTTTCAGAACAATACCGACCAAGTACTCTTTGAAGAATACGGAGTGGGGTCTCTTTACCGTGGATCTGTGGCGTCTGTGATTCCGTGGATCACCAAAGATGAGGGATACAACGACTTCCAACTTGTAGTGGACAGTGGCTTCGACGCAACCTACGTTGTCCCGATGATCAACGGACTGCCGTACTGGAAAGCTGTGAAGAAGATGCCCATCGCTGGTCGATTCATCAACGGATATTTGCGAGAGGTAATCTCTTTTAGACACTACAACGTTACAGATGAGCCTGTGCTTGTCAATAACATCAAAAAAGCAGCTTGCTATGTGACAGATGACTACTATGCAGCGCTGGCAAGAATAGAAAAGTTGAAGAAATTAAAACCAAAGCAATTAATAGACGAGCCAAACAACATCTCTACCAATTACGTCCTGCCGGACTACAAGACAACGATGGCTGGCTATGCAATTTCAGATAAGGATATGTCAGCCAGTGTGCGCGAGAACCAACAGATTCTAAAGCTATACGACGAACGTTTTGCTGTGCCCGAGGTGCTGTTTCAGCCTGAAATCAGCGGGGTTCACAAGGCAGGCTTGATTCTAACAATAAAGGAGTCGCTCAAGTCCGTTCCTGAGCTTTTGCGTCCACTGCTATGCGCAAATGTGGCAATCACTGGCGGAACGTGTAACCTGGCAGGATTCAAGGAGAGACTGATCAACGAGCTCAACAAGGAGATCCCCGTGGATGACGAAGTTAGAGTTTACAATTGGGAGGGCGACTACGCCGAGCTTGGGTGGCACGCTGCCCAAAAATTCTTTGAAAAAGGCGCTTTCGAGAAAGTGGCCGTTACCAAACAGGAGTACCACGAATTTGGTCCCGAGTACACACAGGAAAAGTTTGGACACAAGTTGATGAAGTAGATGCTGCATTCTAAAGACATGAAACTAAGGATATGATAAACAGTATTGTGACAATGATGAGACTGGAGTAAACCGAGGCCTGGTGCCACATTGGGGCATTGCTGTAACGAGTCATAAGGAGGCACACAGAGACCCCGCTAAGGATAAGACTCAAAACCAGACAGCCCATGCCGAAACAAAGCAGCAGGATCATTCCACTTGTTTGATCCAGATCATCGCCGGATTCCAGGGTTGAGAAAATGACACCCAACCCAACACCGGTTGTGAGAAAAGACACCAGCATTGCAGTTAGGTAAAGGAATGACAGAATGCGATCATGGTTTACCTGGGCCAGCAGGTCATTCGATCTAGCTTCGCCGTAAACAAGAGATGGTTGCCGACGGCGGTACGAGCGCTCGTTTTCGACTTGTTTGCCGTTTCGGTGAATAAACAACTTGTGGTCGCTATTGTCTGTGTCGGACTCTGTGTCATTCTCCAACGGAGACGTCCCGCTGATCACTGATTTATAAAAATGCGGCCTCTCCTGATGCGCTGGAAGTAAAGGAGAAGACTCGTCATGCTTGAATGAGTTGAAGATATGCGTGAGTTTGCTCGAAATCCTATTTGACAAATTCAAAATTGCTTCAATTCTCGAAGACGTCAAGAATCCGAGGCCGACAAAATTGCCAAATGGCGTTCTTGAGTCCGAGAGCTCGTAGTCGTCGTCAACATAGTATCCCTGGTCATCGTCCGGATCGCTGCCATCATCAAACTCATTCCAGTATCTTTTGCCTTCTAGTAGTTGCTGCTGGAGTTCTTGCTGCTGTTGCAATTGTGTCTCATATTTGTTCAACAGAATACCCTGCGGTGATGATTGTTTGGGAGCCTCCTCGGAAGCCTTCTTGGCGATTGATGGAAGTTTGCGGATATCTTTATTTTGTAGATGATCGAACCAAGGAGCGACATATTCCAACATGGCCTCGTCTGTGAGTGAATCCTGGTAGAACTTGGATAGGATGTAATTATTTAGTGAGAAATTTAGATTGTCCACTCTGTAAACAAGATGAGAGTTGATGAGAGACTGCACGACCGACGGAAGAGCTTTGAGCGGGGAATCGTATTTGATTTCAAGTATCGAGTGAGGGAAATTGATACTTTCTTGTGGCATATGGAAGTTGACATCCTTTTGCGATGTAATTTGGGAAATCTGGATGTCACTATCTAAAGTGATATAGCACTCCACTTTAGGGGATGTGTCTGTATCCGTTACGCTGATAAATCGGAGCCTGTTGAGAGCAACTTTGGCCAAAGGAACCATTTTTTTGTCGATGCACCAGTCAAGCGATAGCTGAGCCATCTTAGGGTTTCCAAAAAGCCCCGACTCACACCATTCTTTCAAAATCTTGTTTTTAAACACCTCCACAGGCAGTTTTGACGGACTGAATAAAGAATGGATTAGCGAGTCGTTGAGGCTGATCATGGCAAACTGGTGAAGACCACCAATAGGAGAGATCAAGAGCGGCCTTTCAGCCCGCTTGGAATTCGGATACTGCATGTTGTAGACCTGCGCAACCCATCCGCCAGAAAGAAAATTGTCTGACGTGGAGAGGAACCCGACGCCATTCTGGGATGTCACCAAAGGATCATCGAGATTGTTGAGCCAAATGGATATGACTTTGGTGTCCGGGTGGAAAGTCGTATCAGAATCTTCAGTGTGCTCTGTGAGGTCAAGTTCGGAACGAGTGTGTTTGAGGTGGACTGAAGAGTTTTGCTCTGACATACGTTGATTTTCGTATTGCCGGACCAAACCCTCCTGTTCGTGTTCTTCATCCATGATCCCTGAATCGTCAGATATAAGTTTGAAGCCACTCAGAAGCTTGAACTTCATCTCGTCTAAATTGTCCTTATGAACCCAAAATCTCTGGCACACTGAGCCTTTTTTGTGCGAGATGAGGTCGAAAGTGGTCGCCCTGGAATATATAAAATCTTTTGAACGTCCATCTGTGAGAGAGGACAGTCCAAAGGAGTCAACAGTGGCAAATGACTGCTTGTGATTGTTCCCGACGCTGGTACCCGCCTGTATCTGATTCGCACGGTAATTGTTGATCACGTCAAACATCAATGTCAGCTCCAAGGCGGCATCGTTGAGATACAGATTGACAAACGAATTGGGGTTCCCGTTGAGGCATTCCGTGGTGATCTTGTCGACAAGCTCCTGTTTGTGGGGGTAATCGCTGTGTTTGATGAATTTTTTGAAAAGCTTCTTCACTGCAATTTTCTGCAAGAGAATAAACCTAGAAAGATCCTGTAGCTCGCCCGAAAGAATTTCCAGCTCTTTCTGAATAAGCAACAAACGTCTTCCTTGAAGACGCTGCTGTAGTGCGCTAGCGTTACTGTCCGAGTCGAGCGTCGAGTTGATGAAATTGTTGAGTAGACTCTTAGTGGCGAGAATTCTTCTGGATATTTCGCCGTACTTGGAATTGACGAACAGAGACGTAAACTCAATTTGCTCCTTGAAAGCCTTGAACAATTGTTTCAAGTGCTTCCTCATCTTCTTTTCCTGTACGGAATTTGAGGAAAATCTCGAATATGCCGTGTCGCCGGTATCGTTACTGTCATTGTCCGAGAGACTTGAGCTCGAGTCCTTAATTGCAGTTGTGGCTTCTTTGATCTTGCGCTTGATGGCATTATAGTCAATGTTGTAGTTCCTCCATTTGGAAACAGATCGGTCGTTGAATTCGTCGCCGAACTTCATCTATTGTGCTGACCGTAACCAAAGGTGAAATTCTTATCAGAAATAAAACAGGATAATGAGATTTGCAGAAATGCGTTAGCGAGAGACTTTTATGCCAAGATTTAATCAGAACACTTTAGGAGATGCAATTTTGTGTCGCACTCTTTTATCGTAAAAAGCTAAGCCGGTTATTTATATAGCCTCTTGCGTGGTATATGCGCGCAGACCATGACGTCCGGTGATGAGATCCGGTTCAAGATTAATTACACTTAAATTTCCAAACAATAATGTTCCTATAACATACTTGGCCGCAACATATTGTTCGCGCACCCCCTTTATTGTTCTAGCTGTTTCTCACCTTGACTTTTTTCCCACGTGGGCAGCCGCACCGGGGTACAATATACACGAGTTTTCTGAATGGCCGACGCCAAGAGAGCTCGTAGGAGGCGCTTGTGCTTGTCAGGACGTCTGATTTCGCAGCAGCACCCGACCAATTTGTACATCACCTCGCGATATATCACAAATGTGCTCGAAATTCTCGCCATCTATGCATAGCTTTTTGCTTCTCAGGTCACACGACCGAAAATAAAAATTGGTATCCTTGCCTATTCGGATGTCCTGTCAGCTGTAATTAATTGTCTTGTGCGCCAAAGAGAAAAAACGAAGCGGCTCAAAGTCGGCCTGCCGAACATATTTTTTTCAAATCAGCTACTCGTCACATTGACAAGCTGAAATGTAAATCAGTCCTAGCTATAAATGCTCGTAGCTCACTCGCAAAACCTGTATGGCTGACATCCCTAGGAAAAGGCCTCCAAAACAACTTTCCAGCGAGAGCCTAAAAGAAGATTTCGAAGACTCACTGATAAATGAGTTCGACCTGCCAGCAATAGATGACGCCGAAACGGACTTCGGTGGCGGCGTCGAGCTACTCTACAATCGCAGATCTGAAGGCTTGCGTCTGGAAGAAAATTTCGACGGCTTCCCAAACGCAGCTACCGAAACAGAGCTGGACTCGGTGTACCAAAAAATGGCCCAGGCTTTGGAATACAGAGACAAGCTGCTGGTAAAGGCAGTCATTCGGGAACTGGAGAAGGAAATGGCCGCCAAGACGAAAAAAATGCAGGAGCACAAGTACAAGTACGAGCTGCTGAAAAAAGTATACAAGCTACCAAGCGTCTCAAACTTGGCCGAGTTTCGCGCGGAGAAATCCACACCGAAACCAAAACGCTCTAGACGCCATTCGATGGCTGCAGCTCGCACACACTTGGACCCCATCACTGAGGAAGCCGAGAAACGCGACGACCCGATCCTGGCTAGGACCCAGTCACATGACCCAGGTCACGAAAAGAATCGGAAGCAGAGCACCAGCTCCAACGTTCTCCCTATTCCGATCCCTTCGCTGAGTCCCACATACAACCGCTCTTCCGACCACAGAGACCTTCGCATTCTTTCGACTATCGAGCTAATTTCCATCAAAAGCCGGATTCTCAATCACACTTTCCCCGACGTTGGCCGGATCACAGGTCTGGTGCTCAAATTCGAGCAGAATGCAGATTGCAGGCCGGGAACCCGTAAATCCCTGATAATTCGAAAGCTTAATAACAGAACACTTTTGCAGGAGATCGAGCACGAGCTAGCTGCTCGGGGCGAAATCGCCAAAACTGTACTGCAATAAGCTAAATGATTACAGATTGATTTATTATTTTTACTAGGTTTTTGGCTTCTTCTTTTGAGGTTCATCGTCCTCTCCGTCTTCACTGACGCTAGCATCAGAGTCAAACTCCTCTGCAACATCAGAGCCAGACATGTCCTCGTCCTTGAAGTCCTCGTCTGGAGATTCGTCGTCGTCGGCAGATCCCATGTCCATGTCGCTGTCACCATCGGACTCTGCCATAGCAGATGCCAACATCTCCTGGGCAACCTTCTCATCGTTTCTAACCTTGAGGTTCTTGCTTTTGAAGAAGTTCTCAAGAAGCG
The DNA here is from genome assembly GCF_001664045.1 of Ogataea polymorpha. NCBI lineage: Eukaryota > Fungi > Ascomycota > Pichiomycetes > Pichiales > Pichiaceae > Ogataea > Ogataea polymorpha. The sequence continues at coordinate 125,890 of NW_017264703.1, read as the reverse complement.
TTTGCTCACCTCGGTCCATATTTCCAAAGCTATGCGAGCGTGCTCCATTACGAAGGTTCACCTCCATATCAAAAGTTCTCGATGCACCTGTGCCAGAGCCAATTCTCGAGAACACGATGTTGGTGATCTCCGAGTATGGAATCAGAACTGTTGGTTTGGTGACAAAAAGCAAGCATTTTTCGAGCGGATAGAGCTGTCCCTCATTGGCCTTGAGAGAGCAGGAAATCGCAACCTGCGAGTCTTTGGACATGAAATTGCCAGGAACCACAACACGTCTCTCGGTAAATCCCTTCAGTATACTGGTCATCACCATATACGTGTTATTATTGTAAGTTTTGTTAAGTCGCTCTTTGTACTTGCTTTCGTACTCGTCGTCGTCCAGGTTCAGCTCAACCTCAATCTCTTCCTCGGAAGACACTTGAATAGTCAAGAAGGAGTATCTGGTTTGCCCTTGTCTTAGTGGGGGATCGACTTGAAGTACAATCAAGTGGTTCAATTGGTACAGTTTTGGAAGCGAGAATATTCTCTGAATCTGCGAATATTGTAGCTTGTAGTCATACGTCTTACCTCTGAGACGCATAAACGTATCGTACATGTCCACATCGTAACGACCTCTTGGAGTGAGAAACAAGATTTCTTCAAAGGAAACAATTGCCTCGCCAGTGACCTGGCCAACGTCAGCCTTTTCTCTGAGCTGGTCGCTGAACACTTGAGCGAGCGACCTTGGCTCCGATGCCTCGTTTTTATCGCCTTCCTCGCCTTCTTCTTCCTCCTCGGATAAGGTTCCTGGAATGTACAGTTTCATTTCCACCAATTCGTCTCCAGTACGTTCTGGTTCGTGTTTCTCGCCCAAGTTCATCTCTACCGTAACCTCATTCTTTCTGCTCAAATTACTGTTCGTGATGTCCGAGTACGGGATCTCAAAAGCGGGTCTGTTATTGACATTGAAAATTAGCTCGTTTCTCGTGAGCTGGGTCCTTCCCCAATTCCATCCACGCAACGAGTGTTCCCTAACTTCGAGCTGAACGCCGAAATTTCTCTGCAATTCGTTCTTCAGGCCGTTCAAATCCTGCTGATCAAACCCGTCAAGCATTACAACACCCTTATTCTTGGTGTCTATGCGCAATTCCCAGCCACGAGATCCTCTGGACCAGTGAGCACTAGAGATTTCGTCGCTGGGCAGGAGGAACGGAGTCGACTTCACGGTGGATCCAGGAGCAGTTTGCGCCTTCCATCCCAGGCCGGAATCGGCAATACGCATTCTGCCAGCCTGTTTTGACTGATTCAAGTATATCTTCTCGTACTCAGTGGACATTATGGCACAAAGAATATTCAAATCAAAAATTCAACCTAGTTTACGTGTCAAAAGGTTACCCTGCCTAAAATTTTCCCTTTTGGTCGACGAACACCAAATGGCAAAACCATTTCTTGAAAAACACCATTACAACATGTCTGCCGAGGGAGAAGAAGAATTATTGGACTACTCCGATTCCGAAGAAATCAACGTGCAGCCAGCTCAACAGGCTGCCGCTGGCGAGGAGGGGAAGGAAGAAACAGACAAAAAGGGTTCTTATGTCGGAATCCACACCACTGGTTTCAGAGACTTCTTGTTGAAGCCTGAGCTTTTGAGAGCCATTGCTGACTGTGGTTTCGAACACCCTTCCGAAGGTAAGTGCGAGACTCTAAGTTGCCACTAACAATTTCAGTTCAACAGGCCTGTATTCCTCAGTCCATTCTTGGTAATGACGTTCTTTGTCAGGCCAAGTCTGGTCTTGGTAAGACTGCTGTTTTCGTGTTATCCACCTTGCAGCAACTGGATCCTACACCTGGAGAGATTTCTACGGTTGTGATTTGTCACACCAGAGAATTGGCCTACCAAATCAAGAATGAGTATGCCAGATTCTCCAAGTATATGCCTGAGGTCAAGACTGAAGTGTTTTATGGAGGTGTTAACATCAAACAGGATGCTGAAAAATTGAAGAACAAAGATACGTGTCCACACATTGTTGTTGGTACCCCTGGGAGATTGAATGCCTTGGTCAGAGACAAGCTGATCAGACTGAACAACGTGAAGAACTTCGTTATCGACGAGTGTGACCAGGTTCTTGAGCAAGTTGACATGAGAAGGGACGTTCAAGAGGTTTTCAGAGCCACACCTTTCCAAAAGCAGGTGATGATGTTCTCGGCCACCCTGTCACAGGAGATTAGACCGATCTGCAAAAAGTTCATGAAGAACCCATTAGAGATCTACGTTGATGACGAGAAGAAACTCACTCTACACGGTTTGCAACAATACTACATCAACTTGCCGGAGGAAAAAAAGAACTTGAAGCTGGCTGAACTCCTGGACTCCCTGGAGTTCAACCAGGTCATTATCTTCGTCAAGTCGACTAAGAGAGCGACCGCTTTGAACAAATTATTGTGCGACTCCAATTTCCCATCTATTGTCGTCCACTCTGGTATTCCTCAGGAGGAAAGAATTGCCAGATACAAGTTGTTCAAGGAGTACAATAAGAGAATCTGTGTGTCAACCGACGTGTTTGGAAGAGGCATTGATATCGAGAGAATCAACTTGGCTATCAACTATGACTTGCCAAGTGAGGCTGATCAATACCTTCACAGAGTCGGTAGAGCGGGTAGATTCGGTACTAAGGGTCTGTCTGTGTCGTTCGTGTCGAACGAGCAGGACCAGGAGATTCTGAACAAGATTCAAGAGCGGTTCGACGTCAAGATTCAAGAGTTCCCTGCCGAGGGAGTTGACCCATCTACCTACATGAACACTTGAATCAGGCGACCAAAAGTTGTACTAGTGTATTTTACGTATTGAACTACAAAGATATATTATAGCCTGCTGTTAGGTCGTGTGCGGTGTGCGGAGTGCGGAGTAGCATATGGAGACAGGCATCTCTCCTGCATGGTATATGCATCCTCGGCATGACTGCCAACAAATGTAAATAATTATTGACTGTATTAACGTTAATTAACGAGTTACATATTATGCCCATTTTCCGAGCAATGCCATGAGTCCTGCCCCGACGCACATGATCACGTAAGCGATAACCATCTTCTTAATGTTCTTCTTGCCCTTGAACTCGTCACTAAAGAGGAATTCGTGAGCCATCAGCTCTATGAGACCAGTGTAAATCAGAATTCCTGCCGAAATCGAGTCAAAGACACCGTTGGTGATGAGGGCTCTACGGGAGTTTGGTGGGTATGATTCACGAACTCCAAGACCAATAGCAATGGCAACAGGAGTACAAATACCATAAGCACCAGCAAGCAGCCATGGAGTGAATCTTCTCTTCTTTTCCCAGTTGACCATAGCAATTCTGGTTCCAAGACCCAATCCCTCGAACAGTTGGTGGAAGACGATAACGATGTAAAGATTAACAAACTCGTCACCAGAGACAGCCAAAGTCAAACCAACAAACACGGAGTGGAAGACAATACCAAATTCCAGAACGAAAACGTTGAGCAACTGTCCGTAGTAGTTTTCTTTAGCCTCGTCCTCGGCAAGGGTGCCAATGACCTCTGGGTCTTGGTGTTCCTTCGCATGCTGGTAATGGCGTGGAGACATGTCCAAAATAGCGGTATAGTTGCCGCCCTGAGTAGTAGAAGGATCCTGAAACTCTCTCACATACTCTGGCTCGTTCTCGCTCTTCAAATCCTCGTCGTTGGTCTTCTTGACAAACAGGTCAGTTTCACCAAAGTGAGAGTGGCTGTGACCACCGCTCATACCTTCGACATTGGCTTCCATCCATTTGTAAGCCATGAGTTCGGCGAAAAACATCACCATCAAGGTAATCAAACAGATACCAAATGCCATTGGATAGCCAGTGAAAGGCTCTCCCAAACACTCATTTCCTAAAGCATCACTGGCTGGCTCCAAAAGATGAATCAAGGAGGTGGCCACGATGACACCAGAACCAAAGTATTTAGCAGTAAAGAAACACCATGGGGGAAGTCTAATAAAGGAATATCTAGATGACAGAATTGGGAAGTAGGCACCAAAGCAGGAAGCCACCAAAACAACAAAGACAGCACTAATACGTGCTCCCCAGTGTTCTCCGTCATAGTCGTTGTCAGAAACACAACCTTCGTCCTCGTCACGTCTCCAGAGATCCATTGCTGATGACAGTTATCTTACTCACAGTCAGGCGAGAATCCCAGTTTTTAAAGGAAATTCGTTTTCACTATACTGGTTATGCACATGCAGGGTGTAGTTCATATTGGATAAAAAAATTTTATACACCCTAGTGGTGACTTATGTAAGCATGTAGTTTTATGCGCTTTTATAATTTAGAGGCGGGCTCGTCCTCCTCGTCCTCCGGGTCTCTAGAGGACGATGCCAGGGCAGCCAGACGTCTCGCACGCTCCACCTCCGACTCCTCCTGATTGTAGCTGTCCGTTCGGTTGGACGAGTCAGAACCTGTAGATGAGTCTGTGTTTTTCTGCGATGACGAAGGTGGAGAGCTTACGCTAACTTTATGCGAATCTGCAGTCAGGAACTTTTTAAGCTTGTCCTCCAGCCTTTTGTCCTGTGGTCCCGCATCCGTTGGAATTAGGTCGTCATTCGAGACTTCATTCTGCTCAACGTCTCCGGCTTTTTCCTTCAACAATCCAACCATTTTTAGTGCCTTGTCGAGGGTGTCGGCCTTTGCAGCTGCAGGTTTCTTTTTCTGATTTATTTTAAATCTCCCGACAACTTCTCCGTCAGCATTCTCGATCAGAATGTTGTCGTCAATGCGGAAACCATGGTATCTCTGTGAAGCGTGAGGTTTATTATTCTTGTCACGCTTGATCTTTTGGCCCAAAAGCATTTTGTGGTCTGAGTCGGTCTTGTTCACCAGCTGATGAATTTTCTCTTCTGGGCGCGAGAAGTCCTCGATCTGTATTTCCTCTCCGTCGTTTGTCCGAATCCGTTTTTTTCTTTGCAGGTCTGCAAGTCGGTTCTTCAACGTGCTTAAACTGTGCAGACTGTGCATGCTCTTCTGATCATCAGATTCTGCACGCGGTGCATTAAATGTGCGCAGTATTTCTCCGTTCTGGTCCTCAATAATAAGCTGTGTGCCGTCTCTATAGCCGTACGTTGGAATTTTCAGCTCTCCGTCTATCTCAATTGGTTGTATATCTTCGTCAGTAAGCTCAAAGTCTCTTTGCAGTTCCGCCATTCTTGGCGATGTGACCTTCATTAAAGGAGGACCCATAGCCTCTTCGCCGTGATCGCTGGACTGGTCAGAACGGCCCATCTCCTCAACCTCAAGACGGGTGGTTGAACTCTGGTCTGAACTCTCCTTCGTTGGCTGGCTCTGAGTATTGTTTTTGCCAAGGTCCAGCGTCTCCACAGCAGGAGGCGCCCGTCGCTTTTCTCTGATTTTCCTATGCATTTTTTTCTTTTGCTTCCGTCTCTTTGCAATGCCTGCCGGTTTAGCAGAGGCCGCAGTGTCGCCCGCATCCACATTAGTCGAGTCGCTGGTGTAGGTTTTCTCCAAAAGTCCGTTGTCGTGGCTTGCCTCGGAAGGAGCCATGGTATCAATTCTCTTGATGGAGAAAGAGGTACCGCTTTTTTCCAGCTTTGGAAGTCTCGAGATCCATCCCCCGCCGTCAGTCTCGACTTTGGTAAGTGTCATAGTGAACGTCATTGTTTGCAAGTGGCGGCCCAAGGTCATCACAGCAACAGAGGAACCGTGCACTATAATACTGCTGAGCACCAAGAAACAGACAGTCGGCCAAATAATCCTTATTAGCTGATGGTATTCTTCCTCGTCTGGGTACTGGGCTGTGGGGCCATGTTCAAGGTGCAAGACGTGGGCCTCCAAATCACCTACGGCCAGAATAGACGCAAAGACAGCCCCCACCCCGATGGGACCGAAATGGCCCACAAACAAAGCCTCTTTCCAGTTCTTGATATCGGGACTGAATGGCTTGATCGCCAGCACTGCCGGGATTCGTCTTAAAAATATCACCACGATAGCAATGCACACAAGTCTCCACCAGTCAAGGCCGAGCGATTTATTATTAAATTGCTCCCAAGGGATAATGGTGCCGAAATAGACGAAGTAGGCCAAGTTGAGCAGCAGATCAATGACCGAGGAAACGTGCGACTCTTCTGTACGCTCAGTGAAACGGCCATCCCAGGCAAAAGTGGCGCCGGCGGCAAAAGACGCCAGCAGATCGTCGACACCGAGTATAGCTCCAAAACCTGCGCACAAGAGTGCCAGCATAACATAGAACGCCAGGAACGACTCTCTATCGATAAGGTCTTTGTCTTCCGCATACTGGATAAGTTTTCGTCCAACAAACCCAATGATTCCGCCTAGAATGCAGCCAAAAAGACACTCGTATAGAACTGTGACTGTAATCCAATCACGCGCGATGGCTCCCGCGTTAGAACCATGTATAATGATGTTGACCGCAAGGTAAACAAAAGGCACAGACACGCCGTCGTTGCATGCGGATTCGGCGGTGAGAAGATTCCGCAAATGCGCAGGCACTCTTCTTGCAAACTTACCCTTACCAACAACTGCTTGTGCAAGAACAGGATCTGTGGCGGTAATGCAGGCGGATATCAACAGGCCGTACCCATAGTGTAGTCCGGGGATAATGAGCCATATGAACAGTCCTATAACGAGCCATCCGATGGTCATCACAGGGATCAGGAGCAGGAACACCCCGAGCCAGTGTTTCAGGATGTATTTCTTCGGAAGTTCTACAGCGACAGCCACTATTTCGATGCACAGAATGACTCTGCTGATTTCCAAAGTTATGTAGTCCTCATTCCCCCACGAAGAAGGGTCGAACCAGTCCAAACAATGTGGACCAACTATGAGACCGTATATTGTGGCCACAGAGGCCTCACCAATATATAGTCGTTCCTTGATGAAAAGCGAGCACAGTGAGAAAAAGGACGAAAACACCGCTAGAACGGCGTACGCCACATGCGCTTTGTCTGGATTTATATGTTCCCATACCATTTCATGTCAAAACACTAAAACTTGCTTTAATATATATTAAAGAAAAAAACATGCTTTATCTATCTGCCAAGAGGTTGGTTATGAGCGTATAATGCTGAAAGGGTCCGGATCTGATGGCTAAAACGCTTTTGGATGAACCATTTGCGGAAAAAGCGTGTGAATCTTCGACTTTCGTGATTGAAGCAAAATTATGAGTTTTCATCAAGATGTTCTCTCCCCGTCATGCCCTTCGTCATGTTTGAGCAGTAGTAAGTCTGGCGTATGTGCTTCACGGATTTGAAAATAAATTTAAAAAAAAAGGACTCCTCGCACCTTAAATTTTTATGGCCAAAAAGAAGTCCAAGCAGACACAAACGCCCCCTCCAAGAGAGACGCCGTCCGGAGAGACAGGCAAGAAAGGCCCCATAGATGCTGCTACCCGTAAGGCAGGTCGAACTGCGGTGGCGCAATCGTCGAGTTGGACAGGCAAGCTTCCGGGATCATTACTTCACGAGCACTGTCAGAAACAAAAGTGGCAGAAAGTCGAATACGACATGAAGAAGACCAAAGATGGGTTTATTGGCATTGCCAAGCTCTCATGGAAGAATCCGAAAACCCAGGAAACGATGGAGGTTCGAATGGTTCCGAGTCAAGTGATTAAACCCCAGGAGACAGCTCTGGAAGCTCGACATTACGCTGCCACCTACGCTTTGCACCGCATTGCTTCCGACAAAAACATTCATATGGTCTTACCGACTAATCACAAGCAGCTGTGGGCAGACTTGGAAGCCGAGCGGAAGAATCTCGTCAAGCAAGACCCAGAGAAAGCCAAACGTGAATACTGTTCAGACCCCTTTAGCATGATTCTTGAGCAGCGCAAAATACAAGAAAAACGACAAAAAGAGCAAGAAGCAAAGAAACAAGCAGAGCTGAAAAATAAGAAGCCAGTCATTTCCATCGGAGTCAGTAAACCTAAGTCTCCGGTTTCTAGAACGGAGAAATATGTTTCTGAACAGATGAGGTTTCCTCGAAAAGTATGGGACAGCACTGTTTTTATTGATTTAAAACCAGAAGTCAGAGCCTTGGTTGAAGACTGTATCCGACACCACATCGAATGGTCGGAAGAGAATATAGAGGGTGAAAGGTTTAACGTTGATGCTGGAGCGTTGGAAGCACTAGGGTTCAGGAAAATGCATGTTGAAGAATCTCTGAAGTATACGAGTACTTTCACCGACGCTTTGGAGTGGCTCATATTTCACATTCCTGAAGACGATCTTCCGCCTCTTTTTGTGAAGGACAGTAAAGACTCGAACGTGGAGCTGACTATTAGTAAAGACTTCAAAAAAGAGAATCTTGTCAAAAGACTCCGAGAGGGAGGATTCAGCGTGAACCAAATAGAAACTGCCATTAGCGCCTGTGGATACGACGAGATTCTTTTGGGGGTCTATTTGACGTCGACGCTTATCGACTTTGAGACCGACGCTCAGGAACCGGACTCTGCGGAAATTTGGCAGGAGGAACTCGACGGACTCGTCGCAATATATGGAGACGACAATATCAAGCTGCCCAAGAAGAATATTGCCGAAATTTCGCTGCGTCCAGAGGGCATGGACGAAGGTTTACTCGCGCTAAAGGTGTACAAAAGCCCCAATTATCCCCAAACACTCCCCGGCCTCCATTTGGTGGTGAAAAACAGCTCCTACAAGCTAGCCAACTACATTAAGATTTCCATCATTACAGAGCTCTTATTCCACATCGTAGAAAACAACGTTTTGGGCATGCCGATCATCTTCAATTGCATTGAGTGGTTGGAGAAGAACATTCTTCGGATCGTGGAAAATCCTGGTCCTCTGGTGAAAACTAGCGTCAAAAGAGAGCGCAAGGCAGCCGAAAGCACTTCGTCTTTGAAGACCACCAAGAGACAGCGCGCAAAGGCATCTAGAGACCTGGATCGTCTTTCCTTTGACTACGCAACCAGAATTCAATTATGCGAGTATAAAGAGATGGTCAGACAGCGGTCCAAGCTGCCTGCATGGCATAAAAAAGAGCAGCTTGTTTCTGTCATCAATAGCAACCGTGCCTGCCTCATCACAGGTGAAACTGGTTCAGGTAAATCCACGCAAATTGTGCAATTTATCCTGGACCAGCTCAATAGCCAAAACGACTTTTCCACCAACATAATCTGCACTCAGCCGAGAAGAATTTCAACCATTGGGCTCGCAGATAGGGTATCCGAGGAACGTGTCAGCACATGTGGCAGCGAGGTCGGATACATAATCAGAGGAGAAAATAAAACATGCAAAGATACTCGAATCACATTTGTCACAACGGGAGTTCTCTTGAGAATGATCCAAGGAATTGTTAGCAACAAGGACGCAAGCAATACGATCTTCGAAAACCTGGGCTACATCTTTGTTGACGAGGTGCACGAGCGTTCTGTCGACGGAGACTTTCTTCTGATCATCCTGAAGAAAATCCTCAAAATGTATCCAAAACTCAAGGTGGTGCTCATGTCTGCCACCATTGACATATCGGTATTTGACAAGTACTTTGGGTCTGGAGTTTCTCACGTCCACATTGAAGGCAGGACGTTTCCTATTCAGGATTATTATCTGGACGATATCCTTGATGATTTGCAGTTTACAGTGACAATGAGGAACGGAGACCAAATTCAGCCAAAGGCGGACTCTAAATATTTTGAGCTGGGGAATATTAATTACGACCTGATTGCCGCCTTGGTGGAGAAAGTTGACGCCGATTTGCGTGCGCAGTCAAACAGCGGGTCTATACTGATATTCTTGCCAGGAGTGATGGAAATTAGCAAATGTTTGGCAAAAATAAACGGTCCTTTCTGGACTCTGCCTTTGCACTCTGCCTTGAGCTCCAAAGACCAGAAACGGATTTTCAGATCCCCTCCTCAAGGAAAAAGAAAGGTGGTGGCCTCCACAAACGTCGCAGAGACGTCGATCACGATTCCTGATGCTGTGGTGGTGATTGACACGGGAAGAGTGAAAAGTATCCATTTTGACTCGGCTTCCAATTCGACGAAACTAGTCGAATCCTGGGCTTCGCAAGCAGAATGTGGACAAAGACGAGGAAGAGCAGGACGTATCCAGAATGGGCTCTGCTACAAGCTCTTCACCAAGGAAACAGAGACGAAGACTATGCGCAAATACCCTATTCCTGAAATCAAGCGCACAAGACTGGAGAATTTGTACCTGGTGGTCAAGTCCATGGGCATCAAAAATGTGCACGAATTTTTGAAAATGGGTCTGGACCCGCCAGACGTGGAAAATGTCGAGAGCTCGAAACAGTTGCTGACAGAAATGGGGGCGTTGCACAACGATAACTTGACAAAGTTGGGATCATATTTATCAACATTGCCAACAGACCTCAAGTCTGGAAAATTGCTTCTCTTCGGCGTTCTGTTCAAGTGTCTGGATAGTTGTCTCACTCTTGCGGCCATTGGAGTCACAGGAAACCCGTTCATGGTAAGAATGGAGAACAGCGACGAGGTGAAAAAAGTCCAGAACAAGTTCTCTAAGGGCTATGGAGACTTCATTGCCATTCTGAACGCTTTCAACGAGTACCAGAATCTGGAGCCGAAAATTCAACGCCGCTGGCTGGAAGAGAACTATCTGTCATATTTGACGATGAACGAGATTCAGTCGACGAGAACGCAGTACATTTCTGCTTTACAAGATCTTGGCTTCATCCCAATGGACTATCCTAAATCCCAGTCCTCGTCGATTCTTAACAAAAACTCGGGTAACTATCAGATACTCTGCTCATTGGTATGCTCCTCGTCCTACCCTCAAATTGCCAGAGTGCAATATCCGGATCCCAAATACATGGCAAGTGTTGCTGGATCGATTTCTATAGACCCCGACGCAAAGAGCATCAAATTCTGGATCAGGAACGAAAAATATATCAAGAACCATGACGACCAGCTTCCTGCTACCAGAGCATTTTTGCACCCCTCGTCAACGCTGTTTAATGTCAAAACCCCAGCTGGATCGGGTGGAGAACCGCTTGTGGAGGATGAGAACGGTAATGTTATCTTCACACCTACAAAGTCCAATAACTTGACGTCCCATTTTCTCACGTACGGAGCATCGCACACCACAACCAAGCTGTATATCAGAGATGTGACTCCTGTTTCCATTCTAGCCGTTCTGCTATTTGGTGGCTCTATATCGTACGATCTGAGTACCGTCTCGTCCGGCAAGCCTTCTCCAGGTATCGTGATGGGACAATGGCTGCCTATAAGAACATGGTGCAAAAATGCTGTCTTAATCACGAAATTGAGACACCTGCTTGACGAGGCCCTAAATGAACGGTTCCGGCAACCGCATTATGACCAAATTAATGAGTTCAGCGACGAGGTGCTGAGAACTGTGGAAAAAATCATCACAATGGAACTGAAATGATCACTCGTTGATTTTATAGGTGTTGATGCCGCAATCTTTTAAAACGCCCTGTTTCACCCAAAATAACAGTCCCTCGCTGACCAGCTTTAGCGACATTTGGAGTTTCATGCAAATTATAGCAAGTTTCACCTCACTGCCCTTTGGAATATCTAGAAAGGAATATAGAATAGAAGCCTTATCGGCAGAAACCTTGAAATTTCTCACCTGGTTGCCAATCTCGACATCAATATCCACGTATGTGAGAGACGGGAAAATGGTGAGTTTGCGTCCTTTCTTCTTCCTTTTGAATTCTTCCTCGTAGTTTTGCAAATTAGTTTGTATCTCATCAGGAAGTTTGAACTTCTCTTCTGGCAACTCCGGCCAGTACATATGCGAAATTATGGATGCGTGAACTTTATCTGAATTGATAAGCTTGTCCAACTTGCGGCTCTGAATGATGTCTTTCATCATAACGTCCAAAGACCCAAACTCTGAGTTGCCAAATCTCGACTTTAGCAGCTGAAGCTTACCGTAGACTTCCCGAACATCATAGTTTGTGATGCGAAGTAGTTGTTCGGAAAACACTTTAGTTAGCTCACTCATGAACACATCTTTTGAGTCGAAAATTGATAATAGTGACTCCACCACATCTTCCACCACTCCTTTACGGAAGTCAGGTAGAGCATCTACGGGATCAGGCGTCCAGTCCAGATCCCGCTCCATTTCCTGTGTGAGATGTTTCTTTTTGTCTGACTGACGAAGCTCAATAGCAAGCTCAATCAGTTTATTGTCGGTTGACGTATCGAGTAGCGCAAACACAATACGCTCAATTGTGTCTTCTCTATCTCTAAGATATGCTCTAATAGGTCTGCACACTTTGTCCAACAAGACTCCTCGATGATCGATTATCAGAAACGAGCGAATGGTTGAAATATAGCACTTGATGATGTCGATGGTATTCACACCCGCATGGAGTAACCTCTTTCTTGATAAATGGATGAAGGTGTTCACCAGTTGAGCATTTTGTTCCGGAGTTGACATGCATGCGCGCAGTTCCTCAAGAGCAAAGGTGGAATCCGGATAATCGACCACTATGTCAAAGCTCTCTCCAACTCTGAGCTTAACCAGCTCATTCTTGACTAAAACATCTAGGGATGAGAGATTGCAAGACGGAAGAATATCTCCAAGTTTTGGAACAAGAATTTGGTGGGTCCATTTCGAGAGATCCTGGAGCACAGGTCTATTCCAGACCCTTGAACATTTGGTCTGCACGTGCAACTTTATCCGGTCTTTGAATAATTCTATCACCAATTGAGTCAATTCATCGCCAAGTTCTATCTGAATGAGTATCTGCGCTGTTTCGACCAGCTGTTGGTGGGATATCATGCCTGGATCTGAAAAGAGTCCGGTGTCGTACCATTCTCGAAGATTCGCAAAAACGACGGGATCCAACGCCGTGGCCTGAAAAATAGCATTGATACAGCGCGTCACTAGTCTGACATGGTCGGCAATCAGGTTTGTGACCGACGCAAAGTACATTGTTTTTTGTCTCACATTGATAATCCACTCGAATAAGCCAGAGACGTTACGTATCGTTTGGGACGACTCGGCAATGGATTGGACAAGTTGTCTTCCTTGCTTGTTCAGATGAAATCTCAATAATCTCAGAAGCCCGTCAAATAAGATCTCGTTGCCGGTACCGATGTTACGGAGTGAGTTGCGTACCCTCAGCGGTGGTTCCTTCAGATCAGCATTTTGCGCGTCCAGCACTTCTGCAATCCAGTCCAAAATCTGAGAGCTGTTCGATGATGGATCCTCTTGTTCTAGAGACGACGAATTTGCAGACGGCAAGGCAAAGACCTCCAAAAAGTTCTGCGCGTTCAAGGACAATTGCATTAAAAAGACACTAAATAAACAAAAAAAAAAATACAAATAATATATATAGTCGGATCAACATGTCTGTCAGACCCGCTACAGTCAAGAAGTTTTTGGAGGTTACAGGAACCGACTCAGAGGAGGTTGCTGTTTTCTTCCTACAGAGAAATCAACAAAAGCTTACGCATGCCATCAACGACTTCTTTGTGAACCCGCAACTGGCAAAGAACATCAAGAAAGAAAAGGTGACAGTCAGGATCGACCCTAAGGTAAAGGAGATTTTTGATCAATATAAAGAGCCATTGCCAGACCCTCTGGGAAAGTCCTACATTGGCATTGACGGCACCGTGCGGTATATCTCCGATTTGGGATATGAGCCGGAAGACATAGCCATGCTCGCGCTGGCGGAGTTTCTGGAGTGCCCGTCTGTTGGAGTGTTTAAAGAAGATCCCTTTGTGACGAACTGGTCGAGAGTCAAATGCAACACCATTGAAAAAATGAGCGACTACGTGAGAAATGAATTGGCAGTCAAACTGTCAGAGGATGAAGAGTACTTCAAAAAGGTTTATCAATTCACCTACAAATTTATTCTCGAGAAAAATGAACGCAATGTGCCAACAGAAACCGCGGTAGAGTACTGGCATCTCATGTTGCCAGAAGCCTATAAAGCAGAGCTGGAAACGTTTGTCAGGTTTCTTGAAGAAACAAACCGCAAAAGCATCACCAAAGATCAGTGGAACATGCTGTATCCGTTTCTCAAAACATACCACGAGGACAACAAGCTTTCAAACTACGACGAATCGCAGTCGTGGCCCGTGCTTATGGACTCGTTCCACGATTGGCTCCTGGACTCCTGATCTACCTTTTGGTGCAAGGGTGCTCGCTAGATGAGAAAAAAAATTTAAGAAAAATATTGATCAGATTCAAATATGGTGAAATCGTACCAGCGTTACGAGCAAGCCGGTTGGATGGGCGTTATTGCCTCGCAGTCCAACACTGTGTTTATTGGTAACAACGATTCACGGAAATCTGTTGGTCAGGTCATCACGGGCGGCTTGGAAGACATTCTCGTCTGGGATATCAAAACCGGGGAGCTCATCAAAAGGCTACGAGACGGCGCTAATCCGGGAGCACTGGACTCGTCGACACAATCAGCCCCGGCACATGTGGTTAGACTTGAGCACGAGCCGCGCTCAAACATCTTGGCTGCCGGCTATAGCGACGGTACCATCAAAGTTTGGGATCTAACCTCGAGCTCGGTAATAATCAATTTCTCGGGCCACAAGTCTGCCGTCTCGATGCTGCGATTCGACCGTTCGGGAACACGTCTTTTCTCTGGATCTAAAGACACTGCGATTATTGTGTGGGACCTGGTTGGAGAAACGGGTCTTTTCAAGCTGAAAGGACATAAGGATCAAATCACTGGGTTCAGTCTTTTGTATGAGCCAGAAAATACTAATATCGACGAAATGGAAGACTGGCTTATTAGTACCTCCAAGGATGGTTTAATAAAGCTTTGGGATCTAAAGTCACAGCAATGTATAGAGACCCATGTGGCGCACACCGGCGAATGCTGGGCTTTGGGACTCAACACCACCAAAGAGCTTTGCATCACAGCAGGCATGGACACGCAATTAAAGGTTTGGAAGATCGATCTATCTAAAGAGGACAAGAAACTTATCGAACAGGGGATATACGATAAGCAAAGTAAGAGCAGATGCACAGAAATTGGGTTTACGGTCACCAACCAAGGCGAATTTTTCTTTGCCTCCAATACCGACAGAACGGTTGAATTTTTCCGTTTCAGGCAGGAAAAAGAGATCAGCAGAGCCTCGGCCAGAAGACAGGCTAGACTGCAGGAGAAAGGTATGAGTCCCGAGGAGATCGAGCGCGCATTGGACGATGCCAAGGTCAACATGTTGATTGCTCCTTTTACGACGCTTCACACAGAAAAGTCTAAAGTTCGCTCCACTACGTGGGCCCTCACCAGCAGCAGAAAACTCGATGTGGTGGTGACACTGACAAATAATGCCGTTGTCTATTACAATATCCCTATTCCGGAGGCAGTGCGCAAACACAATCCAGTGGACAAAATAAGTGAAGCAAAATACTCTTTGTACAACCTGGGACACAGGCAAGATATCAGAGCTGTCGACATTTCGGACGACGACAAGCTGCTGGTCACCGGTTCGAACAACGAGCTCAAAGTGTGGAATATCAAGACCAAGTCCTGTATTAGAACATTCGAAAAAATTGGCTATGTTTTGTCGACTTGCTTTCTTCCAGGAGGAGCTCTGGTGGTGATAGGAACAAAAGAGGGTGCTTTAAGGCTTCTGGATCTCGCCACCTCGACGGTTCTCCATTCGCTGGAAGACGTTCACGACAGCAAGGCTGTGTGGTCGATCGACCTCACTCCGGACGGAAAGACGATCATTACCGGCTCTGCCGATCAAACGGTCAAATTCTGGGAGATCCAGGTGGAGAAAGAGCTTGTTCCGGGAACTGCCAACAAGTACGTCAACCGCTTACAGCTGAATCACACTAGAACGTTGGAGGTGAGCGACGATGTGCTTAGTGTTAAGGTTTCTCCAGATTCCAAATACCTGGCTGTTGCTCTGCTGGATAACACCGTCAAGATCTTCTTCTTCGACACGCTCAAGTTTTTCCTCAGCTTGTACGGACACAAGCTTCCTGTGCTTTCGATTGATATCTCGTTTGACTCGAAATTGATAATCACGTCTTCCGCAGATAAAAACATAAGGATTTGGGGACTGGACTTTGGAGACTGTCACAAGTCGGTTTTCGGGCATCAAGATGCAATCATGAAAGTCAAGTTTGTACCAGAATCCAAAAACTTTTTCAGTTGCTCCAAGGACGGAATGGTGAAGTACTGGGACGGCATCAAATTTGAAAATATCCAAAAGTTGGCTGCGCACCACTCTGAGGTTTGGAACCTTGCCGTCAGTAACTCTGGTGAGTTCATGGTGTCTGTGTCCCACGATCACAGTATCAGAATATGGGAAGAGACTGACGATCAAGTCTTCCTTGAGGAAGAGCGGGAAAAGGAGATGGACGAGCAGTATGAGGGAGAGCTGCTTGATTCCTTGGAAGGTGACAAGGCGGTGGACCAGGACGAAGACGAGGTGGGTCGGGTGTCCAAACAGACGATGGAGACGCTCAAGGCCGGTGAGAAACTGATGGAGGCTTTAGATCTTGCTACCAAGGAGCTGGAAGAGACCCAGCAGTACAAGCGGGAACTACAGGCTTTCAAACTCAAGAGGTCGGCCAAACAGCCTGTTCAGCCGACGCGGAACCCTATACTGCAGGCATTGAACTTGTTGCCGGAACAGTACGTTTTGGACGTTCTCACCAAGATCAAGCCATCGCAGCTTGACGACGCCCTGATTGTGCTGCCATTCTCGTACACGGTGAAGCTGCTACGTTTTATTCGAGTTTGGACAGCTGGCGACAACTTCAACAAGAACCTGACCTCGATCTCGGTCATCTGCCGCACGCTCTTCTTCGTAATCCGGTCCAACTCGATGGAGCTGGTGAGCCAAAAGGACGAAGAGCTGCGCAAGGAGCTGGATGACCTACGCAAGGAGCTGAGAAAGATGCTCAGACAGACCAACATGGAGGTCGGCTACAACATCAGCGGTCTGAATTTCCTGAAAACGCAGTGGAGCAATCACCACAGTTTCAATTTTGCTGACGGAAAAACATGGGAGGAGGAGGGTAAATCGAGAAAAAGAGTTTACACTACCTTGGCCTAAAAAGAAAAAGCACACCACCATAGAATTTAAAAGATCTCCTGACCGTTACTAAATGTGGCAACAGATAAGAAGTGGGGCCACGCCTCAGTAAAACGATGACTGCCGCCCTTCTAGGACCAGGGTATAAATAGCATGTAACCAGAAGGTTGTAATTGTACAATTTAATTAACTCTAACAATCTATCATGGCAGTGACTCCAATGAAATTCTTTGCCGGTGTGTCTGTGGCGGCAGTTCCCGTTGTTACCATAGCATACTTCGCCAGACCAACCTTCTCCAATGCCATCAAGTCGAAGCTTGACCAGGAAAGAGTGGAGCTCAAGAAGCAGCACGAGTATAAGACCGACTTCTACCAGCCAAACGAGAAACAGGACAGGCTTCTGGTGAATTATTTGAAACGCACAGATAAGAAAGCCGGTGCGTACACGCCGGACCTCCCACACGTCTGATGCGAACGACATATTCAACTATAATGAATGATGAAACTATTATATTAAATTCGGACCGTTGTAGACTCCGCTGCCAAATGGATTGTAGCCCGTCTGGTTTTGTGCAAATGGATTGTAACCCGTTTGCTGCTGACTCATTCCTGTCATCTGGGCTTTGTGCTGTGCAGCGGCCTGTTGTAGCTGGAACACTGCCTGTTGATGTGCCTGTTGCTGACTGGACTCCTGCTTGGTTTCGGGGAACACAGGCACGGTTGGCAAATTCTCTAGTCCGCCTGCCGTTGGCTGCCTTTGCACCGGCAGCGCACTCACAGAACCCGATCTGAAGGGATTCGTGCCTGTACCAGCGGCCTCCAGCTTGGCGAATGGGTTGTTGCTGGAACTGGACCGCTCAAGAGCAAACGGATTGGTGGACTGTCTCTTGAGGTTTCCTCTGAGGGAGGACGTTGTCTGCCTCTGAATCGGTGGCTGCGGACTATAGCCACCAAACCCTGTTCCTGTGAACGATGATGTCAGCTGTGGGTAGACGTTCTGCTCTGCAGGAGGTGGAAGCGCATCGAAAGTTGAGCTCCGCTGCAAAGTGGCTGTCTGCTGTGGCTGGAAAGGCTGGAAAGTCGACGTTTGCTGGAGCGGCTGCGTCTGCGACATGTGGATTTGTTGTACAGGCTGCGACTCTGGGATTTGTTGCAGTGGCAGTGTCGTCTGAAAGTTCTGCTGTGAAACAAATTGCGGCTGTCCCGAGAAGTTGCCATTGACGGGTTGATTGCTGAAGCCTGTGGCCATCTGAGTAAATCCGGCAAACGGATTATATCCCGTCTGCTGGAACACCAGGCCATCGCTGGGCGACGACTGCGTTGCAGCCTGAGGCGGAGGCACGGTCTGCTGCTGCTCCTTGGGCTCGTCGCGTTTCCCGCTTTTCTTGCTCTCTTTTTCCGCCAGATACTGTCTTCGGTTGATGTCGAAGTTTGGATCGTGCAGATACTCGTCCAACGAGTCGGTGAGTCCCGTCTGCGCGTGCCTGATCACCGGCACGTGCAGCTTGGTCACGTGCTCCAGATGTTTGGCGACCCGCAGAAAGGCCACCACCTGTTCGGTTTCCTTGGTGAAATGTTTATAGATCTCAAAGGCTCGCTCGGCATCATACTTGCTGAGCTCGAAAAAGTGTTCTAAGATGTTAACCACACCCTCGTTCAGGGCCTGGTACAACGACAGCAGGTCGTTGACGAGCATTCTGAAGCTGAGAATGATAACGTCGTTGTTGACCTCGGCCTCCGCGAATCGGCAGCGTACTAGTGCGTCCACCTGTTTCTGGACGCTCTCGACCTCTCGAAGAAGCCCCTTATCGACGCTCAGCGACCGCAGACGGGAACCGGTGTCCTTTGTCGACCAAGAGCTCACGGGCTTCTTCATTTCCCGAATATAGTCGTGTTTCACGTTCGCGTACTCCTTGGCACGTGTGGTAAGGTACTTTGAGTAGTTCTTGAGTGTTTTCAGGTCGCCGCCGTTGGAGATGAAGGTGCCGGACTTGGCGATGTTGCGACATTCGAGCATATGCGGATTTTTGGCAAGATACGAGATCGTCACGTCCTCCTCACCTTCGCGAATCATGATGTGGGCCACGATCAGTGCCTTGTACACAATGGACCAGGCTGTGTCGTCTAAGCGAACGGCTAAAGAGCGCATGATGACCCGGAACTTCTCCGATTTCTCGCCGCCTGCCGTGGCCATCAGTATGGGCTCAATGTACTTGGGCTTTGGGGGCGCCAGCTTGATTTTCGTGGCCCCCTTGACTATCTTTTCGTACGTGGTCATGCGACGGAATAAGTTTCCGGGTGGTGAATAGAAAACAATATTTTCTGGTTATGTGCCCCAGATAAGCAGGTGAAATATTATGAGCCCTACCAGCTCAGGGGGACGAAGTGGGGGATGCAGAACCGCAAAGGCCGTGGCGCTCAGGTGTGTGCCAGTCGCGGCGCGCTGGGCCAATACGGCCGTTGGTGGTAGGTGTTCTGACTGTCGGTTGTGGGGCTATCTATCTGCTCCTGCTCCTCTGTGCCGGACTGGCTGCCCATGTGCTCTACCATGCGCTCGCGCCGGGACAGCTCACGACTGGCGTTCATCATCAGATTCACCGTTCTCTCTAACCGTTAGCTTGCTGGCTCCCAAATCCACTTACCATGCAATTCGGACGTGATTCTGCGCAGCTGGACCTTTTTAGAGCATGCCGCTGGCGTCCTGTCCGGTGTTAGCAATCCCTCGCATATACTCCAGCCGGCGCCTGCCGCATCCAGCTCGTCTCTGCCTCTTTTCCTATCAGCCATACGCGTAAATAAAATAATAATTATTCTGGTGCAAAGTGTACCCATCTATGCTTTTTTGCTAATGACCAGACCAAGCACACAAGCCCTTCTCGACGAGGATATTTCTCTGGAGCAAACGCTCACCTCTGAGCTGAGAGCTGACCCTGACCAAGACATGAGCGACCTGTACAACCCTATCAGGTCGACCGGCTACATCGTGGTGCTCACGCTAATTGTGGGGGCCCTGCAGCTTGCTTGGTCCACGGAGTTCAGCGAGGCCACGCCGTTTCTGCTGTCGCTGGGTGTCTCCAAACATGCGCTTGCCCTCATATGGCTGGCCGGCCCGCTCTCGGGCACTTTTGGCCAGCCTATTGTCGGATTGCTGAGCGACAAGTGCAACCTCGACTGGGGCAGAAGAAGACCGTTTATCATCGGAGGCTGTGTGGCCACGGTGCTGTCGCTGCTGTATCTGTCGCATTCCGCCAACATTGTGGGCTGGTTTCTGCCTAATCGAGACCAAGACACCGTCAACCGGTACACGGTGCCCTTTGCTGCGGCTGGCATCTATATTCTGGACTTCTCCATCGCCGTCATCCAGGCCTCGTGCCGCGCGCTGATCGTCGACGTGGTTCCCAGTGTTCAGCAGCAAATAGCCAACGCGTGGGCCGCGCGCATGATTGGTGCCTTCAACATCGTTGGGTTCTGGATTGGCACCTGGGACCTGGCCGCGCTGTTTCCCTGGCTCGGGAGCTCGCAATTCAAGGTTTTGAGCTGGCTCGTGGCCACCATCATGCTTGTTCTTACGGCGTTCTCCTGCTGGGCGATCAAGGAGCGCAGCCCACGCTACGACCTCGCTATCCGCATGGAACGCAAAAAACAGGAAAAGCGACTCAAGGACATGGGCATCGACGAGGAAAACGCCACGGTGCTCACGGTGGTGAAGTCGTTCTTCTGGCAGGTGCTGCGGTCGATTGCACGGCTGCCGCGCCAGGTCAAGATCGTGTGCTACGCAGAGTTCTTCGCCTGGATTGGCTACTTCCCGATGCTCTTCTACACGTCAACCTACGTGGGGGAACTTTATTTGTACGAGAACGGCTACAATAACCCGCTTAACCTGCCGGCAGACGAGCGCCAGCGGCTGCTGGACGAAGGTGTGCGGCGCGGAACAGCAGCGCTGCTCGCCCACGCAGTCGTGACGCTCGCGGTCGACCTGCTATTGCCGTACCTCGTCGACAGGTTTAGGGATAGCGAGTGGATCAACATGCGTCGGTTGTGGATCTACTCTCACGTGGTGTTCATTGTGGCCACCCTTTCGACGTTTTTCATCGCCACCTCCGTCCAGGCCATCGTGCTATTTGCGTTTTTGGGGATCCCGTGGGGGTGTGCCGTGTGGATCCCGTTTGCCTTGATCAGCGAGGAGATTTCGCGCATCAAGGACATCAAGGCTGTCCAGATCTATGACCAGTACAGAAAACAGAGCGTGCCGTCGTCCGCCGAGTCTGAAAACACGCTTGTCACGCCAGAAACAAGCTTCTATCTGTCAAAAGTCATGGTTGCAAAATACGATCATGTCGTCTACGACTCGGGCATTTTGCTAGCAATCCACAACGTCTTTGTTTCAGCCCCGCAGATGCTTTCGTCGCTGGGCTCGTCGTTCCTGTTCAAGCTACTTCAGAACAGCGACAAGGACTCGTTTGACGACTCATTGGGCTGGATTTTCCGCGTTGGCGGCATCGTTGGCATCGGCGCGTTAGTTCTTAGCATCCAGGTGAAAACCAACGCCGAGCTCTACAAGGAGGACAAGGCCGAAGCGCTCACGATGCCCGAGTAACAAAAATTCAACTTAAAAAAATGCATTTATTTTCATTTTTTAGCTCCCTAAAACGAGTACTCTCCGAGCTCGTACACGTAGCCCAAACACAGCTTCACGTGCTCCGCTATGTGCAGCATGCTCAGCTTGTCGATTGTGTCGGCCGTCGTGTGCACGTACGGGTTCCAATACTCGCGCTGGGCTTCTGCTACCATTCCTGCTGGGAACCCGTTCATGTGGGCACTGTAATGGTCGGAACAGGGATAGTCGCACGCGCTCTCAAAAACAGGGATTCGGCAGTACGTCTCAATCACCTGCCGTAAAAATTCGTTCAGATACGGCGACGTGTAGTCCGCGATGAGTCCAAAGTGTTCCGGCCGTCCTTTGCGAAGCGATTTTGCAACGTAGCCCGTCATGTCCTGCTGGAGCATGGCGACCACTTTTTTGTGCAGAAAATACGCGTTGAAAATGTCAAGCGAGCCAAGCATGCCGCCCTCCTCCGCTGCGTAAAAGTGAAACTCGATGTGGTTGGGGAAAGAAAGCCCGTGCTCCGTCACGATCCGCAGCGTTTCCAGCAGCGTCACCACACCAGAACCATCGTCGTCTGCGCCCGGAGCACGCAAAAACGAAGGTAGCACCAAATTCATGGAGTCGATGTGTGCTCCAAGAACAATGGTCGGGGTTTCGACAGAGTTGTTGGTGCCCGTTATCCGCAAAATGTACGACGATTGCGGAAATTTCTCGTGGTTGACCACCGTCAGGTTGTAGTTATCGCTGCCAAGCGCATAGTCTAACAGCTTGTTGTAAACCCATATAGAGGAGTCCAGGTATTTTTCAGACTTATAGTACCGTGACTTGAACGAGCTCAGCTCTTCCAATGTACCCTGGATCTTTGAAGGATCGATGTCGGCGAGAAGCGAGTTCACCTCTTTCTCGTGGAACTCGGACGCATTAGGGTAATTGTACACAATAGCTGGCTTTTCCAGAGTAACCCTGACTGATTGTCCTTCTCTCATTGGCTCCAGCAACGTGGGGTAGCTCGCTGTGAGGTCCAGAAATCGGGTGTTTTGCTGCTTCAGCCGCCACAGCTGGGCCTCCGTCACCTTTGTCAGTTCATTGGGTTGCAGAGAAATTAAATGGTATTGCTGGCCAAATAGCGGCAACGCTGCTGCCAATCCTACAAAAAGAAGCCCAAAAATCATATAGCAATTTTATTTATTTTACAGTATTTTTTAATTTCTATGTACATTGAAATATTGGCACAGCGTAGCATGGCGGTTTTCAATCTGCTCGTTGGCTTCGAACCGCGTCCCGCACTGGTTGATCTCAGATTTGGGCAGCAGGATCGTGGACGGATCCACGTCGTCCGCCAGCCTGCGCGGAGTATCGCTGCCGCTACCAACGGAGATATTCGTGTCGATGGTGTCATAATCAACACTAATGTCAATCTCTGGCTCAGGACAAACATCGAACCAGCGCCGCAGAATCAGAAGACCACGCTCCTGTAAACGGAGATCGTCTGAAAACACAAAAATCGACGAGTACGCCTGCACAAGCTGAACGTCCAGCTTCACCTTGCGTCTTTGAGCAGCGCGAAATTGTTTTTCTGCCTCCCTCACCGCTTCCGTGTAGTTGTTGCTGTAGCGCAGACTCAAAAAGTACTCCGTGTACGTAAAGGAATCCGGTTTCACGTTGTAGTCCTTGAGTCTGTTGAATATCCGAATTGCGAGCTCGTGTTTTCCCGCGAGTCGGAGTGCTTTCATGGCTGTGTTGATGTGAAAAATATTAGCTACAGGCTCCTGTTTGCAGAGCTCGAGCAGCAGAAATTCGTACACCAGAACAGCCTGGTTTTCGGTTATTTTGGGTATGTTTGTGTTTGGATGCTTGGCTTTGGCAAAAGCGTCGAAGAAGATGGTCAACATACGTCCGTCAGGACGCAAACCTCTTTTTTTCACATGCTGGTTCAAGAGCTCCCAAATCATGTTCAGACGGCCCTCTTTGGCCAGGAACTTCATGATCGTGCCATACGCAAAGACACCATTTTTGCCTGCCAGATGAGCCATTTCCATGGCGCGCGCCAAGTCTTCTCGATCAAGAAACTTTTGCGTCTTCTCGTTTACCACCTTTGAGTCTTGGAGCTGGACAGCGTTGGTGCCCAATATATTGTACTTGAGTCTTTGAACTTTCGTCTTAAATAGGCTCTTCAGCTGTGCTGGACTGAATGCGGTCATCGAGTTCACTTCTGGGACTTGTTCTAGCGGGATCTTGAGCATATTTGACACCATCACTCTGGCAGAATGTCCTTGTAGCGGCTGCGAGTACTTGGTCCTCATTTTCTTCTTCCACTTGGCCTCGAATTTCTCCTTGTCGGGCAGAACTACGCCCTTTTTCACGGCCGTTATCAGCTTGGTTTTCGTCTTGACGGCCTGCAAGACTGCACAGGGTCTAAACGGCCCAAACATGAAAAAATATCTATTTTTTTTTTGTCTAAACCATGTATGTGGACCTTTATCTTGACAAATACGAAAAAGGTCCGCTGTACGTGAAACGATTGGCGTACATATGCCAGGAATTCCCCGTTTCTGCTGATGTGGTTCACAAGCTGCTGGACATGATAGTGGACCCAGAATCTCCTTACAAGTATTTCAAGGACACTCCCCGTCTGCTGAGGATCACGGGCAACGGGGTGTACCTGCAGCGTTACAACGAACTGCAGGCGACAACTGACTGGAAGCCGAATTTCGATGATGAGCTGTTCAAACTTTCCAAACTGGAGCCCACACAGGCCAATTTCGAACGCATAGTCGATCTCTTGCATCTGCGCACGGTGCACACACTCATGACTACGGCGTCGAGCGATAACGTTGGTGATAACTCGGGTTTTTACTATAACTTGGGTTCAGAGTACTCGGCTATGTTTCGAAAACGCTCGTTCAGAGAATTGCGGAAGCTGATTGTCTACAAGGCCTACGACGGCAATCTGGCATCGTCCACGGTATTCCTGCGGCGTAAATTGCAACAGGTTTTGGAATACGAGCATGACGACGAAAGTGACGATGATGATAGGATGGATTCTGACGAGTACAATTTGGATAAAGAGGAGGCCGTTGCATACTGGACTTGTCGATGGTATCTCCTCTATGCACTTTTCTTGGGCAATAACTACCAGGCAGTGGTTGAAGAGTACTTTCAGCTCACAAAAGAGCCAGCTGTTTCCGGTTATACTGCTTTGGACGTGCTGGCGAACGAGTACAGCAATGAGCTCATTTTCAAAGAGTATCTGCTGCGTACTGTATGTTTCTCCGTCTTGGTGGCAGAGAAAATGCAAAATCTGGAGACCAGATGGACCGATATGATCAGAGAGTCTTTTGCCTCGGATCCACCGTTACGAAAGCTCATAAAGCTTTATACTGGATGCCGTTTTTCGGATCTGAAAACCGTCCTCACGGAGTTTCAATCGGAGTTCGACTACGACGAGCAGCTTTCGCATAGCTATAGGCTCTGGAAACGAACATTTGAGTACAAAATATGCGTATTCTATCTGTCGCTGGTTAAAAGAGTGACTTTTGATCATCTGGAAGCAGTTTTGGGAACCACAAGCGAGGAGATTACCAAGCTGATCAGTTTGTTCAAGCTACGAGTCAAGATTGATCAGAAAAACAACCTTGTCGAGTTCCAGGACACAGACAGCTACATTGAGCTGGACAAACAAATCCAATCCTTGAACGATGCAACTGTGGCCGAAATGAGAGCGCTGGAAGTCAACAGGATGGTTAAAGAGGCGTTCGATTGACAAATCTATGTACAGCTCCAAACATCAACAACTTCATCCTCAAGTTTGGTGGTCACGCCTCGTTCAGCAACCGTTTCAATGTCTATAATTTCTTTTGCTGCCTCTGCTGTTAAGACCACATAGTTATCATTTCCAACAGCAATGTCGTCTTCAATTCTAATTCCCATTCCACGATAATGTTTAGGCCATCTTGGATCGTCTGGAACATAAACACCGGGTTCTATGGTGACGACCTGACCCTTTACCAAAGGCGCTGCCCGAGACTGTGATGGCACGTCGTGGACGTCTAAACCCAGGTTATGGCCAATATAATGCGGATACAAATGGCGCATAACCTCATAACTGGTGAGCCCGTGGAATCCACAGTTGCGCAGCTCACTTGTCATGATACGAACGCTCTCATCGTGTATGTCTCTGAGGGAATAGCCTTGTTTCTGTGTGCAAAGCTGAATACATTTTTGCTCAACGTTCAAAACAGCTTGATATAACTCGGCCTGCGCAGAACTGAATTTGCCATTGACGGGCCAGGTACGGGAGATGTCTGCACAGTATCCACCCAACGATCCACCAGCGTCCACAAGAACAAGCTCGTCTCCCTTGAAGACCTGATCATTTCTTGTGTAATGGATACATAGGGCATTTGAACCGCCTGCCACCACAGGGATATAGGCGCTTTTGTCACAGCCTCCAGAGATGAACCGGTATTCCAAAAACGCATGGAGACCTTTTTCCGTCTTGAATCGTTTAGCATACGCTTGGTTATACGCTCTACCGGATATCTTACCAGCCATTCGCATAACGCGCAATTCTGCATTGGACTTTATAGCTCTTAAGTCGGTCAAGTAGTTCTTCAATGAGTAGACATGACAATTCTGGCTGTGTAGAAGAGACTCGATCGACTCGCGGTTTTTTGCTTCTTTGTCCGTAGTACTGAAAACGCGACTGAAAATCGACTTCTTAGAGTCCCCGAAATCATACAGCACGTTTTTGTAGTCTTTCAAGAGCGTACGCAGATAGTTATGCAGGTTGCGGTTATCAGTTGCACTGTCTGCATTGAAAATTTCCCGCACTCCGTCAACACCCGTACGGGTGCCCTCCCATAACTCAGAGTTTTCGTCCTTTGGCGGCACCACCATATGGAAGACCAGCGAGTCCGGATCTTCCGTAGGTTTCTCCAAAATGCACACTGAATCCGGTTCCAGCCATCCTGTTAGATAGAACAAATCGTTATTCTGCTGAAAGTTATAGAAAACTGCTCCTGAGGCGTATTTGACTGTGTTACCTGGAATAATGGCCAGAGATTTGGCAGGCATTTGTTCAGCAAGTCTGTACCGTCTGTTGAAGTACTCCATTGCACTGATGCCGGTGGTGAGCTCGCCTGCGCGAACCAGATGTGGTCTGGTTTCATGAATCGGCTGTCCGGCCTGAAAACTGGCATATCGCCGGAACAAAGCCCTTGGAAATCGAAACATAATTTTTTCAACTGCAACTCAGATTAATATATAGAAATTGCAGGAGAGCGCCATAACATTACCCAAGATCCATAATCAGCGTGTTTTTTCGCGTACTAGCTCCCACAGAGGAGCCAATCTGGCAGCTCGTGGGGTTGTTTGCTTCTCTTTGGCTGCATTAGTTATGGCATAACTGACCTTATGCCATTAACAAAGAAAACAGCCTGGCTAGCTCAATCGGTAGAGCGTGTGACTCTTAATCACAAGGCTGCGGGTTCGAGCCCCGCGTCGGGCTTTTTTTTCCTCTGATCTCACCTTGCATATTTTTCTCTATATTTTTTAAATTTTTTTAAAAGAATTTTGGTCCTACAATGTCTAATACCAAAACGCAACCCGTGCGCGAGCGCAAGCGTGAGCTCGAGACGGCCGACGAATCGTCTTCAGAGGATGAATTACAGGTGGAAGGCCTTTTGGATGGGGCCGAGAGTGAGCAGGAAAGCGAAAGTGAGCAGTTCGAGAGTGCTGACGAGGACCACGACCAGGAGTCAGACTCGGACTCGGACGCAGAGTTTAACAGAATCCTCGCAGAAGGATCGAGTGGCGAGGATGAGGATGAGGACGAGCCAAAGGAGCCGTCGATCACAGACAAATTATCGGGAATCAAGATTCGGACGCTGAGCTCGTCAAGCTCGACAAATGGAGAGGTGCTAACCAAGTTTTCTGACGGGCGCGAGCGGATTCTGAGGCCCGAAATTGACCCGGTCTACGACTCAGACGACTCAGACAGAGAGGAGACCAACACGATTGGAAACGTGCCGCTTTCTGCGTATGACGAGTATCCGCACATTGGCTACGACATCAACGGAAAGAGAATCATGCGGCCTGCTCAGGGCTCTGCTCTAGACCAGCTGCTGGAGAGCATTGATCTACCAGAGGGCTGGACCGGCTTGTTGGATAAGGAGACGGGAAACTCGCTGAATATCAGTGCCGAGGAGCTGGAGCTGATCAGAAAAATCGAGCGCAACGAGAACCCGGACGAAAGCGTGAACCCGTACGAGCCAACTATTGAGTGGTTCACGAGTAAGACAGAGACGATGCCGTTAACGGCCGTGCCCGAGCCAAAAAGACGGTTTGTTCCATCGAAACACGAGGCCAAGCGGATCATGAAGATCGTCAAGGCTATCAGAGAGGGCCGCATTGTGCCGCCGCATCTTAAGAAGCAGCAGGAAGAGGAGGACGAGCTGAACTTTGATCTCTGGGGCGCGGACATCGACAACACCCATGATCACGTGATGACGCTGCGTGCCCCGAAACTGCCTCCGCCAACCAACCAGGAGAGCTACAATCCGCCTGAGGAGTACCTGCTGAGCGAGGAGGAGCGCAAGCGGTGGGAGGAGACGGACCCTAGCGAGCGTGAGCTGAATTTCCTGCCGCAGAAATACGGTGCTCTGCGCAAAGTGCCTGGCTACCAGGAAAGCGTGCGGGAGCGGTTTGAGCGGTGTCTGGACCTGTATCTGGCGCCACGTGTGCGGAAGCAGAAGCTGAATATTGACCCGGAGTCTCTGATCCCAGAGCTGCCGTCACCAAAGGACCTAAAACCGTTCCCTGTGCGCACGTCGACCGTCTACGAGGGCCACACCGGCCGCGTCCGCGCACTCTCGGTGCATCCTAGCGGCAACTGGCTGGCCACGGGTGCCGACGACGGCACCGTGCGAGTGTGGGAGGTGCTGACGGGCAGACAACTGTTCCAGTACGCCATCGTTGAGGATGACGAGGACCACGTCGAGGCGCTCGAGTGGAACCCGAAGCCCGACGTTGCGCTGCTCGCGGTCACGTGCGGAGCGACGGTTTTCCTGCTGGTGCCTCCTGTCTTCGGCTTTGAGCTCGAAAATAGGTCCAAGCTGCTCGTCGAGGACGGCTGGGGATACGCCAAGACGGGCCACGACACTGTGGAAGGTGAGGACGGCGAGAGCTCGGGAAAGTCGGCGGCCGCCGTGTGGCACAAGCCGAACGAGGAGCAGTACGCGCACGGTGTTTGCGCCGTGGTGCGCACTTCTAGAGGCGGCTCTACTGTTGGCACGTTCAAAAGAGTCTCGTGGCACCGTCGCGGCGACTACTTCGTCACCGTCTCACCAGAAGGAGGCAACAAGACCTCGGTTCTGATCCACCAGCTGTCCCGCCACGCAACCCAGTCGCCGTTCAGAAAAAGCAAGGGAATCGTCATGGACGCCAAGTTCCACCCGTCCAAGCCGGTATTAGTCGTCATGTCACAGCGGTACATCAGAATCTACAATTTGCAGCAGCAGCAGCTGGAGAAAAAGCTGCTCCCGGGAGCCAGATGGCTCTCATGCCTGGATATCCATCCGCGCGGCGGCGACCACATTCTCGCCGGCTCGTACGACAAAAGAGTGCTGTGGCACGATCTC
Organism: Ogataea polymorpha; assembly: GCF_001664045.1. Classification (NCBI taxonomy): domain Eukaryota; kingdom Fungi; phylum Ascomycota; class Pichiomycetes; order Pichiales; family Pichiaceae; genus Ogataea; species Ogataea polymorpha. Next base: position 96,655 of record NW_017264703.1, on the reverse strand, counting down.
GACCTGAGTGCCACGCCGCACAAGACGTTGCGGTACCACGAAAAGGCCGTCCGGGCCGTGGCCTTCCACAAGGGTGGCTATCCGCTGTTCTGCTCTGCCTCGGACGACGGTTCTGTGCACGTGTTCCACGGAACCGTCTACGACGATCTCATGAGCAACCCGTTGCTCGTGCCGCTGAAAAAGCTCACCGGCCACAAGGTGGTGAACAATTTGGGTGTCCTCAACGTGTGCTGGCACCCTGCACAGCCTTGGCTTTTCACCGCGGGGGCAGACCACACGGCCCGGCTGTGGACAGACTGATTAGATATAAACCGGTTCTTAAACTACGTAGTAGCGTTAAATGGATGCATTCAGGTTCTCACGTCCGGCTCCTCCTTACCGATGAACTCCTGCAGCTTGAGAAACTTGACAACGCTCTGGATGTCAGAGGCAAGGAAATCGGAGGCAGACTTGGCGAGGTTCTCGTCAGACACGTCACCAGAGTGTTTCTCCAGATACAGTCTGATCGTGGCGCCCGACGAGCCCGTACCGGAGAGTCTGACCACAAACCTCAGGCCAGAGTCGAGCTTCACGTACAGACCTTGTTTGCTAGAGACAGAGCCGTCAAGGTCGGTGTACGAGAAGTTGGCGGCTTCAATGACCTTACCGGAGCTCCCTATCGTAGAGCCGATGAACTGCTGGCCCTGATCGACCTTGTCCTGCAACAGATTAATCACCTTCGCTGCATCAGCGCTATCGCACTCCTCGTAGTCGTATCTCGTAAAGAACGTTCTTCCGTATTTCTTCCAGAATGATTTTTGGATGTTGGCGATCGTTGGCTCGATTTCCGGGTGATCCCTTTCGAAAGCAGCCAGCAGGTTCAGCCAGGCCACAATGGCCCACAATCCGTCCTTCTCTCTGATGTGGTCAGAGCCAGTACCGAAAGATTCTTCTCCGCAGATGGACAGTTTCTTGGCGTCGAAAAGCGCACAGAAAAACTTCCATCCGGTAGGCACCTCGTAGATATTCAAGCCCTTGGCCTTGGCAACAAGGTCGAGTGCTCCAGAGGTAGGCATCGATCTCGCCAAGCCGTGGACGCCGTTTTTCTGGAAGTATGGGATGCTTTGTGCGTGCTCCGCAATGATAGCAACCGAGTCTCCAGGGGAGACAAAAGCTCCAGCTCCGTAGATCATGTTTCTATCTCCATCTCCATCAGAAGCCGCACCAAATGCAATATTTTCAGCGTCCACTCTGTCCACCAGCGTCCGTGCGTAGGTCAAATTAGGATCTGGGTGTAATCCGCCAAAGTCTGGCTTAGCAACGTAGTTTTGAATCGAAGATTCTGGCAGTCCCAACTCGTCCACAAATATAGCCTTGCCGTAAGGACCTGTGACTCCGTTCAGCGCATCGAACAGAATTTTGAAGCCCTGAGGCGTCTTTTTAGCAATAAACGACCTGATGAGGTCCAGGTCGAAAATCTCCTTGATCATCGCCACATACGCAGCGGTGGAATCAATGATCTCGACTTCCAATTGCCCATACGTCTTTGTTCCAATAGTAGACAAATCCACCTCCGGCAGGTCCTTCACAATCTTGTAGGACTCCAGTTTCAGAGAGGTCTCGTAGATCTTGTTGGTGACAGACTCCGGGGCCGGTCCTCCATTGCCCAGGTTATACTTGATTCCACAGTCGTTGTTTGGTCCTCCAGGGTTGTGCGACGCAGTCAGAATGATACCTCCGGTCACCTCCTTGCCGTCGCCGTTAGGACCGTACGTTCTGATGACCCGGGAGGCAGCAGGTGTCGACAGAAGCCCGTTCTGACCAATTATCAGTTTCTTCACCTTATTGGCCGCGCCAATCTTGGCAATCAATTGCACAATGTGGTCGTTGTAGTATCTTCCGTCTCCACCGACAACTAGAGTCGACCCCTCGGCACCTTCTGGAATGGAGTCGAAGATGGCCTGGATGAAGTTCTCTGTGTAGTTTGGCTGCTGGAAAACCTTGACCTTTTTCCGCAAACCAGATGTTCCTGGCTTCTGGTCAGTGAATGGCTTGGTAGGCACTTCTGAAACTGCAAACGACATGATATTAAATTGCCAACAATTTGTGGTGGGATCACTGTATTTAACAAGAAACCGGATTCTGTGGTGCAGGGGTGTTGTTCTGTTGGAATATTTTTTCTCTATTTTTCTAAGCCAGATTTGTGTAGAGATGGGTGACAGCTACGGGGGGCTAGAGCCGAGCAGGGTGATATACATCGGTGGCATCCCGTTTGACCAGACAGAGGACCAGATCCTTGACATTGCGCGGTCCGTGGGGCCTGTGGTGTCGTCGAAGCTGCTGTTTGACCGCGAAACAGGGAAATCCAAGGGCTACGCTTTCATCGAGTACCAGGATATAGAAACGGCGAGGTCTGCTGTGCGGAACCTCAACAACTACGCGATTGGGAACAGGTACCTGAAATGCAACTTTTCGAGCGAGCAGGCGGTCATCAACACGATGAAGTCGCAAACGTCCAGCGAATGGGCCGAGCTGGAAAAACAGATCCCACCGCTGCCACCAGGGATGCTCATGGCGAACTCGAGCATGGAGAGTCTGAACCAGCAGATCAACGCGGCGCTCGCTACGCTGGATAAAAACAGATTACATAATCTGGTAAAAGATGCGAAAATCATGTCGGACAACCACCCGCAGCTGATGGCGCTGCTGCTCGAGAAAAACCCGCAGTTGCTGTTTGCGCTGGTGCAAGCCACGATGATTCTTGGGCTGAGCGACGCGGAACAAATCAAAAGCATATTGGTGGAGCAGAAGGAACAAAAACAGCCAGACTCGGCTCCGGGAGCCGAGGCAGAGAACCCGCTCAGTTCATTGGACGCAGACCAGGTGCAGGCTATCCGGACGATTTGTGCGATGAGCGAGGCGGAGATCCAGCAGGTCGCGGCGGATCAGCAAGAGCTGTATCGGGAGATCCAGAAGCGATACAAAATGTATTTGTAGATAGTAATGGAAAAAATATAGCCACGACAGTCACTGTGTTGCGGGTTGACTATTTTTTATTCGGTGGACACGCGCAAGAAGATCCCTCGCTAAATTTTTCATCGAAAAAAAAATTTTCCAGTTTAAACAAAACCAGTGAAAGAGTTTATAAGTCAGCACCAGGAGGAAATGTACTATTGAGCATAACAGCTAACATTTTCCTGTACTGACATACGACGCGATTCACTAGTTAAAACACAAAAACACATAGAGATTATTGCCAACGCCGATACTTCTTTGCGAGGGGATCCTTGGAGGGCCAATTTGTACATAGAACGAATCTTCACCATGTCGACCAAACCCCAACCGCAAGCCGCCAACAACAGCTCGTGCGTGCTGTACTTAGGCGCTATTCCTTACAATTGGGACGTCGAGATCATCAAGTCCGTCGTCTGCGGGTCTGGTCCTGTTGTTGATGTGCGTTGTATGATGGACAACGCTTCGAAAAACAAAGGGTTCTGTTTTGTTGAGTATGCGACGCCGGACGCGGCTGCCCGCGCGCTGCAAATCCTGTCCAAAATCAAGATTGAGGGCCGCAAGAAGCTCAGAATCGAACTTTCCAAAGAGGGCCTCAGAAACCCCGTTCCGGGCCAGAAGCCGGAGCTCCAGCTCAACCGGAACTTCCTCCCATCCAACGTCATTTTGCCGCAGGAGATGTTGACTGCAAACCCAAACCTACCGCCGCAGTACAACACCTACCAGCAAGCCGTTCCGTCGTCGGCCGCTTCTTCCAACTCGTCGGGTTCGACGCCTTCCGGCACTGCCAATAATCCGTTTGGAAGCAGGTTTGCAGGCCAGAACAGCGATATGCTGGCCACCATCTCCTCCAACCCGCAGTTGCAGCAGATGGTGAGCCAGATGATTTCTAACGGAATGGACATGACCCAAATCGGCAACGTGGTCCAACAGTTCAACAGACAACAGTCGACCACCGGTTCGCAGGCAAACGGGTCGTCCCAGTTCATCCCCACCAACCTGTCGATGGCTTCCCAGTTTTTGCCACTTCCGCAACAGTCCCAGCAGCCAATTTACGCCAAGGACAAGGTCTCGGAGACCTTGGCTACTATTCCTCCAGGTATACTAATTGAGCTGCTGGCCAAGTTGAAACTCATTGTGTCGGGGCCTTCGCCAAACTACGCCGAAGCCGCCCAGATCCTGCACTCCAATCCAAAATTGGCTGTGGCTGCCGCCCAGTCGTTGCTGCTGATGGGCGTTGTTGATCTCGACGTGATCAACCAGTCGATGTCTGCACAGCCCCAGGCTACTTCTGCGGAGCCGGCTGTCGCTCCGACGGCCGGTTCCAGCGCTGCTCCGCCTACATACTCTCCGTTCAACCCAACCTCGCACCAGTCAACACCGTCCCCTGCGTCTACTCAACAGGCTCCTGCTACCACCCCTTCCCCTGTCAATCTCGACAACGTCAACCCTGACTGGAAGGATTTGCCACGGGAAACCATTAACAAATTAATGCATATCAACGAGCAGGAAGCTAATCTGATTGTCCAGGTTTTGAAGCTGACACCGCAGCAAATCGACATTCTGCCAGATAACGAGCGTGTCATGGCCAACCAGATCAGAGCTCAGTACTTATAGCTTGCACTTCGCCTCTGCCACCCGCCGATTCTTTCGCAACTATTTAGTTAATATAGCTATGGTAGGCCAGCTCGCTCTCTGTCGACGCGTCGACAGTCTCTTATTAATTATTTTTTCTAGAAAAAGCTATCGACTAGTTAAATAAAATAATTGGAGCTAAAATAAATTTCATTAAAATGAATAACGACAATAATCAACCGCAACCTAACCAAAACAACCCCCCGGGCATCTCGTTTGCCTTTGACATCTTCCCTCTGGAGTTTAATCGCACGTCTCCAGCCCCAGGCTCCGCAGAGTCGCCCATTGCCCTGATGATGCGCAATTTCGTGGAGATCCTCAACCGGCCTTCCAAACACAAGCATGCCACCAAGGACGCCATTGACTCTTTGAAGCCAATTCCGCTCGCAGAACTTCCAGAATCCGAAAAACAATGTCCGATCTGCTTCGAACCGTTCGAAGAGTACTCAGAGAAACGTGAGTCTAACACAGAACAAAAGAAAGCCGTCGATTTGCCATCCTTCTTCGACGGCTACGACGCCTCCGACCCCGACCTCACATTTCCAACAGATCAAACAGCCACGCACGAAGTGGCGTACAATCCCGGAGAAGAGATTCCTACACAGCCGGCTGAGAAACCCGAGGACAAATCAGAAGATGCACATTATCCGGTGAAACTGGATCAATGTGGCCACATATTTGGCAAAGCGTGCGTGGCCGAGTGGCTGAAGAGCAACGTGTCGTGCCCGCTCTGTCGTCGCGAGATTGCGCCGGAGATGACCGAATCGCCAAGCACCAGCTTCAACCTGGTGTTCTACCCTGTCGCCTTGACCGAGGCGTTTGTGCCTATCAGCTGGTCAGGCCCGCTCAGAATGGGCTATGCTTTAAGTGACCCACCAATCAACTTCCCTGCGCAGGGAGAGGGCTTTTCTATGGGCAGACGCACGGGGCCCGAGGCGCCTGCTCCCGAGCCCCAGGAAAGAGCACAAACACCAGATAGAACAGGGTCCGGAGGGCCCACGCGCAACAACGCCTCGCGAACGGTAAGATCGCATCCTTACACGCGTCCCTCGAGCAACTCGTCAGAAAGCGAGGGCTAATTGGATTATTTCTATGATATATTATTTATTCATCATCATCTGCAGCTGTTCCAAAGTCTCTCTGTCCACCGACGAGATAAGTTGCTGATATCCGTCAATACCCGCCAGTTGATCCATCTGGTACTTGAGAAGCTGTTTGCTGCTGACTCTGTGCACGGGGTCCAGCTTGAACACCAGCTCGTTGAAGCGTAGCTGCTCTGCCGAGGGAGGCAGCTTGAACTCCTGCGCATACTCGTTTTCGTCTGGCTGGTCTTCTATCAACGTGAGATCGTCGTCGTCGTACGACGATGGCCTGTGGTACGCCTCGCAGTCGCCGTCCGCGTTCTCGTTGACCTCTTCGAGCATATGTGTGACAAGAAACATGACTCTGTTGAAATTTTTCGATAGCACCAAATTTATGCCCGTTTGGCTCTCGGAATTGAGCAGCTGGTACTCCAGGTCAACACTGGGATCCTGAGCGCAGTACTGTGTGAATATAGGCGGCGCATAGAGCGCCAGCAGCGCCAGCACGAAGATTTTCCTGATTTTCTCGTCGTACACCAGCTTGAGCAGGTTGACAACCGAGTCGACCAGCTGCGCGAGCTGGACGGCAAGGCTGGAGTCTGAAACGGTGCCGAGCATGCCGAGAAGGTGGACGGGGCCTGCGTGGAGCAGACGCAGCAGGGGCAGCGCCATTTTTATCTCGCAGTTGGGTGTTTGCGACTCTCTGGTCAGATATTTCACCATCTCGAAAAACAGTCCGCTTTCCGCCAAGTTCGCCACCAATTGCGACCGGCTCGGGTCCGGGACCTGCAGAAACAGCGTCTCCAACAGCGACGACGTAACGTACACGGCGTCGTCGCGCATCGAATTGAGGTAGCCGCCCAGGATCTTGAAGATCTCGAGCCCGGTCTCTGTCTCATATAGCTGATAATTCAAGATACCGTACGAGCGCGCAAGCTTGAGCACCGTAGGCAGGATTTCTGTCCAGTTCATGAGCGCCTTGACGCTCAGCGGGAACAGTCTTAGCAGCTCCACGGGAGCCGGCTCCGCCGTCGGCAGGTGTTTAACCACCGCCTCCCACAGCTCGAGGCCGTCCTCACACAGTAGCGTATACATGTCGGACTTGTCGTCGCAGCACAGCGCTATCAGCGGCAGCACGATAGGATGCGCCTTACTGCTGTTGCTGTTGAGCGCGCCGGTCAGGTCGCGGAGCAACCGCATCAGTGAGTTCTTGATAATCATCTCATTCGCGTTGTTCGACTCATCCCACATGGCCGGAACTATCGCCATGACGTCGAGCAGCTCTTTTTCCGGCACGAGCGGATTGGTGCGCTCCAGAATGAGCGACAGAACCTTGAGCACGAAAATCTTGGATTCTGTGAACTCGAGATTCCGGAGCAGCTCGAGCACCAGGGCCACGGTTTCCGACACAAACGGCTGGAAGTCGCGCTTGCGGAATTCCCAGTCGTCCACGAGATGCTGCAGTGTCTGCACGGCCGTCAGACGGACCACCTTGTCGTTGATGTCTGTGTTCTGCAAAAACCGCAGCACCAGCCGGTAAACCTCGAGCCTGGTCTCTTTGGAGCACTGAATCGACAGCCACTCGCTCACAATTAGACACACGCGCCGCTTGACCAGCTTGTTCTCAACGGGAGCGTCTTTCAGCGCCTCGGGCAGGAAATAGCTGCGGAAAAGCTGGTCGAAGTTGCAGTTTTCGCTGATCGCGCTTGCGCTCAGCTGGAACACCGCCAGCACCGCGTCTTTGGTCAAAATGTCCACAGAGCTGTCTGCAAGCGTGCTCTCGATTTTCCGCAGGATAAACTCGCTCAGCTGCGGCTTGAAGCACACAGCCAGGTCCTGGAAGTAATTTTCCGCACACGGCCTGATCTGGTACTCCCAGCTGACCTGCAGCTCCTCATTGACCCACTCCTCGGGCTCCAGCGTCCACGAAACCACGTCTGCCGGCCGCAGTTTCAGATACCACGTGATCAGCAGGTCGACAAGGCTCTGCACGAGCTGCGGCGGGAAAAACCGTTCTGTTGCGGCTTTGGCTGCCGCAGCCACCTCCTGCTGGTCGTTTCGCTGCTTGAGCATCACAGCGCCTTTCTTAAATCCAAAAGCCGTCAGTCTCTTCAGCACAAGGATCATCTTAATGGCCAGTTGCTCCCAAAATTCATTCTCCTCGCTGTTGTATATATCGCTGGCCTTCGACTCCAGCAGCGATAGCATCGTCATGAATATCTCGTACGAGTTCGGCATCAGGACAAACGCAACAACGTTGTCGCTCACCAAGTTTGCGTAGAGCTTGACATACGCCTTGATATATCTTTCTAGCAACGGCAGCTGCGAGCTCTCGTGGAGCAGCAGTAGTTTCTGCAAATGCTGCAATGACACCTCGTAAAACTCAACCACAAGACTGTCCCGGTGAGGGTACTCGTATCCGTCTACCACGGCCCGCCGCAGGTTCTTGAGACACAGATATCCGACCTCCATGCTTGCTGCGTCGAAATTCCCGTCTGCGGTCCAGTGATTGAAAAATCCGTGATACAGGCGCACCAGGTGTGGAACTAGCACCGACACTTTGTTCTGCAGCGCTGCGCGAGCTCGGCCTATCCGCACCGAGGCAAGAGCCTTGAGAACCTGGTTGGTGATCAGCAGCATGTTGTGCACTTTTACGATGTTTGTGGTGGCGGTATCCAACACTGCGGCAATCTCCTCGAACACGGTGCTCCACTCGGCAGGGAAATCAAGTCGGCAAACACGCGCAATGGCATGAGCGTTCTGGATAGTGAGCTGGTCGTTTGACTCCTCCAACGAGTCGAAGAAGTGTTTTCTGATCTCTGCCTTCTCCTCTTTGGATATGGCATGCACCCGGGTCGACCGCCAGTACCTGTCGACGCCGTTTTTGAGACAAATGATGGCGAGCCAGCGAATTTGCAGAGGATGGTCTGTGTTTAGGTACACAGACTGGAGCAGAAAATGGTATCCCGGAACGGTCTCCCATTGCTTCAATTGCGCCTCTGCGGCCTGCTGTTCTGCGCCACGCTGTTTTCCTGAGGCAGTGGTGAGAACGGTGGCCAAGTTATCGAGGTTGAGGTCCATGGATTAAAAAAGATCGAAATTATTCAAATTATTCAAAATTAAAAACTAAAAATATTTAAACCACAATTGCGAACCGTGGAACCCTGAAATCCAAAATCCGAACTGCCCGGACGGAGTGACATACCGACTAGCTACTATTTAGTGTAACCAGTACACCAAGTATTTGTTTCGACATACCATCCTGTTGAGGTTGTTTCTGTTGGCCTTCCTCCATCGGTTGCCCCCATACTTACACCCACAGGTGTCTCCCCACTGATGTTGCGACCAGCCCCCACTTTCCTGCATCACGGGGCGTGTGGCGTAGTTGGTAGCGCGTTCGCTTAGCATGCGAAAGGTCTTGGGTTCGACTCCCAACTCGTCCATCTTTTTTCCCGATTGAATATTTTTTTTTTGAACCCTTGTCAAACCGTCCTTTCAACTGTCCTCATCCCCATTGATGAATACCTACGCGTTCACGGTCCCTGCGCGGGTCAAGGCCCAGGTGGTTCCTCAGAACGGCCTTGACAGCGCTGAGTTCGCGACGTGTTTGTCCTCGCTGCAGCGGATCGCAGAGGTCAGACTGGTAGACGTGATGCCGTGTGCCGGGCTGTTCAACCCGCAGGCGTATCCCCAGGGACACGTGATGTACGACTTCACCACGGACGATCAGGATGCCTCGCAGCTGTTTCTGCTTGATTTCGAGCCGTTTCGCAAAGTGTTCAATACCATAGGCATTCTCAAGTGGACCGAGGAACTGGACGACGGAAAACTATCATCTCTGCACAAAAATCTCAAATCCCAGCACCCCAGCTCTCTGGGCCACTACAGCCTTGTTTTTGGGGCTCCAAAGGACTACAAAAGCGCCGTGCCTAACGTTTTCGCGGTGCTCGGCGACTTGGCCAACATCGAGACGGTGATTTGCGACGTGACGTCTAGCTTTCTCGGAAACCTTTCTGTCTACGTTTCTGCGTACCAGCACGTGACTCTAAGGTCGCCTGGGATTGCCAGCGGCAGCGTTGCCAACGGCACGGCGAAAAAGCGGATCTCGTCCTCTTTTGAGAGCCAGGACAAAATCCGGGCCCATAGAAACAAGGGCCGGCGACAAAAACTGTATGCGAACTTCTACCTGCTGGCCGGCAACCTCAAGAACGCATTGGCCGAGTTCTGCGAGAGTATTTTGAATTTGCAGTATGCTGGCGACTATCTGTGGCTGGCGTCTGGGTTAGAAGGACTGGGTCTGTGCATGGCGCTGTTGGTGAAGCTGGAGGCGCCTTTCCAGCTACCGACAGAAATTCTGGCACTGCTGGACAACGTCAAAAAGACGACACAATCGCCTATCGTCTCGCCTCGGCCGTCCTTTCAGTCAGCAAACGGCTTCCCGACCCAGCCATCAAGTGCCGTGTATTCCGTCGAGGCGGTCGAAAACCTCATCATCAAGGCGATCGGCAAGTCCTTTGCGTACTACAGACAGAGTCTGCAGACGCCCGAGGACTACGCTCCGCAGATGGTGCTGTGCGAGAGCAATCTCCGGTATATCGACTATCTGAGCTCCGTCAACGTCCACGACAGCGTGGAGCTGATTTGCGGCATCACAAGCGATATTTTCAACGAGCGATTTGTGCACCTCCCGCCTACACAGCAGTACCGGATCTACAACTCGATGATTCACGTCTACGGCAGGCTGAATATGGGGAGAAAACGGGCATTTTTGATTCGCGAGCTTCTGGAGCTCGTTCTGAAGCACCGACTGATTGCAGAAGAGTCGTACGATGGACAGCTGGAGGAGCTGCTGGACTCTGTGTTGCAAGTTTACGGAATTGATCGCCAAAAGCCACCAAACCAGATTCAGAAAAAAGTGCTCGTGTCAGTGTTCCGATTCTGCCACCACATCAAGTACCACAAGGGAGTCGCAAAGTACGGCTGTTTTTTGCTGCGCGACTTCCACGTGATGCTCTCAGAAAACGAACAGTCGCATATATTTGGCATTCTGTGCCAGCTCAACCAGGCGTATCCCTACTGGGATGACCATCTCGTGCAAAACATCAGTCTGTACCAGAAAGACAAGCTGATCCAGGACGAACTGTGCGAGGCGGCGATTGTGCTGCAGAACCCGTATTTATTTGAGCTGGAGGTGAAAAATATCAAGGTTGCAACCAACGGGTTCCCTGTTAAAACACAGCTGAATCTGAAAAGCAGGGTCACTGGCACGTCCAATACGTCGGTTACGTTAAAGCCGCACTCACAGACCACTGTCTCTGTGTTTGTGGTCCCTCTGAACCACGGAGACATGGAAATTACGGGTATTTCTGCCGTGGTGAGCAATTGCAAGGAGAGAACGTTCGAGTGGCTGGAAAAACAGCCTACAACGGCGAAAAACCCCGTCCCAGCGTGCAAGCCCCGGTCGTTGACGGTACCGGTGCTCTATGAACAGCCGCTGCTGAGCCTAGTGGACGTCAAGCTGCCCAATCGCTGGATCATGCTACTCGAAGGCGAGTGCAAGCGGTTTGACATCGTGATGAAAAACGCCTCGAATGTCGAGATCAACCAGCTCACGACGAAGTTCCTGGACTCGACAATCGAGCCACTGAACCAGCTGCTTCAGAACAAAAACCTGCCCCCCAACGAGGTGTACGAGATCGAGTACTACCTGATCAAAAAGAAACCGTTCAAAATCCTGAACAAAAACGAGGTTGTGCGGATCGGGCCGGGCCAGGAGCTCAAACTCGAAATGGAGATATGGGGGAAGCGGGGCGTGAAGGAGGCCAGCGTTATTCTGGAGTACTCGCACAGAAAACAGGCTTTGCCAACCAATTTCTTCCGCAAGCTCACCATTCCCGTCAACGTGACCGTCTATCCGAGCATCGAGCTTGTTGGCTGCGACATCATCCCGCTCTCGTCGTCCACGAGGATATCAGAGTCCAACCAGGGCGCCACTTGGAAGTATCTGGAGAAAATGGTGGGCCAGGGCCACCAGATGTCAGACTTCTGTCTGCTTGCGCTGGACCTGATGAACTCCTGGACAGAGGAGATGACGGTCACTTTCCAGTGTCTTCTGGAAGGTTCGAAAGACCACGAGTTCCAGCAGTCGAACGACGCAATCGAAAACCCACCCGAGGACACCTACACGACGACGATTGTGCTGCAGAGCAAAAAAAACGCGCGAACCTTGATCCCGATAAAAAGAATCAATTTCAACTACGAGTACCTCGATCAGCGGGTCCCAAGTCTTCGCAACAAGCAGTTCATTCTCGACACCAAGACGCCGGAACCGGAACAGCGGTTTGTCAAGCACGCGTTCTGGTACCGGCACGAGCTGCTGCAGCGGCTGCGCGCGCGGTGGCAGATCTCACAAACTAACAGTAACTCGATCTATGCCGGAAGAGGAGGCATTATTGACATCAGAAGCATCCGGTTCTCGTCCAAGATGGTGAGCGCATTGGAGGTGGAGAAAATTGGACTGGTTTTGGACGTGCTGGACACCGAGGACCGCATTGTTGATCCCGAATCGTTGGAGCTGAACCAGTTCTACAGTATACGCCTTAAACTCACCAACAGGAACTCGTGTGCGGTGGCTGGCATGCTGCGACACGTTCCTGTGTGCCATTCGCTATTTGCATCAATTGACAAAAAGATCCTATACAACGGAGTGTTGCAGTTCAGTATCGAGAAGCCCGTGCTGCCCAACGAGTCGCGGGAGTTTATTCTCGGAGTTGCGTTTCTGGAGAAGGGCGAGTACGAGTGGGGGGCCATCTTTGACGAAATGAACGGCTACGAGGGGGGAACTATCTCGCTCAAGCATCAGCATCTGCAAAGGGAGCAGCTGAAAATAAAGGTGGACTGACCGGGCCAGCGCACTTTCCATGTGCTGCAAAACCGCCCGGACCAGATATTTCTGCTAGAGACGCTACCCTGCAGCCTTGGGTACGCGAAAAGTGAAGATCCAGGAGCATCAGCTGTGGAAAACGTGCTGGGCCACACAGAGCTGATCACGTGAGTCGTAAATACCGGTACATGTTTCTTACATAAGCGAAAACACTCTAGTTACACAATGATAAATTAGATAATTAATAGATAGATACTTACACACCTGCCTTTTCGTACATTAGGATGTACGCGCTCTTACCGTTGGTGGCCCCGCCGCCATGGCCGTTTTCGACAGCATCCTCGGCGCTGATACGTGTTACAAGGGTGTCGTCCACACGAGTCCAGCTGTCGTCTGCTCCCAGAACATCCGCAGTGTAATGGCCCTCTTCTGTGGAACGGCCGTGGTGGTAAACCACGGCCGTGAGCCGGTATGTAGGCTCCTCCATGACGTTTGGGGATATACAGGAGGCAGGCAACGTGAGCCTGTGAGGGTATTCAATTTTTTTGTGCAGTTTTTCAATGCGGCCGCCTGTTTCAGGGGTCTTTGTATGTGTAGGGACAGGCGGTAAAGTTTGCGATGCAGAGGTTTTGTTCCTGCGCTGTTTCGAAGAGACGATCTCGTAGTCGTTGAAGTCCTCGTTGCTTTCGTCGTTGGCCACAAACGAAAACCGCTTGAGGTGGATGATGAGAACGGTTGGGAGCTTGTCGATGAGGTTTTGTTTCTTGGCGGTCTGGTCTCCGTACGAGATCTCTTCCACCGTGGCAAACTTTTCAAACGCAGTGTACAGGTTGTTGATGTCCTTGTCGCTGATTTCGAGCTGCACGTGCATGAACGGGTCCAATGTGATGGACGATTTTTTGCTGTTTGGCACCTGCAGAACAGAGCGGAAATGGCCGCCAAACATGTGCACAACGGGCGACGGCTTGACATCGACTTGTCTTTTCACTGCCATCTTCTGGTTCGCGCCGACCTCCATCCAACCATTGTCCTCTTTCTCTGTCGATCCGTTGATTTGGCCCGTCTTGATCATTTCCAGCGCAGAGTTCAAAGTCTTGAGTGTCTGCGGGTCCTTGATGGAGGCCCTCAGATCGGCGATGTCGCTCTCAGCCAAGCGTTTAATGCTGTCCACAAACTCCTCGTGCAGCCCGTCCAGGAGATACCCCAGGAACTCCTCTGCGTCTTCCTGTCTGCCCCACTTGAGATGGCTGAACCGGGGCAGTCTGGCGATGCTGGCATAGAATCCCGTAGGCGTGAGAACCTCTGGCGAGGACTTGTTGAAGGCGTCGTGCAAGGCCACCAGGGCGTCCATGATAGGCGTGTGCGACTCGAGCCGGCCTAGACTCAGGTGACGGACAGCAGTGAGCATCTGGCTGAACGGCCTGCACGCAAACAGCGCCTGCAAAATTGCGTTCATGTAGCAGATGTTGCCGTTGTTGGCCAGGCCGTGCGGCGCCAGGCCGGCGTACTGTGGGAGGTGTTGCGTATCGTACATGAACCGTAAAAGAACAACACCCAGCGGTTTCAGGGTGGCATCAGCGGCGATCGACGCCGGCACCGCCCCATTGGGCTTCTTGTTGATCTCAAGGCCTTCCTGGACCACAGAGCTCCACTTCATGGTGGCAGGTTTGACTGTGGCGGTTGTGGTACTCCATTTGGGCTTTGGCGGTGGTGCAGTGACCGCTCGTCTGTTGGCGAACGCCCTCCATCGAAACTTGGTAAACTCCTCCTCGTCTGTGCCAAAATACCTTGGGAACTCGATTGTGTACCGCTTTCCTGAGCGCGTGGAGCACTTGAACCGGAAACTGCTGGATCTGACAAGATGGTCCTCAAACTTCGCCTTGTCCGGCTCTGATAGGTGTGCAATGGGATCAGTATGGTGTTCGGACATTTTCTGCTATGGACATGCGAGTGAAGATGCTAATATGTGAAAGTCTGTTCTATAGATGCAATCAAATTCCAATATTTATTACTGAGAATTAGATATTTTGCATGTTTGGGTCCCGTTCAACAAGAGATTTTTCAGTTTTTTTGGCTTGTGGTGGGTCGAAAATTTTTCAAATTACCACACCTCTACACAGCCAAACACAGAATTATAGGTACCCCTACGGTGCGCCCTTGGCCAGGCTCACCACGCTCTCTACATGTAGCTGGGCCCACTCGCCCAGATCCGCCACGTCCCTTTCCGCCACCAGATTCTGCGCCACTAGCTTGTCTCTGTGTATTTTGGCCAGCTCGCCACAGACTAGATGGCTGCACCAGCTCTCACGCTGGGCCAAATCCTGCTCGAGTTTTTCCCGACAGCAGCAAAACCGGCGTTCAAGATCGACCAAGTACCGCGCATTGCATGTGATGACGACCAGTGTCTCGCTCCGGAACCGGCGAATCTCGCAGTTGCCGTTTTCAAGATACGACAGCGCGGCCAGCACAGTCTGCGGCCCCAGCGCGAGGCAAAGCGTTATCCCGGCCTCCTGGTCGACGGTCAGCGTGCCGTCGTCGATGTCGAGCAGCCGCACGAGCTGCGAAGACACCAGAGCTGAGGGCCGAACGTTCATGAAAAACCAAAACACCACCTGGGTGATTACATAAGCAAGGGGCGAAAAATGGCTCAACCTGAGCAATGGAGTAGTTACAAATGGTCATTAAGGGTAATTAATTAAAAACGCTTATTAAGGGTACTATAGATTTAAGATGCTTAGAGCAAGAAAGCAGCAGCACCGGCAACGGCAGCCAAACCAGCAGCACCAACCTTAGCACCAGCGTTCTCAGCAGTGGAGATGACTGGAGCAGAGGAAGCAGCAGCAGAGGAAGTAGCAGAAGAAACTGGGCAAGTGGTGATAGTGGTGGTGGTAATGACCTCCTCCTTGGTGCATGGGCAGTCGGTGATGGTCAAGGTGGTGGCACCAGTGACGGTGTAAGTCTTTCCGTTGGTGACAATAGAGGTTGGCTCTGGGCAGTAGGTAGTCAAAGCAGTGACAACCTCAGAAATGGTGGTCTCGTAAGTAATGGTAGAGACGGTGCCGTTAGAGTAAGCAGCGAAAGCAGCGGAAGCCAAAGCAAGTGGAGACAAAGTTCTGAATTGCATTTTTAATTAAGCGAAAGACGATTGAATTAACAAAGTTAGTTGAGAATTTACCTAGCGGATGCTCCCGTTTTATACCTCCCAAAACATTGGGCTTCAGTCCCTTTCTGGAAAAAGCAAGAATTTACCTGTGCCTCGAAAGGTAAACAAATAATCGGAGCAGTTGATATGAACTGAGATTTGGTATTGTTGGAGTATTATTGGTGGGCTGAAAAGAAACAACGCACTATTGTTCGAGACGCACTCTCAGGGCAGATTGCTGGGTTCTGCACGACAATCTGCTATAATTAGTAGTTTGAAGAAATTTTTTTACGATTCAAAGAGTCAGGACCGGGTCGACATCGATGTTTTGATGCTATTTTGGGCGACAAGAATGCTTAGTCGCAAAATTCTCCCACTTATCCAATTACCGCATTGGGCAGTTTTGCTCGAGTAATTACTTATTTTAGACATATTTTAGATATTTTGGGGAATATCCCCCCACGTATTCCAGAATTGACACAATCGAGGTCTATGTTTCAGGGAGAACATACGAGTTTCCCCAATCAGGCACCATCGAGGGACCATGATTGGTCAACACGCCTCGGGTTCTGCCAGTGGTGTGCTTGACAGGCAAATGCGACGACGATCCGGGCACCAATTTGGGCATAGTAGTTACAGGGCCGATGAGCAAGCAATCTTTTAACACCAGTTATGGACAATGTGCGGAATTCGCAATACGAAGCAATCGTATGTACGTACGCACTGTAATTACTAGAAATTCCGCCATGTGAAAAACATAGTACCAGGCCTCCCGCACCTGTGACCTGAAGTAATGGGTTATTGGCAGCATCATCCAGCAGAAACATCACCCCGACACCGCCATATCAGTTAGTCGTAATCCTCATTTCGTTCCTGAAAATTCTATTTTAAGTTGTATCACCACCAGCCAGATTGAAAGGTCCGCTCTCCATTGCCCGAAGTTATGCACAGAAATTGTGGACACACACGCATCTGGCCTTTCTCCATCAACTGTATGTAGTCCACAATGGTCAGAGACTTGTCCAGGCCGGCCTGGCTGCCATTTTTGACCCAGTCTCTATAGAGCACCAAACGTTTAGCGTACTGGCCCGACCAGGGGCCATTCAAAGGAAGTATCGGCACCATAATTTGCTGCAGAACCGAAGTATCCTCTTCTTCTTCTTGCGACGATGCAGGCTGCGATTTTGAGAAGAATCTCTGACTCATGTTGACCATTTTGCCCGTGGTTATGACAATTACGTCATGTTTTTGGCACTCGTTACTGAGGAAAAGCAGCAGATTTTGGATAACCAGCTGTAGCTTTCGCGTGGGACTCTGCTGTTCTTTTCTATGTCCGTTGGCATCTCGTTTGTAGTGCTGCTTTTCGCCTCGGCGTTTGTCTCGGAGGTTGGTTAACGCAAACTGATACAGTGAATGAAAATCATCGATAATAACCAGTTTATACTGACGGAAGTCGAGGTTTTGCACTAGGAAAATCAGCCTGGTGAGAGTGTCAACACGGTAAAGATCGACGTTATTCCTATCTCCATTGAAGTTTTGCCAAGGAATATGAGAATGGGCGCTGATTACCGCAGACTGGGTATTATGATCTAGAAGACCGAACAGTATATCCCATTGCGCGGTGGTACCCGGCACGCATGCGATATCATACAACTTGCCCGGCGTGAAGTCGACAACGGCATCCACAGACTCGATTCGTGTCCTGCGGGGCTGTTTGGGCTCCAGCAGGGATAACAAAGTAGTGCCCATAAATAAGTCGGGAACTTTTTTCTATTTTTTGTTTTTTTTAGTCGCGTCGCATTAAATAATAACTAAACTAAGCGTGTTATCGATTATTTATTGTCTATAGTACATCGTTCGGAACCTTAACATAATAGCTCTGCAACGCGCGCCGAAGAGCAGGAACAAGCTTGCGCCATTCCAGAACTCTCACCTCCTTGTCGAACCGACGAGGCTTTCTAGTTTCATAACTCATAATTCTCTGTGCCAGTTCGTTCCGGAGGTCTGCGTTTGTTTTCCCGATAAACTCGCCGTGCGAGTCGGACGACATCACCTTCTTTGAGCTGATTGGTTTTTTCGACCAGAATGGTACCAAATTCGATCTGATGCGTCCTCTTTCTGCCCGGCGCTCTTTCTGGTTGGTGCTCTGGCTGCCTATAAGCAGCTCAACAATCTTGATAACCTCCACGCTGGTTATATAAAACTGGCGGCTCAACGACTCCCCTCCGCCTCGCGTCACCACCGTGGTGTCGTCGTCCTCCGAGTAATCCAGATTTTGGTAGCATTCTAGACACGACACCTCCACGAAATCGACTCCGTCCGGCGCCGGCCGTGTCTCTTGCTGCTCTGCAAGGTTAAGAATGTGGAAGCTCATTATAACTTCGTTTATGCGCTGACGACGCTCAACTCGGATGATGCGACGCTTGTCCTGCTTCTCGTGCTCGCTCCATTCGGGCAGGCACAAGTTCTCCTCGCCGCCGTCCAGAATCGACAGCTTGCACTTGAGATACCGCGACCGACCCGTTCTGTCTGGCGGAGGGGGTTTGGTCGTGGACCCACCGCTATTTAGACCGCGAACGAGAGGATACGACTTCGACTCGATTGCTTCCAAATCGACCTCGAGCACCTCCTCGTATTCGTCAACCTCGCTCAAAATAGTCAGCTCATCCTCGCCAAACGCCTTGAAGTCAAACTCGCTGTCAAGGCTTTCTCTTCGCGAAATACACTCTCCCATTCTTTCGGGGGAGGTGTGCATGCGCTCGCAGGCGGAAATAACGCAGTCTGGGGCTTGATGGATTCTGTCGTTACCACGGTAGACACGCTTTCCCCCTGCGAGGAATAGTCGCTGGAACGCGCTGGAGCTGTAAAACTGGGGTTCCTGGTCGGGTAACGTGGCTGCCAGCAGCTGGAGAGGCAGGTGGGAAACCACGACCTCGTCCTCAAAGGAGAACCACTCATTGGGCAGCTCATACTGTGCGAGATTGGAGAAATCTTCAAAGGGATTGTAATTGTAGGCCACACCCGAAGACATGATGATAACGATCCTGAGGGTGGGGCGTGTAGTAAATTTATATAGCTAATTTAAATAGCGTGAGCGGGCAGCCCTTGCTTTTAGTTTATGCCCTATGTGGTTAGAATGCCTATCTCTGCTGCCGGCATGCAAGAGGGAGTTCTGTACATACATTCACCTGCAGATGTGTGTATTGTTGAAATTCCTTCGCAAATAATACTGGCAAGAGAATGCTGCGCCTGCAGTGGCTTTGCCTGTCAGGTAGTTGGCAAGGTTAGTCTCTGCTACACCTCTTGTCCAGAAGATGGCGTTGCTCACCCTCGTGACGTAGGGCCTGCGGCAGACTGGTTGCTGCACTGCAACAACGACCCGCTGTGGCGCTTCCACGCGTTAACTTATTGGGTCCGGTTTTTCCTTGCACATATGCAGACTGTTTTTGGGGTGGGAGGTGTGAATGCCAATTATCTCCACCAAATTCAGCTTCAGCTATTATAGGAAACACGTCTCTCGCGCTCACAAAGATCTCAATTCTGAAGTGGCCACAAGAGAGAAGTCAACGTTGGTGAACCAGTGCCCTTTGGTCCTAGGTATGTCGCTTGTTTGCACAAAACGCCTCGTAGGCTGTGACGCCCATACGCAAATTGGGTTACGCCAACACGAACAACCTGCAGCTCTATTATCTTGACAAGTGCCCGTTTATCATTTTTTTTGCACTTGCCGCATATGCATGATCAAATAGGGAAATCCATGGAACACGACGTCTAGTGAAGGTATGCGGTGGAACTCTCATCCTTAAACGCGTACGCTGGTGATCACCAGCAAGTGCCTCTTCCAAGTTAGGAAACCATTGTTCCTCGCATGCGTCTCATTGGGGATTTTTAACCACTTCCAAGGCATGCGACGATCATAATGCGCATTTTCTGTACCTTGCTCGGTTGGTTCTCGGCCTTTCGGCATTGTTATCTTGTTTGTTACACCGGTATGCTCCGTCTGTTATTGCCGCAACGCTGTGCCAATGTTGGAAACTCGTGCAACAACCACGATAGCCTCTTGCCGCAATATACGAGCCACTTTTATTCATGGCCCCTCTGCCATCTTTGCAGCTGTCTTGCCAGTGCTAATCTTTTCTGCCGAATGCGTGCCTATTGTGCCACAGATTGAGGAGAACGTTCACTCGCTGTGACCGATATTATTTTCACTCACAACAACCCTGCACGCGGCCGCCCATTAATTTTAGCTCCGCCTTGGAAAACCCTACACCGTGAAGATCCCTCTTATCTCTTGTTCCATACCATGTCGAAAAAGGGCGTCCCTACGCTCCGTGCGGGCAACTCTGCCATGTCACGCATTGCCGATGTCCCCATACAGTGTCTTGCCACATGCTCAGTCCTTGAGGCGGCGTGTTTGATGAACGACGGGCGCAATCACTGCATTATAATAAACGATCCCGCTACCGGTAAGCTTTGCGGTCTGGTCACCGCCAAAGACCTTGCTTTTCGAGTGGTGGCCAGCCAAATGCCCTTTACAACCTCCGTGCGGCAGATTATGACTCCGAGTCCGTACATTATGTCGGCGCGGGCAAGCACAAACGAGGCCCTGCGGTTGATGGTTACGAAGAAAATACGTCACCTGCCGCTGGTGGACGACAGCGGCAGTGTTGTGGGGGTGCTAAACATTACGAAATGCTTCTACCATGCGATGATCAGGCTTGAAAAGATGGCCGACGAGGCGAAAACGCTCGCGTCTACATTTAATGACCTAAAAGAGGCGTCTCTCGAGCTGGAAACAAGCAAGTATTTGCTGGTGCAGCGCGGAGACGGCGAGTCAGAGACACAGGATCCATCAGAGACTTTCTCAAGCAACGAAAACTTGATGGATCTGGGCATTTTGCGCCGTAAACAAAAAATTGTCAAGGATTTAAAGAGACTTATCGATGTGATGACGCAGCCCAATCTCAAGAGTGTTCTCGAGGATCCGGATCTGGAAATATTGCCTCCGCTGCTTATTGGCACGAAAACCAGCGTTTTGGACGCTGTCAACCTGCTCAAGGAGAAAAATGTGACGGCGCTGCTGGTTTGCGAGTCTCCGTCCGCTCCTGCCCACTGCAGCCACATAATTGGAATCCTCACCAGTAAGGATGTTGCGTTCCGGGTGCTGGCAAGCCATATTGACCCCAAGTCCACGAGCATAGCACGGGTCATGACCCTAAGACCCAACTTCGCCGACGAAACGTTGGAAATCCACACTGCGTTGCGACTAATGTTCGAAGGAAAGTTTCTGAATCTGCCAATCAAGAATTCCGATGGCTATGTTACCGGCCTGGTGAGTGTTTTGCAGCTTACTTACGCCCTGCTTAAAACTCTTGACGGGTCCACCGAAACTGCCGAAGATCTACTAGAGGCAGACAATACATCTATAAATTCTCTCGATAATGGGCCCGCGTGGAATCAGTTTTGGGGATCACTGGACCAGCCGCTGAGCACCATGGAAAGCACCGAGAAGTCATCTAGAAGAAGCTCCTACCACTTGCCACGCAAGATGACCCGCACCAACTCCAGTAACGATACGCCAATTCAGAGTGTGCCGTACATTGGACCCATCAAACGCAATTTATCCGAGCAGTCCTCGTTTGAGCGAACGTTGCCGCCTCCACAGGCCTTCAGCAACGCTTCGTCTGCAACTGTATTTGAGCCAAGTGCACTAATTGATGCTCCAGAAACTTTGAAGTCAAAACCACGGGAGGCCAAATACAAACTGAAAATCAAGGAGGACTTGGGTCTGGGCTTTAATAATAAAATATACAAGATCAAAATTGATCCAGACTCAATCGGCAGCGTTGCCGACCTCTTCCACACTCTGACACACAAGATATACCATAAGGTGAATCTCAGTCGCTCAGAATATAAGTTCGACCTTGGGTACATCGACGAGGATGGAGACTTGATATCTGTCGAAAAAGAGGAGGACTTTGAGAATATTATTGAGCCCAAACGCATCTACTTTGTCCTGGAAATCCGCAGGAAGTATCCAAACCCCTCTGTCGATGCCATGACGCTGGCGCTGGCCGCTGGATGCGTGGTGATTGGGCTCTACCTGGTGAGAAGATATAGCTGAGCTAATGTTTGGTTGACGCACTACTACCGGAGTACTAATGTTTCGAATATATTTTTTTATAAAGAAAAAAAAATTTGCCCTTATAAACCTTTAGCATGTCGACAGCCGCACAATTACAACTGCCTGAAGAGACGTTTCAGCAGCTGAAGCAACAGCTGAGCGCCAAGCTTGCCGAGATGAACGTGACAGAAGACTCTGAGTACGTTGCAGAGTTCATTTTAGTGCTGATATCAAACGACAAGAGTCCCATGAGCATCATGGAAGAGTTGAGTGCTTTATTTGGTGACATCATCACGTTGGAGTTCATTCAGAGCGTTTTTGGTGAGATCCAGCGATTAAGAAATGGCGGAGTCGCCCCTGAAGAACAACCACAGCAACCTATACAAGAACCAACCGAGAGACAACAAGTGCGCTTTGACGAGGCTCCTCCATCAGAAGGCATGGAGGGCGTCAGCCGGACAAGTGCTCCAACAGGACCGCGCTCATTTGTGGAAAGAAAGAATGGAAACGGAATCTCAAAGTCCGCCAATACAAACGGAAAGAAGAACTTTGCGTTGAAAAATCAGAAGAATTTCATGCAGGCAATGAACTTGGCGATGATGAACAACGGACAGATGGCCAACTTTGCCACGCGCAAGGCGAATGGTAGATGCAAGGACTTCCCTCATTGCCCGAACAAAAACTGCCTATTCATGCATCCTACAAAGCCATGTTTTGCTTATCCAAACTGCCCAAATGCTCCAGGCACATGCAGCTATTTACATCCTGGTGAGGATGATGAGCTGATGGCTGAGCTGGAGAAGACGAGACAAGAGAGACTGGCGAAGTTGCAGAACGGCAACCAGAACAGGTTTATGAACCAAGTCTCGCAGCAGATTGGCATGCAACTGCAAAATACGGGGATCACGCTGTGCAAATTTGGCGCTGTGTGCCAAAAGGAGCTGTGTCCGTTTGGACACCCTACACCTGCCAATAAGGATGCCAAGGTGATTGTCTTGCAATGGTGTACGGACAATAAGAACTGCGCAGACCCAGAGTGCCAGAAGGCCCACTCTTCGCCAAATTACAAGCCTTCCGAGGCGCAAAGTGCCGCTGCTGCTGGTCCAGAAAAGACGTTGGAACAATGCAAATTTGGAGCTTACTGCAAAAACTTCCGTTGTCCAAAGCGTCATGCTACAAGTCCTGTTATCTGTCGTGACGGCGCCAATTGCACGCGGATCGACTGCTACTTCACCCATCCTATCGACGAGGACTGCAAGTTTGGAGTGAACTGCAAGAATGCAAAGTGTCCGTACAAACATCCCGAGGGACGCGAGCTCAACTTGGCCAAGAAGAATAATGTCTGGGTGAATGAGCACGTGCATCCGAGCCAGCGTCCATTTGCTGTTCCTGAAGACCAGGTGATGGAGCATGCGCAGACCTAACGAGTGTATATTAGCGTAAGAATATTTTTCGATGGATTCCATCATCTGTCATTATAATGTTTTGGCTGTCACACAGGTAGAAAGCATGGCCGTTATACTTTTTCGATTCAATCAAGTATATAGGATAATTTTTTTAATTTTATTTTATTTCATTTTATTTTCAGGAAATCACTGAATTAAAGGCAGACAACGAGCCGCAGAGTTGGTTTTTTGCAAAGCGGCCACCTTCTACAGCTCCATCTAAACAGAGATATTACCCATACTTAGTATCTCTTCTTGGTAGCCAGAGCCTCATCGGCGTAGACGTCCAATGGAGAGTCGGTAAGAGCGAACTCCTTCCACAAGCTAGGAGTCAAGAAACCGTAGGTAGAACCAATGGCAGCGAAACAAGCCTTCAAAGTGTTCTCAGTAGTTCTGGTAGAACCAGAGGAGGTGGTGTAAATGTCCTCGATACCGGCGAATTGCAACATGGTCTTGACGGCTGGAGAAGCAACAATACCGGAACCTCTTGGGGCAGGGATCAGTCTGACGTTGACCGAACCACACTTACCAGAACACTTGTTGGCAATAGAGTGAGGAGCACCAAGGTTGGAGCCCCAGTAACCTCTTCTGACTGGAATCAGAGCCAGCTTGGCAATGATGATGGCACCTCTGATGGCAGTGGCCAACTCCTTGGCGACCTTGATACCAAGACCAACGTGGCCGTTGGAGTCACCAACGACAACGACGACCTTCATTCTGGTTCTTTGACCAGCTCTGGTCTGCTTTTGAACAGACAGAACCTTCATGACCTTGTCCTGGAGACCTGGAACAAGCTCATCAATGATTTGGTACTCCTTAACTGGCAGGGAGTGGAGGTAGATCTCCTCCACGGAGGTGATTTTCTTGGCCTTCACGAGTCTTCCAAGCTTGGTGACTGGGACCCAGCTCTTCTCGTCATCTTGACCTCTTCTGCCTCTTCTTGGGCCTCTTCTTGGACCGCCTTGTCTTGGTGCACCGGACATGACTATAAGTGTGTTATTGACGTCGGAATGTTACGTGGAAAGCCGGGGGTAGTGGTTTTCAATCGACGTTGATGATAAAAAATAGGATGAAAAGCTGAAAAAAATTGCACCGGAGTGGACTCTCAGGTCGAGTCATGTGACTGGTCTTCAGGGTTCGCGTGCCCTGCGAAAAAAAATTATTCATTTTCTTTATCACATGACTACTCCTAATCGACTGGACGATCGACCGTGACTAATTACAGGAAACCCTGAATAATTAATCTTAAATTATTACCATGACGTCTCCAGTTCCGATTTCGATGCTGAGCAACTCGCTCAAACAGACTAGCCTCGCCACCTCTCCCAACGCGGTCTCTACCTCTCCAACCAACTCCTATCTCGACCAATACCGCCCGAGAACCAAATCCATCACCAAAAGCACCAAGACTCTGAAGCCATTTTCCACAGGTGACATCAAAATCTTGCTTCTCGAAAACGTGAACCAGACAGCCATCGATATCTTTGGCGCCCAAGGCTACCAGGTCGAGTTCCACAAAACTTCGCTCGGTGAGGAAGAGCTGATCGAAAAGATCAAGGACGTGCATGCCATTGGTATTCGTTCCAAGACCAAATTGACGGCCAATGTGCTGAAACACGCCAAAAACCTGCTTGTTATCGGATGTTTCTGTATCGGAACTAACCAGGTGGACCTTGAATACGCCGCTGAGGCCGGTATTGCGGTGTTCAATTCGCCGTTCTCCAACTCCCGTTCCGTGGCAGAGCTCGTGATCTGTGAGATCATTGCTCTTTCCAGACAGCTCGGCGACCGCTCGATGGAGCTGCACAATGGTGTCTGGAACAAGGTCAGCGCCAAATGCTGGGAAATCCGTGGAAAGACTCTGGGAATTGTCGGCTATGGCCACATCGGCTCCCAGCTGTCTGTTCTCGCTGAGGCTTTCGGTATGAACGTCATCTACTACGACGTGTTGATGATCATGGCGCTCGGCACGGCCAAACAGGTCTCTTCTCTGAACGAGCTACTTGCCAACTCCGACTTTGTCACCCTGCATGTTCCAGAAACTCCAGACACCAAAAACATGATCTCGAGTCCCCAGCTGGCCACCATGAAGGACGGTGCGTACCTGCTGAACAACGCCAGAGGCACGATCGTGGACATTCCAGCTCTGATTGACGCCCTGAAGGTCGGAAAGCTGGCCGGTGCCGCCTTGGATGTGTATCCGCACGAGCCCGCCAAAAATGGCCCTCTGTTCAACAACGAGCTTAACGAGTGGACTTCGGAGCTGCAGTCTTTGAAAAACGTCATTCTCACCCCGCACATCGGCGGCTCGACAGAAGAGGCCCAAAGCGCCATTGGTGTCGAGGTGGGCACTGCATTGACCAGCTACATCAACGAGGGCTCCTCGATCGGCGCGGTCAACTTCCCAGAGGTCTCCTTGCGCGGTCTTGATCTGGACCAGGAGAACGTTGTCAGAGTGCTGTACATCCACCAGAACGTGCCAGGCGTCCTGAGAACTGTGAACGAGATCCTGTCCTCGTACAACATCGAGAAACAGTTCTCCGACTCGAGAGGCAACATCGCCTACCTGATGGCCGATATCTCGGGCGTGAATGTGCAGGAGATCAAGTCGCTGTATGAGAAACTGGAAAACACCCCATACAAAATTATCACCAGACTGCTGTACTAAACGTACTGAGTGTTTATAGACGTTTGGCTAGAAAATAATTTGACTCTCAATTTTCTTTATTTTTAATTTTTTCAGTGGCAAAATGACGGCAATCACTTCTGCGGCCCCATACCTCTCGCTTCTGGAAGAACACGATCCAGACCTCAAGGTGTACGCTTTGAGGTCGCTGAACAACGTGGTCGACCAATTGTGGGCGGAGATTGCGAACAACATCGCCGAAATTGAACAGCTGTACGAGGACGAGCAGTTCGCCAACAGACACCTTGCTGCGCTGGTGGCCTCGAAAGTGTACTACAATTTGGGCGACTACGACTCCTCTGTGAAGTACTCACTGCTTGCGGGCAAGGAATTCAACGTGGACGAAAATACAGAGTACTCTCAGACCATTGTATCCAAGTGCATCAACCAGTACATCTCGCTGTCGCGGGCCAATTTCTCCGACGAGAAGGTGGCCATTGACCCGCAATTGAAGAGTATTTTTGAAACAATGGTGCACAAGTGCGTTGTCCAGGGAGAGCACAAGCTCGCTTTGGGAATTGCCCTCGAGAGTTACCGACAGGACATTGTTACGTCCATAATCGATACACTGGCTAAGGAAAGCAACAGCGAAGAGATCGTTTCCAGCCTGATTGGCTACATCCTCACCTGCTGCACCACTGTCTCCTACAACATTGATTTCCGTACCCGAATCCTAAACTCTCTGATCTTGACCCTCGTCTCCTTCAACAACCCAGATTACACCATCATCACCAAGATCATCGTGCAGCTCAACGATTTCAAGCTTGTTCGCAAGATCTTCAAGGACCTTATGGGCTCGCACGAAAAAGCACTTATTGCCTTCCAGATCGCCTTTGATCTCGTCAGCGTCGCCTCGCAGGAACTGCTCACAAAAACTGCAGAAATCATCGACTCGGATCCAGATCTGGATAAGTCGAACAAAAACGTGGTCAAGCTCAGAAAGATCCTCTCCGGGGTGCCAACATGTGACTTAGACATCACGTTCCTCTCCGACAACAACAATACCGACATTTCGATCCTCAACACTTCGAAAAAAGTATTGGACGGTAGAAATTCGATTTTCCACTCTGCAGTGACATTCCAGAATGCCTTCATGCATGCTGGAACTACCGACGACTCGTTTTTCAGATCCAACCTCGAATGGCTTGGAAAGGCCAACAACTGGTCGAAATTTTCGGCAACTGCAGCACTGGGTGTTATTCATAAAGGAAACCTGTCTCAGGGCAGGACTGTGTTGCAACCATATTTACCAGGAAGTACGCCTTCACCATACACCAATGGTGGATCTCTCTTTGGCTTGGGCTTCATATATGCCGGCCACGGGGCAGAGGTCATTGAGTATCTTAGAAAAATCGTGGTTGATAACAGCAACTCCGCTGACAACAAGAACACAGATATCATTTTGCATGGTGCATGTTTGGGGCTTGGTGTGGCTGCCATGGCTCTTGGAGATGAGTCTATTTACGAGGAGCTGAAAACAATATTGTACACCGACTCTGCGATTTCTGGTGAGGCCGCCGCCTTTGGAATGGGTCTTGTGATGCTGGGATCCGGAAATGAGGCAGCTATTCACGACATGTTGGCATACGCCCAGGAAACTCAACACGAAACCATCATTAGAGGTCTTTCGATCGGTATAGCTCTTCTTTGCTACGGAAAGGAGACAACAGCCGAACCAGTGATTGAGAAACTGATAGAGCATCAGGACTCCATTCTTCGATACGGTGGATGTTTCACATTGGCTCTGGCCTAT
Organism: Ogataea polymorpha; assembly: GCF_001664045.1. Taxonomy (NCBI): domain Eukaryota; kingdom Fungi; phylum Ascomycota; class Pichiomycetes; order Pichiales; family Pichiaceae; genus Ogataea; species Ogataea polymorpha. The sequence goes on along the minus strand of NW_017264703.1, from coordinate 68,914 downwards.
TGTGGAACTGCAGACAACAATGCAATCAGAAGACTTTTGCACATTGCCGTTTCCGACTCCTCGGACAACGTGAGAAGAGCTGCTGTGATGGCGCTTGGGTTCATCTTGCTGCGTGATTACACCACCGTCCCCAAGATTGTCGAGCTGCTTTCTGAATCCTACAATCCTCACGTGAGGTACGGCACTGCCATGGCGTTGGGAATTTCATGCGCTGGTCGCGGTCTGCAGGCAGCCATCGATGTGCTTGAACCTTTAACCAAAGATGCTACAGATTTTGTTAGACAAGGTGCCACAATTGCGAAATCTATGATCTTAATACAACAGAATGAAAAGACTTATCCCAAAGTGAAGGAATTTAGAGAACAGCTGGTTAAGACGGTGTCCAACAAGCACGAGGATTCTCTCGCCAAATTCGGTGCTGCACTGGCCGAAGGTATTTTAGATGCTGGCGGAAGAAATGTCACTATCCAACTAGAGCATGCTCAGACCAATACACTGAACATGAAAGCAATTGTGGGATTGACTCTGTTCTCACAGTTCTGGTACTGGTTCCCGCTTACCCATTTTCTTTCGTTGTCGTTCAGTCCAACTGCCATTATCGGTGTCACGGAGGACCTGAAGGTGCCGAAATTCAAGATCAACTGTCATACCAAGCCAGAGGTCTTCAGCTATCCTCCTAAGTCCGAGGCCCAGGTGGAAAAACAACCAGACAAGATTGCCACGGCAGTTCTTTCGACTACTGCCCGTGCCAAAGCCAGAGCTGCAAAGAAAGACAAGGCTAAGAAAGACGCTAAGGATGAAGATAAGATGGATCTTGATGAAAAGAAGGAAAAAGTGGAGGACGAGAAAGAGAAGAAGGTTGAGTCTGAGGCCACCAATGGTACCGCGGAGACGCAGCCAGAATCCTTCTATGTGAAAGAGCCGTACCAGTTTGAAAACATGACCAGAGTTGTGCCTGCTCAACTTAAGTACGTCACATTTTCGAAGAACGAGAGATTTGTCCCGGTGAGGAAGTTCAAAGGAATGGGAGGAATCGTTGTTTTGCAGGACCTGTCTCCAAACGAGCCATTCGATAGAATCAAGACCGTGAGAGAAAAGAGCAATACTGAGGCTCCTGTGCCCGAACCATTCACCATTGATCCAGAGATCGACAAAGAGTTATTTGAAGAGAGCGAGTAAGCGATTAATTGGAGGTTTCTATTTGAATCTACCAAGGGCTCCTTCGAGAACATCCTTCTCGGGTTGGATGCCCTTTGAGAAATCGTGTTTCTGTTTCCTGAGAATTTTCTCTCTCTCAAGAGCACGCTCGATGCGCTTGGCCCTCTCGTTGATGACGTTTTGACGCAGCTTCCGTTTGGCTTTGCGGACCGTGGAGTTCTTGCCCTTGACCTCGGGCTTGATCTTCTTTTCGATCTCCTGTCCAGGTTGCGAGGGTTGCAGCTCCGCAAGGTCTTTAGCAGTGAGTCTTTTAGATGGAGCGCGCTTATCAACGCTACCGATCACGTTAGGGTCCAGCGTGATCATGTCAGGCTGCAGTTTGTTGAGCAAAGATCTGACCTCGGTCTGTTGTCGCTGTTTTGCTGTCTCGTACGGGTTGACTTCGAGTGCATCAAAGTTGGCCTCTCCGGCACCCGGCACAATAACAGAGGAGATCCCTTTACTATGTCCACAGCCCAATATATCCTCGAATGGCACAAACCTCGTGGTCTGGATCTGTGAAGCAGGGATCATGTGATTCATGTATGGCGAGTTCTGGTGGGTTTTCAAGAAGTTCCAGACCGTGATATGGGGCCCCCAGCCCACAGAAACCAGACCCTTGTCGGAAATGTCCACCGTATTAGCTTGTGTTGGAGTGTAATATGAATCTATCTCTTTAAAATTGCGAATGTCCCATAATTTGAGCGTTTTGTCTGCTCCTGCAACGACCATGTGCCTTCCGTCTCTGTTGATCGCAAGGGCCCGCACAGGCCCGCGACAGGCAAGAACTTTGGCCAGCGGAGTGGGCATGCTGGGCGACCACAGAGTTACCTGGCCATTGGCATGTCCTAGATGCATCACCGCGTTCCACGGGTTCTGTCTCATGCACTGAGTGGGGCCCAGCTTCGTGCGATGCTCAGCCACCAGCTCTCCCGTGGACACGTCGTGGTACTTGAGGAACCCGGTGTTTCCTGATGACGTAAGCAAGAAATGGTAAGGGAGGAAATCGAGGAGTGTGGAGTCGATATGCTGTTTGAGTCTATGAAGTTCCATTCCTGTTTTGTCGTAGATGAAGACGTATTTTTTCTGCGCGACGGCAAAGTACTGGTTATTGTGCAAATATTTGACCGCATGCACGGTTTCGTTGAGATGCATTTCGCAGTCCAGTTTGCCCAGTCTCCAGTCAAACGAGGCCACATGACCCTTCTTGCCTCCTATAAGTAGATCGCGACCGTTCCTCGAGTAATCCAGCGTGTAAGGGCCAAATTCCTCCAGCTTGAGCTCGAATCGCTTGTTTGCTGTTGCCTGATCGACCTCCTTAACTATATCGTCTTGCACAAACTTGTAGGTTTTTTCCATGCCCTCGGCTTCTAGGAATCCTGCATCTTCCTGGAGCAGAATTTCTGTGTTTTTGGCTGACCGCACCGCATCTCTATGTTGCTGATCGAGCCTCTTGAGGTTGGCGTTGAGCTTTTTGTCTTTGGAGTAGACAGCCATCTAAAAGATTTTTGCTGATAAATTTTTTTTTTGTTCACAGCCTTGAGCGCTTACAAGAAAAAAGGGCAGGGAATTTCCTGCCAAGTCAATATGGGGTTTTTCTTTTGGAATAAGGCCAGACCCGAGGTTATCGCGGCTGAACCAACTGAAAATAAGCATGATGACACGGATGAACTTGCTATTTGTGACACCAGCGCTGTTGTGTCTACGAGATCCTCCAAGTCTTCCAAGACGCTTGGAAGAAGGGGCACCTTAAAGCGATTTTTTAGCATCAAACGCAAGCCGCTGGAGGTTGAGCCTTCAAATACAACAGAGACAGCTGTGAATTCTATAGTGGACTCTTTTGAGTGCGGCAATGGATCGTACTCATCATATGACGAGACAAGAACTACCAATTACAGCGGGATGCAGAGCAGCCCAGAGCTGGACAATACAGACGAGTATCCTCATTTGAGACGCAAGGACAGTAAAAAGAGACACAGCCGGATGTCGAACTATCTTAAAAGCAGGGAGCCAGCTAACAAAATGGAAAAGAATCCTCTTCCCATACAACAGCTATTCCAGCTGGAATTTGAGGACATAGACAATCAAGAAAACACTTATTTAGAGAACAAGGACTGCTTTACAAAGAAATCGCAGAAAATAGGACTCAGAAGGTCCCTTTCGAAGCTGTTTAGTAAAAAGGATAAAGTGAAGACAGAAGGAAACATATCTGTACAAGACTTTTCAGACAAGACCAAGCCTGATCCGGTTCCTAATTTTAACTTCCGGTCACTGAGGCTCAATGATACACTTCACAGTATAAACAAGAGACCAGAGTCGCCTAATCTTGCCAATGTGGCTGTCTTCCCGACTGTCTCGAAAATTATGTGCTCGTTCGGAGTGGAGTCGGAAACAAGCACCCAATTCGAGGTGTTTGAGCTCCACAAGGCATCAAAGATGCACCTAAACTCTGTGTGGAATGTGTGGGGAGAGTTCGTGTCCACAAGCAACGAGGATGCTAAGCTTCGCAACAGGGTCATAGATAAGGTGTGGAAAGCAAAACAACTCAACAAGCTGGCCAACAGGTGCAGCGAGCTGTTTCTAAGCGCTCCGCAGTGCGGAACATCTGAAGAGAACCGTATTCATATTTTCAAGTTCGGCCTGTCTCCACGCTATAGAAAAGAGCCACTGCTCTACAACAGCGGGCGTGTCGTGATCCGCATCCCGTCAGAAAAAGTCGACAAGGTGTGGAGGTCAACTTTGGATATTGTCTTGAAAGAGCAACTTCTTTGGAGCAAGCTAGACAACAATGTCGTGGGAATTACTTGGAAGAGGGCCCCTAGCAGGCTCGAATACAGCCTTATTCTTTGGCTCACAAAGGAGGGCTACGACCACGATAGCGTTTCAGCGTTGATGAATGAGGTGATGCTCCTTTCACCAGATGAGTTGAAGCCGCTGTTCACATACTCAAAATACTATGTCAATGCGGACCACACCTACCACGCGATAGATCTGAACGAAAAAAATTAGAATTATCCAAAATATGTCTGAGCTGACGGCGGCCGAAAAAAGGCGTCTACTGAGGGAAAGACGGCAAGCCAAGCTTGCAGCTACATCTTCTGACAGACTGGGGAAAATTACTGGCACTGTGGGGTCTCATTTGCCAACAGAATCACCGTTGTCTGCTGAGGATCCTGCAGTGTCAGACATAAGCGAGGCGATGACTCCTGCCACCGACGGAAGTAGCGGTGACGCAGAGCTGTCGATGGACAAGTTATTAGAAAATATGCTAAGCCAAAGCCACAACCACGATGTGCCGTCCATTCTGCCTGAGGATTTCATGAAGACCATGTCGTCTATTCTCCCTTCAATGAACGATGAGTCCTCAAAGCCGACACCTGCATCACAGAAGAAACTGTCAGATCAAGAGACTCGGCTTGATGAGTACAACAGGTACCAACTACGAAAGTTCAGACTTGGCTTTACGGTCCTCAGATTTGTGAGTGTTCTCACGCTGGTTTACTTCAGACTCGTGGGGTACACTTTGTTCTACCCGTCATTTGAGCGTCTAGATCACGGGTACGGCAAGGTAGATCTATGGAACTGGTTCACCATTCTCGAAGTGTTATATTCGGTGGTCTACGTGCTCGTTTACAGGTATCTTCCTCAAACACGGGAGAACTCTATTTTCAGCATCATCGAAGGGTTTGTGCCACAGCACTACCGCGGCCGGTTTGAGATGGTTGTCAAGTACAGGGACGTTGTTGTGTTTTGGATCAACGACTTGTCGGTCCTTATTTTAGCGCTGGGCTGTCTAGCGTGGCTCAATAATTAGAAAAGCACGAATTTTAAAAATTATTAATGTCTATTTATCGTCCTCGCCAACTACTTGCATCCAGGTCTTGTTTTCTCTTTTCAGCTCTTCGGTGATCTCATCTTTGATCTTTCTGGCAAGGCCCGGGCCCTTGTAGGCAAAGGCAGTGTATAATTGGACAAAAGTGGCCCCTGCTCTGGCAAAATCCAGTGCGTCTTTTCCAGAGCTGATTCCTCCACATCCAACGAGAACGAGGTCACTGTCCTTTGTATGCTTTCTAAGCAGTCTAAACGCCTTCAATGAGATCTCTTTTAATGGTTTACCAGACAATCCACCAGCCTGGTTGACGAGGGTCTCGTCGGTGGTGAGCATTTTGTCCTTGGGTCTCTGGATCGTGGTGTTCGACATAATAATCCCATCAACCTTGGCCTGCTTCGCAGCCTTGGCAATGGACTCGATTTCCGGCTCTGTCAGGTCTGGTGCGATTTTCACCAACACGGGAGGTTTGGTAGCTCTGTCCGTGATTTTTCCAGGTAGCATGTTTCTTTCTGCAACCACCTGAGTGAGCAAATTGGTCAATTTTGCCTCGTTCTGCAAATCACGCAAACCTGGCGTATTCGGCGACGACACGTTGATCACCAGCACGTCCGCGTACTCGCCAAACCGCTGCACGCCAGTCACATAGTCCTGAACCTCGTCGCCCGTCTTGTTCTTGCCGAGATTGACGCCCAGCAACTTGTTGTCTCTAAACGAGTTGTTGGCGCAGCTTGGGTTTTTCGCAAACAGCTTCTCATAGCGCTGGCGCAGTCTGCCAAGCACAGACCAGTGACCCGAAGAATTGAACCCGTATCTGTTGATCACCGCGTCGTCCTTGCCCAGCCTGAAAAACCGAGGGGCAGGGTTACCCGGCTGAGGAAATGGGGTGACCGAGCCGATCTCGACGTACGAGAAACCAAGGTCAAGCAGCGGATCAATGGCTTCGCCTTCCTTGTCAAATCCCGCGGCCATCCCCACAGGGTTGGAGAGAGTTTTACCGAAGACCTGCACCTGCAGCACCGGGTCGTCGACGTCAGCCAACAGTCTGGGAGAAAGGCCGTATTTGAGCATGAAAACGCCGAATCTGTGGCCTGTTTCTGCGTCAGTGAGCAGCCGAATCAGTGGGCACCACACGTACTCGTTGATGGCAGATCGGGCATCCAGCGAGTAGAGACCCAGGCCGACGGCCAGAACGAGGGCTGTGTTGGGAATGAGACGGGCCTGTCGGGCCTTGCGGAACGACGATCGAGAGCTAGCCCGTCGGAATTGAGATGCTGCTCGCGTGGGGACAGATGCCTTCAAGGCGCCTGGGAAGTGGCTAAAGAGACCAGTTCGGGAAAACATAAGAGAATATTTACAGGACGAGATATTTAAATAGCTGCACAGCCGAGAAATGCTACTTATTGGCATTGCGGACTCTTTCCCAGGCGGAGGCAGGACGAGCTGGCTGCGATTGCGGAGATGGGTCCGCCAGGGGATCGGCGTCGAACGGCGAGTCGGGAGAGGTTGTTTCTGTGTAGACTGCGGCCGGCTGCTTGGTGTCGGTTTCGCCGTGTCTGAGCTTGGCCCAGGCAGAGTTCTCATCGCCCTGGTCGGCTAGCCGGCTCTGGACTTCTCGCGGATCCTTGATCCGCAATTCGGGGTGTTTGGCAGTCTCTGCAAAGTAGGAAGACCAGAAATAGCTCCGAAACACTCCGTGCGGTGTATGTTGAATAACGTTGTAGATTTTGGACTCTGAGCCGTAGTCGTCCTTGGCCTTCTGCACTTCTCGCCGGTAGAGTGCTGGCGCGCCAATCCAGGTGGCGGCCATGCTGCCCAGCACGCCTCCCCATCCCACACGCATGGCATTAATCTTGTTCCCCTTGCGGAAGTAGGCCGGCAGACCCATGCCCGCCAGGAGACCCAATGTGGAGCATCCCATAACGAAGAACGCGGTTTTCTGGAAGAAGCGCTGCAATTGGTGTCGCTCGTCGACAGTCAGCTCGTGCTCCGCGTCGTAAAACTCAATGGCACGATGCTGGGCCTCTTTGAATTCGGGCGAGTTCGTGTCGATGTTCATCTAATGTGGCAAGATAAAAAATGCACAAGCGGGTGCGTCAAATAATTTTGCAGTTCCGAGCGGAGCACATTATATAAAAGCTGGCACGTAGCCCTCCCGAAATTAAAACATGTCATTGCCAAAAGCCGACGTTCCAGCTTTGAAACCAGTTTTGTTCTTCGACCTCGACATCGCAGAGGCACAGCCTATCTTCAAGAACAAGGCCAGAGCGTACACCAAGGTGGACGTTCTTGGGGGCACCATCAAGTCACTCGATCCCACGCTGCCCTTCGATGCCAAGGTCATCAGCGGCTTCGACAACATCAGCGGCTACGAGACGGCTCCTTCGGTCGGCAATCTCGACTGCACCTTGTACCTGGATCTGGGAAACAACAACAAGGGCATTGTCCAGTACCTTGGCGTGGTGAGGTTCGAGGGAGAGACAAACAGGGTGCTCGGCAAGGAGACCACCAACATCAGTTTTGCGGACGGCTACGTCACGTGCCAGCCTCGGTTCGAGCTCGACGGTAACGCGTCCAAGGAGACGTGGGTGCACAGCCACATTTTCGTCGGCAAGGGCCGTTTCCACAGAGAAGCAAACGGCGCTCTCAAGGTCCAGTACTACGTCTACACTTTTAAGGAATAAATATATAACGAAATGCTTTTTCTGGTTTTCTGCCATTTTTAAAACACGGGCGCTGCCGGACGTGTGACGCACATTAAAGACTCTAACGAGCTGTTTACCTTCGTAAGGTGCACAACTGTCTCCATCTTTGTAAAATACGACGCTACCACGCTGGTCCTGGTTAAATGAACGACCAAGACTACTCGAGTCCGTCGCAGTTCGAAATGGGTCCCTATGAGCACTTCCCAGAGCCGGGAGGCTTCCATCTGGAGGACTCGGACACCCTCCGGTTGCCGCCCCAGACGGCCGATACGTCGACAGAAACAGACACAAGCAAGAACGCAGACGACAATGGCGGCCAGACCCGGCGCTCGCGCGCCTCAGGCGAGATCCTGGCGCTGCTGGTTGCCGAATTCAACAAAAACTCAAACCCCAATACCAACGTGCGGAAAGAAATCGCCCTTCGGACAGGAATGACTGAGAGGTCTGTCAGGATCTGGTTCCAGAATCGCCGCGCAAAGGCCCGCAAATTGGAGAAGCTGCATCAGAGCAATGGGTCCGTCCGCGGGCCCCAACACCCCCTCCACACGTCCGAGGTGTACGAGTCGCAGAGCCGCGAGCCGTCGCTCAAGGACCTCGCCAACCACGTCAAAGTCGGCACCGAGATTAACGAGAAGTACAGTCTCATCGACTGCATCTCTGTGTCTGTGGGTCCATGGCAGCGCATCAAGTCAGGCCATCTGGACCCGGACGCCTTCAAAGACGTGCCGAATCTGAGTCCCCGCGTCGTGTACAAGCTGATGGCCACCACAGACCTGCTCATCATGCTTTCGAAAAAGGACCACGAGCTCAACTACTTTTTCTCGGGCGTCTTCCAGAACGAGAAAGTGCTCTTTAGGATCTTCTTCCCGCTCGCCACGGTGGTCACGTGCTCGCTGCTCAACTACAGAACACAGAAACCGGAGCAGAACGACGTCTCGCGAGAGGCCTCTGCACAGCTGCAACTGCAGCTCGCGGCCCCGCCGAAGTTCGCGGTGCATTTCCTCAAGGATCTTAATACAGGCAAGGAAAACCACAACCAGTGGTCGGTTTGCGAGGACTTCTCGGAGGGCCAACAGGTGGTGACGGCGTTTGTCGGCGAGGGAGGCACCGAAATCCCGCACATACTCACAGGAACGCTGGAGTGCTTGCAGTACCTCAACACATTTGTCGGCACAGCCACCAAGCTGGGTCGGCCCTCATCGTTCCCGGGACCTACCACAGAGCATCCGATTTTGATCTCGCCGTCTCCATTCAACGATGAGCCGTCTTTTGCGCCTCTACAGCAGGACGACCTGCGGCTGCTCCGAATAGACGAGCCACCGCAGCTGGAATTGTTCGATGGCCACTATGACGACTCGGGGACGCCGCGGAACGACCTGCTGATCACCAAGCCGAAATCCGAGGACGATAAGGAAGACTTCATCTACTTGGACCAGGGGAGCGAATGGACAGACAATATATAGCCAGCTCTTTTTTGATTACGTCAGCATTTGACCACTCAAGGGCTCCTACCTAGTCGAAAAAATAAAGTTAATGAATACGAAAATAAAGAGCGAGAAGGAAAAGGAACATGACTCTCCGGAGGTCACAGACGAAGACGAGTACGATTCTGAGGACTCGTCGGCCTCATCATCAGACGAGTCGTGTTCTGAATCGTCGCAGGAGTCGGAGTCGGAGGTGTCAAAACGCGAAATGTCAGAACGCGAGCAGTTTGAGCTGCAGGCGAAATATCGGCGGCTGGACCGCGCGCTGTTGCAGCAGCGGACGGAGATTGCGCGCGATAACGGCATTCAGGTAGTGTCGACGTCTCTGGACATTGCGGATCAGCTTTTTTCCGAGACCAAGACGTCGATCCAGTCGAATATCGTGGCCAAGGACGCGGCCACGTTGAAGGAGATCGGATTACAGGCGAAACTAGCGACGCGGAACTTGAAGTTGGGACGGTCCGAGCGCGTTTTGAACTTCAACGAGTTCTGCAGCAATTTTCTGCGATTTTTCGCTGCCGAGGACGACGTGGTCGATGTAGACTCGCCGATCGACCGCGGAATGGCCCGTTTTGACTGGCTCAAGGCCGGGCTGCTATACAGCAGCTGCTCACGGCGCGTGCCGAGCGCCGAGTTCCTGCTGGGACCGCTGGAGATTACGCGAAAGACGCGCATCTCGCGGCCGCGACTTCAGGACGATTCCAAGAGCGGTGTATCCAGGACGGCCAGCAAACGCAGCGCGTCCGAGCTGATGGAACAGGACCGCCAGGACGATACGACGGCAAACTCCGAGCGCTGTTTCCGCAAACTGCGCACGCTCAACATGGCCCGCAAAAACCTGTTTGAGTTCTTCATCGACCCAAAGTCTTTCGCCAGGTCGGTCGAGAACCTGTTCTACACAAGCTTCCTTATCAACCACGGCAAGATGATTCTGGGCCACGACGCATCGGGCGTCCCATACGTGCAGGAGGCTAACCCAGAAACCTTCAAAAACCTGCCCCGCTACGTCAACCGAGACGACTCCAAATCGCACATCATATTTAATCTTGATCACGTGACCTGGAAGGGCCTGATCGACCGGTTCAATATACAGGAAGCTTTTTTATAGACACAACTAGACTTTGTACTCGTCCAGCTCGCACAGAGGCCACTTGCGCACGACGCTTTTCCCGATTGGCGTCCTCACGCCGCTTTCGTACAACTCTATGCCTGCCCAGCCAATCATCGTAGCGTTGTCGGTGCACAGCCGTGGCTCTGGGAAGTGGAAGTGCTTAATTTCCGGCAGCTCGGCGCGAAGCATGGTTCGCAGCATCGTGTTTGCCGCGACTCCGCCCGAGCACACAAAGCTATCGACCTGAATGTTTCGGAGCCGCATCGCGAGCTTGATTTTGGCCACCATGTGCCGGAACACCGTCTGCGCAAGACGGTACCCTGCGCGGGCTTTTTGGGCGTCCGTCAGCGTCCCGTCGGGATAGTACTTCGACATATTGGTGCGCACCTGCGAGATAAACGAGCCGAACGAGTACGCCAGCATGTCTTTGCGGCCAGGGACATTGAGCAAGGGCTCTTTGATGTCGAAGTCGACTGGCTGGCCCCATTCCCGGCTGTGCTGCTCCAAAAACGCTGCGAGCTCCTTGCCGATCATATTACCGCGAAATCCCAGCTCACGGCCGCACTTGTCGAGCGCATCGCCCGCAGCAATGTCAATCGTGTCGACGAGGATCTCGTGGTCCACCAGACTGCGGCTCAGCACGCACATTGTGTGGCCGCCGCTAGCCATGAGGCTGAGGAACGGGAACTGCGGTTCCTGCCCGTTCGATGCGAGTCGCGGCGTCAGCAGGTGGCCCAGCATATGGTGGACGCCGACGAGCGGCACATTCCACGCGATGCTGAGCCCCTGGGCCAGCTGGTAGCCGCCGACGAGCGAGCCCACCATGCCGGGGCCACGGGTCGCGCAGACGAGATCCGGCCGATCCAGGCCAGTCCAGCCATGCTTGGCAAGCAGCTCGCTCGTGAGCACCGCCACCTGCGTCCTGTTGTGTACTGCAGCGTCCGTGGGGATCACTCCGCCGGCGTGCGCAGAGTCCAGCGTGTGCTTGCTCTCCTCGACGACACGGGGCGGCCGTGCGGGATCAAACCTGTCAAGCAGCGCCACACACGCGTCGTCGCACGAAGTCTCGATTGCCAGCACGCGGTACGTGCGCGATTGGTGCCAACATCGAGACATTGTCCTGAGTCTTAGCATGGCTGTGCAAGAGATGTAAATTTTTGCAACGTCGGGTAAATCACAAAATATTTGATTATTTTATATTTTTGGTGTACATTGAGCCACATACCTTCTTCCCCGGTCGGCGCATAGTATCACGATTTGGACTGTACCGTGTATGAACAACTAGCTGGTGACATATAGAGCACATCTACACTCCATGTCCAACGTGCTGTCGACATCCAACATCGCTGTGCCAGACCTCGAGACCCACAACAGGCCGTTGTCTACGGGAGGCCAGATTCCGCAGGACGCTCCCAGCAGGGCGCCCGAAACGTACCATCCACGTCTTCTGCACTGCTTTTTGGCGGGCGGGATTGGCGGAATGGTGGGTGACTCGCTGATGCACTCGCTGGACACCGTCAAAACACGGCAACAGGGGGCCCCGAACGTGGCTCGGTACAAAAACACCATCCCGGCATATCTGACGCTTCTGCGCGAGGAGGGCCTGCTGAGAGGCCTCTACGGTGGGTACGGGGCGGCCATGCTGGGCAGTTTTCCCAGTGCGGCGTGTTTTTTCATCACCTACGAGTTCACCAAACGAGTCGCGATAGATGAGTACGGTCTGAACGAGACCTTCACGTATTTGGGCGCGGGATTTCTGGGCGACTTTGTGTCGTCGATTTTCTACGTGCCGTCGGAGGTGCTCAAGACCAGACTCCAGCTGCAGGGAAGATACAACAACACGGTCTTTCACTCTGGCTACAACTACACAGGAACGTTCAACGCCATCTCGACAATCATCCGCACCGAGGGATGGCAGACCCTTTTCTACGGATACAAGGCGACGCTAGTGCGAGATCTACCCTTTTCGTCGCTCCAGTTTGTGTTTTACGAAAAGTTCCGACAGTTCGCATACCAAGTCTCTCACCGGTCCGCGGATCACGACCCGCTCTCGCTTTCCATGGAACTGCTCACAGGTGCTGCTGCCGGCGGCCTTGCAGGGACGTTGACCACGCCCCTCGATGTCATCAAGACGAGAATGCAGACGCAGAACAAGAACGCCTCGCCGCATGACCTGCTCACCTCCAACTCCATCCTCCGCGGCCTGTTCACCGTGTACCGCAACCAGGGCGTCGTGGGGCTGTTTAGCGGTGTGGGGCCCCGCTTTATCTGGACCAGTGTCCAGAGCAGCGTGATGCTGCTGCTATACCAATTCTGTCTCAGAGCGTTATCTACAGGCGAATTGACCTTCGCATGACATAGATTGTACATACAATAGACACCTAGATTCCATTTCTAGCACCGTTCGAAAACCCGGTACAGGCCCGGCAGGTTGGCGACTTCGACCACGTCCCGAGCGAGCCCTGCGTGCGGAATAAGCCGTTTCTTTAACAGAGGGCAGATCGTCGTCTCGAGCACCTCGCCGATCTTGCTGTCGTTGTCGGCGGCTGCCGGCACGTAGAGCAATGCCAGCTGCTGTAGCAGGCCACCAAGACACTTTTTCTCGTCCTCCCAGTCTAGCTTCGTGCCACTTCTGTACAGGAACAGGCCCAGTTTTGAGAGATCCGGCTCGTAGCCCTTCACCAGTAACGGCAGAGTTGCGATTTTCGGATTTTGTGCGTCGTCGTCGATCTCAATGGAAAAATATTCCTTCAACATGTCCCTCATCTCTACGAAAATCTCCAAAACTTGGTCCTTCTGGTCGGTGAGCCCGCTTTCCAGCAGCAGTTCTGCAATGCTGACAGGCTGAGAAAGTCGCAAACAGCCGAAATTGCTGAAGTCGGCAAGCCCGATCTGGTAAAACAGCTCGTAGCACAGAGCTCCGTAATCCGCGATGTACAGCTTCACGTCGTGCTGGAAACACATCAGCCGTTTCAGGGAGTCGACAACGCCGATAAACGTTAGCTTTGAAAACACCTCCGTCAGATTGTTGTCTGCCGCCTGCCCCACCTCCTCTTTAAGCTCGAAAATGCTTTTGAGCCTCACTTTTGCGCGCTGTGTGCGGCTCGTCGGGTTGTCGACGCTGTCGACGCTGGTTTTCTGGCTCAGATACGTCGTCAGCGTCGGCTGCGAGTAGTCTGTCCGCACCAGCTTGTGCTCACTCGGTCGCTTGTACTGGCCTAACGACGGCAGCGGCCGCAATTTTCTCGGTGTCGAAATTGCAACGTCCTCGGTGGCTGCACGTTTGGGGCCCAGAAGTAGCTGCTGGGTCAGAAACGTGCGCGAAACGTCTGTGTTGGCAAGAATCTGCGCAATTTTTTGTGTAACATGGTCAACTATCTCGTCCTCAAACAAAAACCGCACCTCCTGTTTCGTGGGGTGGACGTTCACATCCACGTTCACCGTGTCCAGTTCCAGCGAAAGAAACACAAATGGCTTGTGTCCCTTGGGAAGATAGGTGGTGTATGTTTGAGCAATTGCTCTGCGCAGCGGTTCGCAGCTGACGAGACGACCGTTTATGAAGAAAATCGGTGGTGTGCTCTTCTTGTTGTCGTAATTGACATTGGTGATTAGTCCGGTGCATTTCAAAAGACCATAGTCTGTATGCGGCTCAACGTCGAGCTCCAGGAGCTGGCTGGCGACGGCAGAGCCGTAGATTGCGCGCACACGCTCTTTTTGGGACATGCCCGAGCGCAAGGCGATGTCGTTTGCTGCGGTGCCGTACTTTTTGCAAGTGAACCCCACGTGGGTTGCGTGGATGGCATACTTGCTCACAATGTCAACTATTTTGGCGTACTCCTCGGCTGGCGACCGCAACGAGTGGAGCCGGGACGGGAAGTTGTAGAACAGGTCTTCCACCACTAGCGTGGTGCCGTCCGTGCCGGCGACAGGCTGCGGCTCGGGCGTGCGCGGGTCCAGACGGCCGGCCTCGTAGCGACACTTCCACGCACACGGACTGTCGCGGGTCCTGGTCACGAGCGACACATGCGCTATGTGGGAGATACTCGCGAGGGCTTCCCCACGGAAGCCGTATGAGGCAATATGTTGGAGGTCTTCGAACTTGCGCAACTTGGACGTGGTGAACCGTTCACATACGATCGCAAGGTCGTCCTTCGCGATGCCGACGCCGTTGTCGGTGATCTGCAGCAGCTTGAGCCCGCCCTCTTTGCACGCCACGTCAATGGAAGTGGCCTGAGCATCGATCGAGTTCTCCAGCAGCTCCTTGAGCGCGCTGGAGGGGGCAAGAACGACCTCGCCCGCGGCAATCCGGTTCACGACGGCCTCGTCTAACGGCCTGATGCGCGGAGCAGTCATAGATGCGTAATAAACTTTTTTTCAAATAACTACGCGAGCCCACGTCGATCGGCTCTGTATCGTCTCACGGCCTGCATCGCCAGCGAGGGCGCCACCCGCAAGCATTGCAAAGGACTAAGAAGGTGCCAGGCCGTTCATTTTGTTCGCTGGAGCTATGAAGCGTCTGCAACAAAGAACGCCTCTACCTGGTCCTGTACGCACTTCACCAAACGTCACCAAAAGTTCCGAGTTGGGTAATAGTTGCATGATGGTCCGTTTTAAAAATTTGCAACAGAGTGTTGTTTACTAATATTTGCCATCAGGTGCATTATTAACGCGAGCACGCCTAATAGCCTCGAGTCTGGTTAGTTGATCGGTCACTCGAAAGGTCTGTGTAAAATTCCATATTAGTTTGGTTGCTTTCGCTTGGTCATTACGTCATTATGACATCACTGCAAACTGAGGCCAAGGCATCCTCTGTGGGGTCCCCCACGTCAAACGGGTCCGGATCCACGTCCGGCAGAAAGACGCTCGATTTGGAGCCAAACCCTTTCGAGCAATCGTTTGCTGGCCCCACGGAACAGGGCTCGTTGGCAAAGCCCAAACAAGCCAACCGCAAGGATCCCAAGCTCCACACCTCCACCTCCCCCCCGGTACTGACGCCCGGAGGCACCCGACGTACAACCACGTCCAACATGCTGCCTCCCCTGCCAGGTATCATGTCACCCGGTGCGCCCTCAATTCCCGGCACCCCAGGCATGTGGTCCAGCATGTTCCAGGGCCCGTCCCAGCAAATGTTGCCATTTGCCTATCCCGTGGGGCCATCTGCAACTACAGGGTCTAATGGGGCACCCCCTACGTCATCTCAGCAACAACAGATGTACAACCAGATTATTGCTAATGCAAAAAGAACAGGCCTTACTCCAAACGAGAGCTCATTGCGAACAGGGCTCACTCCAGGAAGTAACAACTCTCTCGCAAACCACAACTATAACATGCTCATGTCGTCAGGCCCTTTCACACCTGGCGGCCTCTCCTTCCTCAACATGCCTCCGGTGAAAACCGAGGACAAGCACGAACCACACGAGCCAGCTTCGCATTCGGCACCCTCTGCTCCCGCACCAGAGACAGGCGAACCGAAACCAAAGAAACAAAAGACAAAGAAGACCAAAGAGTCCACAGAGCCCACCTCTGAAAACGGCTCCAAAAACGATAGCCAGGACGAGGAAAAGAGAAAAAGCTTCTTGGAAAGAAACAGAATCGCTGCGTCAAAGTGCAGACAGCGAAAAAAACAGATGGTGCAGAAGATGCAACAGGAACTCAACTTCTATTCTGCGCAGTACGACACGCTGACCCAGCAGGTCGCCGCCCTGCAGGACCAGGTCAAGACGTTGCACTCCATACTGTACAGCCACAAGGACTGCCCGACGCTGACGGAGCAGATGGGCGGCGTAGAGAATACCAACAACGTGCTCGGGGTGTTTGCGCCCGTCCACATGGTGCCAGCGGTGCCGCAAATGATGCTCGTACAAGATAACTCTCGACAGGAGGGCCCCAAGTGAGCACTACACCCGTGCACCAGAAGGCGGTATAGACACCAGCTAATTTTTCGGAAACCGTCCACCTCCTTCTTATCGCTGAGAATGTCGTTTGGCTACGTGAAGAACGCGGGCAAGTTTTTGTGCATTGGCCGCAACTACCTGGCTCACATCAAGGAGCTGAACAATGCCAAACCGTCCGAGCCGTTTTTTTTCCTCAAGCCAAAGTCGTCTGTGCTTCTTCCTAAACAGGGGCCGGTGCTAGTGCCTCGAGGCACCGTTGTCCACCACGAGGTGGAGCTGGCCTGTGTTGTCGGGAAGACGCTCAGAGACCTTGACCCTGCTAGCTTCACGCCCTCGGACGCCCTAGATAGCATCAAGGGTTACGCCTTGGCAATTGACATGTCTGCCAGAAACGTCCAGGACGAGATGAAGAAGAAGGGGCTTCCCTGGACGATTCCAAAGGGGTTCGATACATTTATGCCCTTATCTGGGTTCATTGGAAAAGACCAAATTACAGACCCATACAACGTGGAGCTGAATCTGACGGTGAACGGCCAGACTCGTCAAAAAGACATGACAAATTTGATGATATTTTCTATCCACCGCATTTTGACCACCATGTCGTCAATCATGACCATCGAGGAGGGTGACGTAATCCTCACAGGTACGCCAAAGGGCGTTGGGCCAATAGTTCCAGGAGACAAAATCGAGGCCTGGGCCGAGGTTGACGGCAAAAGACTACCAGAGAGTGTTTTGGAGTTGGACGTGGCCGAGAAGCCTGGCCCGTATTTCTACCAAACTAAATAATATAACTGTATATCAATATCTAGTGTCCTAGAAAATGGAAGTCGCTGACTCCTGGGATATCCTGGGGTTGCAGCTTCAGCAGCGTCTGGCAGCATTGCTCAAACGACGAGATCATTGCGTCGATTTGGTCTCTTGTCACCGTGAGAGGGGGACAAAACCTGACCGTTCTGTCGTGCACCTGTTTGCAGGCAATACCCATTGCGCGCATGAACATACACACGTGCCAGACGGACATGTTGTTCTGCGCCAGTAGCTCAACGTTGATGTCGACACCCGCAATCAAACCAACACCTCGCACCTGCTCGATGAGGTCGTACTTGCAGCAGAGCCGATCGAGCTCGGCGAGCATGTGGGGGCCCTGCTTGGCCACGTTTGCGCCCAGATCCTCTTCCTCGTACACTTTGAGGGCCGCCAGTGTGGCAGCACACGCGATGGGCGAGCCGCTAAAAGTGGCTCCGTGGGAGTTGGGAGCAATGGAGTCCATGATCTCGCTGGAGCTGCACACGACAGAGCACGGGTACAGGCCGCCGGAAATGGATTTGGCGGAGATCAGCACATCCGGCTTTGAGTTGCTCGTGTTTTCATATCCCCACCGTTTGGCCCCGCAGCGATACGACCCCATCTGCACCTCGTCAGCACACCATAGTACATTGTACTTATCACACAGTGCTCTCACGCCGTCTAGGTAGCCTGGATTAGGTGGGAAGATTCCAGCCTCGCCCTGGATGCTTTCGATGATGATTCCTGCAATCTTGTCCCCCTCCAGCTCGAAACACTCCTCGAGTGCTTCCAAATCGTTGAATGGCAGCATTTTCCCGTCGCCATAGGCAGGCCCCACTTTGGGGATGAACGGTCCGTAGTTGGCGCGCGCGGTCGGGTTGGTAGAGCCGGAAGTAACGCCGAGCAGCCTGCCGTGGTAGTTTTTGGCCACCATCATAACCTTTGCCTCGTCTTGAGGAATCTTCTTTTTCACGTACCCCCACGCACGACACAGCTTGATCGCAAATTCAACGGCCTCCCCACCTCCGTTCAAAGTGAGCACGCGCTCAAAGCCAAAAGCCTTGCACACTTCTTCACAGAATTGGGCATACAGCGAGTGCGTAAAGCCACGTCCAACCAGTGAGCATTTTTCATACTGGGCCTTAACGGCCTCCAGAATCTTGGGGTGGTTGTGGCCGGTGTTGACGGCCGAATACGCGGCTCCAAAATCCAGGTACTCGTTTCCATCGACGTCGGTCACGTGAATGCCAGAGGCAGAGTCGAAGACGATCGGCACAGGAGTGTAGTTATGGGCGGAGTAGGTGCGCTCTTTCAGAAGCAATTCGAGCGATTTTGGCGAGGCGGTGATTTTGAATGTCATTGATGATAAGGCGGAACAGGAGAGGGGGAAAAGGACAAAATACTCATTTATAAAACAGGGATCTCTTATCAAATGCTACTGCCCCATTAAGAAAGTTCCGATCTGATGATTAATCATTGGTAGGGTAAGCAGGCCAAGGGCAAGAAGAAAAATATACAAGTCTGGCTGTGCAGCGACTTTGCAAGTATTAAAATTTTCTTGACAACAACCGTGTAATTTTCTTAGTCAATTGAAAATGGTGGAAATCAACGAGGTGAAGGAAGGAGGCCACGGCAGAGAGCATAGAACTGCCACACACACACACATCAAGGGTCTTGGGCTCGACGAATACGGAGCGGCAAAGAAGATCGACGGAGGGTTTGTTGGACAGAGCGAGGCCAGAGAGGCGTGCGGCATCATTGTGGACATGATCAAGTCGAAGAAGATGAGCGGAAAGGCGATTCTGCTTGCTGGCGGCCCGGGAACGGGAAAGACTGCGCTGGCATTGGCCATTTCTCAAGAACTGGGTCCGAAGGTGCCATTCTGTCCTATTGTTGGTTCAGAGTTGTTCTCCGCAGAGGTGAAGAAAACAGAGGCGCTGATGGAAAATTTCAGAAAGGCCATCGGACTGAGAATCAAAGAGACCAAGGAAGTGTACGAGGGAGAAGTGATTGATCTGACTCCAGAGGAGGCCGAGAACCCATTGGGAGGCTACGGGAAGACCATCAACCACGTGATTGTGGGGCTGAAAACGTCCAAGGGAACCAAGTCGTTGAAGCTGGACCCATCCATCTACGAGTCGATCCAAAAAGAGCGCGTAAGCATCGGAGACGTGATTTACATCGAGGCAAACACGGGATCGGTGAAAAGAGTGGGCAGATCGGACGCGTACGCCACTGAGTTCGACCTGGAGGCCGAGGAGTACGTGCCTCTTCCGAAGGGAGATGTTCACAAGAAGAAGGAGATCGTTCAGGACGTGACTTTGCACGATCTGGATATTGCCAACGCTAGACCACAGGGAGGACAGGACATTCTGTCCATGATGGGCCAACTGCTCAAACCACGCAAGACAGAAATCACAGAGAAGCTGAGGACAGAAGTCAACAAGGTTGTTTCGAAGTACATCGACCAGGGAGTTGCCGAGCTGGTTCCTGGTGTGCTATTTATTGATGAGGTCAACATGTTGGACATTGAGTGCTTTACGTTTTTAAACAGAGCTTTGGAGTCTTCTATTGCTCCAATTGTGATTCTGGCTTCGAACAAGGGAATGACCACTGTTAGAGGTACAGAAGATTATAAATCACCACATGGTCTGCCTGCCGACCTGATTGACAGACTGCTCATTGTCAAGACTTTGCCATACAACCTCGAGGAGATCAGAACTATTGTGATGAAGCGTGCTAAAATTGAGTCTCTCCTGCTGACGCCTCAGGCCCTGGACAAACTTGCACAGATTGCCATGTCCACCTCGCTAAGATACGTGCTGCAGCTTCTTTCTCCAGCAGGAATTCTTGCCAAGGTGAATGGCCGCAACGAGATCACCGTTGACGAGATTGAAGAGTGCCAGGTGCTATTTTTGGACGCTAGACGCAGCACTAAAGTCTTGGAGGACTCCAAGGGATATCTATAGGGTTAGAGCTGCTTGCCCAGCTCTGAGCACTCTTTCAAGAACTTTTCTGCCGTGACGATTTCTGTAGACCCGTAGCACACCAGTTTCTGTGGTGCCCCGGAGACCCCTGCGGTTTCATTCACGCGGTTGCACCAGTCTTGCAAGTTGGAATATTCAAGGTAGTTGCAACCGCCAACAATGAACACCATGGCCTCGTTGTAGCTAGATCTTTTTGGAGGCTTTGAGTGCGAGCCTCTGGTGAGATTAGGGTCAAAATACAGATAGTCGTCGGTCATTTTAAGTGATTCCTGGTTCGCATTGACCGGGTTCATGATGGATTCGACTATGTTGGTCACCGGAAGATTTTTCTTTTCTGGTAGCAGATTTTTGAGTCCCGAAATCAGGCTTCCAAATCCCTCGCTCAGCTTGGACGATCCTTCTGTCAAACCCATTAGTTTAGACGACAAATTACTAAACAGGGCGCCTTTATTACCGCTGCTTGCCGAGGAATCCGTGTTCAGATAAGCCTCACTGAGGTTCATCGATGACAGCTTTGTAAGCTCCTTGACCTGCTTGATGTACTTGAGAGGAGTTAGGTCACAATGTAGTTCAGTCAATGCCTTCTCACATTCGTCACAGAACGATTTGGGAAGGTCTGAAGTCAAGGTGAGCATGATGTAGGTTCGCAGCTTGTCCTCATGATTGTCACTTTTCGTCTGTGCTTTGAGAAGCTCCAGGAACCGTTTTTGCGTGGCTGGATTGCCCACGTTCTGCTCAACCTCGAAGAAGGCATCCAGATTCTTCGAATCGAGCTCCTTGATCAGTTCGGTGAGCACTGTCATATGCATATCAATGATATTTTTGCGCTGTGTCAGCTCCGGAAGCGCCTTGATCGCTTCTTGAATGTGCAGAGTGTCTCTCTGGTCAGACGGGTCGATCTCCTTAATGGACGAGTACCCTGTCTTGGCTGTGATCTCGCGGGCCTCCTTGGTGTATTTAGAGAGCTCGCTTTCGACGTTCTCGACGGCATCAGGGAACGGAAGCGAGGCGTTCTCGTTCCAGAAGAAATCCTTTGGATCGATGTCCAAGCGCTTGATCTCGGTCTTATCTCCGGCAAGAGTTCTTCTAATTTCAATAGTGTTCCTGTCTAGCTTGAACACGTCGCTTACCATGCACTGGTAAATCCAGGAGTGCGCAAACATGGAGGCCAGGTCTATGTTTCTGTCCAACAGAACCAGCACCATTCTATCTGCGGTGGAGTGCTGCAACGAGGTGGACGCGCCTTGGCGGGTGTTTATCACGTGGTCTCGCAGTTTCTGGTCCAGTCGCTGCGCAACAAGCTCTGCGGGGCCGCCTCTATTGGATCTGATGATAGGCACCGAGCCCATTGTCAGAACGGCCGCAAACAGCCCGTTAGCAATTCTGTCCGCTATGGAGGTAATGTCGGACTCAGTTGTCTTTGGGTTGTTGAATTGGGAGTACACGTTGGGCAAATCCAGCGAAAACAGATTTGGCTCGGTGACCACAAAGTCCAGGTACTGGTCGAACACCTGTTTGATTCTGCCAGCTTTTCCGCTCAAGGCCACCTTTTTTGCAAACTCTTCCAGCAGCGACCGGCTCAGACTGGAGGTGAAATTGACGTAGTAATCTGCATAGTGCTCATTTTCGAGATCGCTAATGATTCGGGCAATATTCTCGGCAGTCGGCTCCACAAAGTAGATCACCGGCACGTCGGGCAACGCCACCCGCTTCTGTGTAATTAGTGAGTGCATCGTAATGCCGTACTCCAGCAAATCGTTGACTCTCAGCACCGACGAGACAATTGCCGTCGACCTCTGGTCCAGCACCAGAACCTTCCAAACAAGCTCCTCCTCATTGGTAGACGACACCAGGTCGATGTCGGACCTCACGTTCAAGTGGAGCATGCGCTTGAGGTTCGCAATCTGTCTCTCTCGGAGACTGGTGGGGACCGCTTCCAAAGACATGGTTTGTTGTTAATTTTAAAAAAGCTTGGTGCAAGGATTAAACTAAGGAGTACATCTACACTCTGGGGACGGGGCCACCAGGAGACTTTTTTGTGCGAGCGGTCAGAACCTCTACACCGTCTTCGGTGACCAGCAGCGTGTGTTCAAATTGCGCGCTCGGTTTTCCGTCTGCGGTCGCAGCAGTCCAGTTGTCCGGCCACATGATATCTCTATGCGTGCCCATATTGATCATCGGCTCTATGGTGAATGTGATTCCTTTCTTGCACGTGCCGACACCCTTGTTCTTGGCATAGTGCAGCACGTCGGGCTGACAGTGGAACAGACTGTTGATTCCGTGGCCACAGTACGTTCTCACCACCGAAAGACCGTGCTTGGTAGCATGCTCCTCTATCACGTTGCCGATCTGTCTGAACGGCAGTCCAGGCTTAACCAGAGCAATCGCCTTGTCCAGACACTCTCTAGTGGTCTCCACTAGATTCACAAGCTCCGGGTTCGTCCTGGCTTTTTCTCCAACGTAGTATGTCTCGTTCAGATCAGAATGGAAGCCATTTTTGTAGATCGAAATGTCAAGGTTCACGATGTCGCCGTCCTCCAACGGTCTCTTGTCGGGGATACCATGACAGATAACCTCGTTCACAGACGTGCACGTCGATTTGGGATAGTTGTAGTAGTTGTAGGGCGACGGATAAGCTCTTCTCTTGATTGTTTCCTCGTGGACAATGCGGTCAATCTCGTCGGTGGTGATTCCAGGCCGAATATGGGCGGCTGCTGCGTCCAGAACCTCTCGGCCCAACTGGTTGACTATACGCATTTTTCGGATCTCATCCTCGTTGAGCACTCTTATCTGGTTTGTCTTGTCGTTCTTGATCTCGCTAAGCGGCTTTCCATTCTGGAAATAGTCTGGTTTTTGAATCTTATCTGGGATTTCCCTTGGCGGCGATAGAGGATACGCGGGTCTCAGCGGGCCTGTGTACTCAAAGTTTGGAAACGGATCGTACACATCGACTCCCTCTTTAGGATGAATAGCTTTGTGCATGTAGAAACTTCTTCTGTAGCATCCTGAATTGCAAAAAAACATCGTTAGTCCCGCCTTCAGACAGATCGGACACTTTAGGTTCGAAGCCGTCTCCTTGCCGCAATCTGGCGCGGCACAGCGTCTAGTGTCTTGTGTAGATGGAACGGGATTCATCGGCAAGAAAACTTATTTTGCGTAAAAAAAAAAAATTGTGAAAAATTTGCTTTTATGGCTCCGCCACTCCAGATCAAGGGATACACCGTTTTCCCTGTGGTTTTCGACGCCACATCGCACACCAAGAAGACCCTGCACTACATGTTTGTGAAAAAACATGTCACCAAAACGTTGCCGGAGTCGCAGTCCCGGTCTCTGTTCATAGTCAATATACCCGTGGGCACCACTGTGAAGGCTGTGCGAAGTGTCTTCAGCGCGATAGCCATGGGCGCCATTGTGGAGTCGTTGGCGACAAACGAGCACTATAGCGAGCGCAACATGATAAATTACGACTACGAGATCAATCTCACCAGACTCACCAACGAGGAGATGTCGCACGAAGAAGAGCACCCCCAGATCCCTGTTGGGTGCGCGGTGGTGACGTTTGTGGACAAAAATGCGTTGAATTTGGCGTTTGGAGCAATCAAGAAACTTGTGAGTGCCTCGAGTGCAAAGTACCCGGTGTGGAAGTCAGAGCTCGTCACTGGCCACAGACGGTACACGGCTTCCAAAAAACTGGACTCGGAGCAGCTGGCAGCCCAGGTGGCACAGGCAATGTCTGATTTCCAGCAGCGCGAACAGCAGCTCAAGGAAGAGCTGACAAATATGCAATCGATGGTGGACGAGGACGGGTTCACGTTGGTTGTTGGATCGCACAGAAAAACGAAAAACGGCATTCTAGGGTCGCTGAAACGTGCTGCGGACCTGGAGCAGGACGAAAAGGTGATGAAGAAGATGAAAAAGAAGGAGAAACAGGACTTCTACAAGTTCCAGATTAGAGAGCGCAAAAAGCAGGAGATGAATGAGTTGCTCAGTAAATTCAAAGAGGACCAGGAACGCGTGCGCCAGATGAAGGAAAAACGGCAGTTCAAGCCTTTCTAGACTATGTAACGATAATCTGCTACAGTCTTCCGCCAGGAGTCTCGTAGTTCATCGAGTCGAGGTCGTCTGACTCTTCCACCTGTCTCAGCATAATGGAAGGGTTCAGTCCCAGCTCCTGAAGCTCGCGATACACCACCACTGGTTTTTCGTCGTATCCAAGCACTCTTTCCTGGTCTCCGCCGTACACAATCACTAGAGCGTACTTTTTCCAGTCCGAGACGTGCAAATTGTGTCTTTTCATGGCTGCCTGGAGTATTTTGTGACAAGGGTCTTCCGTTTTGGCACGCAGCTGCTTCAGGGGTTCAGACGCCGTGCTGGTACTGCCCATTGTTGGCAGCGTTCCCATAGACTGCGACATCGAAAGTCTGTTAGGCTTGTGGTATCTCGGCACGCTTTGCGAAGAGCCCGACTTGGACGGTGAGCGCGGCGACTGAGTACCAGAAATGTTTGACTGCGAGGCTAGGTTGGTGTTGGACCCGGTGAATTGGCTCTGATCTGGCAAAATAGGCGATATGATTGGGGGAGACGTGATGGATCTGCGCAGGCTCGATGTGTTGGGAGCAGAGTGCTGTTTCTTCAGAGCCGCCTGGGCTGGGATCGACTGCGGGACAATCGTGGTCTGCAGTTGGTTCTGGTGGTGCGAGAGCTGAGTAGGCGACATTCTGTCTGGAGTCGGGAGCGGTTTCTTGTCCTTGATCTCTTTAAGTACGGGCAGCAGATCTTCCTTGAGTTTGTTGAACTGCTCCGTTAACTTGCGGTTGGTGCCCCCATTGGACGAAAGTAGACCCTCAGTCACGGAGTTGGCGATTGTTGACACCAAATTGGTGGACACCACGAGCGTTTGCAGCTCTGCAGCCAGCGGATCGGTGTTGAACTTGAGCAGATTCATGTTCTTCTTCATTAGCAGATCGCTGATATCAGACATCAGCTGCAGCCGGAGACTGAGCTGCTGAATGCCCATGTCGCGCAGCTCCTCAGTGTTCAAAAACGGCAGTGTCATGCCCGTGATGTTGTGATGTTTGAACAGATCAATCACATCGATAGAGTAGTCCATGTTTCTCAACCACAGCAGAATCTGGTCGTTATTCCAGGAAACAATATCGTTCGACGTGATATCTTTATTGGAATGCGCAAGCACTATCGAAGTTGGCCGTGTACGTTGGACATTTGACATGGGAAAATAAATTAACTACACCAAAAATACACTTTATTTACGTAATTAATTTTTTCTTGATTCTAGCTATAAAGACATAAGCTGCCAAGCATCTATTTTTCTCTATACTTCTCGTCAACCCTGTCGTACGCCTTGAGCAGCACGTTCCAGAAAACCTCCCTGTTGACATCGTACAACACCTTGACCCCGTGATCGGCCTCGGTGAACTCTAGCTTGCCGTCCTCGTCTCCTCCGAGATGAACGTCCAAATGGCCCGTTTTCCACTTGTATCCCACGTCTTCTGCCCCACAATACTGCAAAATTGCCGCTATGGCCACCGGATCGTGCACGCTCGGCCCAACGTAGCCCTCTCCCTGCCGGGCCTTGACCATGTGGTAGAAGTACTGCACCAGATCGTACATCATCTTGCGGAACTCTGTAGCTGTAGCAGGGTTGCCCTGAATCCGCTGGCGGATTTCGAACGACGCCCGGATTGTAGACGTCAGGTCCAAAGGAGCAAGAATCATGCGCTCGCTCAACACCGGGTCCGAAAGAACACTCTTGGCCGCCTTGGGGTCGCAATAAACATTAAATTCAGAACACCCGTTCTTGTTAAATTTGACCAGACCCCCACCCATAATGCTCAGACACCGGATCTTGCTTCTCAGCTCTGGATACTCTTTGAAAAATAGACATATATTGGTCAGCGGGCCGATCGCGGCAAGAGCGAGCTCGCCTGGCCGGGTCTCGATCAAATTTTTCAGATACGGAAAGAACTCCTCGGGCTGTCGGGCAGCGATCTTTGGAACTGGGAGCTTGTCGCTCCCGTTCAGACCGGTCGGGCCGTGGACTTCAGGACAATACTCCGGATCGCGGTCCAACGGCCGTGCAGCGCCAGGAAACACAGGCACATCCTCTCTTTTAATCACAGTGAGAAATTTCAGTGCGTTCATGGTCACGTTCTCAATCGAGGCGTTTCCGTGCACGGTGGACACACCAACAAGATCAAAATGCGCATTGTGCGCGCCGAGCGTGATCGCCACAACGTCGTCCTGGCCAGGATCACAGTCTATCCACAGAGGAATCATGGTGTAAGTTATTCTGCAAAATCTCGGCCGAGGAAATGAAAACAAGGCAGTGCAAAACAGGTGCTGTCCGAGAGCAAAGCAGCGCTGAGTTCCTGCGTGTGTGCTAGTCCTGGTTTGTGGACTCAATGGATTCGGTGCAGGTTTTGGTGCCCATGTGACCTGTTGCATGAAATATATTTTTGGTGCACATAAAAATCAGTAAACATTATTTATCCCCCTTTTCATGCCCAAACAACCCATTCCCGGGATAGGCAAATTCAAAGTTGCCGGAAACGGCAGACAACCGCTGGCAGTACGCAGAGAAAGCAAGAATATAAATACTCCGTCAGCGCAAGGAAAGGATCCACTAGCAGCTCATGATTTGCCAACACCCAATACCTCTTGTGAGGACCTAGAGAAAAAATCCCACAAGCCTACAAGCAGTTTCCAGTTGCCAGAAGAGTTCACAAGAGCAAAGTGCGACGCACTTTTGTCAAAGTATTTGGAAGCAGTTCATCCGTTTGTTCCAGTTATTGATATCCCTGATTTCTGCTCTGTGTATGAGAAACCGTGGCCAGATAATGACCATTTTGCGCTGGAGCTACTCACAATAGTCTATTCAGCCACGATAATCACCAAGATGCCATCACAGGCTTTGATCGACCTGGTGTTCAGGTATCTCAGCATTGTGCCTCCTTTACAAAAATGCACGTCCCTGACGATTCTGCTGTTTGTGCAGCCCAAAAACCCATTTGGATCGATATCGACGTTACTGAATCTTTCGAACTTGCTGGAGCTTCAGAGAGATCCAGTTTCGTACCACCATATCCAAGATGCTAAAGCTATCCAGCTTCGTAGAAAACTTTGGTGGCTGCTTGTGCAGCTGGACTGTTTTTCTTCGCTGAGAAACGATTTTCCACCTGCTACATCAAGAAATCTTGTCGACACAAAAATGCCAAGCGAAAATTGGTGCGCCGACGGGGTCTCGATTAATCCGAGCATGGCTCTACTCTGCGGCGTCTCACACTGGTGTATGTGTTGCAACGAGGTTTGGGATGGAAAACACAGCCACCAGCCAACCAGTTCAGCCCGAGCGGCAAAATTCAAACTGGATGTCGAGAACCTGGCTATCGCCTGCTCCGCTACAATTCAGAAATTAGCCAACTCCGCTACTTCGCAAAAAGAAAGCGACTTTATACAGCTCACAATTGCAGTGCTTGCTTCTTTGCCCGACAGGCTAAAGCTCATCATCGAATTGGCAACAAGTAAGGTGGGGTTGGTTGCGTTTTGTCGGACTGACCATTATCTTATACAATCCTTGCTGATTCCCTCATATTCCAATTTCGCTTGGTACTCGTTCTTTGAGCCATTACAAATTTGCATCAACTTGTTCCGTTCGATCCTCAACCAAATCCGCTACCAGCATAGCAAGTCGTCGATTGTCTCGAGTGCCAATTTCAGATTGTTGCAAAAGGCTATACAATGTAGCTCCCACCCGCAGCTGAAAACATTGTTCAATGAATTGTGGAGTCAATTTTTCATTTCTCAGCTGGGAGGCTTACAAATCAATAGGCTTCAAGGGATGCATAGAAACGTGACTGCTCTTAAACTCCGATACTTCGACCAAGAATTGCTAGCCATTACTAATTACTCAGGTGGATTTTTTTGACTTTGTGCGGCGAGGCGGCTTGCGCCACAGAAATTTATCACTCTGCAAAAGTCATGTGGATGGTAGCCACATACTCTGTGAAGTAATATAAAAGCGGTGGCTGATCTAATTTGAAACCAACATCAAATATGTCTTCTACCACAACTCTCAAACTCCAGGCTATTCCCGTTGATAAGGAAATTGAAAATCTTATTAGATCTTCCAAGGAGATTGCTATTGGTCTCAATGCAAATGACACTCGTCACTTTGGACCGGATCCTGACGGATTAAAGATTCTTCCTGAATCCACTCGGAAGCGTCTTCTTGATGCTGGCATTGACATCTCTGAGGGCTACCCTTCGAGACCAGACAAGTCTCTTATTCCAGTCTATGTCGACGAGGCTGCTGCAATCCGGGACGACGATTACGAATACATTGAGCGTGCCAAGAATGCTGACCCTGAGAAAAAAGCTCTTTTGGGTGCCGCGAAAGAGGTCATTCACTTGACCAAACACATTGGTACGGAAATTGTTGGCTTGCAACTTGAGGACCTGACCGACCAGCAAAAAGACGAGTTGGCTTTGTTGGTTGCTGAGAGAGTTGTTGTTTTCTTCAGAGACCAGAAGCTGTCCCCTCAAAAGCAACTGGAGCTTGGCGAGTACTGGGGACGTGTTGAAAAGCACCCTCAGGCTTCCCAGGTGAACGGCTTGCCTGGTGTTTCTGTGATCTGGCAAGACTACTTCCAGAAGTCACTTGGTGTTGGTCTGACTTTCAAGAATAACAACCTGGGTAACTTTGATGCAACCAAGAATGCCGTTAGAGGTACTCAGGTCTGGCACACTGACTTGGTGCATGAAAAGCGTCCAGCTGGGCTGACTCACTTGCATTTGGACGCCATCCCTGAGGTTGGTGGTGACACTCTGTGGGCATCTGGTTATGCAGCTTACGATAAGCTGTCTGAGGAGTTTAAGAAGTTCCTTGATGGCAAACAAGCTGTTTACGTTTCTGCTCACGGATACTTGGACAGAAACAACCCTTTTGCTGGTCCAAAAAAGATTGAGAGAGTTCACCCTATCATTAGAACTCACCCAGCTACCGGCTGGAAGTCCTTGTTTGTGAACAGAGGAATGACCAAGAGAATTATTGGTCTCTCTTCTGTTGAGTCTGACTTGATCCTGAACTACTTATTTGATGTTTTTGAGAAGAACGCAGACATTCAGGTCAGATTCAAGTGGACTCCTTCCAAGCCAGGTTACGGTACCTCAGCTATCTGGGACAACAGAGTGTCCCAGCACAGATCTACTTGGGACCACGAGGGCAAGGAGTCACGTCATGGAACTAGAGTCACCTCTCTGGCTGAACTGCCATACTTAGACCCAGAGTCTAAATCTCAAAGAGAAGCTCTTGGATTGCCATTGGACGAAAAGGACTTCTTCTAGGCTTTCGTGCGTAGTGAGTGAGGTAGGATTTGTAATCTGAAAAAATTAAATGCAACCTATACACCATAATATGGGAATTCGTAATACGTGCCAATTGAGGCTTGCTGATTATGCCACCAAAGCACCTTTTGATAGGTGCCACAGGCACGGTTGCACACTGTGTGAGTTCTTCTTGAACAGTGGTTCCTGTGGCTACCATTGTGGCTCGCAGGCTTTGCGGCTCACAAGCCATAATTGATTTTTCAGTAAACTAGATAAAGGGTAAATGATCTGTCTGTTGATCCAGCATGTCCATCAAGAAAGACGAGTTTGTTACCACCAGCGAGTTTGATAGCACCAGCTCTCAAAAGATTGATCTGTCTATTGACAAGCCTGTCTCCAGAAAGGACAGGTTTTTGTCCCTTATTTGGGACGGCTACAAAAAAGACCCGAGGGAGCAACGCTTCTTGCTGAAGCTAGACTTCTTCCTGATGTCCAGTTCGATGCTGGGTTACTTTATCAAGACTTTGAACCAGTCGAATGTGACCACTGCCTACGTTAATGGTATGAAGGAGTACTATACCATGGACAAGAACCAATATAACTACATGATTACACTGTGGACCGTTGGATACACCGTTGGTGCCATTCCATCCAACATCATTCTGCACAGAGTTTCTGCCCGCTACTACCTTGGAGGGTTGGAGCTCATTTGGTCTGCGCTGACGCTTTTGATGGTTGCGTGCGGACCAGAAAGAATTAACGGTATCTACGCTCTCCGGTTCTTAATGGGTTTCTTGGAAGCAGGATACTTTCCTGGTCTGGAATATCTGCTTGGCTCATGGTACAGTCCAAGTGAGCTTTCAAAAAGATCCTCCTACTTTGCGTGCTCCGGTATTGCTGCCAGTATGGTTTCCGGCCCTCTGCAGGAAGCCATCTTGAGAGGGTTTTCGAAGTCCAAGTTGCAGCCATTCAAGTGGATGTTTGTATTTGACGCTGTGATTTCGGTCCCGGTTGGAATCTACACCATGTTTGTGGACCCTAACACTCCTTCCACAACAACTGCATTCTACTTGAACGAGACAGACAAACAGGTTGCGGTGGAAAGACGTCGCCAGGTGAAGGCAGAGCTCAAGACCAGACACAGGTACAGCTGGGCTCGTCTTAAGGAATTCTTTGGAACCTGGCACATCTACGTGTTCCCAGTTCTGTTTTTGTGCTACAACAACACCTGTGCCGCCATCAGCCAGCCTACATTCACCACCTGGATGAAACAAGACCTCAAGTTGCCATCCAGCCAATATAACACTTATCCGTCAATCTTATATGGTGCTGGCATTGGGGTCACCTTGGTGTTCTCGCACCTGCACGATTACTTTGGGGGAACTTATAACTACGTCCTGGTTGGCCTCTACTTTGTGCTAATGATCATTGGCAGCTCCATGCTAGCAGCGTGGGACATCGCGCGTCCTGCTCATTGGGCAGCTTACTTTATTGTCGGTATGCCGACCGCTTGGGGGCAGCCTCAAATCTTCTCCTGGGTGAACCGTCTGCTGTTTGGCAACGATATGAAGAGAAATTTCACAGTGGTGTGTACCAATACGCTGGCCTACGTGACGGCTGCTTGGGTGCCTATTCTCGTTTGGAATGCCGAAGATGCTCCACGATACCCGATCGGTTTCAGATATAACGCCGGCCTAGCAAGTCTGGGACTTGTGATGACAATTACGGCCTGGTTCCTTACCAGGCGAGACACTAAGAAAAAGGCATTGCTGGACGCACAGCAAGACGAAGTTGAGGCCACTACCCACTTTGTCTCGTCAACCTCCTTTTAAAACACTATTTAACGCTATAGAGTTGACTGGCCTAGCTCAAGCGAAGTAAAAATACACTAGATCTATCTAGAGTAACTGAAAATGCTAAATGCAGACCCGTATGAGGCGCAGAGGTGCGAAGATCAAAACTGGACTGCGGTTGACGAGGATCGCACGCTTAGCCACATGGAGATGGAATTAGTAAGCTGGAACATGACTGGCCGTTCACAACTGTCATTAGCGCTCACGTGCAATTGTTCATGCTTGACACTCACAGCGTGCATGAAGCGCATGGGTAAATCATACTCCTTTCCATGGCGCAGGTGCATCGCTACCTATTGATGCAGATCACGTGACATATGAGATCATTTCTGTCCTTGGTAGCCACAGATCGTAACCTGATTTGTGGAGAGCCACCGTATGTATATATATTGAAGAGCTGGGTTTCCCATTGTATGGCATGACAAACCTGATAAATAAAGTGGCTATCATTGGTGGAGGTGCTGGAGGACTGGTCACGTTGAACGAGTTTCTCCATACGTCGAAGTCAGGTAGATCCACAATCACCAAAGACGAAGAGCACCACGAGTTTCCAGAAGAGCCCGCCTTCGAGGAGATTGTGGTGTTTGAACAAAACGATTCCATTGGTGGAGTCTGGAACTATACCAAAAATGCCGACGAGGGCTTCCCCATAGATGTTGAGAACTACTATTCTCCTCTGGGGATTCGTCCACCAAGGGATCCTCCAACCGATCTGGAGAACACAGACAGCACAAGGCCAGTTGAAGTAGACGCGAAGCGGACTCATAGATGGAATACAAGTGGCGTGTATGACGGGCTGTACACAAACGTTCCAATCACGGTCATGAGGTTCTCTTCGGGTCCACCGGTGAAAAGCGGTGTCGATTGCGATTTTCATCCGTTTGTGATGCACCATCATGTGTTGGATTATCTCAAAGAGTTTGCCAGGACTAACGATCTCGAAAAGTATATTAGATTCAACTCGTCGATCGAGCAGCTGTACAAGGATGAGGCTTCTGGCAAGTGGGTTTTGATTGTCGTCAACTCTGAGAACGGCGTGGAAAAGTGGTACAGAGAGACATTTGACGCGGTGGTCGTTGCTGTTGGGAAGTTTAATATTCCATACTTCCCCAAGATCCAGGGACTTCGCGAATACTCCAGTAGAAACGGGAATGTTAGACATGCAAAGAGCTACAGAAATGCTAGAGACTATAAGGATAAAAAGGTGCTGATTGTTGGAAGTAACGTGAGTGCCGTTGACATGATGCAATACCTTGTGCCTGTGTGCAAGGAAATACACGTGAGCATGAATGTGTCAAGGGTGGAAGATTTCAACCTCGAGAAAAGTCCCGCCAAAAATTGGATTGAAGAAGTACTTAAAAATCCAGAATTTGGCATTAAGCTGCACCCGAAAATACACCACTTTTCCCAGACTTATGTCAGGTTCCATGACGGAAAACAAGAGCATTTCGACGAGGTGATTCTGGCTACTGGATACCACACCTACTATCCGTTTTTGAATGTGCCTCAGAACGAGGGGAAAGAATACGCAAAGATACTTCCAAGCTCCGAAAAGGACAGAGAAGGGCAGCTAAACATAGTGCGGAACCTATACCTATATACTTTTGCGGTTGGTGATCCTACCCTATGCCATATAGGACTTCCTATGACACCCCTGTTCTTCTTGCTCTCTGAGGTTAGCGCAATAGCTATAGCAGGCGTGTGGACCAACGCTAAAAAACTTCCTTCGCCTGAGAAACAACGGGAATGGATTGAACATTACGAGGAATTGAAGAGGAATGGTGCTTCTTTATTGATGCCTGACTTTGCTCTAAACCTCTACAACGAAATCCACAGCTATAGTCCGAAAGATAGATACAACTTTTTTGATACGAATGACAGTGTTGACATAGCTGCCATTAAAAAGGCCTCTAGAGAGTACTTCTACAAAGTTGTATCCGGGAAACTCCAGCCAGCATGAAATGCTATAAATAGGATGGAATAGAGACGCTAGTACTGGACAAAACTGTATCACTCTAAGAAAAAGATTTCAATCTGCAAGGCCGTAAAGTGTCGATCTTGACTCAAAAGGCATTTAATCAGTACCCGTTTGGGAAAAAAAAATGATAAGAGATTTGCATATTTAAAAAATTCCAATCTAGCCGCACAAGTAGAATACGAGATGATAAAATGGTAGATGTCGATTCCCTATCACGTTAGAAATTGTTGACCAGTATGTAATATGCAATATGTTAAAATGAAAGACAAAGACAATGCCAAATATGTTTATTTCAAGAATAGAGTGTCATCTAACCTCTCACTTGGAGCACTAAACTCATGCTGAATCGGAGAAAATATGAAAATGAGACTCAGCACATCAAAGGCAGCAATTTCGAAACCCAAAATTGACTGAAATTGCAGGACGTGGATATGGGAATTATTAAAAAGAGCTACCTTCAACAGCCATTGACTCGCAAGAGAAATATTTCGCAAACTACTTTCGTGTATACTGATGTGGTTGCAAATTTCAGACTTTATTGTTTTGCAGGAGAGTTTTAACGGAGCGCAGTTGCTTTGAATATTGCTCTTTCAAAATCAGCATTTATCCAATTGTTTGTGGGTGGTACAGATTTGGGCCTCTTTTGCAGGAGAGATCAATTGAATAGATTGAACTGTGATTTCGCTTTCCCGAGGTGATATTACATAGGACAAGTACGCTGCCTATAGGTATAGGTTTGCCATAAACATAATACCTGAGCGAAGGTAGTGTTGATTCCCTCTTAATATTTTGAGATTTCTCATGTATGGGCTGCATCCAAACCGATGACTTTCCAAAGACTTTGAAGACTGTTGTGCCAAGAAACCTTCGGAGAGGCGGGCTTTTGGCTTTTCTACATGACTTCAAGTGCTTGATACTTTTAGAACTCTAGTCTTGTATTTGCCATAGACTAAAACATATACCAAAAATTGTATCGAGAGCTAATTATCCCTGCTGCGTTTCATCTGTGTACTGTTATTACGGAGTTTCTGTTTATCATGGAATCTCAAATAAAATTGGTTTGCAGCGCCCTACTCTATGGGATGTGACATTGCTCGCAATATGTTTGATTTGGCTAATTTGGCTTCACACAAAGAAGAACCAGGAATGTGGATCAAGGTTTACAAAGATCCTTATGATACGTCTGACTGAAACCTTATTGAAGAGTTCAGATATGACTCCTTGCAACTACTGCTAGCTACAGTCACGGAAAGGTTGACAATTCACTATTCTATTTTGACATAGAAGGGGAATTCACTTCTAATAAGGATACGACTTACGATATACATTTATCCTCTTTGGGGACACCATTGCTTTACATAAATGGGGAGTTATTTATTGAAGATAAAATCAATCAAAAGATGGGCTTTGCTGCCATTGGTGCTAGCTCACTAGGAGATACCAAGACCATCCTCATGAAGAAGGATGAAAGAATTGGTTTCAAAATTGAGTTTAGGTCCACTTCAACTTTCACCTTGGAGACTCTGGATTTAGTAACCTCAAATGGAGGTTGATCACTTACGGTCGCTATCGGGGAAAACGTTACAGATCAAAACAGAATCAATGACGCTGTCGAGCTTGCAAAAACAGCGGACAAAGTGACTCTTTGCGTTGGGACTTCCCGTATTGAGAAAGTGAGCGTTTCGACCAACCGCATATGGACTTGCCTAAATCCCAAAGCATCCTTATCGAGGAGATTCTGAAAGTTAACGAAAATATTATCTTAGTGAGCTTATCCGGTACACCAGTCAACCTCTCATGGATCGATGAGATTCCAGCTCTTGTTCATGGCTGGTTCAATGGTATGGAGTTCGGAAATACTATGGCGGATGTTCTCTCTGGGGACGTAAATGTCTCCGGTAAACTTTCTCTTTCTTGGCCAAAACAATTCAAAGACAAATCATCATTCTTGAGCTTCAAATCGGACAAGGGAAAAGCTGTTTATGGGGAAGATGTTTTTGTTGGGTACCGGTATTACAACAGAGCTTGCCGCAAGCCTCTTTTTGCCTTTGGTCATTTTGCCTTTGGTCACAAATTATCCTACACAACTTTCAATTTTTATGGCCTGGATGTAAAGATAGCAGAAAACTTGGTTTTGGGTTGCACCTTGAGTATCAAAAATACTGGCCAATTGAGGGGCTGCTGTTGTACAGTTGTTCGTCATTCCCCCTCTGACCACTACTGCAGTCTCCTGCCTGTCAAAAGGTGTTCTTGGAACCTGGCCAAAAGACCACAACTACCGTTTCCATTCCTATCAAGTACGCCTGCTCTCTTTGATGTAGAAAAAACAAAAATGATCGATTGAAAGCGAAGAATATGCGTTTTTATTGGAAACGCCTCCAAGGCTAAGGATGCACTCATTGGAAAATTTGTTATTCAAAAGCCTCTGCTCTGGAGCGGTCATTAGGATAAACACATTAAAGACACGATTTGTGTTTTTTTATCTTCATGTACATTGTAGCTATTCAGTTAAAACTTACTATCCTCCATCTGATTTTGAAACAAAGAGATTCTGATGGAGTAGCGTTGCATTTTAGGGGCTCTAATTGTGTAATCAGCGCCTCTCAAAGAGGATAGACTGACTGATTCTCACGTATTGAGTCAAGAATGTCTTACTCTTTGTATTGGTATGCGACTCAATAATTTGCCAAAATAAGCACGAGGTGACATGCAACGTTGCCGTCTAAACACTGATCAGTCGATTGTTGCCTTTGTTCATACTACTGTAAAGGCAAAGGTGCTATCTCTAGACGCTTTTTTAGACTATGACCAATGCCTTGAAGGTAGTTTAATACGACTGGAATAATTTTCCGATAGGTTGCCAATGGTGGTGACTGAGCAAAACATCAGTTGCCCAGACGCTTCTCTTGCACAGGTATTGTTTCAGCAAATCATACGTTTTTGCCCTTTTTATAGTTCAGCCCCACATCGGTGTCCATGGCATGCGCTCATGATGAAGATTTTAGTGATGTTCGCTCTCTATTTTCTGAGATATACTCCGCAGAGTCAAAGTTGCAAGATTTTCATCAGCTGCTCGTGAAGCAATAACAGATCAAAGTGGAGATAAATTCCAAAGAGTCTGCAGCTTTTGCCATGTTATAGTGTCAAAGAAACGTACAAGACCTCCTCAGTAAGCCTGCTCTTATTTGAACCATGCAATAATGTAGCTGTCAGAAAATTTAGTTTCTTTTTTATTGTACAATTTTTGGATCCGCAACTAGTTTCTGATAGAGATGCTATGCCAGTCAATCACAATCTTGCGCGTTATATACGAAGAGCGACGACTCTTAATAGAGGCAGAAGAACGCCTCAATAGTACTGACTCTATGCGACAAACTCTACCTATGACAAACAGAGACCGGAGTAAATTATGCACGTTCATATTGCACAATCAGTTGTCAAAGAGCAACCTGTAATTTCTGAAAGTCTCAGAAACAGCACTAGCACAAGCTGAAGATTTGGTTGGCTGGACAGGAGTGGTGGAATTACAGAGCAGATAAGCATGGAGTGAAATGAAGGAGAGATCAGAGAATGCCGAACAGCCAAAAAGTCGTTCTATTGTTAAATATGCAAAATTTCACCTTTCTCTTCCTAAAAAGTAAGTCAAACGGCATCCGTCAAAAAATCTTCAGATAAGGAAAAAAAAACTCCTCCAGCATTCTTCATGGATCGTCTAAGAAGGCTGGAGCAGTTGATCTCCATCAGAGACGAGTCAGAAAATGATGCAGACCAGTTACGTTCCAACCATGATCTGAATCCGACTCCGCCAAAGGAGAGAACTTGGGAGATGTACAACTACTTTATTGTCTGGTTTCAAAATTCTCTCACAGTCACAGCATGGAACACAGGGCCCTCCTTGGTGTTGTCGACAGGACTTGATTACCGTCAGGTCATTTATGCTTCTCTTATTGCCAGCTTCTGGGCCGCTCTGATGGTTACAGCCAGTGCTTGGCCCGGTGCGTCCTACCACATTGGATACCCTGTTCTGGCCAGAAGTGTATTTGGTCCTAGACTTGCAAGGTTCTTTGTTCTGGCCCGTATGTTTGTGGCTGCTATGTGGTTCAGTGTCAATACTTATAACGGCGCGATGTGCTTTGTTGTCTGCTTCCGCTGTGTTTTTGGCCACAGCTTTGTGAATCTCCACAACGGCCTTCCTGCCAGCGCAGATATCACCACTGCCCAGATGGTTGTGTTCTTGGTTTTCTGGTTGGGACAATTCTCTCTGATGTTTTTGCATCCACGTCAAATTAGATGGTTTTTCACGGTGAAGGGAATTTTGAGTCCCATCGCATGTTTTGGTATTTTCATCTTCTGCATGGTGAAGGCAGGCGGAGCTGGAAACTTTGAGATCGAAAAAGGAACTTTCAACACTTCAACCGGGAACAAGTGGATGTATGTCTTCAATTCTGTCGCTGGTGCGCTATCTCCTATGATTGTGAATCAGCCAGATATTGCTCGATACGCTAAGAAAAAATCTCATGTGTTAATTCCTCAAGCTGTTGGTGTCATCCTCACCACCATGCTCGTTCTGATTTTGGGTATGGCTTGCAACTCTGCATTGAAAAAAGTTTATGGCGAGTCATATTGGAGTATTTGGGATATGTTTGACGCAATTCTGGATCATGAGTGGTCCGCAAAAACCCGTACTGCCATTTTCCTGTGCGCTTTGGTGTTCTCGCTCTCTGCTGCTGGTACCAACGTGTTTGCCAACTCCATTCCGTTTGCTGCGGATATTGCCTTTTTGATTCCTAGATACTTCTCTATTGTTCGGGGGCAAGTATTCATTGGTTTGCTTACATGGGCTCTGGTTCCGTGGAAAACAGTCAATTCTGCTGAAACGCTGTTGAACTTCCTGAGTTCCTACTCCATTTTCATGGGTCCGCTTCTGGGATGCATACTCGCGGACTTTTTCGTGCTCAGAAGGGGAAACTTGCACGTTCCGTCTCTTTATTCGGCCAAGCCAGGATCACTATACTGGAAATGGCACGGTTGCAACATGTGGGGATTATTCGCATGGATCATTTCCCCGGTGATTGCTCTTCCAGGGTTTGTCCGACTTTATCACCCAAACATTTTGAATGAGACGGTGAGTGATATTTTCAACTGTGGTTGGCTGTACACGTTCCTCATTGGATTCACAACTTACACCATTCTTGGCCTCATTTTCAAGCCAAAAATATATCCAGACAACCATGCTGATACGCCAACCACCTTTGAATATATGGTCCCGTACAACGGATTCTTTGAGGACGATGCTCCTATAAACGGAGTTGGTAATCCAGCTGTCACACCTCAGGAGGCTAGCGATGTGGAAAGCGGTAGGGTGGAGGAAATCAAGGACGACCAGATTCTTCTGCGCGAAAAAACCATCGACTAGAATGCTTAATGATACTTGTTTTGTTCTAGTGTAAACCTTCTGACATGATCCAGTATATGACACCTCTTAACTCGCTTTGACTCGGTACGTGCTGTGCACCTCTTTTTCGTTGGTATTCGTACTGCTTCTTAATTAATATTAAAATATAAATTTTGTTTTAGGTAATCAGATATACTTTTGTTTGTCTTGAATAAAGTTCCCCCCGTCAATGAAAGAAACGTATAGGAATATCATTGAGGTTGATAAAAAACGCCTGCTAGTGGACTTGAGCTACGCAAAAACAGTATGTACCAAACCAGGTTTTTACCTGTTTGATGAAACGTTTCGTTCTGTTTTGGGCTTATCTCCTGAATTGACCTGCCTCGAGACACGGGATTTCCGATTCGCTCACGAGGCTGGAGTTTACCACAAGGGGACAAATTCGATATATTTCACATCAAATTACAGCTTTGGTAGCCCCATCAAACTTTTCGCGGTGCATTGTGAATCTTACGAGGTTGAGGAACTTAGTTATCCTGAGGTGATCCAAGCAAACGGCGCTTGTCAGCATAAAGGAAACATTCTCTATTGTGCGCAGGGTGACTTGACACATCCATCATCACTGGTGGAGGTCAATCCTGTCACCGGTGAGACTAAAACACTAATCAATAATTTCTTTGGGAGGGAATTCTCTTCGATAAATGACGTTGTGGTGCATCATGGAACTGGTGATATATGGTTTACGGATCCGACCTACGGATTCGAGCAAGGATTCAGAAAGGAAGCCATGCTCCCAAACCAAGTCTACAGATTCAATCCAGAGACCGGTGAACTTTGCGTGGTTGCGGACCAGTTTGATATGTGCAACGGACTCTGCTTTAATCACGATTATACAAAAATGTATGTTACCGACACTGGTGCCGTGAAGATGAGCAAAACCTCTGGATGTTTTGTTCATAATCCCAGAAGTCCAAGCGTAATTTACGAATATGACGTTGTTAATAAAAAACGCCTATTTAACAAGCGTGTTTTTGCGTTCTGTGATGATGGAATTCCAGACGGCATAAAGTGCGACGTCCATGGAAATGTGTACTCAGGTTGTGGGCATGGAATTCATGTGTGGAATCCTGATGGGATTCTCATAGGGAAAATCATTACTGGAGAGGTCTGTGCTAACTTCTGTTTTTCTGCAAGCGGGATGTGGATATTCTCAGAGTTCCACTTGTTTTTTTGCAGCTTGGGTACCAAAGGGGCCCTAGTAAATGTGGAGTGCTATTGAATGCAGATATTTATTTATGTCCTCATTAAGCTTGACAAAGACTACACTGTGCTCACAATCTGATTATCACCTCCACCTGGCAAGTGCTGATCTGGAAATTTAGTTCAACACTGTTTGCACCTCTCCTTAGCCCTTTTAGCTATGCATGTAATCGCCATGCAGAGATCAAGGGATCGATATCGCTAAGCTCGATGCATGTACAATAAAGACAACATAATCAGTCACGGTGGCCACATTAGATGTTACGAAAAACTAACTAGCTCTTCTAATCCATCTATAGTCCAAGTTTGTAATTGCTTAATTAGATAATGACCATTACTAAACTTATAAAGTTAGTTAATGCTGGAACTTTATTTCACGATGAGTCTGACAACGTTATCTTCCAAGAGTTGCTCACTGATCAGCTTATTCTCAATCAGCAGAGATACAAAACATGATAAGATTATCGCATATTTCCAGACAATATGGCCGGCAGCATCAAGATGACAAAGTTAGACTGAATTTTTGGGAGAGGCGTATTAAAAAAAAAGTCTCTCTACAATCACTATTGCATTGCAGATATCACAATGAGGAAGAAATACTTCCATCAGTTTTTGTACCTCAATGGGAAGAATAGAATGAACTCAATGGGGCTCTGAAATTATCACGAGTCAACGTTTTGGGGGAAACTGTTTTTCTCTGGCTACCACAACGAAAAGAAGCGCTGGAAATATGCCAAAGACCCAACTGATAGCCTGACAGTGCCGCCAGCGGGCAGATATTTACAGTTTTGAAGCAAGATACTAAGACAGCTACAACCTCGTGAGTCATGCTCATTGCTCAAAAATGCCAGTAATGATGATGATCGAGCGGACATTTGAGGCGTAATTACAGATGTTGTAGCAAGTAGCTTTTCATAGATTGCATGCTAGAAGGCCCTAAGAACTCCTCATTCCAGCTTGATGCCTGCTCTTTTGGGTTATTAAGCTTCTACAGAAGACTTGGGGAAAGAGCCTGTTCATAGAAACTTTTCGCATATGCTGATCCATTAAAGGTTGATGTCTCGAAAAAAAATATCAAAGCATCAATTAGGTTGAAGCTCGCTCAAGCGATCAGCATCGTACCGCAAGATTGTTTCGAGCAGAACTTTGAACCCTATAAGTATCTCTTCTGGCTTGGTGTATTCCTTAGGGTTATGACTGATGCCGTCTTTGCTAGGGACAAATATCATGGCAGTTGGTACAATATGGTTGGTATTACAGGAATCATGGCCAGCACCGCTGACAATTTCGTGGGTTAAGGTATCGCCAACAATGCTCGAAGCAGAATCTTTGATGATTCCAAGCATTTTTTTGTCAAAATGCGATGCAGGGGAATGGATAAGCAGGTTTGTGGAGTACTTCAATGGTCGACCATTTCCTAGCGCATTTTTGGAAGCTTGCTCAATAATATCGAAAACTTCTGACTCCATCGCTTTGTGTACATTGTCGTCACAATGTCTAAAATCAATTACAAAGGAAACTTTCTCGGGGATGACATTGACA
This sequence comes from Ogataea polymorpha, assembly GCF_001664045.1. NCBI lineage: Eukaryota > Fungi > Ascomycota > Pichiomycetes > Pichiales > Pichiaceae > Ogataea > Ogataea polymorpha. The sequence goes on along the minus strand of NW_017264703.1, from coordinate 27,548 downwards.
ACATCTGGCCCTATTGAGATCTTGCCAACTGTCGCCAATCCCCCATGGGTTTTGGCCATTTCGTTAAGCTTCCAGATCACTTGTGAAGCTGCAAGCAACGCATCTTGACGAAATTCCAATGGCGTGGTTCCAGTATGTTGTGCGGTACCTTCAAAAGTAACCTCAATCCACGAAAATGCTTGGGCTCCTGTGACCACACCAATTTTTTTGTCCAAAGCCTCAAGAATTGGCCCCTGCTCTATATGAATTTCAAAATGACATTTTAAAGGATTGAAACGGTGACTGCATTCGACTTCACCAAGATAGCCAATTCGCTTTAGCTCATCTTTAACAGTTATACTGCTATCAAACACATCTTGTAGTTTGTACACGTCCTCTTTCGTAGTTAGACCAGCCCATACAGATGAGGCCATCATACTCATTGGAAAACGTGCACCTTCCTCATTGCACCAGTTGACAAGAGTAATGGGGAAATTTGGAATATAGCCGTTACTCTTAAGCGTTCTCAAAACTTGTAGACCGGAAAGAACACCGTAGATACCATCGTACCTTCCTCCTGTTGGCTGCGTATCCAGATGAGACCCAATCCCGGTCGCAAGATGATCATTGTGCTTTCCAGGGAACGTTGCAAAAATATTACCAACGTTGTCAACTTTTATAGTGCATCCTAGCGATTTGGTCTCTTCAATAAACCAATCTTTAATTTGTCTGTCAAGATCCGTCAAAGCGAGCCTACAAACTCCTGTTTCTGTGGGATCGTCTCCCCATACTCCATGTGCTCCAAACTTCTGAGCTGTGGAATGTATGGTTTGTATTAGCTCTGACTCTTGAATCTTGAAGTTTTCGGATATCATTCTGAAGACAAATTGCAATGAAGAATGTCAACTTTCCGATCCTTCTTATATATAGAGTTCGGCATTACTAAACAGATAAGACATTTGCAAGAGATTAGATATGTTATTTGAGCACGACCATCCCAAAAAAGAAAATAATCTCGGAGAAAAAAAAGAGTCGGAAACGGCTCAAGCGGCAGCGGGCTAAAGAAATGTATTTCGAAGGTATTCCTTATCGAGGAGGACATCCCATCCTGGGCCAGGGTCGGTGTCACTGCCCCAGGTAGTGAACAAAAAGCGCATGACACTCATCAGACCACTAGATTTCTTCATGACCCCAAAAGTCCTTATCCGCTCTATCAAGTAGAGTCTTTGGTCTTCCTTTATTACTGCAGAACCTGCAACAGCGAAAGGCCACGAGCACAGTCCAGATGATTGAGCATGTGGACTCAGTTTGCGTAAATTTGAAAAAAATACGTCGATCTCCTCCTGTATTTCAGGGGCATCAGGTTGTAATCTTGGGTTGAGCAACTTGGATAACAAGATGGTGCAAGCCTTTGCCACGATATTGCCTATCAAACAACTCTCCATCAGCCGCCTTTGAACAAAGTCAGATTCATGAAACCTTACGTTTTCCGGAAGTACTGGAGGGAGGTAGTATTTCGACAAGGTCAGTAGTTTTTCTGCAACCATTTTATTTTTGTCATTTAAGGGGAAAAACAGCGATAGCCAATTTGTTTTTGCTGCGAGCTCGAATGCAGATAGCGCTGCACCCATAATCGGATTGTTCATCCACCAAGCAGGACAATGATATAGCGGAGGCAAAAGATACGGTTTGAGCTCGGCATAGACTTGGAAAGGTGATTTGATATAGTCAACAACCGAAGCCTCACATGCAAACAATGTAACCGAGTAATTATACAAAAAGCTCTCCAGGATAGTCCTTTCTAGATTAGTGACATCACCTTCGCGAAGCATATATGAAAGCTCGTCTGTCCAGTAAGTAGCATCGTTGACTTCAGGATCTGTTCTAACCATGGGAAGCATTTTGAAATTTGTCTTGTTGAGGACCAAAGCGTCCAGTAATTGATTAAAAGACTCAAAAGGCAAATTTCTGTTGAGCAGCCAGCATTCTATGATTTGCAAAGAGGCTATCAGGAAAAAGGCGTTTCTGGCTGTGTTTTCACATTGATACTTCTCGCGAAGACATAAAGTGACCATGCAAATAAGCAGCCAGTCCTCGTTACCGACCAAAGAATTCTGGTTTAAAAACCATTGCATTTCTTTCATACACTGCAGGAACTTCTGCTCAGCAAACTCACGGTATTCAGGCCGCTTCCACGACAGGTATGTGGCACCACAGGCATAGAAAACATGTCTCAAGGTCGGATTGTGAAGGCCGCGAGGAATAACGACCGATGAAGGCTGCAAGCTCTCGTGAGACAGTTGGGGCGATATGGCAACCATGAACCCTTTTACAAAGGCATCGTATAAAAGTGCATCATTAGCGGAGAAATCGACCCCTAACATCCATGAGGACCATCCACCGAGATGCCACCCCAAAGTTTCAAGATATTTTCTATACAATGCATCTTCCCTGGCTTCCTTAGTTGATTCGAGCTCTAGGGTAGCGTGCTCGGTGAGTAACGTGACGGGCTTGCGAAAATTGATGGAATTGGGGTCCACAAACCGGATTGGTTTTCTGGCCAATTTGCGAAGCTTGAAATCTTTCGGGATAGCCTGTACCCCGTAGACGCACTCATAAGACGACCGCAAGCAATTGCTGCAGGTAGGCTTTGAAAGGTCGCACTTAATCTTGCGTTTGCGGCCTACAAAATTAGTAGGTCAACTATTGGGACTTACAGCAAAAACAGCCTTGTCTCCTGGGATTGGCCATGAAGTCTCAGTAATTGAGATAACGTTGAAATATTTTTAAAACTGTTTTTGGATTATATAATCTATTCATGATAAGAAGTCATGGATTTTAGAGCTCCCGCAGACAGCCGAACCTCAAGTTCGTAATCGCTACAAAAAGACGCATAAAGGTTCGCAGAGGTGGCTGTTATACTGTAGGTGAAGGATGCCTCTTTATCGGGGATGACAATTCTGTCATACAGTCCCGAGGCGTAGACCGAGTCTGTCTTGATCTGGGTCTCACATATTTTGTCCATCAAGCACAGCAAATAACAGGCTTCACCAACAATGGACCCGGCTGTGATGAGTCCATGATTTTGTAAGATCAGAGCTCTATTGGTAGGCCCGAAAGCCTTGGCAATGTTTTCTCCCTCTTCCGTTTCCACTGCCACCCCGCCAAAGTTCCGGTAGACATCGTGGTTGTTATAGAAAATACATGCGTCTTGATTCAGCATGTCGAGTTTGCGTCCCAGTGCAGAGAACGCTTTTCCCCAGACAGAATGAACATGGCATGCAACGTTTAAATCTGGCCGCGCCTTGTGAACAGCAGAGTGAATCTTGAAGCCAGCAAGATTGATTGGAGCTTTGTTTCCGCCAACATAATTGCCGTGCTCGTCAACTCTTACCATGTCTTCAGCAGTCAGAAGAGAGAAATGAACTCCAAGGGGATTTATCCAAAACGTTCTTGGCTCAATTGGATCTCTAACGGATATATGTCCTGCAGGGCCTTCGTTGAAGCCTTTTCTCGCGAATATCCTGAAGGCGCCAGCCATCTGGTTCAACAACCAGTCTCTCTTGATGTGAGGATCTTTGATCTCTGGTACCCGATACGGATATTCGAAGTCCCCCATAGCAATGGCGGTCGAATGCTCAGAAGTTTGGAGCTGAAGTGAAACAGAGCGTGAGGAATTGTTTGTTGTTTCAATAGTGGTGGTCATTCTGAGGTACAGTTTTGAAAAATCACAACTACGGAGGGTGTTTATATACTTCCCACGTAGTCATAGAGGCTCAGAAAAGACTGGATTGGCCACTTGGGCAATGTTTCTCAGCCATTTTGCGTTCTCCGAGGTTTATTTCTCATTTCGATTTCCGGCCTCAAACCGGCCAAAATTTCATGCACCTCGATAAGGTGCAATAACTTTTATTTTGAACTTCGCGTTTTTCGTCAGTCCTGACTCTATATTTGCAAATACTTGAGGACCAAGAGATATTCTAGTATAGACTGAAGACCATAGAGTTTCAAAATGTAGCCACATAAAAAAATTCTGCATATATTTCATATTTTATGAGGTGATAATATGCTTTGGCATTATATGCTTAGAGGTCCCAGCTCGTTCTATGTTTACAGGTCATCTGGTGTGTACTGAAACTTGAGGACATGCAATGTTAGAGATTTTACTCCCCTTTACCAGTCTATGATGAAAGCATATTCATCTTTTGATACCCCATGCGGATAACGTCTGCGGAACATCCAACCTGTGCTAGGTTTCGTAGTGGAAACCTACGTCTCAAATGTTTCAGATGTCCATCACTGAGCAATTTCCAGTCACCTATTGTGTGCAGTTTCTAGGATCTGAGATTTTGTTCGATTGAAAATCGTTTTTGAAGATATGCTTTGACAAAACCAAAATCCTATTTCATTTAAGAAGCGAAAACGCTTTGACTGTGTTCAAGCTAGACAATCCATTGCAGCTAAACAAAACGCTTTGTACAAAGAAAAGTACTTTATAGTATCAAAAGCTAAGATAGTAAAAACTGGAAAACTATACCAAATGAAATATGCAAGAAAATCATGGCTTCCGAAAAAAAGAATATTTGAGTCAAGACAAGAATAATGTTTAGCCAAAGTATTCCCCACGGTCAAGATTGTTTTCCGATAAGATACTGCAGCTTACAAATCTCGGCGCCGGTAGACGACGCTTGGATTTTGTGGCGTATTACGTATATGGAAGAGAATTCTCTCCTCATGCAGGCTTGATCAGCTGAAATCATTTGTGGCTACCATTTTTTTGTCGAAAATTAATTATGGCGCAAAAGGAGGCTCTCGGTGAATGGAGACCAAGTTTGCAGCATTCGCTTATATAAAAAGGTGGACAATGACTGCGTTTAAAGGGAAATAATGAAGTCCGACACTGAAGAACGGAAAGGTGTTGTCGTCGAGGAGGTACAGCTCCACCCTAGTCAGAACGACTCAACAGAAAGTATCGAAGTTATCGAGTATAGGCCAACAGATATTGACGAACTTGCTGATGTGCCGATCGTGACTGATCAGTTACTCCCTAAGCTAAAAAACCTTGCAAAAGTGTTTAAAAGAAAAAACGATGGCCACCTGATCGCCACCAGAAAGTCGTATTTTGAGGACCCTGACTTTGAGGTGGCTAGACAATACTACCCTCCTCCAACTTACGAGAACTACAATAGTTTTGATCCCTATTTCAGGTGGACGTATGATCAGGAGCGTAAGCTTACCAGGAAGATTGATCTTCGCATTCTGACTATGGTCTGTCTACTATTTTTCGCTCTCAATCTGGACCGAGGAAACTTGGGCTCTGCTGTTGCTGGAGGACTTCTTAAAGATCTCAACCTTTCCACGGATGACTACAATAATGGCAATACTTTGAGATCTGTTGGATTTATTATCTCTGAGATTCCTTCTCAGTTGATTGGAAAACGTTTTGGACCTGACTGGTGGATTCCAATTCAGGTGACGGCTTGGAGCCTGGTTGCCCTGTTCCAATTTTTCATAAGTGGGACGAAATCGTACCTGGCAACTCGATTTCTGCTAGGTATTGCTCAAGGTGGATTTATTGCAGATGCTGTGCAGTATCTCTCGTACTTCTACACACGTGATCAGATGGGATTACGGTTATCGCTGTTTTGGTTAACTGACGCTGCCTCTGGTATTATCAGTAACTTGCTTTCAATTGGGTTCTTGAAAATCAATCTCAATGGTCAAGAGGGATGGAGATGGCTTTTCCTTTTTGATGGCTTGATCACGCTAGTGTTAGGTCTTGCCTCGTTTTTCTTTATGGTTCCGGGCCCTACTCAAACAAAAACTAAATTTAATCCTAAGGGCATTTTCACAAGAACTGAGGAGAAGATCATTACAAATAGATTACTTAGAGACGATCCGTCTAAATCGGGTATGCACAATAGGGAAGCAATCACTTTCAAACAGTTCCTGAGAAGTCTGTCAGACTTCGATTTGTGGCCTGTTTTGATTTTGTCGTTCGTGTTCCAGATTCCCCAAAATCCTATTAAGGCATACCTGAACATCAATCTTAAAGCCCTTGGTTTTGGAAAGGATCCAATTATCTATCTGAACATTCCCATTGAGTTGATGACCAGTATCACAATCGTTTTGATTACGGTACTGTCTGAAGTGCTTGACGAGAGATCTCTCGTCTGCTCGTTGCAACAAGTTTGGATTTTGATAGTGGTGGTTGTGGAGTATGTTCATGCTGATACTTTGAGTCCGTGGGCTCAGTACGCAATTATGTTTTTTGCAATTGGAAATCCGTCTGCTCAGGCAATCATCGTGTCTTGGTGTTCGCGTTTGTCATATTCGGTGAGAACAAGAGCAATTTCTGCACCGATGTCAAACATTGGAATCCAGCTAGCAGGAATAGCTGGGAGCTACATTTACCGCAGCGACGATGCTCCGAAGTATCATAGGGGAAACCAGGTGATCATTGGATTATGTTGTCTGAACATTTCGCTTTTCGTGCTGACCAAGTTTTACTACATCAGCAGAAATAATTACAAAAGATCGAGGTGGAATAAAATGTCTAAATTGGAAAAGGAGGAGTACTTGGCTACTCATAGAAATGCCGGAAACAAAAGACTGGATTACTTATTTGAGCACTAAATATGTTTATGTCCGAGATAGCCAAATAAAAAAGGAAAATGATATCTGATCACGTGCCGTCAGCTGACTTACATTACAAAATTATTGCTTTGCACATTACAGCAGATTTCTTGCCACGACTAAAAACAGGCATGGTTCGCGCAATTCTAAGTGATACATGCATGCATATGCACTCGTATCTGATAGAGCGTCCGGATATAAATGTTGGGGGATCGGGAGTTTTCAAGTTCGTTAGGAATGAGTACCAAAACGAACGAAGAGATTGCAAAATCTGCTACTGCAAGCGGAACGCTCAGATTACGCTCTGAAAACCCCACCTCTTTTGACTTCTCCATTCCAGAAGGCTTGCAAAACCTTTTCCCAAATTATCGGACACCGGATAATGTCTCTCCGTACTTGTATGCTAAGGAACAGGGTGTCCAATATCCCAACTATACTCAATGGGAAATGGAACCTTACAAAGAGAGAACAGATTATATCGATCGTGGTTCCTTATCGGATCCTAAGAAAAAGTCGCTTTTCGAAGCAGCTACAAAAGTCCGGCATCTCACTCCTTACTGTGGAACAGAGCTGGTTGGAATCAAGCTTACGGAGCTTACTGACGAGCAAAAAAACGAGCTCGCACGATTAGCTTCTGAGCGAGGTGTCGTCGTTGTCAGGAACCAAGATGACCTCGACATCAGAAAACAGATTCAATTTACCTCATACTTTGGCGAACCCCACATCCACCATCAAAGCGGAATTATTCCTGACCTTCCTTGGGTGCATCCAGTCTACAAAGATGAAACATCAACCGGGGGTCTGAGATCTCAAGTTTGGCACTCAGATGTCCGCTATGAGATAAATAGTGCTGGAATTTCCACACTGAGATTTGATGTTTTGCCGCGCTCAGAAAATGGTGAGCTTATCGGAGGGGATACCCTTTTTGCTAATGGCTATTTGATCTATGAGTCCTTGGATCCCAAATTTCGCGCTTTTCTTGAAACTCTTTCTGCTGAGAGTAGTGGATTTGGACAAGCGGCTATTGCCGCAGAATCAGGCTACAAAACGAGGAGACCTCCTATTGCAACCGTTCACCCTCTGGTGAGAACCAACCCCACTACCGGCCTGAAATCCCTATATGTTGCTGAGAACTTCACCACCAAAATTGTGGGTCTTGAAGAGCGCTTGAGCAACACCATTCTTCAGTACTTGTTTGACCATATACGGAGATCTTTGCAATACCAGTGTCGTGTGCAATGGACTGAAAATGACATTGCGATTTGGGATAACCGTTCTCATTTCCATACCGGTATCTTTGATTACTATCCAAAAACCAGACATGGTACTAGGGTCATTGCACAAGCCGAAAGGCCATATTTTGATCCGGATTCCAAACTTTACAGTGAGGTCAGTTTTGAGGGTTATAGTGTATTATGATTAGATAAAGAACAAGCTCTCATAGATCTTCCACTGACTCTGGAAATGCAATCCCGTTGTCCAATCTGCATTGATCAAATATCTGTAGGATTCTGATGGTGTCTTTCAATGGATACTCTGTCAGATCATTCTGCTTATTTCCAATGGCAATGGCAGCAGCATTAGCCTCGTAATAATACCCTATTCCCTCAATAACGGGCAACTCAAGCTGCTCTTTCTGGCCGTCACTAGAAATAAAAGTTGCATATGATGGTCTTGATGTACGCCCAGCCTTAATGTACCCTTTATCGCCTTCAATCAGTACACTTTCTCTTGGCGACTCGATAAGGAACGACCCAGTTGCCGTTCCCGATGCAAGTGAGTCGTCAAACAACAAAGTGATTGATGTGGAAACATCAATTTCTGGTACTTCTTTGGATTTGATAGACCAAGAGTAAATTTTTGGACTTGTGGCCGTCTTTGATAACAAAAGCAGATCCGTCCACGTGATCGAGTAAATCAGGTTATCCAACAGAACTCCCGCTCCTAGTTCTGGATTGAAGAGCCGGCTGTTGCTGTCATATGAACAGTTGTGACTAAGATCTGCGTGAACACGACGTACGTTTCCCACCTTTCCGTTTTCCACCACCTCCACCAGTTTTTTTGTTGTAGGAAGGAACCTTGTCCAAACGCCATGGACAACTAAGAGGTTCTTTCTTGCGGAAATCTCTTGTAGTCGGAGTGCCTGCTGATAATTTATGGTAAATGTTTTCTCCACTAAGATGTGTTTTCCAGCTTCTAGAGCTTGTTTAGCCAATTTATAGTGGAACGCATTTGGAGCAGCAATGTACACGATGTCAATCTCGTCATCCTCTAGAAACTTTTGATAAGAGTCGTAGAGTACTGGCTGTTTGTCTGTACCGTTTAGTAGGCTGACAAATTGCTGAGCTTTGGATAGTGAACTGGTGGAAACAACAGCTCTTAATTCATGTGTCACGTGCTGCCCATGAACAGAGTCCTTTCGGTAGTTGGAGAACACATCGTTCGCCCATTTTGCGGCGAACTGCCCCAATCCCACTATACCCCATCTGAGGTGGATCTTCGAACTTTTATCGGTCATTTCGCGTATAAAGGCTCCTAAAACCGTTTGAACTCAACGTATTTTTTTGCATCGCAGAAAAACTGTGGCCACCGGAAATAACCGATTAGGACTGACCGTAAACTGAAAGCCACAGGGGTGCTTCTCATTTAAATACAGCGTTGAATCATATAGAGTGGAAAGTTTAGTATCAATGACCCTTACTGATACTTGGTTGCCACAAATCAGTGGAGTATTCAATGGAGCTCGTGTCTCACTAGTAAAAAAGCCACTTGCTAAGGGGAGGATAGTAAGAGGAAAAGAGTATCCGATAGCATTTGACTTAGTGGTCGAAGGAAGCAGTAGTTACCAGGAAGCTGTTAATGACTTCTTTGAGGAGCTGTCGCAAAAAGGGGTTTTACTGGACCTTGTGAAAGATCACGGACTTGTCATCATCCAAAACTTGAAATCCACCAACCCCGAGCATTATTCACAAATTGTTAATCGCTTTTTCCATTCATCGGATTACCAGGAGTTTGATCAAGTGGGTTTGCTGGCAACAAGACAAAAGATTGACAATGCAGTCAGCTCCGTCGGAAACGATGATGAGCTGGGCAAAAATGTTAACAAGTTACATGCACATCAGGAGTTTTCCAGATATTTAGAGTACCCACACATTCTCACATTTTTTGCTCAACAAGCTTCAGTTCTGGGCGGTGGTGAATCAACGACAACACATGCTACTGAATTGTTTGATGTGGTAAACTCAAAATATCCAGAATTTATCAAGGATCTCTATGAAAAAAATGGTAACCATGTTTATCAAAAGTTCAGCTACGAAGTTTCTACAGACTCAAAATTCAAAATTTCTTGGACAGACAAAGGAGCGTTTGGCAGATACATTACCGATGAAGACTTGAAGACCAAAAATTTGGAGTCCATGAAAGTCAAGGCTATCAAGCTCGCACATGAAAAAGTGAGTAAAAATGTTGAGTTTGATGATAATCATGACTTAATTGTACACCAGCAAACAAGCATTGTGAATATACATCCTCACACTGGGCTTCCTATTATTTTCAGCAGTTTACCGACCTACTACTCTGGCTATTATCAAGCCAAACTCAGGGGAGAAAAGGCTACCTTGCCACCTCTTAGGTACGGAAATGGCGACCCAATTCCTGAGAATTATCTAGATTATCTTTTTGAGCAATCAGTGAAGTTGGAGTATTCGCATCGTTTTGAAGACGGTGATTTATTGTTCCTAGACAACTTTGCTGTTTATCATGGACGGAACCCTTATACTGCGGGAGATCGTAAAATCTTGGCAAGTTTCTGGGAACCAAGCACTGACCGCAGAAAGCCTTATAGACCATCGGACTTTACTGAACTTTTTGCATAGGCCTATAGTACTCCGCTCAAAATTTAAAACAATCTGAAAATTAATTACAAGATCTCAAGCTTATCTTAACTATTTCTGAATTTGGTAACTAAATAAAACAACCTAATAAATTTTGAATTTGGTTCAGTTGTCCAGCTCGACAATATAACGCTCTGCTTGGGCACCCTTGTTTTTCAAAAGATTGAGAGCATCAATAACTGACCATATACCACCTCTGAACACCTTAGTCCTGACGGCCTTGATTTTACCCGTTTCAAAAAGTTTTGATGTCTCTCTCACAATCTGATGGCCAAATTCAATGTCCTCATGGAATCTTTTTATTCTCACTTCTCGTTTTTCAACCAGATCTGATGCTGGTTCGTGAGACGAAACAATGGAAGCATACTTAGCTTTTAAGCTCTTGCCGTTGACTTCTGATAATATTTGAACGAGCTTTTCGGTGCTTTCCCTTGAAGCACAATCAACCCCAAAGTCCACATGAGTAGTCGCTTTCGAAACTTTGTCAATAATTTGCCCAACTGGCAAGTTTCTATCTATCACTGTATGAGCTCCCAGCTCTTGCAAATAGGCTTGATTTTGCAGACTCGCAATACCAATCACTTTAAATCCAAGATATTTTGCAAGCTGAGTCAGATATAAACCCACGACAGTCGCTCCGCCCCATATAAGCAGCGTTTTTCCATGCTGAGAGTTCTCAGCCAAACTAAGTCTAAAAGAGTCCAATAGAATCACCGTGGCAGTTACCAGTCCCACCCCTATACCAGCACCTTGGCTGAATCCTATACTCTCTGGAAGTTTCCAAACAAGACGTGAGTCCATTGCAACATATTCCTGAAATGTACTGGTTCTATTATCACGATACATTGTACTGACAATGAACACCTTTGAACCTTTTTCAAACTCTCTGACCTCCTCCCCAGCATCTTCAACTATACCACTGCTTTCTCTGCCGTTAATCCAGGGAAAATGATAAATCCCGAACCTGAATTGGTGGCACTTCCAGTCAACAGGATTAATTTCGATAGACTTGTTTTTGATGATAAGCTCATGTGGATGCGTTATTCTGGGTTTTGGGTACTCAGTGAGTACCGTCAGTGGCTCATCATATCCAACAATCGCAACCGCAGTCTGATGCTGCTTACTGGTACTTATAGGTTTCCCCAAAGCAAAGGTGTCTTTGGTCCGTCTATCAACTAACAAGCTCATCAATGCCGCGTTTCCTACTAAAGCGGAGCTTCATCCATGTCGCACAATATATACGGACCAGGTCTTATCTAGCTGAGAAACTTGCATATGTTTGCATCTAGGCCACAATAAGGAACAGTTGGAGAAGCACATGCGGTTGCGATTCAAAGTCAGACATAGCGAAATATTACGCTTGTATGACTAAATCACACAAACATGTCTACGCGGGGATTCTGACCGAAAACTAGATTTGAGAAGATGTCGAGTTAGGTCTTGGTATGATTTACCTAACAATGAAGCAGTTCTTGGCTTTCTTAGCCTTTACTCTCAAGGCCACTAGCCGGCTGATATTTATAAACTACACTAGTAGAGTAGATAGTGGCTTGACCCTGTACTCCTCGTTCGAAGGTCCCAAACTCCTTATAGGCAATGCATATGTGTCGGAGTTTTCAGCCAGTGATCTGCGCAATTGCCCGACAATCCATTCGACGCAATGCTAGCCACAGCAAATTCGGAGCACAGTCCTATTATCAGGAGATGCTGACCAAATAAAGTTGCACGCCACAATACAATTTATAAGAATTCGTTTTGGACGAATTTAGTGCAAATTGATTAGTAATATGAGCTTCCCTACTACCAGCCCAGAGTTCTTCGCGAAAGTCGGCAAAACACCATTGGTATTACTCAAAAGCATTTCCAGCTCGATCGGCAGAAATATTTTTGTCAAGTTGGAATATCATAACCCGACAGGCTCAGTCAAAGACCGTGCAGCTGTGAAATTATTGCAAGATTCAATTGAAAGAGGGTTGAAACCAGGAGGGACTCTGGTGGAGGCTACCGCAGGCAACACTGGTATATCGCTGGCTGTGCTCAGTAGATTAGCTGGCTACAGATTAGTTTTATTTGTTCCTGAAACCCTTATTCAAGCCAAAATAGACAAGTTGACCGGATTGGGAGCGGTAGTTTTCAAGGCTGAAAACTATCCTGATAACCATCCAAAGCACATGAACAGTCTGGCAGCTATATATGCGAAGGAACACGATAATACGATCCATGTCAATCAAATGAATAATCTGGTCAATCAACAGGCACATTTCGAGACGACGGGACCTGAAATTTGGGAGCAGCTTGAAGGATCCGTTGATGCTTTTGTGTCTGGTGCTGGAACAGGGGGAACGTTTTCTGGGGTCTCCAAATATTTGAAGAAAGTGTCTGACGGAAGAGTAAAAGCTATTATTGCCGACAAGCAGGGCTCAGGTTTGCACCACTATATCCAAACCAACGGTGAATCTTTTGATGCCGAAGGTGAGTCATTTGTTGAAGGTATTGGAAAATTGGGATTGATTGATAACATTAGAGATGTGCTTACCCTAGCTAACGATTCTTTGCAAATCTCGGATATTGAAGCTCTGAATACTATCTACCGTCTGATTGAGGAGGAAGATTTGCGTGTGGGTGCCAGTGCTGGAGTCAACGTTGCCGCTGCCATTAAGGTTGCTAAATCTCTTCCTCCAGGCTCCAATGTTGTTACAATCATTCCAGATGCAGTGGACATCTATGCCAAGAAGGTGTTCTCCAAGCAGTGGCTCATTGAGCAAGATCATTGGGACAAAATTCCTGATGAGTACAGAAAGTATGCTACGTTATAGAGAAGTTTATAGATTTGTATGGAGAGCTCAATGTGACTGAGCCTTAGCATAATGAAAGACACGACCGACATCGTATTTTAACCTTCAATAAAAGTCAGCTAGTTGCTATTCATGTATATATTTTGAGAAAGTGCTCGTCTCTAACCTTTTGATACTCTAGCTCTACGTTATGCTCTTTCACCCAATCTAAGCCTCCCAGAGTGTTAAGAAGTCGCCGTTCCCAGTCTGCATCATCTTTGGCAAGGTTAAGATACTTTTTCTTGACTTCGCCGTCAATGAAGGTTTGACGCTCGACCCTCTGGAGGAAATGTTTTCTAGTCTCATTGAATAAAAATAAGGATAAGGGCAGATTGTACTTCGTTTGCTCGTCCGGATCGCCATTAGTGGATTTTGTGGACGTCTCAGAAAGAGCCCGGTATAGCGCCCATATATCGTCAAATCCCATGGACGATCCCACAGCGTATACACCTGAAGTTGGGTGAGCTGCATCTCCAGCAAAAGCTATCCTGTCCCCAATGATCAAATCTTGGAGCCATGGTGCTCTTTCCAAAGGAAAAGCCAGAATGTCAGGAAGAACTTTGATGATCTTGGTGATTAATGGGTCCCATTCCTGGAAGAACTCTAGCAGATGTGATATTCCCCATTGACCAGCACTTCTATTCCATGTCAGATCCGATGCAACATTTGGAGGTTCAGGAATCAAAGCCACAAATCCGTATTTTCCAAGACCAACTTTTCCAAGGAAAATCCAGGTACCATCTCTTCCCATCCATGCTGAGGTATCGTCCAACACTCCGTCAACGTCTTTGAGTAGCTTTTCATCAAAGACATATCTATAGGCAACTATCCCTTTGTATTCCAACTTTTCGTTCACACGAAACTGTCTTCGGATCCTGGAATAAATACCGTCAGCCGCAACAACTAGATCGGCACGGACAGGATCTTGATTCTCAAAGTGTAGAATTGCTCCAGAGCTATCCACATCAACCTTGACGGCAGCATGATTATACTTTATTACGCCTTCGGGGACATGCTTCAAAACAAAGTTATGAAGCGGCACTCTATGCGTTCTCGCTTGCACGAAATTGTCTGGTCTCGGAAATGAGGACGTGTCGTACTTTAAGACCTCGCCGGTCTTCCAATGACGTCTTGCAAGCGGCGCTGGCTTACCTCTATAAACAAATTCTTGCACCTCTTCGATATTGGCAATTCGTGAGAGAGTGAGAAGAGCAGCTTCAGTAAGTGCGATCCAGGCACCTGCTTCTCGCGGCCCCTCTGACTTTTCATACAGCGTGACTCTTGAGTTGGGGAGCCTCGAGAGGGTTGCAGCTGCAAATGCTCCAACGATTCCACCTCCGACAATGGCGATCTCTAATGGTTTCGTGACGTCCGTCATTAGTTTTCAGTTAATCTTCGTTTGATGCCACCATGCTTATATAAAATTTTATTCAAGTGAGCTAATCAGCTATGGAGATTGCGCAACTAGGTCGATCTTATTACCTTTTTTGGCAACTCCACCATCTACGTATTCCAATCGAGAATCTTAAAAGTATTGACTCTAGGTATTAATCAAATCCTTGGAGAATTGACTGTCTCCTACTCGGACTAAAGTTAACATGTCCACGCTCCCGTAAATACTATGAGTGTCATTAGACGAATAAAGTTGACAATCTATTTTCAAAATCTCCAATAGAATAATGATAGGACGCTGCAGTAGTCAGTAGGATAGCTTATCTAGAGCTGCCTGTAGAACTATTGGCTGGTAGAGTCTCTTCCGAGTCGAATTTTGACTCCATTTTTCTTATGCTTCTTTTGTAAGCCAAGAAGTAAAACAAAACTATTCCCACAGATGAAGCTCCAGTCAGTCCGCATGTCACCTTGTAACCATACTTGTATTCAGGAGCTTCATTCGCAGGGTACAAAAACAAAGGTAACCAGGCATTGTTGGCATAAACCATGACAACCGTGACACCTGTTATTATGGCTCTTAGATCAGGAGCCGTTGCCCAAATCTCAGGCAAGAAGGATATGAGAATTGGAGTATTCGCTCCTTGAGCATAAAGAAGAAAATAGCCAAAGTAATTGACACCGATGCTTTTTGGTCGCGTAGCCAGGATGATGGTGCCCACAAGCTGGGTGATGTTTTCGGCCACAAGCACAATGAATCGAGCGTTTGCAAAATCAGCCAGCTTCGAAAGGGTGACGATGGTGACCAGTTGAACAGCAGAGCCAGCAATAGGAATCAAGTTGAGTTGTTCGACGGAATAGCGCAAGCTTCCATCGTCGGTTTTGAGACTTTTAAGCCATAAATTGAAATACGCAACAGAGGTGGTCCAAACCGCTGGCACGTATGCCAGAAGGAACAGCCAGACACGGTAATCCAAAGGAATTTTCAGCACTTTCTTCACGTTTAATTGCCGTTTAGTTTCTCGTCCAATGTTGAACATTCTCTGGTTTGCTATAGCAAGATCATCTGCAGTCATCCATTTGGCACCACCATTTTGGGGAGAATCAGGAACAATATAGAATCCAACTGAGGCGATGGCAACTGTCATCAGACCATTAATCACAAATAGCCATTTCCATCCTGCAAGACCTCCGTGCCCGTTCAAAGTTTTATAGATAGCAGCCTGCATAAATCCCGTAAACATACTTCCAGCATAGTATGAGCCAGTAAACAGTGCAGCACGTGTAGCTAGCTCTTTTTTTGTATAGTAGTTGTAAAAGATGGTCATCATTCCCGGCCACGCACTGCTCTCGAAAAGCCCGATTAGGAACCGGAGTGGATATAGAACATGAACCGACTTGACAAAAGCACACGACAGTGTCAGGATACCCCAGATAAACTCACATGAGCTTAACCAGTAAGGTGTGCTTATCCTTGTCATTGACACCTGAGAGGGTACTAGCCCTACAGCGTAGCCAATATTAAAATAGGTGCTAATCCAGTTATACTCTTTTCCAACAATATTGAGATCCTCCTTCATTCCACTAACATACGCATTAGAGTAGTTGCTTTGATCAATAGATTTAATCAGATACGCTATGCAGCCCCAAGTAAGCAGATACAAGTCCAGCTTTCTAACAAACTTGGTCTCGTCGCTGCTTCTCAAAACTCCTGTGCGGAATATTTTAGTGAACCATTTTCCTTCGTGATCATTAGGCACCTCTTCGACAATTTCAGTAGCCTCCTCGACTTTATTTGGGGGAGACATATTAAGATATGTGAGTTCTGATTACACACTCTGCTAAAACATGATGCTCTTATATATAAATTTGGTACCAAGGTGAAAAGTGTGCGTGCAGTTCCGTAGGTGTGGAGTAGCAGTCGGACATAGTTTTGCACATGTATATCAGGGCTGTGGCTCAATGATGCTGGATTTGTGAGATTTTGCGTTTTAGCGGAGAAAGCCAGGTAGCTTGGGCTGTGGTGGTGTACCGTACCTGCGTCATTGTACTATTTTGGTAACAAATCAAAGCGGGAAATGTAGCTCTTAGAGTGAGGCTCAAAAATGGTTGCAAAAAGCAAAAAGTGTGGATTCCACCGGCTTTCGGTATAAAGCACCACTACTCTGGCACACAGACTCTCATCGTTTGTCTAAATGACTAAGTCACTTATTATCACTGCTTTTATCACTGGAGGAACCACTGAGTGGCGTTATCCGGGAGATACTTCGTATAGGTTTGCTTTCGATTTGGATGCCTGGGTGGAAATAGCAAAGCTATTGGAGAAGGGCAAAATCTATGCCCTGTTCATTGCAGACCACTTAACCCTATTTGATGTCTACAAGGGCCCAAACAACTATAGGGACGCAGTGAAGACCGGACTGAATGTTCCAAAGGCTGATCCAAGCCATGCAATTATCACTGCTGCAAGGGAAACAAAAAACATATCTTTTGGAGTCACTTTCAGCACTGTCAGTGAACACCCATACCTGTTTGCTAGAAGGCTTGCAACTCTTGATCATTTCACCAAGGGTAGAGTGGGATGGAATGTTGTTACATCTTATCTCAACAGTATCGGCACCCAGCTTCTAAATGGAGAACCATTTCCTGAGCATGACGAACGGTATAATAGGGCAACTGAGTACGTCGATGTCGTGACTGGCCTTCTCTTATCTACTTGGAGAGATGACGCTCTGATTCGCGACACGGAAACCGGTGTGTTCATTGATCCAGATAGAGTTCGTGAGATCAACCATAATGGAAAGTACTTCAAAGTTGCCGGACCAGCTATCACACAGCCCTCAATTCAAAGGATCCCGCTCTTGATTCAAGCAGGAACATCAAAAAAGGGCCAGGAGCTGGCTGCCGAGTTTGCAGAGTTTGTGTACGTCTTGGGTGGGACTGAAGAGCTGGGTCCGAAGATCAAGTACATCAGAACAATTGCAAAGGAGAAGTTCGGTCGAGACCCCAAAAATATCAAGGTGATTTACTCTGCTAGAGTCATACTGGGCCGCACTCATGAGGAAGCTGTTGAAAAAGAGGCATCTTACAAAAAGTATGAGGTGCCAGATCGGAATGCAGTGAACTTTGGAGGTGTGACTGGTATTGACTTGAACGAATATGATAGCGAAGAGGAGATTGACACTAAAAACGTCAATGGTGTTAAAACCACCGCTGAAGTCTACTTCAAAAAAGCAAAAAGACCAACCAAGAATGCGCTTCTGAACAAGGCTCCTGGCGTTGGACCATTAACTGGCACTCCTGAAGAGGTTGCCGATAAGCTCGAACAGTTGGTTGAGGAGCTTGACCTTGATGGCTTCAATTTTAACTCTGCTGTTCTTCCTGCATCTGTTGAAGACTTGGTTGAGCTGCTCATTCCGGAACTCCAAAGAAGAGGTCTATTTTGGGAAGACTATGCTGTTCCTGGGGGCACGTTCCGGGAGAACGTGTATGGGGTCAAGGGACAAACATTTCTTCCTCCAGATCATCCATTGTATGAGACACGGTGGACGCCGGACGTTGACAAGGAGGAATTTGACAAAATTTTTGAGCAAAATCTAGAGAGACGTAAACAAGCTAGAGCAACTTTGAATTAAAACGTTCTTATTTTTCTGAGTATTTGTAGATGGTTAAAGCTTGTATATGTAAATGTTAATCTTGAAGATTAAATCTCAATTTTCCAAGGCTGTAAGGGTTTAGTTGTTGATACCAGATAATTGTGTGATTTTCTCCTATGCCTGAAGTTTCCGAGCACGTGGCTGAGAATTCCATGTAGCCTTCAACTTCTGAAACGTATTTGCAATGGGAAATAGTCGTGTCCTTGGATAAGCTCTCATGTCACTCTTGCTTGCAAATCTTCAGCATTCATAATCTTGTAACTTGATACCACCAATATAGACATGATTCGTGTACTGGCGACCTCACGCCAAGGTTCTCCTTGTTTGGGAAAACTAACACGGAGATAGAGTAACATTATGATTGTATAGGGCCTGGAATGCATTTAATGATCGAAGCGAGTGGGAATACGAATCTGAGAAATTGATCTGATACCCAGTCACAGCCGTACTGTTTCTATAAATTGTTCAAAAAGAGGCAGCAGTATCTCAACAAGCTGAAAGATACAGGGCAAAAATAGAGTCGTTTAACGTTTCGGCAATGCAGACCCATTTATCACATCACAACAGCAGCATTGATGGTTCTCAAAACCATGCTTATGGTGGCTGAAGTAGATCCTTGGCCATATGGCACACTTTTCTTTTTCAGAGGATTTTTGATCTTTGAGATATGGAAATCTATGTTATCCTGGAGTTTAAACGTAGATGACATCAATTGACCAGTGTATCGAAGGGGAAAATGGCTATATCTTCGGCAAGATAGTGATGACTCCACAAAAAGTGAACTTTCTTTGCTCTTGAACTTACGATTTTTTAACGTCAGGAAAACCATGTATCTGGGTTGCGGTATTCGCAGAGTAAGTACAGTGTAAATCATGAAGTTGTAACCAGTTGATTCCACAAACTTAAGCTAATTGTGGGTTCCAGCAAGAGCCTATACCACGGTCAGCGCACCACAATAACTTCTTGGCTGACAGAACTTGCCAATACTCCTCCGGCATCTTTTAGCTTCAACGTTTTGAGCCCAGAGTTTGATAGATCCTTGTTAAAATATTGTGCTCAAATTGATGAAAAAGATAACGAGTGCAAAGTATCGAAGAGAATTTTGTTCTGGCCTGCACTCCACTCTATAATATCTCACCACCGGGCAAAGCTATACTAGTACTTAGCATATTTAGTTTGTATCGTCAATATTTTGCCGTACCGAGGTGCTTCAAAAATTGTCTCCGTACCCGGGATTTCGATGCCACAGTGCGGCTTGTTTCTCTTGCCACATTTAGGATATATAAATCAGACAATGCTCATAAAAACTGCCAAGTCTCAATCACCGAGAAACGATTGCCATGACAGGCGAGGAAGAGGTCAAACCACTTAAGATTGCAATTATTGGCGGTGGACTGGTGGGAGCATTTGCTGCAGTTACCTTGTCTAGGCTACCAAATGTTTCGGTTACTGCGTACGAAAAAAGCGAGAAGGTTCGTGAGGTTGGAGCAGCCATCACTCTTACCGAGGGAGGCCTTGTGACTCTTGATCAGGTTTTCGATCTGGATGAGCTAGAAAAAATA
Organism: Ogataea polymorpha; assembly: GCF_001664045.1. Classification (NCBI taxonomy): domain Eukaryota; kingdom Fungi; phylum Ascomycota; class Pichiomycetes; order Pichiales; family Pichiaceae; genus Ogataea; species Ogataea polymorpha. The sequence goes on along the minus strand of NW_017264703.1, from coordinate 7,599 downwards.
CTTTATAGAACCCCGAATAACGGGCATATCACTAGACGTCATTGGAAAACTGGGGAATACCTCAAAGAGCCTTACTCAAAGTCACCAAAGTATCCCAAATACAACCATGCCAAGGCACAAAGAGTTCTTTTGCTGGACTTCATTTTGAAACATGTTCCAAAAGGAACCATTAAGTACGGCCAAGAGGTGAAAAGCGTTAATGTGAGACAAGATGGTGTTGCCATCCTTTTTGCAAATGGGAACGTGACAGAAGCTGATCTGGTGATTGCTGCTGATGGCATATACTCAAAAATTCGTCGCCAATTCACCAATGATGCCATCGTCTACAAGGGAGCAGTTGCATATAGGAATGTTTTTGACGATAAAATCGTGGAACATATTCCTGGATTGCCAGATGATATTACAGTCTGGATTGGCAGGGGATCTGCTATGTTTATGACTAGACTAACGCCTGGAAAGTTCAACGTTGCGGCCCACTTGAGAGACCCACCAGAAGTTGCTGCCAACCTGCGGTGGAACAAGACCACAGGTGATTGGGGTAAGAAGCGCTTGATTGAGCACTTCAGAGATTGGGATCCACTTATCGGTCAGATTCTTGAAGTTATGCCGGAGTCGATTGCTTTCCCGCTGGAACGGGCACCTTGGCTGGAGAACCTGGTTGTTGGGGACCGGATTGCGTTTGTCGGCGATGCTGCTCATCCAACCTCCGGTGTTTACGGGGCTGGTGCAAATATGGGATTTGATGATGTCTGGGCCTTGTACCGGTCCTTGTTGGAGACCAAGTATAATTTGAAAAAAGCTTTGTTTCTTTTCAATGAGACCAGAGCCCCATTTTTGAAGCGCGTTCAAAAACAAATTGAAATTGATCAACAAATTAGTGCCAAATACATCGGCACTGCCGAAACTGATGAGGAGTGGAAAAGAAAAGTGGAGCATAGGGGTCTGTCAGCAAAGTGGATCACCGACCATAGTGTGGACAATGAGTTCGAGCAGGTTAGAGATCAAAACTTCCTACAGCTATTTGTAGATGAATAAAAGAACTTTTATAGCCTGGTATATACTCCTAGTTTGGTACGATTATACTTCAGGCTTTAGGCATCGACAGCTTCGCCAATAAGAGATCCAAGGGACTTTCTGCCCAAAATCGTGATACCCTTTGTTTGGTTCGAGCTTGTGTTGTTGAAAAACGCACCTTTTGCAATATCCCACTCGCCTTGAGTTATGCGCTGCAAACTCTTGTCGGCATAAATTCCCAAACGCTTGAGTTTTGGAGAGTTCAAGGAATCAGGGTCCAAATACGTCGCAGAAGTTGGGGTGCAGAAATAAATCGTGCTGGATCGCTTTTGGTGGTTAGGGGGCGAGGCAACTCTGTGGACACTGGATCTGAAGTAATCACCGGTCCAAAACTGAAGCGCGTCTCCAACGTTCACAACTAGGGCGCCTTGTTTGTGCTTAACAAATCCCCAAGTGTTTTCAGTATCTGGGAGCCTGATCTGGAGTGCCTGAACAGGATCGGATAGGATGAATGTTAGTGCACTAGCATCTGTGTGGCCTCGAAGCAGCGTGTTTCCTGTCTTCGAATTATACGAATCATCAGCCTCGTGGTATAACAAGAATCTACCGTAACCTGTGGCAGACTCCTTAATGTTATTTTCGACCACCCTAAAGTGGTTGTTGTAAAGCGTTCCGTCAGGAAGCTCCAGAATGATGTCAATCAACGAGAGCAATTTGCGTAAAACGTTGTTATGAAGATCAATAAAATAAGAGGTGATCTCAGGCAAGTTTTTCTCAACGGAAGGAGGGTAGCTGGCGGTCTTGACATATTCTGGGTGTGCGAAGTGGCGCAGGTTGAAAAATTCAACTCTATCCTTCTGGTCATTTATGTAAGTCCAGTAACCTCTTGGCTTGTAACCGCTCCCTCTAACAACACCCAATTGCTTATAGCTCTCTTCTGGTAGATCATTCTGGCCGGCAATGTGCTTAGCTTTCACTTCATCTGGCTCTTCAAAGACCTGACGGCCAATTGAGGATAGGTGATCGGTCACGAGCCCGTGATTGACAAGCTGGAAAAAACCGTGGTCTGTAAGGGCTTTTTCAAGACGCTCAGCAAGGGCCTGGCGGACCTCTGGGCCTTCATCAAATAAAGAGAGGTCAATTTCCTCTAATTGCACAATAGGGGTGGAGGACGACATGATGATAGACGATAATGCTGGAGATTAATATAGAGACTAGCTGTGGCGCGAATGTGGCAGTAGCAAGTGCGCCACATTGTAACCATCTAACTAAACAGGAAACTAGCGCGGGGTTTCACGAAATGAAGCCCTCGAGAGTCTTGAGTCCACTTCTGCATTTGAACAAGATCTAATAATTAGTGTTCTGAGAAATCCTAGTTGTTTCGAACTATATTGCTAGTTTATTTTTTTAGTGATTTTTGGGTAACGGATCAAACCGAAATGTACTAAGCAGTCTGATATCATTAAGTAAGGATTACGTTCAACAATTAGATGATGTATAAATTCCTATAAAGGTATTAGTATCGGCTCTTAACCGCGTATCCCCCCGTACGGGAGCCGCGTATCTCCGACAATACATCATGCAGGAGCTTATTGTCTGATAAATTATGTTTCATAATAACCGACAATCAACTCCTAGTCACGCCGATATACGTGAATATGGTCTACTTTCGCCAAATACTTTCGCCAAAGCACGGAACTGGGGCTTGAGTTCATATTGTAGTCCATTACGGGATCTTCAATGATGATGAATGGCTCTTTGGCCCAGGTGATCATGAAGTTTAACCCTAACTAATATCGTTTGCTCTCGCTGGTCGAATCGTTCGTGGATGACATGATATTTTTACTTTAGATTGTTTGATAGTGAAAAGTATTCTCCAACAGGTGACTAGTTACATAGGCATCGTTGAATTTTTTCAGATCAGAAACAAAACTTTTATTCGATAGATAGAATTTTCCTCAATTATAACCTAGTAGGCCTTCGTCACTTCCCACTAGGGGAAATCGACTCCCTGAGCACGTGCACATCATTTTCAGCCCCTTCTGGAATTTCACCAGTTTTGCTATTGTAAATATAGATACCATTTTCAATAGCGTGCTCCCGCTCCTCCTTTTTGTAAAAGAAGTAGTCAATGGATAGCAAAAAGATGAAACCGATACTGAACACAGCACATGTTGTGAAACCTTTTTCAAATCTTGGACTGTCAACAGTTGGCCAGATTAGCCTGTTAATCCACACACTAGACTGCAAGCCCATAATATAGATTATCATCCACGCAATGGCTCTGACATTGTTATCCCTGCGGAAAAGATCACTCACCAGCGGATTGAACACTGACGATTGCGACCAAGACCAGTATGCAAAACAGAACGCAAACCATTTGGCACCGTAAGACACATCCCATACCGCAAGTATCACATTGCCAATAAATGTCATAAGGAACGAAAACATGATAAAGAGATACCGCTTTCCAGTAAGGTCCGCACCACCACAAATGATGAAAACGTACAGAATTCCAAGTGCAGGTGGAATTGTTGACCAGTTATTGATTTTACCAATGTCAATATTAAGCGTTTTGAGCCACAGAGTGAACGTTCCAGCAGAAGTGTTGTTGGTGTTGAAACCCATCATGTTCGCAATACCCAAAATGTAAACGTGTGGGCTTTTAAGTGCCTTGGACCAGCTTTCCTTGGAAAAGAAACTGCCGATTTCTTGCCTTGGATCTGTGCCGTTCTCTTTCATGCGCTCACGTGCCAGTCTGATCTCATGGTCGGACAAAAAGATTGAATAACAGTGGGTAGGTGTGCCTGGGAGAGAGAACAGAGCTAGAATGGCAACAGCGAAAGAGATACACCCGTCAATAATGAACATCCAACGCCATCCCGCAAGGTTATGGTGACCATCTAGGTCTCTGAAGGCAGCCGATTGAAGCAATCCGGATGTAAGGACTCCCAGAAACTGTCCTGCGTAGAAAAGTGCACCCCTTCTTCCGACTTCGGTAGGTTTGTACCAACTGGCGAGAGTGTAGTGGATACATGGGAAATAGGCAGCCTCAAACGCTCCAACAAAAAAACGCATAGCCTGCAGAGAACCCACATTGTTGACTCTATATGTTCCTAAAGTAAAAGCTGCCCATCCGAACTCAGAAATGAAAAGTGCATAATTGATTGGCACTCTAGGCAGCAGATACAACCAAGGAAGCTCCAGTAAAATATTTCCTATGTTGAAGATTAGTTGGGTATTGATAAGGTCATTGCCTTTCATCCCAAGGTCCTCTTTCATGTTCGAAACATAGGCATTGTTGAGATTGGAGCTGTCAATGTACTTGACCCAGTACCCGATAAAAGAGTAGAAGGCTATTAGAATGTCCAGCTTCCATAGAAGTTTCATTTCTTGTTTGCTAGTTCCCTCAGGAAACCATATAAACCACTTGTACAGTTTAGACTCTTCAGTTGTCTTTCGGTATTCAAACTCGTCAAAAAACTTCCACCATGGGCGATTTGCTTCGTCCCTATATTCTTTGATCTCATGATCTACTTGGTCAGTTTTAGAGCTGGCGTAATCGTCATCGTCGACGTGACGTCGGTGTGGAATGAACCAAGGAATATTTCCAGAAGACATTGCTATACCTCCTCAGCAGCATTGTCAGGATATATATTCCACTCCACATTTGAGGGAGGACGCCACAATTATTCTCTTTTGTAAGGTCCCCATAATTTTTTATCTGGATCAAGATCGACTTCACGCCATTAACCGAACACATTATTATATTTCATAAGTCAATGGAGCGGTTGCAGATGCTGTTCATTTGATGCAAAGCCGTACGCTGCACGAACGGCTCATCTAACGGAATTGCCTTGAGTGGCCATTATTCGAAGTGTGGCAGACTGATTACTAGTTGAACTGTGGCAGACTGATTACTATAAGAAGGAACAATCCTACAATACCATGACCAGATAATTTTCCTATGGCACTGGTTTCGAAGTTTGGAACCTCAATCAGGTGGTACGAGAAAAATGCTTCTCCAGAGGAGATCAAGCTACTTTTCAAACTCGACCTTCTGATCTTGACTTATGCTTCACTTTCTTTCTTCACAAAATTCTTAGATGTGTCTGCACTCAACAATGCCTACGTTTCGGGAATGAAGGAAGATATTGGTCTTAAAGGCAATGATCTGAACTACGTGAATGCTGTATATGAATCGTGCTATTGTGTTTTTCAGATTCCAATCAATCTCCTTCTTACCAGATATCCATCTTCGGTCATTCTTCCAATATCCGAATTCTGTTGGGGCATAGCCACTTTAGGTACAGCTTTTGTTACTAATGTGCAGCAGCTGATGGCCTGCCGTGGACTTCTGGGTCTTTTTGCAGCTTCCAACTATGTGGGTTCTGTGTACATTATTTCTTCCTGGTATAAGAAATCAGAAAGAGGCAAAAGAATGGCTCTTTTCTGGATAGCAAACCCTATCGGCACTGCAGTCGGTGGGTGGCTTGAAGCCGCAATTTACAAAAATCACCATCTAGCTCTTGAAAGCTGGAGAGTTTTGTTCATTGTTTGCTCTTGTATCACAATTTTTGTTTCCTTATACGGCATGCTTGCATTGCCCAATCTTCCACATGATATAAGATCGAGGTTTCTCTCCGAGGACGAAAAGCAGCTAGCCAAAGATCGAACCACTGAAGAAAATATACAAACGCAGCGCACAAAGCTTGGTTGGAAATCATTCAGAACACTGCTGTTTAATTGGCAGCCACCGTTGATGGCTTTCCTTATTTTCTGCCAGGTGTTTTCATACTACCCGACCGGTACTCCGTTTACCTTATGGCTGAAAAGTAGAAACGAGCTTTCTGTGCCTCAGGTGAACAACATTCCCACTGGGGGCAATGCCCTTTCACTGGTGTCCGCCTTGGCTCAAGCATGGTACGCCGACACCTTTAATGATAGGTTGTCTCCATATATTTTCTCCTCGGTTTGCGCTGGTATTGGCGCCGCAATACTGGTATCTCACCATGTTTCCGAAAATGCAACCTATTTTGCCTTTTTCGCTATGTTTGCTTCACATGGTGTGGCGCCAAACTGGCAAGCGTGGGTCGGTGATGTTACAGCTTCAAACTCTGAGTTACGGGCTTATGCAATTGCTGCTGGAAATGTTGCCTCGGAGGTTGGATCACTGGTGGTCCCTCTAATAGTCTTCCAGGTTAGACAAGCTCCCGAGTTCAGAGCAGGTTTCATATTCAGTCTGGTATCTTGTGTTTGCGAGGCCATAGCAGCAATCTGTGTATACTACCTTTCCAAGAAAGAAGGAAAGATACCACTGGAGGAAATACTTGTTGTCGAACTGGAAAAGGGAGCAAGTGATGAATAACACTAGTGTAATTTTTTCGGTGGTGGAGGATTTTAATGTTAAAATATATTAACTGCAAAATTTATTTTTCAGTCTTAATAATAAGTCTAGTAGTTTAACGTATAGCCATTCCGTACTTGTGGCAGGAACCTTATATTTCTGGATTGACACACTCTTTTGGCAAGTCCCCCCACTTGCTTTTATACACTATGCAATCTTTCATAACCACCAGCAGCTGAGTGGCATAATCGTCCAAGACGCCTATATCTTCCAGGGGTTGCTTTCAAGTACGAGAAAGTCGGAGTAAAAGCCCTTCTTTATCTGGCCAATAACATTGTGCACGTCAAGCGCTTCCGCCAGTGTTATATTGGCTGACCTCAAAATGTCTGCAGCCGATAACACCTGAGCCCTCAGAGTGAAGTCTGAAGTTTGGTAACCAGTGGGTCCACCAAGGAAGTCTGAACCATAACGCAGCTTGACGTTGTGTTTTTTGGCCATACTTAGGAAAGAGAGCCTTGTTTCCAGGATAGCCATATTCTTTTGCTGAGAACCTAGGCTAACAAAGCTAGAAAACTGGTCTGAGCTCATTACTTTGTACGTGATTAGCGTGGGTGCCACGTAGACAGCTTTTTCCGGTACAAGACGTGCAGTATCCTCATCCATCAAGTTAGCGTGCTCAATTCCTTTGATGCCATTCTCGACGCAAGTCCGAATTGAGCGACTGGTATATGCATGTGTAGTAACAAACGTATCGTAAGACTCGGTCACTTTCCCAATGGCACGACTCTCTTCTTCAGTGTACTGCATATTTGTAAGTTTGTCTGTTAGAGATGGAACACCGCCACCACCCATCATTTTCAAAAAGTGAACGCCACGATGAAGATCGTCTCTTGCAGCTCTCATACACTCATTGACACCATCAGCCACAACTCCAAGTGCAGCAATATGACAGCCACAGTTATGGTCGGAAGCTGCTGCACATGCAGAAACACCGCTCGGTCTGAAGTGTCCATGTCAGCCTGTGTGAGAGATGAGAGATGGCGGGTCCAGAGTAGAACAGACGAGGGCCGCTAATTACACCTTCCTCAATTGCTTGGAAAAAAGGATACTGGCGTGGCGGGGTGGCGGGGTGGCGTGGCGGGGTGGCGGGGTGGCGGGGTGGCGGGGTGGCGGGGTGGCGGGGTGGCGGGGTGGCGGGGTGGCGGGGTGGCGGGGTGGCGGGGTGGCGGGGTGGCGGG